>NC_143585.1:38305240-38980800 GCF_048544385.1 Mastigoproctus giganteus
TGAGAGTCTGCTGACGAGGCTACTAGAGACGGTCGTTTTCAAAGCCGCTAAGTGGATTTTTGTTAATTATTGATTTGAAATTATTGTTTTTCTAAAACTTTTGATTTAAATTTAGTAGTATAACATTATTTTGTGATTTCTGATTAATTTGGTGTATTTATTCTTTACTCGGCCTTGTAATTGCATAAAAGTATCGGTAAAGGTTTCCACGTGTTTCAACTCCGCTAACCGTTCGTAATTTTCCCGCCTTTGTGATACGATATACCGTACTAGATAGCGTTAGTTGAACTTCGTTAGCAGTTAAATTGTACGTTTAAATAAATACATATAACGACTTAGATTACAAACGTAATATAATTAATTTTATTTAACATAATTAATTATACATATAACCACTTAGGTTACGTAACATAAATAATTAGTAAAAACAAATAATTAATACATAACTTGATACGAAAGTTATATAAAGGGATTTCGCAGATAACACTCGTTACTGAAACGTAAATATTTCGTAGATAACACTCGTTACTGAAACGTAAATATTCCGTAGATAACACTCGTTACTGAAACATAAATATAGCGTTATAACTGTGTTTGGATACAAGTTTAGGATTTAATTTTGTACAGAAATTGAAATTTTATTGAAAGTAAATCTAAATCATGACTCAAACCAGAGCAGCAAAGCAAAGGGCTCAAGCTAATGGGAATGCTGTGGCCCAGGGGAGAACTGAGGGGGGCAGTTGTCCTCTGAATCACAGCCTTGTAAGATGCACTATTTGCTTGATGTTTGCGGAGCAGTCAAGTATGGGACATGATACTGCCATGGGGGATGTCTTTGTGTGTGTGCGATGCAAGGAGTGTAAGGAGATAAGGCGACAACTCAGCGTTGTTATGGGCCTATATGAGAGCTTGAAGGATAGGGTGGATGCCCTCGAAGGATTACAAGTGAGGGGCCCATCAAGCTCTCAGCTGCCCACACCAATGCCAGAGCTTGCACTTGGTCATCGCGGAACACAGCGGCAACCCCCAAGGCAGAATGCGCTGGTCCCAAAGGAACTAGTAGTTGTTGGTGACTCTATTGTCGGGGAAACGGGAAACATGCTTTGTAAAAAGGATAGGTGGAATAGGACCAGGGTATGTCTGCCAGGGGCAAAAGTTGATGACGTTGTAGAGCGGATATCATCTTTTAAGGGCACAAAAGGTGATATAGTTGTACACGTTGGCACTAATGACATTAAGAGTAGGAGACCGGCGGAATTACTTGACAAGTACAGGTCACTGATGAAAAAAAGCCGTGAATTAGGGTTGAAATTGAAAGTGTCTGCAATTCTGCCCAGACACGATAGGAGGGAGTATATGATGAGAGCCCTGTCAATCAATTCGGCCCTGGAAAGATTGTGCAGGGCTCAAGGGGTAGAATTTTTTTCAGCCTGGTCTGTACTTGTTAACAGGAGAGACTGCTTCTACAGGGATGGGATACACTTAAATAGAATGGGTGCAAGAATGTTTGCTGATGCTATCGAGGCAATGTTAGGTGGGTCGGAAAACTGCTAGATTGGGGGGATACAAGGACTAATAGATTAACAGTAGCCACTGGCAGAGGTGAAAGTGATTCTTGCACTGCTTCTATTGGAATGAGCCGCAGCCTGGAAAATAAGATGCAGGATATTTCAGAGACTGCTGGGAATCATTGGGGTACAAGTAAACACATGGGTTGTGTTAGGGTAGCTAAGAAAAAGAACAGGTGCATGTATACTTGTGTGTACACCAATGCTAGGAGTTTAGTAAATAAATTTGATGAATTTGAGGTATTGCTCAAAACATCAAAGGCAGATATTGTGGGGATTTCAGAGACGTGGTGTCACACAGATATAAGAAATGCAGAACTGGAATTTGGGGAGTACAATGTCTACAGCAAGGATAGACAGGATAGGAAGGGAGGAGGGGTTATGCTATTAATTAAGAAACACATAAAATCCAAGGAAGTGAAGCCAGTCGACATCGCTGGACAGTGCAGTGTCGAGTCAGTTTGGTGTGACATAAGCATTGGGAGATCAAAATTGAGAGTAGGAGTGTGCTATAGGCCTAATGACTCTGATGAGTATAATAAGAAACTGTTCGGAGAAATAGAGTGGGCCAGTAAATCAGAGAGTCTTATAATGGGGGATTTTAATTTCCCAGATATTGACTGGAATTTGGGGGCTGGTCACTCACACAGTAGCAAGGCTTTTGTGGATTTATTGGATGATTGTTTTCTACATCAGCATGTTCGGGAGGCAACTAGAGGGAGTAATACTCTTGATTTGATTATCAGTAGTGATTCTTCATGCATTAAGAATCTGCAGATAAATGAACCACTTGGTGGCAGTGATCACAGTGTGCTGAAGTGGGAGTTACTCAAAGAGGTAACTACCATTAGGGGTAAAGGGAAGGGGTATTGCTTTCGTAAAGGCGACTACAATGGACTGAGACAGTATTTAAATTCTATACAGTGGGATCAACTGATGATATTGCCAACAGCAAATTCAAAATGGGAAGCATTCAAAGAACTTATCGTGGAAGCTACTAGGCTTTACATACCAACTAAGAAATATTGTTCAAGGTTTAGGCCTAAATGGTTGTCAGATGAACTAATGAGGCATATGGCAGAGAAGAAAAATGCATGGGATACATACAAATTAACACGTGACACGGATGCCTATGATAGATACAAGTTGATCTGTAACCAAGTTACAAAGGAGGTTAGGCAGGCGAAGGCAGATTACGAGAGATCCTTGGCAAGGGATGCGAAGAAAAACAGCAAAGAGTTCTTTACTTATGTAAACTCTAGAAGGAAGGGGATGAATCAGATTGGTCCACTTGAGATCGATGGGTCAACTGTTGATGACCCTGCTCGGGTAGCTAACAAACTAAATGAATATTTTGCATCGACATTCACACACGAGGAGTTATTCATCGAGGGGAATGCCAGAGGTGTATTCAACTCTAGCAGTAAGCTAGAGAATCTTGTAATAACTGAGAGCAAAGTGGAGGAGAAATTGTTGAAGATAAACACAAGAAAGGCACCTGGGGTGGATGGGATCTATCCAGTTATATTAAAGGAGGCAGCAAAGGAGGTAAGCAAACCCTTAGCCATAATTATGAGAGCTTCCTTGGACTCAGGGGAGGTACCCATTGACTGGAGATGTGCAAATGTGACCCCAATTCACAAAGGGGGATCAAAGGCTGACACAAGTAATTATAGACCTGTGAGTTTAACTTCTGTTCCCGGAAAATTAATGGAGGCACTGGTGAAAGAAGCACTGCAGGATCATCTAGACAAGACTTCAGTTATAGCTAGGACACAGCATGGTTTTGTTAAGGGGAAGTCTTGCCTGACCAATTTGATTGGATACTATGATGCAGTCACACAAGAACTGGATGCAGGGAATAACTTTGATATTATATACTTGGATCTTAGAAAGGCTTTTGATACTGTTGCACATGGAAGACTGCTGCACAAATTGGAGCAGTGTGGCATTGGAGGCAAGTTGCTGCTATGGATAAAGGGGTGGTTGAGGGGGAGAAGACAGAGAGTGGTAATCAATGGACACTGCTCATCGTGGACTAATGTTATTAGTGGAGTCCCTCAGGGTTCAGTATTGGGGCCTTTATTGTTTTCTGTATTTATAAATGATATTGATGATGGTATATCAGGCTTAATGTCCAAGTTTGCAGACGATACGAAGGTTGGCAGGGTTGTCAAGGACACTACTGACACTATGCTGCTGCAACAGGATTTGGAAAGGTTGAGCAGATGGGCTTCGAGGTGGCAAATGAAGTTTAACATTGACAAATGTAAAGTACTACATATGGGAAACAGCAACCCCAGAGCAACGTATCAACTCTGTGGTACTACACTGACAGTGGTAGAGAATGAAAGGGACCTGGGGGTGGTGGTGCAGGCAGATATGAAGTTCTCTGAGCAGTGCAGACGAGCTGCGAGAGTAGCTCATGGTGTATTGTCAATGATATATAGGAATTTTTCTAGCAGGGATAAGGAGGTGATTATTCCCTTGTATAAGGCAATGGTCAGGCCACACCTAGAGTACTGTATACAGGCCTGGAGGCCTCATTTCAGGAAGGATGTAGAGCTGCTGGAACGAGTACAGAGAAGGGCAACTAGATTGGTGAATGGGACAAAGGGGTTCTCTTACGAAGAAAGGCTTAAGTTTTGCAAATTACAGTGTCTGGAAACTAGGCACCAGCGGGGTGATCTGATAGAGGTGTACAAAGCCTTGAATGGTTTGAGCATGCTCAATGCTGATGGGATTCTTCCTCTAGCTCAGAAAAATCACCTGAGAGGGCATAAATTCAAATTGAGGAAAGACAGATGTAGGATAGATGTGCGGAAATTTGCCTTTAGCCAGCGGGTGGTTGGTGGGTGGAACAGACTTCCATCCCCTGTCGTGGAAGTTAATAGCCTAAATAAGTTTAAGGCTCAGCTGGACAGGTATTTCGAACGAACAGAGGGGTGAAGTGGAAGTGGTTATTTTTATTTATTTATGTTACTTTTTTTTTTTTTTTTTTTTTGGCTGATGCTGCATAAGCTTGCTTTCTTGCATCAAATGCCTCTACTAATGCTAATGCTAATGTTAAGTTTTGCAAATTACAGTGTCTGGAGACTAGGCACCAGCGAGGTGATCTGATAGAGGTGTATAAAGACTTGAGTGGTTTGAGCATGCTCAATGCAGATGGGATTCTTCCTCTTTCTCAGAATAATCACCTGAGAGGGCATAAATTGAAATTGAGGAAGGACAGATGTAGGATAGACGTGAGGAAATTTGTGTTTAGCTAGCGGGTGGTTGGTTGGTGGAACAGACTTCCATCCCTTATCGTGGAAGTTGATAGCCTAAATAAGTTTAAGGCTCAGCTGGACAGGTATTTTGAACGAACAGAGGGGTGAAGTGGAAGTGGATTTTTTTTTTTTTTTTTTTTTTTCGGCTGATGCTGCATAAGCTTGCTTTCTTGCATCAAATGCCTCTACTAATGCTAATGCTAAAAGGATATCAGAAGGATTTTGATGAATCCTGATGCTCAGAAAGCTCCACGTCCTGATGGTATTTCTCCTCCACTTGTTCTCAAAACCTGTGCTCCTGAACTTACTCCTATTCTTTGCCGCCTTCTTTCACTTTCTTATTCCAAGGTGTTTTTCCTTCTACTTGGAAATTTGCTCATATCCAGCCAGTTCCTAAAAAGGGTGACAAATCCCTCCTATCCAATTATCGTCCCACTGCAATTACTTCTACTCTTTCTAACTTCTACTCTTTCTAAAGTAATGGAGAAATCGATTAACCGCCAACTCTTAAACTACCTAGAAACCTTCCGTCTGATCAACGATCGCCAGTATGGATTCCGTCAGTGTCGATCCACTGGTGATATTCTCTCTTATGTTATCCATTTATGGACTAATTCAATGGAAAGGTTTGGTGAAACACAAGTACAGGCATACCTCGGTTAACGTTACCTCTGATAACGAAGCCTCGATATAACGAAGTCCGCAATTTCAAGCCCCATTTAACATAAAAAAATATTCCATTTTTGTTTAATCACCTGAAATCTAAACAAACTGAAGAAATTACGGAAACCTTTGGGGCTTCTCGTGGTTGGTTCGAGAAATTTAAAAAACGGGCCAGGATTCATAGTGTAAAATTAACAGGAGAAGCTGCAAGTGCAGATGTTGAAGCTGCAAATAAGTTTCCAGAAAAACTAAAGGAAATAATTAAACGTGAAAATTTTCCACCAAATTTGGTGTTCAATGTTGACGAAAGCGGTTTGTTCTGGAAACGGCTACCAACAAAAAGCTTCATTTCTATTGAAGAAAAATCAGCTGCTTGGTTCAAAACAGCCAAAGACCGTTTAACGTTACTCTTTGGATCAAATGCCTCTGGCGATTATAAATTAAAATTGTTATTAGTTTACCATTCAGAAAATCCGAGGGCGTTAAAAGGTAACATAAAAATGAATTTACCTGTAATATGGAAAGCAAATAGAAAAGCGTGGGTTACCAAGGAGTTATTTACTGATTGGTTTGTTAACCACTTTTGTCCTGGAGTAAAACAGTATTGTCAAAAAAACAAATTTGAAGAAAAAGCTCTTTTGTTGTTAGACAATGCTCCGGGACATCCTACTGATCTTAACACGTTGGACACATGCATTCCTGTCAAAGTTGTGTTTCTTCCAGCAAACACAACTTCCCTGATTCAACCATTGGATCAGGGAGTAATAGCATCATTTAAAGCTTATTATCTGCGTCGAACTTTAAGCAATTTAACTGAACTAGAGGATAAAGAGGAAATGACAGTTAAAACTTTTTGGAAAAACTACATTAAAAACGCAATAGAAAGCATTGATAGTTCTTGGAAAGAAGTCACTAAGAAATGCTTAAATGGAGTTTGGCGCAAAATATGGCCAGAAGTTGTACTAGAAGAAGAAAATAACATCCAAGAATTAGAAATGAAGTTATCCAGATGGCTCAATCAAATAGGTTTCGAAAATGTCGATGAAGAGGATGTTAGAAATTTATTGAATGCAGAAGATGATGGTTTTTCAGTGGAAGATTTAGAAAGCCTTGTTAGCAACGAAGACAAAGATAGTGAAGGCGAAGTTAAAGAAGTACCTGCCGAAAAAGTGTTAACAACCAAAGATTTAAAAAGGTGCTTAAATGATATTGAAAACGTTTTAAATTTTTTTAGTGAAAATGATCCTGACTTAGGAAGAAGTGTTATAGTTAAGCGATCAGTGTTAAATGCAATAACTCCGTATAGGCAATTGAAATTGTTAAATGAAAGGGGAAAAAAGCATAAACAATCAACTTTAACCTCATATTTTAAAATGTGATTTCACTTTGTATGTAAGTTGACTGTTTATTTAATAAAACTTTTCTTTGTTCGAAAAAAAGCTTTTCATTTTCTTTACGTAGGAACGTATCCCTATTCTGGCCATAGTATTTTTACCTCTGAAAACGAAGTTTCGCTTAACGAAGTAATTTCGTGGAACGCATCCTATTCGTTAATCGAGGTATGCCTGTAGTTGCTCTCGACATCTCAAAGGCTTTTGATCGTGTTTGGCATAAAGGTCTAAACAAGCTTCCATCTTATGGTTTGCGAACTGTTTTTAGTAATTGGTTATCCAGTTTTCTCTCTGATCGCTCACTGAGGGTGATGGTAGTTATTTGTTTGTTATTTGGTTTTTTTTAGGAGCATTAGCAACTAAGGCCATATTGCTCCGGGATATGCGGTGGTCATTCCCTGACCTTTCCGCATTCTCCGTATTTGGTGGTGACGGGCTCGAACCCCGGTCTAATCAAGAAGCGTGTGCTATGCACTGCTGCTCCTTCCCACCTGGCTACGGAGGCGCCTTGGGTGATGGTAGATGGATCTCTGTCTTCTAACTTCTCCACTAATGCCGGTGTCCCCCAAGGTTCAGTTCTTTCCCCCACTCTTTTCCTCTTGTATATCAATGACCTTCTTCCATTGACTGGAAATCCTATCCATAGTTTTGCCTATGATAGCACATTGCATTCAACTTTCCATTTTGAGAAACCTTGTCCTGCTCAATCAGCTTCAACTTCTCGAAAATCTGCTAACAGTTCCTTAAATGCCGATCTTCAGGTAATTCTCCAGTGGGGCAAAGACAACTTAGTTGATTTCAACCCTTCTAAAACTCAGTCTTGTCTTATATCTCGCAAAAAGATTCTTCTGCTCCTATGCTTATCTTTAGTAACACTCCGATTTCTAGGCAAAATGATATATCTTTTTTGGGGATTATCCTGATTTCTAATCTCTCTTGGCACAAGCACATTACAAATATTGCTTCCTCTGTATCTAAAAAACTTGGTTTTCTCTTTCGCTCTCGGCGTTACTTTTCTTCCAAACAGCTGCTCACTCTGTATAAATCGCAAATCCGCCCTGCCATGGAATATTGTTCCCACATCTGGGGTGGTGGCCCCAAAACCTCTCTCAGGCTTCTTGATTCCATTCAGAAGAGGGCAGTTAGGTTAATTAATGATTCATCTCTAACAGAGTCTCTCACTCGCTTTCTCATAGACGCACTGTTTCTGCTGCATGCCTCTTCTACAGATACTTCCATGGGCACTGTTCTTCTGAATTGGCTTCTATAATTCCCGCTCTCTCTTTCAAAACAGTCCGAACACGTGCCGGCGCCAGCCAACATCCATTTACTGTCCAACTTGAAACTCACAGAACCAACTTTTCATCTTCCTCATTTATTCATTCAACTGCCGTTTTCTGGAATAGCCTTCCTTCAGACATATTTCCTGAAAATTACAATCTACAGAAGTTCAAGTCAAATGTCAACAAATATCTTCTTTCGTCTTCTCAACCTCCAACCCAAGTACGGTACTAAGTACTGTACTATAGGTTCTAATACCTCTCGTGTTTGGGGTTCACATAAAAAAAGAAAAAACTAGATTGTAACTGTGACAAGCATGGCGAAAAAAATGTCTTCGAATTTTCCTGTAAAAGTGCTGCCTAAACACCTGAAACTTTTCCTTTCATATTGGCTCCATTGTCATAACCTTGCCCTCGGATATTAGTTAGGTCTAATCCTAATATTTCGAATTCCTGTTTCAGCACATTACACAAAAATTTTCTCCGATACCGCTCTTTACATTAATAAATTTTATGAACTGTTCATACACACTGACTGGCGTACTGGGGAACGTTCCATTGGAGACGTATCTAATTGTCCGGGACGTTTCTTCCTGATCAATGCTGGATTAAGGCACAAGCTAACATGGCAATCCACAAAACAAACGGGCTCTTCTCCTGCACTGGACCCTAGACTTCCAAAAGGGCCAGTCCTGACACAAATTTTAACTCAGATTACCCAGCTAGAGACGCTCGTGGCAAAGCCACATAGTAGGACTACAACTGCATTGCGCAGTGAAATAATAACGATATGGACCAAGATAGAAACGATTTCAATGAACGCTCATACTATGCATGAAAGAGCTTTCCCCTCTCATCCATGTAAGCTGGAAGCTTACTTGGATGAAGGGGAAACAAATGCCACAGCGCGCGCCCTCATATGCAGATGCGCTGAGGAACTCCCAGAGTAAGAGGGGGGAATGTAAAAAGGGGCTCAGCCTAAAAAACAGCCCCTCCTTAAGGCATCAAAGTTATTGGTCCTAGCGCCAACTGATATAGACAGAATGCAGACCAGCGAGAAGCTGAAATCTACTGTGATGATAGAATTAAAAAGCTACCAAAATCAAGTCCATAATGAAAACTCGCAATGTTGGACTCATTATCGAGACTGACTCCAGAGAAGACATGCAGGCAATAATGACTAACCCGAAGCTAGCTACGCTCGAGCTTTCTGCTGAATCACCTAGAAGGAAGGGTCCGTCCATTATAATATTTGATGGATGATGCAGAAATAATACCTAACCAGCTAATTACAGAAATCATTACAAGAAACCTCCAAGATATCGCCGCGGACCAGCAATCGCAGAACCTAGTGCTGCCTAGGTACGCAAACAAATCAAGAATGGGGACTAACAAGAACTGAATAGTGGAACTGGCCCCAGCGGCCTGGCAGATACTGAAGAACCAGACGAAACATTACATAGAATGGGGAAGTTTTGTTTTAGGGAGCATATGGCCGTGCCAAAATGCTTTAAGTGCTGTAAGTTCGGTCACACCTCCCATACATTCTCTTAGGCATCTTCCATCTGTGGTCACTGCTCTGAGAAGGGACATGACTACAACTGTCCCAATAAAGCGCAAGAACCGATCTGGGCAAATTGTAAGCCCCTGAAAATGGAGCATACACATTCCATCCGGGACCCCAATTGCCCAACATATGTTAAAGCTAAGAGTTTGTTCCAAATGAGAATAGATTATAGAGAGACAGCGTAAAAAAAATTAATACCACCAAGATCATTATATTACAGCAAAAAGCGCAGCGGGCCAAAGCAGTGGCCGATCAACTAAGAGCAAAAGCAGGCGAAGAAAATGCTGACATAATTATATTGCAGGAACTGTACACCCACTCTAAAAAAGTACGCGGCTACCCAATGGTATATAAGATCATACAGTCTGAGGAAGACACTCCTTGGGCCGCCATTGTGGTTCGTAACCCCAACTTTATGGTGACCAGAATAAGCCAACCATGCACGGCCTGGGCCGCATGTGCTCACATCTTAACCACACTGGGCCTCTTCTATGCTGTCGCGCTGTACTGCAGGTCGGGAGAGGAGATCACTTTCGCCATCAGGTACCTGCAATTACTGCTTGACACACTCCCAAACCAAAGAATCATAATCGGGGCGGATGTCAACTGTCGGTCCCGGCCTGGCACAGTCAAACACATGATCGAAGAGGAACTAGGAATGGGCAGCTCTTTGAGGATTTCCTGGCAAACTCAACAATGGTTGTCTTGAACAAGCACGCTAATTACCGACATTTTGTAACACTCTGTGGGAGGTCACCATTGATGTCACGATGACAACAGGGAACATTGCTGGCTATGTCACAGACTGGACGACATCCGACCATAGATTAACTACTTATGAAATCCGACGATTCCTTACCAGGACACCAGTACTCAATTTTGCTTAACCGGTTTGCGGTTAATAAAGCAAACTGGGAGCGGTTTGTTGAGTTGCTCGCACAGGCTGCGGTCCAACATTAGCTGCAATGAAACTGCCATCTGATCCAAACGAAACCTAAAAGAGACTTGCCAGGATAATCACAACCATCAGTGTGGCGACAATCAAACGCAAGACTCCAGCCCTGGGTGCAGTCACCTGGTGGATCCCAGAGATCCAGACTTTGAGACGCGAAATGATCAAAAGAAGGAAGCAGTTTCAGAGGGCGCGGCGATCGTGGCTGGCTGCTGAAGTTATGGTAATGAGAAAAAACTATAGGAGTGCAAGAAATAGATACACAGATCTGATAACGAAGAGCAAACGCAGAGCTTGGGAGCATTTGGTCAGTACTACAGGAAATACTGATCCCTGGGGAGTGGCGTACAGAGTCACCACAAACAAGCTCCCCAGAGGAGAGGTAATTACTACTACACGAGCGCCGCAGGGAATCCTTACTACTACATGGGAACAATCATTCCATAACATATTAGATGCAATCTTCCAAGAACCAGCCACCCGACTCTACCTGAGCAGCTCCAAATCTACACTGATAATAACACATATATGACAGAACAACAAGAACCATCCCTTACCTTGGAGGAACTACAACAGGCCACCAACTTAAATAGAAACAAGAAATGCCCTAGCCAAGACCTACTGGAGCTAGAAATCATCAAAAAAGTAGTAGAAACTACACCGAATCTCCTCCTCACCTTATTTAATACCTGTCTCAAACCAGGGACCTTTCCAACTGAATGGAAGACAGCAAATATAAAACTTATCCTGAAAAATCCCACCAAGCCCCCAGACGTACTGGATTCATATTGCCAAATAGCTTTGTTACCAGTTGGCAGTAAGCTCTTTGAAAGACTACTGCATAAAAGGATTAGCCACCACTACGAAGCAGTAAATTTAACTATGCCAACTCAATTTGGCTTCAAACCTGGATGTTCCACCATCGAAGCTCTGAGAAATCTCCTGGATTCTGCATCCATTTGCGACTGTTGATTTCGCCGAGGAGTTTCACACCATCTGGTGGCAGAACGTCCTGGCCCGGCTAAGATGCGCCCACACCCCAGTTAACCTCTACCTAACAGCCAAGTCCTACCTTTCACAGAGAAAAATAAATGTCACACTGTACAAAAAGCTGACCAGACTGGTTCGCAGAGGCTGCTTCCAGGGGTCTGTTATGGGGGAGCTCCTGGATAATCCGCTACTGTATGGCTTATTATACATTGCCAAGGGATTGTCCTGCACCTTTTTGAATTTCACCATAGACCCAACAGCAAATCAGAAGGCAGAGAAAACTAGACTCCAAAGGTATCTACAGTAGGCATGGCAGGATCGACGGACTGCATTAACAAAAGGCGAAATCACAAAAAGTTTTTACCCAGTATTGACCGAGTGTATTCAAAGCCCCCCCCCCCAACTTTGTTCCATCCCGAACTATTCACAACACGTACTGACCGGCCACGGATCATTCAACGCAAAATTACCAACTTTGGGATCATCGAGGACCCATGCTGCATATGCGGGGAGGCAGAGACTTGGCACCACATTACATTTGACTATACCCATTATGAGGACCTTCGTTGCCGGTCAATGACAACAATCACTTACTTCACACGGAATCTGGAATCATATCTCCTCGACTCAGCAGAAGAGTACAAGGCTTTTACTAAGTATACACAGGAATTTTTTCCCAACGCAGGACATTAATTGCCATCCACAGAGACCACTATCACGGACCCCTTACTGATAAATGTCATGGAATTGACTATATGACTAAACCGAACGGAAATGGACAATCTACCTAGACAAACAGACCTGATACAAATGACCAACAAAATAAATACTTCTAATGAAAGGCAACTGAAAAATTACATCACCCGACTTGACACTGTTAGCTCACTACACTGACATGGACCTTGTCAAATGCATGCCATGGAACTGACTATATGGCTATACTCTAAACTGACCAAAAATTGATAAACCATTTGGACGAACTGACAAAATAATGATGCTTCCAATAGGAGACACAGGGAATTGAAACCAAATAACTTGAAAACCCTGAACTTAAAATTGCATCCTGAGAATAACACCTACGATGGATCAATACCCTAAGGACCCACTGAGTATTGACATATACTACTACCAATTACTGACTTGAAACAATGACAGTGAAATCAGACTGTTCGCTAACGACCTACCTCTGTTGACCAGGAGCGATCTTTCAAGACCGGATGTGTTGTACTTTGTTGTAAATTCGGGCGGGAGCCAGCGCAGTCACTGGAGATGCACCATGGTTGTATTTGAGAAATGGAAACTTAGACCATCAACACTTATTTGTGACTTGGTCCTATTAGAGGCAATTAAACTGGACCTGACCTCTCCAGACAATGGCCATTGATAAGGCAGGAAGACCCAAGAAACACCTGCGGGAGGCAAAATAACACCAAAGCTCAAGAAACACCAGGAGGAAGCAAAATAACACCAAATGCCAGCCTCCTGAAAGTACTTCTTGTCTGGGATAATGGATCCATTACCTGACAGTGACTGTTGATATTGCCGACCTGAACGGGGACGCTCTTGCCCAACGCAGGGAGAGGAGGAAGTACGGTTTTCGGTCTCCACCCCTCCCAGCGCCCCTCTTTTCTCCTGATGGGGCTTATCCCCACTGAACAGGTTGGGGTTGTCTTCCCTATCATCCCCATGTTTCTACCTTTCCCCCTTCTTTAGACTCTACCCCTTCTCTAGACTCTACCCCTTCTCTAACTTGTCTCGGATTTTTTTTAACTTTATCTTTATTTTTATTTTGTTTTATATTTTTTTATTAAAAAAATTTTTTTTTTAGGCCCTTGCCTCTGAAATAGTAGTAGTAGTGGCATGTGATGTAAGAAAGCAAGTGTATAATCTTATGCAGCATCAGCCAAAAAAAAAAAAAAAATCTTCGGAAATTAGGTGGCAGGGCCTGCCAGAGTACTTAAGCGATCCCTCTACTACCTGACCTGCCTCCTTATGGCTAAGTGTGGGCAACGGGTGGTCCCACTAGGGGTCCAACGGCTAAATGGTCAGAAGAACAACATAACATACCTCACAACGCTAACACACATTACACTTGTGGCCTTCGTAGAGTTCTATGATACACAATACGGAGATGGGGGAAACCCCTGGGGCCGTTAGATATCGAACTTTACACTTTAGGGCATTCGCCTGGAGCGTCATTCCTACAGAGGCTTCAGAAAAAAAATTAGTAAGATCTCACGTAATTGATACATCTACCCGTGTGTTTTTGTGTCTGTAAACTGTGTAGTTCTCTGGTCGATTTGCCTGTTGTTGTTGCTGGACTAAAAACCATTTCTGGGGAAGATACCTTGCAATCTACGCCTGAGACCGACTAACTCAGCCACGGAGTGAAAAAACCCATTAAGGTTTCTCGCGTCATCGACGGGATTCGAACCTGGGCCTTTTTCACCCAGTGTGGGGAGGACAGTGACGATACCACTGTGCTGCCGCGCAGACACAGGGGCTCCAGAAGCTGATTATAGCTCGGAGTCGGCGCCTTAATCCAGATTTCTAGGATATGCAATGGGCGCCGAAATAATCTTTCTGCCCGGGGCGCAGGAACACCTTAAACTCGCCCTGTTCCTGATGGCCGATATCGGGTGTACAATGAAGAATAACACCAAAATACTCCTCGGATTAAAAATTCTTTTTCTAGTGTTTCTGTGGACTCTCTTTTTCTCTTCCTTTTAGGGCGGGAGGCGCTTTGTGTGCTTTTATTCTTTTTTTTCATTCTAAAAAGAAATTATAAGGCAACAGACGATTAGAAAAAAATTTATTGCATGTTTTGTTTCAACTTACTTGTTGTAGAATGACGAAATTTATAAAAATAATTGCACTTTGTGCTTTATTAGCTATCAAGTATGGAACTCCATCATTCATTAAACTATAAAGCTTCTCATATTTGGCCTGTTTAACAGGTGGGTGTGAGAACAATAAGAAAATCTGTTTCGTGGTAGACACTCATCGACACCGCTAGTTGGAGTGAATGCTTTACGCACTTGATAAGAATCAGACAGGGAATCTCAGCCTTTAATTTCTTATACATCCTTTAATTTAAACCATTACAAATGCATTATCGGTACGACTTTAATCTATTATTTAGCAATGATTTCAAGTATTCATATATTTGCAATGCATTCATAGAGTTCGATTATGTCAAGAAAAGTTACCATATTGCAATTCCCAACATTTTTATAACACTAATGTCATTACGTACTTTCATTGATAATTAAACTGAAATTTCTATTTCCTAAATCAGGTTTTAAATTATCCACGAATTGTCACTCAAATGATCAACTATCCAATGCACAGTGCACAGCTGTGATCAACTATGATCAATTACCCAATGCACAATGCATAGCTATGAAAAATGCTATGATGCTTTTTGCATTTGCACCTTCTGTATTGCAATTTTCTTGAATGGCAATACTCTCAGATGCTTAAAACTAAAGGGCTCTTCGTCTTTCTTGTGATTAATTTGTAATTACGATACCTTTCAATATCACTTAATTTGGCTGTCAGCGTTCATGTACAATATTTACAAAAAACATTTTAAATAATCAACATCTAATTTGCAGAGCCAGTTCTTATATTTGGCGTCTCTGAGACAGTGATCATAAAAGTTTCAGAGAAAGGAAGTTGAAGAGTTCTGAGTGATTGGTGCTAACTCATATTATAATCTTTTTCCGATCTGTAAATGATCCACCAACAAATTTTCAATAAAAGAAATGCTGATATCAGAGTAATAAAATTACAAATCGTTCTGTTAACTCTCTCTCTCAGGAGGTGGCCAGTCGCTGGGTCGATAAGAATGTGTTACATTTAATTTAAAAAACTTGCTCGTTTATGAACGACAATCGTGAATTGTCTTGACAAATGAATCTGTCTTCCAAATTTCACAGGGCTCCTTTCAATCTTGGCTCCAATGCAGCTGCATTGTCATAGTTATAGTTATGCCACTGGGTTTGTGTTGCGTTCCAGCTTCAACTCAATAAATAAAATGAAGAATAATATAAATTTTACTTACTTACACAATAAGGAGCACAATTATTCAAATAAAAACACACCAACATTACAATACAACTTTATATCGACACATACTGTGTTCAGCAGGGCGAGAGGGGTTGTTCGGCCGTATAGCCAGACGAAAGTAATTAATTTTCATACATGTATACCCCACCTTATATCTGGCCCATACCTAAATTGGGGTACGCATGTGTGAAAATTAATTACTTTTGATATTTCAAGGGATGTGTAAGAACTGGCCTTGAGATAATTACCTAGACAATGGCCAAAATTTCCACACTTTTATAAATCACACAGACTTTGCTGTTCACATATTATGAATTTTTAAAAAAATAAAAATAAATAAATAATAATAATAAAAACATTATTATTACCTGCGTCCTTTGTACTCATTAATAAAACTAAACATATGAAAAAAAAAGTCATTGTTTCAGGTTTCACAGGAGCCTTGTAACTTAAAAAAAAACTTTTTCCTTATCTTTTTTTTTCTCCTTTTATTTATCTCTTTTTTTTTTCCTTTTTTCATTTAATTTTGATTTTTCTGCCAAGCTCGTGGCCCGATTGGGCCCAAAGGCCTAAGGCCGGCCCTGGCTAAGAGAAATATATGTGTTTCCAGTAGACCATGAGTAATTTACCAGCACTGGTGTAGTACGTACGTTTCAACTTATTTAAAGCAAGACGAATTAAGTGGTCAGAAATTTCAAATTCATTCAAACTATCAGTAGAAGGATCACTGAAGTTGTTTGAGGTATAAATATTTGTGACGAATTATATAAGGGTTCTTATAAAGGAGCAAATTCTGGCGTTTGAAGGATATCAGCCAGTGCGAGTATTGGCAGTAGGAATGCTTTCTGGTCTTGCTAGGTAAGACCAGAAAGGGTTAAGGTTCTCACTGTTTAAAGGCAGTATTTTGGTTAAAGTTCAATTAGCACTGATAATGACGTTTTAAGAAAATTATAATTTTTTTCTTAAAGAGTATAGAATTTCAAATAGCGTTGGTGCGTTGCCAACTGCTTCCGCGATTGACTAGCTGTGAGTTTGGAACTTTTTAATAGACTCATTAGAGAACTAGGTTAGATATCTGTAAGCTTCATTTGATTTATGAATGGTAAGAAATTTAGTAAGAACCAAGAACCAAATAATTTTAGCTGATACAACATACAAATTGCTCTGTGAGCACACACCTGCACAGACAAACACCTAAAATGAATCATTAATGTATTTAGATCAATTAATTGTATTTGCACGTATATTTAAACTTTGTGTACTCTGGAATATTGGGAGCAACCCTAGGTGCGCGTCTATCTATACAAAAATGCACCACTGATACCAATATGAGGGACAGCTCTGGTGCTGTTAAAATAAATTGAATTTTCGTACTGATATCAACTTCTACAAAATGTTTTCAGCGCCTCGTTTGACAACGTGGCGAACTACTCATTTCTTTTGTGTGTACTAAGAGACGGTCGTATATTTTGCGAATATGAATAAATTACAGGGAGTGGTAAATATTTAGTACTCGGTGCACCCTTCAAAATGGCGGCGAGGAGAAGAGGGGGGAAAGCAGTGATTGACGGATTGTGACTCCGCCCACTCACTGCGTTCCCGCTATTCTCCTCGGCAAACGGTACTAGGTGACACGCGGGTGGCACAGCAACAAATACAGCAACAAATTAGGGCAATTATTTTTAGCGCAAATAGGGGGATCATTATTTTTTTTTTTTTTTCTGGGGGCTCTGCCCCCAGACCCCCGTTTCTGTGGGGGCTTCTGCCCCCACACCCCCGATATACTTTTAAAAGGCTCCCTTGATATCAGGAGGCCACCTCAGATAAAAATAGAAGGAAAAACCATAAAACTGACCACGGAATTAAAATACCTAGGAATCATCCTTGACAAAAATCTTTCATTCACCCCACACCTCGTATATCTACAAAAAAAGATCAAAAACTACTCAGCCCTCATAGCAAGAGTCTCGCGAAAGGATTGGGGCTTAAGGAAAAGAACCCTGATCCTCTTTTACAAGGCTTTCTTCATTCCAGCCATCAGCTATGTAGCAGGGATCTGGTTTAAAAAAGCAACCACCGCAGTCAATAAAAGAAAGCTAGAAACGATACAGCGCAGCATCTTACTCACTGTCTCCAGAGCATGCTGCACGGTCAGCTCACACGCACTGCAGGCCCTTGTAGGGCTCCTACCCTTGGACCTGGAGATTGTCCGCTGTGGCATGCTATATCAACTATCAAGAGGGAACAGTGTAACTTGCATTGGCTTCACCACAGACCCGACCAACAACAGCAACGCAGAAAAGAAACGACTAACCAAATATCTTCAACAAACCTGGCAGTCCCGATGGGCGGACTCAACTAAAGGTGAGATAACCCGGAAGTTCATCCCGGACATTACCCAAGTGTATCCCGAACAGCCAAACTGGTTCTCACCGGGGCTCTACACCACCTTTCTTCTAACAGGGCATGGCTCTTTTAATGCCAAGCTGTCAACCTTCGGCATCAGGGATTCCCCATTATGCCACTGCGGAGAAAACCAAACATGGTCACACCTAATGCACGATTGTCCCCTCTTTGAGGACATCAGATGTCACTTCATCACAAAGATACGCTTTAATCCGAAGGAACGGGAGCACCTTATATTACATGAGGAGGAGCACTACAAGGCCCTCTCGTGCTTTGCACATGAGCTGTTTACCCGGCTAAGGGCAATGACCCAACCTCCCCAGGCTTGATGCAGGACCTGACTACAACTACAACTCATCGGACGGGACTCTGCTCTCATGAGTGCCATTACTTTGTCAACTGTACCAGAAAGCTCAAAGTACCACGATATCGGACGGGACTTTGCTCCCACGAACATCACAATCAAACACGGACACCCTGTCAACTGGACCGACAGTGCATGTAATTTACCCAACGAACTACCCTAGAAAGTGACAATCACCATATGCAGGAGTGACAACACTGCATCGACGCCCAGATAACAGAACAAACAGTGAAAGTGACCACATACAAAGAATGACCACCCAAAATGGAAATAGAAGGACCATGACCACGACCAAACTGGATGAGACCTTGATCCCATGACCAACGCCGGCATTCAACCGATCTCTGAACAAGTCGGTAGGGACCTTGTCCCTGTATGTACCTCCTGGTGGGGCCAGTGTTGTGATGCTGTCCTGAACCTGCTGGCCTAGCCACCACTCTGCAGCCAGGCTGCACACACGCCATATTGGCGACCTGTGCCGGCTCCCTTGTCCGGCCCTTTCTATCCCATCCCGGCAGGGGGGGAGGAGACGGTCATACTGTTTCCTCCCCTCCACGCCACCCCCATTCTTCCTTCTGGCAGGGCATGGGCATGCCCTGCTGACACCAAATTGAGGCCTCCTACTCTATTGGCCTTATCCTTCCTCCTTTAACCCCACAGTCTTCATTCTCTCCCCCTTCTCTATCTTTACACAAGCGAATTCCCCCACACACATAAATTCAATGAATCCAAATTAACTGACGCCCATATTTCGGTCTATCCCTATTCAAGCGACATCACCCTACGCAATCGAGAGATATCACACGAGAGATATCTATACATATATGTGTAAAAAAAAAAAAAATTTTTTTTTTTTTTTTTTTTTTTAAGGTCCTAGCCACTGAAATCTCAGGAAATTAGGTGGCAGGACCTGCCAGAGTGAACTAAAGACTATCGGGTACCTGGTCTGCCTCCACGGGGCGTAAGTGGGGCAACGTTGGGCCTCAGAAGAGGTCCAGCGGCTAAATGGCCAGAGGAACAACGGTACAAAACACCACACTTCCATAATCCATACACTTTTAAATCTTTGGCCTTCCCAGTGAACTGGTACACCCACAATAAAAGCAACGCGGAGATGGGGGAAACCCCTGGTGCCGTTTGACACTGAAAACACTTACACTTACACCCCCCGATATACGTATTATTCAGCCTTTTCCAACACCAAACAACTTTTCTTTTCTTTTTTTTGTTTGTTTAAAAAAAATTCGCACCACGTGCAACCCTTGATTCTTCTCGCCCGTACATTACTAGAATCCCAATCCCCTGCCTTTCTGCCCGGACATGAAAAAAAAACAAGTAATTAGTATTATTTGTAACAAAAATTAACACCACGTGCAACACTGAAAATTGCTGATGCCCGTCAACAGAAATGCTAAAAGCAAAAAATTAATCACAAGCAATCTAATAATCACTGATCTAAAATCTAAAAAAAAATTAACACCACGTGCAACACTGAAAAAAAAAATTAACACCATGGGCAACACTGAAAATTGCTGATGCCCAACAGAAATGCTAAAACGACAGAAAACTACTCACCTCATCAATCGAATTATATTTTCAAAACAACCCAACATTTTGGAACTAATATTTCGCAGGGAAAAAAAAAAAGAAAATCACCCAATACAACAGACACCCGTCTCAACCATGGGAAACCAAAGAATAAGTCACTAACAATCGAATACGCAAATAGAGGGTTTTTTTTTTTTTTTTTCTGGGGGGCTCTGCCCCCCAGACCCCCCGTTTCTGTGTATTATACGTATTATTCAGCGATTATTCAACGATATACGTATTATTCAGCCTCTTCCAAAACAAACAACTTTTCTTTTTTTGCTTTATAATTACGCATCGATAAAATCAAATAATATGCTAATCAAGTATTAACACCACGTGACATTTCTAACAGCGAAATTCATAACACGGGTGACACGCACGGCGTGCCTGATGTTTCCATATGTTCAGGAGAACACGTGACACTGGGCGGAGTCAGCACCCGTCAATCACTGCCGTGTCGGCGAGTGTAAAGAGGGTGCACCGAGTACTAAATCTTAGCCCAGGGAGTATTTTAAAAAGAAGGGAATGATATTTTTCGAACAGCTAGCCAATTTATGTGGTAAGAGTTGTGGTGGGAATGGTAGATCGGCTAAGTACCAAACTGCGCTGCGGCAGTCTGTAGCTCACTGTCCATGCCACCACAAACCACACTGTGGCAAAATCATAGTATGCTTTGTCTGCGTGTGTAGCACAGTGGTATTGTCACCGTCCTCCCCACACCGGGCGGAAAAGGCTCGGGTTCGAATCCCGTCGATGACGTGAGGAACTTTTGTGGGTTTTTTCACTCCGTGGCTGAGTTCGTCGGTCTCGGGGGTAGGTAGCAAGCCCCCCCCCCAGAAATTGGGGTTTTTCGTCCAACAAAGCAAGCAAATCGACCAGAGAACACACGCAATTTACAGACACGATACACATAGGTAGTTGAATTAACATTCCGGGTAACCCTAATAAATATTTTTTTAACAGTACTTTGGGATTTTTACTCACAGAAACTCAGATTTTTCCGTCTAGCTCTTAGAATCTGTACCAAAAACAATATGTGCTCTACACTAAAATCTCCCTGAAGAGAATAAATAGTGATCAGGTCTATCGAGTTTAGTAAAGTCGAATCACATTATTATTATTATTATTATTAGCCATATGTTGCAAGGAAGCCGAGGCTTATGGTGCATCAGGCAAAAAAAAAAAAAAAAAAAAATCTGAATTACCCAGAGAGAGAGAAAAGGGAATCATCAAGAAAAGAAGAATTACAATATACTACTCTGGTTTTTATGATACTGTTTGTCCTTTGCATTTAGATTTTTTTATTAATTTAAATTTATAATAAATATATAATACATTATACAGTTTGCAATGATTTTTTGTTTACATTTGTAATTCTCTTATGGGTAGTACAGTTAGTAGAATCACCGTTTTCATCACACCAAGGGGAAACGGCTCCCATCGATGACGTGAGGAATTTTTTTAAGCGTTCTTTTCACATCGTGATTAAGTTAGTTAGTCATAAGAGTAGCCAGGTTTTTTACCCGAAACTCGGGTTTTTCGTTCAGCAAACAAGCAAATCGCTCACACGACATGCAATTAATGACATAATATATACTGCGCAATATGACACAAGTCACCGATGCGCCTAAACTAAACCACATTTGTAATTAAAAAAAAAAAATTCGTATTATAAAGTGATGCAAGTCGAAGTAGGAATATTACTCTCATGAAAATGGTATTATAAATGAATAATATTGTTATTTTCACTAACGACCTGCCGTTGCTGAGTGAGAGTGCAGGAGCAAGCCCACTTTGAGTAGTCCGTGGTTCAAAGTCGCGTGACTGCTATATACAGTTAATGATTTATTGTTAACTCCTGTGACCTAGTGGTCATGCCGAAGTATAAACAAGAATATTTGTAGCGAATCACGAATTCAATTTACGTTTCCAATATAGATGATATATTTTAAAAGGAACGAACCAACGTCTATCGCCACCACGGCCAACAGCAAATTTGGGTAATCCATTAATAAATAAATAAAATAAATATAGGCAGGGTCTTGCAAATGGGGAGTGTGCATTGGATGCGGCCCACCTCCAATCGAGGGAGCCATCAAAGTCTCAACGTAAACAAACGGGCCCCATTAACAAGAGCGGATTAAGGTCGATTGAGGCCCCGGGCGCAGAAGAAAATATTGGGCCCCTTAAAAAAAAAGAGAGAGAGAGACAGGGAAAATAAAAAGACATGTTAACCATTTTTTAAATAAATAAAAAATATTATGTACTATTAATGTTTTATTTCCAATAAAATTTGAATATAATATATGTATAATAATAATCACAAAGTTTTGAACTAATATGTTCAACTAATTTGTTGGGGTTTTGCGTGGGCCCTTCAGAAGTCGAGGCCCAGGGCGCGCCCGCGGTTAAATCCGCCTCTGCCCATTAACTCCTTTTGCATCTGGGTCCCCAATTACCGTGCACGGCCCTGAACATAGTGTCAAAATTCTTGAGGGTCACTGGTATCAAAATCTGCCAGTTCGGATTTGGATATAAATTCATGTTTTAAACATTTTCTGAACAATAACAGGTTTTGTTTTGTGTCCTTTCTTACGAGAGTGAGATGTGTAGACTTCAGGACGTTATAAATTCGGTTTCGAATCGTTCAATTATTAAACACACTATATATAGGAATTACAAAAATAAACATTGAATAAGATTACTTAAATCGAAGATTTTATTTTATTAATTTTGCATAACTTTTTGTTCGTCCGAATAAATCGCCTCGGTTATTTTGAATTTCATTTATTATTTCATTCTATTTTTAAATTCAAGGAAGAATTAGACAAATTTATGGAGGTGATGTGGGAGGGTTTTTAAATTAATTAATTTTTTTTCGCTTCACATATATATACATATATATATATAATCAAGAATAATGGTATAGAGAAGCTATTTAATGTAGGGGGGACATATGTCTGAATTAAATAACATATCTAATGGATCAGGGACACTGCGATAGCAAAACGTACCCTACAGCCATAATGTGTATTTATATATAAAATATTGTAGGTAGAACGCGTGAAGGAGATTTATATATATAGAATTAAAACTAATGAATATACAGTATACACTGGGAGCATATATGTTATGAAAAGGGGGGGGGGGGGATGAGCCGGAAATTAAAATAACGATAAGTAATTGCAAAAATAAAAAATTGAAAAAACAACCAAGGTGAAATAATATTGCGTGTTATTTAACCTTGGTCGTTTTTTTAATTTTTAATTTTTGCGATTCTTATCGTTATTTTAATTTCCGGCTCATTCCCCACCCCCTTTTTTCATAACATATATCGCTCCCAGTGTATACTGTATATTCATTAGTTTTAATTCTATATATATAAATCTCCTTCACGCGTTCTACCTACAATATTTTATACATAAAATATTTTATATATATATAATCAAGAATAATGATATAGAGAAGCTATATGATATGAGGGGGGGGGGAATTAAGTCTGAAATTAGATACGTCTGAATTACAATAACATAACTTATGGATCAGGGACACTGGTATAGCAAAACGTACCCTACAGCCATAATGTGAATATGTATATATAAAATATTTTAAGTATAAAATATTGTAGGTAGAACGTGTTAAAGAGCTTTATGTAGAATTAAAACTAATGAATATACCGTATACCCTGGGAGCGATATATGTTGTGAAAGAAGGGGGGGGGGGCGAATGAACCGGAAAACAAAACGATAAGAATTGCAAAAATTGAAAAAATACCAAATATTTTTTGAAAAAACGACCAAGGTGAAAATAACATTGCAGTGTCTTTCATAATTTTTGTGTCATCATCAGAGGTCATCCACCGAAATCATGAAAAAGAGGGCGCCCCGTAGCCAGGTGGACAGGAGCAGCAGTGCGTAGCACACGCTTCTTGATTAGACCGGGGTTCGAGCCCGTGACCACCAAATACGGAGGATGCGGAAAGGTCAGGGAATGACCACCGCATATCCCCGGAGCAATATGGCCTTAGTTGCTAATGCTCCTAAAAACCTAATAACAACAACATGAAAAAGACAGCAACGCTTCTACTTCTGTTACCGACATGTTCTGTATGCATAGGTTCACGTGTGAAATAGCCACGTGGTATTTTACAAGTTTAGATCTTGGTCGTTTTTTCAAAAAATTTTTGGTATTTTTTCAATTTTTGCAATTCTTATCGTTTTATTTTCCGGTTCATCCCCCCCCCCTTCTTTCACAACATATATCGCTCCCAGGGTATACGGTATATTCATTAGTTTTAATTCTATACATAAAGCTCTTTAACACGTTCTACCTACAATATTTTATACTTAAAATATTATATATATATAATTGCTTGTTTGATGACATTCATGTATTGTTTTTTGATAGAAATTCCTGTCCCCTTTTCTTTTTATTGCTTCAGTGGTGGAAATCGAGGCAGTCGTGAATAAATGATGATATCCAGCTCAGAGCCGGATATCATTTTTCTCTTTCTTGGTGATTCCCTTCTATTTCTCTCTCAGGGGTAACTCAGAATGTTTTTTTTTTTGGCTGGTGCAGCAAAAGTCTCAGACTTCCTTGCACTATACGCTAATAATAATAATAATAATGCAGTATCTTTTGTAGGATTACTCTTGATTTGATAATTTCAGATTGCCTGTTCCGAATAAGCAATTTGAATATTAGTTTAGTTGCTTCGTGTTCCTAGTTTGTGTTGAAGGTCATTTCATAATACTGTCCATCTTAATCAGTTTAAATAAAAATATTTAATAGTAGCTATTTCTATGTTTTGAAGTATTCGTATTTGTGTATTCGTGACTTCAAAATGTGCCGCGTTACGCCTACTACTAATACATTTTACACAACTGATAACTTTCGTTGCCCAACCAATCTAAAGCGAAATGGTTGCTCATTTTAGTTTAGGGAATTGTGGGTAAATAACATGATGGCAACCACCATAACTATGTTCGTGAGACAGGTTACAGGTATTTGTTTGTGTGCTGTTAGTTCTATATATTTTGTTTTAAATGAACTTCTAAGAAGAATGAGAATGTTGTAGTTTCAATGTTAGCATCGCATTCTTTAAATTGTTAAGTGATTACAATGTCTTAAGATTTTCTACGAAGGGTAAATTGTGACCTCGACGTGGGTAGAGGAGCAAAGATCATAATTCGCTACCTTGTCATGTGATATTTGTGCTAGATCGCCATTATTCGAGATATGTTTTTTTTTTTTTTTTTATCTGTTTACGCTGAATAACAGATATAAATTCCTGAAAAACTGGCTGAACTGTATACGAAACAGACCTGAATTCTGTGAATGAATAATTTTACGAAATTAAAATATCTCCAGTGTCGAATAGAAACTACACCTGAACTGAAATTAGTAACAGTAAACTAAGCTGCCCTGGCTCAGTACCCGGCCTGGGTATTTTTATTTATTTATTTTTTTTCTCTAGAACTAAGTCGAGACCGTGTCTTCCAGAAATAGAAATGCAATAATTTTAAAATAGGCTGTCTTGTCTGTGATGCATCCTTTCACAAAAAAAAATAAATAAATAATAATAAATTAATAAAATAAATAAACAGACATAAATACAGCGTGACTCTAAAGTGAGTTAGCACAGCTGTAGTTTAAAGTACAGAATGGTTTGAAAGTATTATCTCCTCTCCTTTACTCATTTTATTTTTTTAATTAGTTTTTATTTAGATATGCTAATGGCAAGTGAGGAAAGTAATGAATGATCTGGACTGTAGGGTCCAGTAAAATTTGATAGGACCCTTTTCTTTAATGGTCTTGTTATCCAACATTCATACCCAGCCATGTTGTGGATTGGTTTCTTTCACATCCCCAAAGCCGACCAGGCTAGCCAGGTGGATAAAGTGCCTGCCTGGCAACCCAAAGGTCGTGGGTTTGAATCCCGCTTCGGGCTTGGATCAGAGTAAAATGAAAAACCTTGGGAGGTGCATTATGGCCACAGAAGCTGATGAGCCAACAACTAACAAAAAAAAAAAAAAAAAAAACATCCCCCAAAGACAATCTCTTATCAGATTACAGCTTCCAACAGGATTGCACCTTGCCTACTGTGAACCATCAGTATTAGGGAATCCTTACATCTTTTGGGTATAGGTGGATAGGTAGAGGATTGGCACATTTTGAAGGATCAGTTGATTGGCCTCCCAGAAGTCAATGATTTTGAAGGATCTGGGAAGATCCTGGACAATAGTTTGCAGTTGAAGGAGATCATGAGGATTGCATTTACACATATTGACAAGGCTACACCATGAAAAATATCCTCACAGAACATTGTGCTGGATCATTTTATGTCACAAATATTGGGTATCATACTGACCTGAATCATCCTGTTAAAATCCTTTGTTCCCTTTAAGAGTGAAGTTGAATGGAGGAACAATAAGTATAAGTTTTTATTTACATTCCCATACAAACTATGTTGGATAATAACCTGTGGCGTAACTAGAATTTAGGTAAATAAATTTCATTTTCTGCTTTAAAAATTCTGAAGAGATATTCAACGTGTGTTTGAGTCAGTTGAACTGCGTAGAAGCACTTCAGAGAAACCCCACAATGTTTAAGCCACGTGGACTGTGTCCCATTGGCTATTTCTTTGGAGAATTACACTCTAACCCTTTAACATCCTTGATGGAATATGCAACATTTCAAGAGCCTGGAATGATTTGACAACTTGTATGAGCGGAGTATGGAAAAATCTTCTAAAAAATTCCGAGCTTAACAACAAAGGCTTCAACAAAGATCAGCTGATGTCTTCTGTTACCAACGAAATTGTAAACAGCCCAGAAGTTCCAGCTGGTCCTAGAGAATGAAGATGTAGACGAGCTTGTGGATGAACGATGTGAACATTTAAAAACAGAAAACCTAGCCCAGTTGAACGTGCAAAGAGTTGAGAAGCAAGGGACAGCCGAATCCATTGAGCAACTGGTGCAATCCAAGAAGCAATTCAAATTAAACGAAATGGCAGAAGCATTTCACAAAATTCAGGAAGGTTTCTATGTTTGATGGAATGGATGAAAACACCAAATGTTTCTTGAAAATAAAGAAAACTTCAAGATTGATGATCATGAAATTTAAGAAGAGAAAAAAAAAAAGCATACGAAACAGATGAAGATCAAAGAGTTCATATCACATACTACCTCCCTGACCTCTTCTCAGCCTACAACCCCCCTGTGATTGATTGTCTCTTATTAATGCTTCAGGTTCATTTTAAGTTATCTTCAGTTCATCACACCTGAAGTGTATAAACTTTGATTCATTGTGTGTTATAGACCAATTTTCCTAAATATCTACACTTTGGTTTTGATTCCCTATAGTAGCCCTTATAAAGCCTACATGACATACGAAATACGTATGTTTTTACAATACAATAACATGCGTTTTTTTTCTTCCTTTTATGTTTTCTTATGTGCCACTCCAGTTAATTCACCACTGTCCCCTGATAAAGTTTTTAATTATTATGTTATATAACTATTTTTCTTCATTCTTCTGAGGTTATTATGTAGTTTTTATAATTTTGACATAGGGATATATTAGCAATATTTTATTAGTTATTCTCGAGCTACATAAAAATCGACTTATGTAAGAAGTCCTGGAACGTATCTCTTACATATGTTGGGGACAGACTGTATTTGAAATGTTAACTTGACATGAAGGAATTTGGTATTAGGAAAAAATTACATTGTACACTATGTTGATCAAAGTGGAAAATGATTGTTGTACAATTTACATAGTTTATCATGTTTTCCTCTCACCGACATCCTATTTTTTCGACTTTCAGTTGTCGACAGCACACTTGACAATGGCCACTTTTTCATAAAATTTGGTGAATGTTTAATAAACACTCATTGATCTGGGGCTCTTTGTTGGGATCACTGCATGTATTCCTCAATGACAGCACTGACATTACCATTGTAAATCCACACACAGCTCTCCTGTTTATAAGCAGCTAGTTTGAATTAGTGTGCATTGAGTGGAGGGTGTTTTACATGTTTTGCTGCATTTTAAAATGAATGATTTTATGGAGCAGTGAATTTTGTTTCAAATTAGGGGAAAGTATGCAACGGAAACCCACAAAACATTGAAATCAACTTTCAGAGAAGATGCTATATATCATTTGAAGATTTTTCAAAGTTTAAAGAGGGCTGCTTGTCTGTGTAAGGTGGTTCTCTCTCTCTGGCTGTACTTCAGTTTCAAAAACCAATGATTCAGTCACTCATGCCCAAAATCAACATTTAACTCTGAAGTTGTTAGCGAAATTGGTATTTCTCATGTCAGTCAGTTTTAATTTTTTTAATGATTTGAGAATGTGGTTTCTTTTGGGCAAGTTCTTGCACATCAGGGCCTATTTCAGTGTGCTGCTGCTGCTGTTGATCCATGCTTTGTTTCTTCCATTTACTGGTGATGAATCTTGGGTATGTGGCTGTGACCTGAAAAGGCTGGTTCTCTCAGTGGAAGACTCCATCTTCTCTAAGGCCCAAAAGAGCAAGAAAATTATGATCAAATATGAAGATCGTACTGATTCTAATTTTTTTAACTCGCAGGCCATCATTCATCATGAATTTGTCTTGCATGGTCGAACATTGAATTTGGAATACTATAAAACAGTTCAGTGGTGATTGCACAATACTGTATGGAGAAAATTCTGAAAAAGTGGGCTTCAGGGAATTGACGCTTGCATCACAACAATGTCCCTGCATGCTGAACACCTTCCAGTCAAAAATTTCATGCAAAATGCCATCACTGTAGTCCACCATACTCATTGGACTTAGATCCCTGATTTTTTTTCCCACTCCCAAGCATAAATTTGCTTGAATGGTCACAGATCTGCAATAACTGAGGAAAATTATCAGAACATATCACAGGAACTGTTAACAGTTCACAGTGATCAATATTTTTGCAAAGTTAACCAAATGATTTGGGATTAATTTAAAAGAGCAAACCATTGCATCGGTACTTTCGGGATAATCTCAATACTGCCTACAAATTACATTGTTTTTCCTCACTTTACTTTCCCCACTTCCACCTCCCACTTAATAGCACTTAAGTTTTTAAGGCATGATAGTCTTGTTAAATAAAAAGGCCTTAAGTTAATAAACTTAAGGCCTTTTTATTTAACAAGATCTATTTTCACAAGCCCAGATTTTTTACAGAACCCCACTGTTTTTAAAAGCCTATGAAACAAAAACAGTAAAATACAGAACTTAAAGACCCATTACATACATTACAAACAATTTAGGATTGCTGTGAAAGCCATCATACTGCACATTGCATTAGCTAACACAGTATGCCTTTTTAATTACTGTGAATGTGTTGTTGTTGCTCAGCATAAGTTAAAAATGAAAGTGCCTATTGAAAATTCTGCTAAATCCTAGATTTTTGTTATTAGATTTTTAAACACTAGAAATGTTTGGTCTGCCAACATTTATTGGCCTTTAATACAGATTTGTGAAAAAAATGTTATGAATCACTGAAATATAGTAAGGTGTAAACATAGTATGCTTCCTTCCTTAAATGATATACATTTAAGGAAGGAAGGAAAGAAGGACATGTCTGTGATGAAAAAGCAAAGACCATCCTTTTTTGATGACATTCTGATTCATATTTGATGAAAGAATTTGGGAACACTAGAGGCAAACAATCTCCCATCTTCATAAGAGATTCCCCAATATTTCTAAGCATTGCTTCATGAAATTCTGAAGCAGTAGCTAAATACCACAAATTCTGTGCCAGATATATACTGAAATTGTTAACTAATGTTCACAAAGTGAAAGAAGTAGCAAGCATGTTAATGTTTCTGCAGCATTACACGGAGGAGGATGACTCTTTGTTAGTCAGAATAGCAACTAGCCATGAAATCTGGGTTAGCCGTCATACACCATAGGCTAAAAACTAATCACTACGATGGAAGCATATGGGCCCATGTCGAATGGAGAAATTCAAACAATTTCAGCAACAAAAATCATGACTTTTTCTGCTGCAGAAAAAGCATTTTGTTGATTGAATTTATGCCTCGTGGAACAGCCATAAACTCAGACACTTGCCATGAGACTTTACAGTTTGTTATTTGGTTGTTAGGAGCATTAGCAACTAAGGCCATATTGCTCCAGGATATGCGGTGGTCATTCCGTGACCTTTCCACATTCTCCATATTTGGTGGTGACGGGCTCGAACCCGGGTCTAATCAAGAAGCGTGTGCTACGCACTGCTGTTGCTCCTCACCTGGCTACGGAGGTGCCGAGAGACTTTACAGAAGCTATGGTTGAGCCATTCAAAACAGAAGGCATGATTTACTCTCTGAGAGCATTTAGTTATTGAATATATATTTAAGAGAAGTTAGCCTCACACTGCCTCTTTCATACAAGAACTGTTGATGCAATATTGCTGGGAAATCTTATATCACCTGCCACATAACTGAGACTTGATGCTTAATGATTATCACCTTTTTTGTATTTGAAGGTGTACATGGTTGGAATAAAATTTGAAAATGATGAAGAAATCTCCCACCAGAGCTAGTTATTGTTGCTGACTTGATTGTCAGGGAAACATATTGTACAAAAAGGATGTGTGGAATAGGACCAGGTATGTCTGCCAGGAGCAAACGGTGATGACATTGTAGAGCAGATATCATCTTTTAAGGGCACAAAAGGTGATATCATTGTACACGTTGGCACTAATGACATTAAGTATAGGAGATCTGCAGATTTACTAAGCAAGTACAGGTCAATGCTGAAAAAAAGTCACGAGTTAGGGTTAAATTTGAAAGTGTCTTCAATCCTGCCCATACACGATAAGAGGGAGTATATGATGAAAGCCTTGTCAATCAGTTCGGCCCTTGAGAAATTATGCAGGGCTCATGGGATAGAATTTTTCTTAGTGTGGTCTGTGTTTGTTAACAGGAGAGATTGCTTCTACAGGGATGAGATACACTTAAATAGGAGTGCAAGAATATTTGCTGATGCTATCGAGGCAATGTTATGTGGGTTGGAAAACTGCTAGCTTGGGGGGGGGGGATTCACAGACTAATAACAGTAGCTGCAGGCAGAGGAGGAATTGATTCTTGCACTGCTTCTATTGGAATGAGCACCAGCCTGGAAAGCCAGTTGCTGGGGATTTCAGGAACTGCTGGGAGTTGTGAAACAAGTAAATACATGAGCTGTGTTAGAGTAAGTAAGAGTAAGAACAGGTGCATGGATACTTGCAGCCAAGTGGGTAAAGTACCTGCCCGGCAACCCAAAGGTCGTGGGTTCGATTCCCGCCTCGGGCTTGGATCAAAGTACTGCAAAAACCTTGGGAGGTGCAATATGGCCACAGAAGCCGATGCGCCAACAACTACCAAATCAAAAAAAAAAAAAAAAATTGGATACTTGCATATACACCAATGCTAGGAGTATAAATAAATTTGATGAATTTGAAGGGCTGGTTAAGACATCCAAGGCGGATGTTGTTGAGATATCAGAGATGTGGTGCCACCCAGATAAAATGGATGCAGAATTGGAATTTGGGGAGCACAATATGTACAGACAGGATAGGAAGGGACGAGGGGTTATGCTGTTAGTTAAGAAACACAAAATCTAAGGAAGTACATCCAGTTGACAGATGGACAGTGCAATGTTGAGTCAGTTTGGTGTGACATAAGCACTGGGAAAGCAAAATTGAGAGTAGGTGTGTGTGTGTTATAGGCCTAATGGTTGGTTGGTTGTTGGATTTTATTGGTGCATTAGCAACTAAGGCTATAATGTGCCAAAACCAGGTGATATATAAAAATTTAAATTTCACTGACCTAACTACTTAGGTCACCATGTCAAGATATAAAATAACAAAGGTATAAAATGTATAAAAGGTAAATCAATAAAGAAATAACAATAACATGTAAATTTTAAATAAAAGTAAAAACCTTTATTGATTCAGAAAAGCTAAAAACAGAAGACACATTGTCATTGTCGGATAAAATCTGACTGAGTGTATACGGCTCAGTGAGATGATTAAAAGTGGTAAAACGGATATTGCTAAAATCTGGACAGTCAATTAAAATGTGTCTAATTGATAAATTTGTGGCACAGGACTCACACATAGGAGGATCATCAGCCCTCAGCAAAAACGAATGAGTCAAATGACTATGTCCTATGCGAGTCCGGGCAAGAACAACTTCCTCCTTACGATTGCTGCACAGACTAAACTGCCACGGTTCGATTACAGGCTTTATATGATATAATTTATTCGTAGTCTGTCTATTCCACGAATCTTGCCATTAGGAGTGTATCTTTTGGTGTATTATTTGCCTGTAGTCTGTATAGAGGACTGACAGCCATAGGCCTAATGACTCTGATGATTATAATAAATAGTAGTGCAGAGAAATAGAATGGGCCAGTAGAAATAGAATGGCTCTGTATTATTTTTGATTCTACAATATTTAAAAAATATATATTCACAAAGATAAGGGCAGCAGTTTGCGGTGTTCCTAGAAATTTCCAGGTGCCTTTCGGACAAACTAGTGCAAAAGTTTAAAAGACAAATAATAGTAAGTTTTTTTTTATATAAATATTGAAATTGTCAGCAAACGTTTCCAGAACCCAGGATGAAAAATCATGGAGTGCCAACATACAATAAGACATTACTGGAAAACAATGTCTATGCATGCAGGTCCACCCCTCCCACATGAATGTATATTTGCAATATGTATTATGGCCACCTTTGGCTCGTTTGACAGTCTCAAGCCTCCTGTGCATATTTTCTACCAACTTCTGATCAATGTTTGAATTAACCTCTTTTCCAGAGATGGTTTTGGAAGAAGGCTGTTTTGGCTGAAACTTAACCTGGCATGTCATTTCAGGGATTAGGTCCGGGATTTGAACTTGCAAGTCCAATGTTTTTAAACAGCACTGTCCACAAACCAATCCTGTATGACTTGCACAATTTATGTTTCATGACAGGGAACATTGTGGTGATGATACTGACAGGGTCTTATGTTAGTACTGTTACAGTGATGATTTTTTTTTTTTATGTAAACCCCAAACACAAGAGGTATTAGAACCTATAGTACTTGGTACCGTGCTTGGGTTGGAGGTTGAGAAGACAAAAGAAGATATTTGTTGATATTGGACTTGAACTTCTGTAGACTGTAATTTTCTGAAGGAAGGTTTTTCCAGAAAACGGCAGTTGAATGAATAAACGAGGAAGATGAAAAGTTGGTTCTGTGAGTTTGAAGTTGGACAGTAAATGGATGTTGGCTGGTGGTGGCACATGTTCGGACTGTTTTGAAAGAGAGAACGGGAATTACAGAAGCCAATTCAGAAGAACAGTGCCCATGGAAATATCTGTAGAAGAGGCATGTAGCAGAAACAGTACGTCTATGAGACAGTGAGTGGAGAGGCTCTGTTAGAGATGAGTCATTAATTCACCTAACTGCCCTCTTCTGAACGGAATCAAGAAGCCTGAGAGAGGTTTTGGAGGCACGACCCCAGATGTGGGAACAATATTCCATGGTAGGGCGGATTTGTGATTTGTACAGAGTGAAGAGCAGCTGTTAGGAAGAAAAGTAACGCCGAGAGTGAAAGAGAAACCAAGTTTTTTAGATGCAGAGGAAGCAATATTTGTAATGTGCTTGTGCCAAGAGAGAGTAGAAGTAAGGGTAATCCCCAAGAGAGAGAGAGAGATATCATTTTGCCTAGAAATTGGAGTGTCACCAAAGATAAGCATAGGAGCAGAAGAATCCTTTTTGCAAGATATAAAACAAGACTGAGTTTAGAAGGATTGAAATTAACTAAGTTGTCTTTGCCCCACTGGAGAATTACCTGGAGAATTATCGGCATTTAAGGAATTGGTAGCAGATTTTCGAGAAGTTGAAGCTGATTGAGCAGGGCAAGGTTTCTCAAAATGGAAAGTGGAATGCAATGTGCTTTCATCGGCAAAACTATGGATAGGATTTCCAGTCAATGGAAGAAGGTCATTAATATACAAGAGGAAAAGAGTGGGGGAAAGAACTGAACCTTGGGAGGCACCGGCATTAGTGGAAAAGTTAGAAGACAGAGAACCATCTACCACCACCCTCAGTTGAGCTGTGTTTCACAAAACTTTTCCATTAAATTGGTCCGTAAATGGGTAACATAAGCTAGTGGATCGACACTGACAGAATCCATACTGGCAATCGTTGATTAGATGGAAGGTTTCTAGTTAGTTTAAGAGTTGATGGTTAATTGATTTCTCCATTACTTTAGAAAGAGTAGAAGTAATTGCAATGGGACGATAATTGGATGGGTGGGATTTGTCACCCTTTTTAGGAACTGGCTGGTATGAGCAAATTTCCAAGCAGAAGGAAAAACACCTTTGGAAGAAGAAAGTGAAAAAAGGTGACAAAGAAGAGGATTAAGTTCAGGAGCACAGGTTTTGAGAACAAGTGGAGAAATACCATCGGTACCTGGAGCTTTCTTAGCATCAAGATTCGTCAAAATCCTTCTGACATCCTTTTGATGGAAGACCACAGGAGGCATTAAATGGAGCATGGTGGGAGGTGTTTTACCAAGATAATTAATATGTGAATTGGAAGAAAAATGGGATGCTAGCAAGTCAGCTTTATCCTTGGCTGAAGTGACAACAGAACCATGTGGTTTGGACGGAGGTGGGAGCAGAGATGGGCAAAAGTTGCGGCCAATAGATTTGGCAAGAGACCAGAATGCTCGGCTACCATTAGGGCAAGAAGCAAGTTTTCTACTCTTAGATTGTTCAAACTCTAGTTTGGACTGATTAATAACTGCTTTACAATTGTGAGCTTTGGTGTAGACAGAAAATGAAACTGAAGAATTAGAAACAAGCCAATTGCAATATGCAATGTTCTTCTCTTGAACAGCCTTAGCACATTTATTGGAAAACCAAGGTTTAGATAAAGGACAAGATTTTAAAGTGGAGTGTGGAATAAAGGATTCCATTCCTGCAAGAATAATTTCACTGACACGATCTGAGCAAATGTTGACATCAGAAGTTTTGAAACAGTAATCCGACCAAGGAAAAGAAGAAAAGAAATCTCGTAGTAAATAGTTGTTCAGGTACTACCACCAATTGATCAAATCTAAAACAACCCATACCATCATACTGCCTGTATCAAACTTCATGTTCAAGTCATTACACTCTGACAGAAAGTGCTCTTCAGACAATATCAGGAGAAACCATAGTGCAGCAAGAATCATTACTCCATGGCATCTTCTGCAACTGTGTAGTGTGTCCAAATACTTTGGTTGTGTGTGTGTGTGTACCAGGTGTGGTAACAAATGTTCCATCCAAGATCACTGCCCTTAAGATATCCATTTCTCTGGTTACCAAAAGTCTGCCACGGGGGACAATGCGCTATGCCACCTAAGTAATATGCCCCGAATCATAAACATTTTCTGCAACCAGCTGGTTTATGCCAGCTCTGAACACATCCAAGATCATCTCCCATGATCCTTTGCACAATCTCCTCTCCCAACTCTGTTTTTCTTTGTTATGAAATGGAAATATCATTTCCACATCACAAAATCATGATAAATTAATTTTACTACCATCCAAAATTTAGTAGGTGCCGCTAAAGATGTTTACACATAAAAATAAAAAGAAAGATCATTCTTTATTGAACAGCCATCCCTCATATGTTATCACTCAGTGGATTAACATTTTGGTTTAATGTTGGTTACTTATTCGGTGAATAGTATTAGTAGTAGTGGCATATGATGCAAGAAAGCAAGCTTATAAAGCATCAGTCACAAAAAAAAATATTACTTGTCCATCCCCTTCAGTATTTTTTCTAGTTTTGTTTTTCTTTGTACTTATTCAGACTACCCACTTCCATAGCCACAGATGGAAGCTTGTTCCAATAATCAACTGCCTGCTGTCTAAAGGCAAACCTCCATGTTAGTCCTGCAACCATCCTTCCTCAATATGAATTTATGCCCCCTTGTGTGTAGTCTGAGCAAGAGGAAGAATGCTCATTGTTTTTCTTTGTACTTATTCAGACTACCCACTTCCATAGCCACAGATGGAAGCTTGTTCCAATAATCAACTGCCTGCTGTCTAAAGGCAAACCTCCATGTTAGTCCTGCAACCATCCTTCCTCAATATGAATTTATGCCCCCTTGTGTGTAGTCTGAGCAAGAGGAAGAATGCTCATTATTGAGCTTGCTCAATTCATTCAAGTCTTAAACACACCACAGTGAGATCACCTTGCAGGTGCCTAGACTCTGGACACTGCAGTTTGCAGAACTGAAGCCTTTCATCAATCTTACTGCCCTTCTCTGCACTTGTTCTAGCAGATCTATATTCTTCCTAAAATGAGGCCTCCAGACCTGTATGTAGGGCTTACAATACCAGTCAAAATCTTAATACCATTTTGGTATTTTTAATTTATGAAACTGGGATACCGGTATTCCAAAAACAAACGTTTTTCTCAATAAATTTTGATGACAATTAGGTGCAATAAAGTAAGGAAAAAAAAAAACAAGTACTGTAATTACTTGAATTATTCATGTTTTAAATAAACTTTTATGACAATAATAAATATTCTGAAAAAAAAATCATTAAAATACAGTTATTCTAAAAACAAAAAAAATAGATATTATTACTGCAAAGTTTAGTTATGTTTAAGCATCCACACTACTTGTCCGAATAAAGTGAGCTCTTAAGAAACAAGCAATTAATAGTATGATCGTTTAAAATGGATCTAATTTTGGTACATACAGTATTTGATTAGTGGCAGAAAACGCCCTTTCGGATTCTATTCTTGTACTATTGTACTGAGATAATCGTAGATGATCTCAATCCATATTTTGTAGGCTTTGAACTTTTTTAGCAAAAGCGAAGTATAATTTTCACTATAGTATCTTTACTGAGTCCGGGAGAGAGCAAAGAGTGGGGATAAGGAATAAAGAAGAGAGCAAAGAGTGCAGTTAAGGAATTCTGCACATATATTAATGCAAAGAACAGAAGGACAAGTCAGATTGGACCCTTATGGAATGGACGTAGGATTAGATAACATAGCTGAAGTTGCAGATGAACTCAACAGTTACTTTGCATCGATATTTACATTAAAAAAACCCTTTGTGTCAACGAAATATTATGGAAATGAAGTTGAAAAAAATGTAATTAATGATGTCGAAATTTCAAATGATTATTTATTGAGAACTTTCGTGCCTATAGGCGAGTTAAGGTGCCTGTGGTTGATGGCATATACCCTATAATCTTAAAGGAGGCAGCAAGTGGATGCATTGAACCATTAAGGCTAGTTATGAGAGCATCACTGGACAGGAGGGATTCTGTTGGATTGGTGTATATTGGAACATAAAGGCGGTTCTAGAAGTGTAACGGGAAATTACTGACCAGCCAGTCTAACTTCAGTAGTAGGGATAATCATGGATGCAATGCTCAGGGGTGGAATTCAGGATCATTTAGATGGAAATGGAATTCTGTAGGATACATGGCATGGTTCTGTAAAGGGAAAATCATGTTTAACAAATCTGATTAGCCATTTTGACAGGTCACTCTTGAGCTGGATTTAGGGAATAATTTTGACATTGTTTATTTGTATTAGCAAAGCATTTGACTCAGTCTCACACGAGTGATTACTTACGTGAAAGTTGGAGCAAGCTTGAGCCGACCGGGCTAGCCGAGTGGGTAAAGTACCTGCCCGGCAACCCAAAGGTCGCGGGTTCGATTCCCGCCTCGGGCTTGGATCAAAGTACTGCAAAAACCTTGGGAGGGTGCAATATGGCCACAGAAGCCGATGCGCCAACAACTACCAAATAAAAAAAAAAAAAAAAAAAAGCAAGCTTGAATCATAGGGAAAATCCTTAGATGGATAGCACGATGGCTTGTGGGCACCAGGCAGAGGGTTGTGATAAATGGTTATTCCTCAGATTGGGTTAATTTAAGTAGTGCGGTTCCCCAAGGATCAGTATTGGGACCACTGTTGTTTTTGATTATCTTAAATGACATCTATGAAGGGATGGAGGGCGTGAAGTCTGAACTTGCAGATGATGTGAAGATCAGTAGAGTAGTTAATGATTGCCGCCAAGCACAGCTTCTTCAAAGTGACCTGGATAGACTTCTGGGATGGTCAGAAAAGTGGCAGCTATGCTTTAATTCAGCAAAATGCAAGGTCTTACACCTGGGGAACAGCAATCCCAAAATAACTTATACACTTGGTGGAGTTGAACTAAAGTCAGTAGTGGAGGAACGGGACTTGGGAGTTACGATACGATGATGAACTTAATTCAACCATGGAAGGCCAACATGGAGTAGAACATCAGTGTTCCACAAATTCTTTCCAAAATAAGAAATTGCCTGACTCCAATGAGATTTTAGAAGATGAACTTGAGTCAATACTTTTAACTATTTTTGCTAAAAAAGTTCAAAGCCTAGAAAATATGGACTGAGATCGTCTACAATTATCTCAGTACAATAGTACCAGAATAGGATCCAAAAGGGCGTTTTCTGCCACTAATCAAATACTGTATACCAAAATTAGATCCATTTTAAACAATCATACTATTGATTGCTTATGTTTCTTAAGAGCTCGCTTTATTCGGACAAGTAGTGTGGATGCTTAAACATAACTAAACTTTGCAGTAACAATATGTATTTTTTTGTTTTTAGAATAACTGTATTTTAATGATTTTTTTCAGAATATTTATTATTGCCATAAAAGTTTATTTAAAACATGAATAATTCAAGTAATTACAGTACTTATTTTTTTTTCCCTTACTTTATTGCACCTAATTGTCATCAAAATTTATTGAGAAAAATGTTTGTTTTTGGAATACCGGTATCCCAGTTTCATAAATTGAAAATACCGGTATTTTTAATTTGTCAGACATGAAGTTGTCCAAGAATTGTGGACAGGTTGCAATGTTGCATGATGTCCTATTGATGATTTATCGAACATTTGCTAGTAGAAATAATGACGTCATAATCACATAAAGGTGATTTTATAACATTTATGTGATTAAATTATAAACAACTATTTTTTTTAAATTAGTACCGAAAAACTGGTGTTTTTTGTATCAATACCAGTAATACCGGAAAAAATTGACCGGTATCCCGGTATTGTAAGCCCTACCTGTATGCTATACCCAAAATGATTCCTCCAAACCTGTATGCCAGAGGTGGCCAACAAGTCAATTGCGATCTACCAGTCAATCACAGCTTTAATTTTGGTCGATCACGACGAATTTTAAATTTATATAATAAAATAGATTAGTTAAAATCTAAATGTTATTGTTGTATAATAATACAAATATTATTATTATTACAAATCTGTTGAATCGCATGAAAATTCAAGCAATTACATTGTGGAGAGCATAGTGTATGTGTCGAACTCTTATTTAGCTTACTTAATATTAATAACTGGACAGTACTTATATGTTAATTTAATATCGTTTGATTTAAAATGAATACTATGAAAATGAGAAATGTATCATTTTCATCAAGAGTGGGAACTAGAATATTTTTTTTTTTGTAATAAAAGAAAATTGTTTGATTTGCAACACTTTCATGGCTATACCCAAAAAAGGAAATTTAGAAAGGCACTTCAATGCATTTCATGGTAAATACCAATCGGATTTTCCGCCTAATAGTGACCTTAGTAAAAATAAATTAAAAGAACTTAAATTCAGATTGTTCGCAATTTAAGCAAACAAAATTTCTTTGTGACACCTAACTTACAATCCAAAGCAGAAAACTGTAGTGTCATTTAAAATGAGTCATCTTGCAAAAAAAATGCAAACCATTTTCTGATGGTCAATTCACCAAAGATGCATTTTTAGAAATAACAGATTCTCTTTTTGAAAATTTTAAGAACAAAAATGAAATTAAAAGTGCTCTTCAAGATCTGCAATTATCTCGAAATACTGCAATGCGACATAAAAATGTGAGCAAACAATTGTGTGTTCTTTTCTTTACAATTGGATGAATCTTACAGGCATCAGTAATACAGCTCAATTGCTCGTTTTTATTCGTATGGTTTTCGATGATTCTACCACTAGAGAACAACTGCTGGGTATGGTTTCATTAAAAGAAAGAACTAGAGGCCTTGATATTTTGAACGCCTTCAAAAATTTTATTAAAAAAAAAAAACTATTTAAGCTCGTATCAATAACAACAGATGGAGCCAAAGCAATGATGGGGCATCTTAATGGATTCATCGCATTGTGCCAAAAGGATTATGAATTCCCAGATTTTCCGAGTTACCACTGTATCATCCACCAAGAAGTGTTAGCTAGCAAAAGATTAAATACTAAAGTGTTATGGACATAGCTTTCAAAATTGTCAATTCCATCAGAGGACAATCTCTTCAAAGGAGACTTTTCAAAATGCAACTCGATAAAAAAAGAACCAGATCTGATTTTACACACAGATGCGAAGTGACCGAGTCGGAGTAAGTTTCTACAGAGATTTCGAAATTTGCTGGTCTTTTTCCACCTGGTGTGGGGAGTACAGTGACGATACCACTGTGCTACTACACACGCATGCAGTGAACTTTTAAATTCCTGTTTTGGTTCTACCTATCTATGTGAATTGGCCTTTTCATATTTGAAACAAACAAATACGAAGAATCGCTCTATTCTTACGGACTTGCATACAGAAGATTCTTTACTGTTGACCTTATCACAGTATATCCCCGATTTTGAAAGCTTGGCAGATGGCATGAAGACACAAACTTCGCATAAATTAAAACTTTAAATACATATGAATTTAAAATAAGAATTCTGAATTGTATTTAATTTTAAAATTTAAAACAACATTTTTCAATATCTGTTGATTAACTTTTTTAACCATGTGCAATGAAATTCTTGAGATGGTAGATTGCAGCACATTTTGAAGAAAAAAAGTAGATTGCATCACAAATTAAGTTGGCCATCCTTGCTGTATGCCATACTCCAGGTGAGTCCTCCAGACCTGCATGCCATACTCCGGGTGGTCCTCCAGACCTGCATGCCATACTCCGGGTGGGTCCTCCAGACCTGCATGCCATACTCCGGGTGGGTCCTCCAGACCTGCATGCCATACTCGGGGTGAGTCCTCCAGACCTGTATGCTATACTCAAGATGAGGCTGCCAGACCTGTATGCAGTACTCAAGATGAGACCTAACCATTGCTTTGTACAGTGGGATAATCACCTGCTTATCCTACTAGAAAAGTACCTTCATATCATTGACAAAACTCCATGAGCTGACCTGGCAAATTGTCTGCATTGCACAGAGAACTTCATATCTGATTGCACTTCAATTAATCCCAGGTCTTTTTAATTTTCCATTACCCTGAGTGTTGTACCACACAGTATGTTAAACTGGAATTAATGCTACCCACATGCAGTACATTGCATTTGTCAGTGTTAAACTTCAGCTGCCATTTCTCAGCCGTCTGCCTAATTTTTTTATATCTTGTAGTAGCATACCCAGATTACTGTATTAACCACTCTGCAAACCTTTGTGTCATCTGCAAACTTAGATATTAAGCATGATATAGTTTTATTAATATTGTTAATAAATATAGAAAAGAACAATGGGCCCAGCACTGAACCCTGACCATTAATAACACTAGTTCATGAAGATGAGCGTCCATTAATAACCACTCTGTCTTCTCCCACTCAACCGCTCCTCTACCTAGAGCAGTAACTTGCACTTAATGCTACACTGTTCCAATTTGTACACCAGTCTCTTATGTGCAACAGTATCAGAAGTGTTCCTGAAATACAAGTATATAATATCAAAATTATTTTTTGAATCTAGTTCCTTTGTTACTGCGTCTTACTATTCAATCAGATTGGTCAGACAAGCTTGCCCCTTAACAAATCCATGCTGTGACTGCAGTATAATTGCATTCCTGTTTAGTACTGCATCCCTGCATTAACTGGTCTGTAATTACTCCTGTCATCTTTTGATTCCCCTTTGTGAATTGGGAATATATTTGCACATCGATCTATAGGGATTTCCCCTGAATTCAAAGATACTCTCATAATTATGGCTAAGGGTTTGCTTACCTCCTTTGCCTTTCTTAAAGAAAGCTTTAACAATTTCTCTTCTACTTTCCTCTTGGTTATCACAAAGTCATCTAGCTCTTTATTAGATTTTGGTGATCTGGCATTCCCCTCCCTGAAGAATTTTGTAATAACCTAATATTTTTAGCTTTTTAAAATTATTCTTGAAAATATTTAAATAATTAGAAGTAACATTAAGGTCACAATGAAATTTATAAGCGATTTGGTGATTCTCAATAAATACACAGTGCAAACTGATTTAACAGCAAGACGACCTGATTTGAGCTATAATGGACTGTGGTATTTACATTATTTCCAAGTGGTAACAAATTGATGAAACAACGAAGTGGTGAATAACAAAGATTTCCTGTTTTATGAGTTGAGAAATTAATTTTTTGTTTGGCATTTAATAGATGCTAAGCAAGCAAAGGCATCATTCTTTCTAGTAGGCAACTTCCATTCCCATGTGGCATCTGTGAGATGCCAGCAAGAGCTGTACAGTCTTTCTGTAGAGCTTTAGTTTCACTGGATAAACACAAAGAGCTGACAAAAATACAGACATTCATGTTACATCTTCTGCGTGCTACATGAATATCTGTGTTCGAATTTGGTGATGTGACCTTAAATTCTAAAAAAATACAGTAAAAACATTGTTATTATTGATTTCTCTGGTTTATTTTTGTTCTTTATTTTGTATTTGAATAACAGAATGCCATGTTCAATTAGTTATTAAAAAAAGCAAAAAAAATTTATTTTTCGTTATTGAAACAAAAGCTCTCTCATGGAGGAATATGTTCGTTCCATTTGGAGGTGTGAGTAAGGTTAAATTGCTCCGTATAATCAAACATGGTATATTGCTGTTCCTAAAGAATATTCATCTTCTTCAAGTCCATGTCCTCCTAGGTCTTCTTCTTCTTCTCCTTTTCCTGGAGATATCCATTCCAGAATAGCCTTTGGATATCTGGTTTCTCGCATCCATTTTACATGTCCATACCATGTTAAATCTTTTCTTTGATAGTATCAATAATAAAGAATATTCATTAATATTAATATCATTCAGTAATTGATATTCTTCAGGAAAACCAGGACATCAGAATCATTTTCCTTAGCAGTTCTTAAAATGCCAGTTTCTTTCTTGGGACTGTAATTCCAAGTGCATTGCATTATTTGGTGCAGTTCTTGATTTTAATTTTGTTTGCTGCATAAGAAGAAGATGATTTTATGTTGAACATCTGTACACATTCTAACGTGAAGATCAAATTTCACCATTAATTCTACTTGCCAAAGGAAGTTCCAAATTTTCTGTGGTTCCTTGCACTTCATGAAATCTCTGCAGTGACATGTGTTTGGGTAGTCATATTACAGTTAGAGAAGGGTATAATTGAATGATTAATAATGGATTATATGCAAATTAGTCAATTTATGAAATCAACAGCAAGAAAACTGAAAGAAAAAATGACACTGGAGGGATTCAATCCAACATTATCAAAATTATAGATGAAGTTACCACTCATGGTAATTCAGATCAGTTTCTCTCGCTCATCACTAAACGAACAGACAAATATGTATCTTATAGTGGACTTTCTTTTTTTTGTTTTTAATCTAAAACACAAGAGCTTTTTTTTCTTTCTTTTTTCTTTTTTTTTTTTTTTTCTATTAGTCAGTGTTCTGCTATTTTCTGCTAATATTTTCTAAACAGAATAATGTGACAAAAATCATTTTTTTCACAGCTTAGATAGAGACTTTGCCAATTATACTACACAGATACAGTTTTTTTTTTTTTTTTTTTCCTCACTGAATAGCTTTATATGAAAACGAAATTATTGGAAAGTGTTGCACCTTTTGTTAACTGAATTATGATTTTTCTACATATCAGAAAATTATATACTCCCTTGCCTTCCTCCCAAGTTATTGATGTTTTATTATTATTACTTTTTTTTTTTTTTTTTCATACAGCAAGGCATTTTGGTGTAAGGAATTGCTACTCTGCCACTAGGGCTAATCTAAGAATTGACAAAAATACAAAAGTTATCTGCCAAGGATTTACTGGGAAACAGGTAAATTTTTATATATTTTTTATGCTTGTTTTTCAACTTGATAAGATTCTGTAAATGTTGTGTTTGTAAATAATATAATAAATAATATTACATTTGACTGGGTTTGAGGCAACAGTATAGCTTGTGACTGATTGCCATCTTAGAAGATGTACAAAATAACTTTTCAGGATTTATATATAAATCCTGAAAAGTTGTGTTCCATTTCTCAGGTCTGTTCATATGACTAGAATTATAGAAGAATGTTTTGTATTTTTTTGTCTTAATATTTCTGTGTAAGAACACAGTTTTATTAAAGAAAAAGTTTATTCATTTTTAAATAATGTTGTTATTTCAAATTACATAATAAATATGTGTATATGTATGTGTGCTCACATCTTTAACAAAAAATAAAGAAAAACTATAAAACTTTTTTTCTTGTCATTTTCACGATCAGCATATTATCTTTACTCAAAAGTAGCTTATTTTACACATTACCAAAAAAAAAAAAAAAATTGTCAACTTGGTTTATCTTTCAGGGTACTTTTCATAGCAAGCAAGCCTTGGAATATGGAACTAAGCTAGTTGGTGGAGTGTCTCCTGGAAAAGGTGGCCAAACACATTTAGGATTACCTGTTTTTAATACTGTCAAAGAAGTAAGTTGTACTCAATTTTGTTACTTTTTTTTTTTTTTTTCCCCAGATTAGTGGTGTGCTTGTTTCTGCAGGGCATTTAATTACTGTACATGAAACTTATGTGAGACTTGTCAGAGGTACAATAGGTCCCAAATTTATTTCCATGGATTGATGCCATCTAATCTCAACTGATGAATTGAAATTGACGTATTCCTTCAAAGGGGAGGATATTTTTCAGATGGCATTAGCATTAGTAGAGGCATTTGATGCACGAAAGCAAGCTTATGCAGCATCAGCCAAAAAAAAAAAAAAAAAAAAAAACCCACTTCCACTTCACCCCTCTGTTCGTTCAAAATACTTGTCCAGCTGAGCCTTAAACTTATTTAGGCTATCAACCTCCACGACAAGGGATGGAAGTCTGTTCCACCAACCAACCACCTACTGGCTAAAGGCAAATTTCCGCACATCTATCCTACATCTGTCTTTCCTCAATTTGAATTTATACCCTCTCAGGTGATTATTCTGAGCTAATTGGTCTCTTGAGCATATCTGGAATGTTTTAGGAAAATTAAGACCATTAGTCTCCTCTCAGACCCATCCATGCAGTAAGACTTAATCTTGTGAAGGATTGTAATTTATTATTGCCTGGCATTATAATAAATATGCGACATCATCGTGAACGTTTTTGAGACTGTCCAGTGGGGGAGGGGACGTTGAATGATCATATTTTTGACTAACCTCGCAGTTTTATGTTTATCATGATGTTATTATTATAAAACTTTTTTTTCCCACCCTATGAGCGGTACTGGTAGCAAGTACACGGGGTGGTTGATTGTGTCCAGTTACTGTTATTATTGTTGGTTGAGGAATGCAGCTTTCTCGAGTTCCTCCTAGTGTTCTCTGGGAGGCTTATTGCTGCTAGGTTCCAATGGAGGCTCTTTGGCGCCATGCTAATGGTTGACACAGTGGCACATGCCGGTGGACAGTCATTACTTGTTCCATGTGCCACACTTCTTTGATTTCCTGTCTTATGTCTGTGTACCTCCTGATCTTTTCCTCATAGGTTTTCTGGAGGTTGCTGCTATTTTGGGCATCACTAGGTCGATCAGGTAGGTAGCCCTTTCCTTCTTGCTGAAGTATTATTTTATTTTTTGGGGTGGGGGATTTTTTCTGCCCTGTGATGGGTATTGGTACCAGGTGCATGGTGTGATTGGTTGTGTCCAGTTACTATTATTATTGTTACTGTTCGTTGAGAAGCTCTCTTACTATCCTACAGGTGTTCAGATTTGCAGCTTTCTGGGGTTCCATGTAAGTGTTCTCTGGAAGGCCTAGGGTTGCTAGGTTCTTATGGAGGCTCTCTGGCAAAATGCCAGTGGTATGACGATTGGGATGATCATTACTTGTTCCATATGCTGCATATCTTTGACTTCCTGTCTTAGGTCTGTGTACTTCCTGATCTTTTCCATTGTTTTTCTGGAAGTTGCTGGGCACTACTATGTTGATCAATTGGGTAAATATTTTGTTCCTGTCAATGAAAGTTATGTCTGGTCTGTTGTGTGGGATCATCTTATCCATCATTATGGCACAGTCCCAGTACAGTCTGTGAGTAGAGGTCTCTAGTATGGCCTGAAACTTGTACTTGTAATATGGTAGACTGTCTTTGATCAGCTGGTATTTTTGTGCTAGCTTCTTATGTATTATTCTAGTCACCCAGTCATGTCTGTGAGTGTAATCCAGTGGTTTCGACCTTTTTTAATAATGGCACCCCTAAGTAATTTATTTTATTTTGTGGCACTCATACCCAATTTTCTGCCTGTTAGATCTGATTTTCTCTCTCTGTATGTATATTAAAAAAATATGTTATATGATAGTTATTACAGTGATATAACTATAACAAAATTACAATTCATAATACAAATTATATATATATATATACAGGGTTGTTAAAATTAAAGTATCCCTATATAGAGGGCTCTTGGAGCAAGTTCTAAGGCTTGTACTGAAGATAAATTTGGACAACTGGTACAATAAAGAATGCGCTCGCCAGTTATTGGAAAACAAAATTTGTCAACTATATGGCACTGTGGCAATATAAATCACTTGAACAGCGCTACAATTGTTCAGTGTGTCCTCCATTTTGGTCAACAACAGTTTCCATTCGAAGAACAGCATTTTCTATAGCATGTCAACTGGAATTGCCAGAACATGACATCTAATGCTGGCCTTCGATCTGCCAGAGTTTGACATCCTCCCCAATACATCTGGTTCTTCAAAAAAAAACCACAACCAGAAGTTGCATGGGGTGAGGTCCGGCGATCGGGGTGGCCAAGATGTCTGCAAACAATGGCTGATGACCTGTTCATCTGTATGGTGTTGCCTTAGCAATCTTTGGACACAGCGGTGGATGTGGGGTGGCGCACCATCTTGCATGAATATGGTATCCTGAAGGCACCCACGTTGTTGCAGTTCTGGTATTGCAAAATTTGCCAACATTTCATAATATCACTGTCCAGTGACGGAACAGGTGCGGGGTCCAGTCAGTGTTATCTGTTCAAAAAAATATGGCCCAATCACGAATGTGGCCATAAATCCACACTACACTTTCACTTTTGGAGAATGCAGCGGGACCTCTTAGATAACTTGAGGGTTTTCTGTTGCCCAAATGCAACAGTTATGCGTATTCACTTGTCCATTTAAGCAGAAGTGGGCTTCATCACTCCAAAGGATGTTCCATGGCCAAGTGATATCCACTGTCATTCGCACCAGAAATTGAAGTGCTTATGTGAAACGAATATCTGCATCACCATGCTTTAGCTGCTATAGCATGCGCATCTTGTAAGGATAGTACCACAACAGTTGACACATTACTAGCCTTACAGTGGAATACGGCATGTCCACTTCATAAGAAACAGCTGGCACACTTGCGCTACCACATGGAGATTGACTTGATAAATCCACGACAGCCATAGCCACATCTTCAACTCTAGAGGAGTCTATTCATTTTCGACCTCTACCTGGTTGAACACCAAGATGTCCTGTCGCTTCACATTTTGCAATCATTTTGCGGACAACACAAACGTCTTAGGTCCACGCCTTGTGTGCTTCTGATGTGGGAATTCTCTGATGGCTGCAGCCATTGTTGCTGTTCTGATAGTACAACTTCATTAATAGTGCCTTTTCCTGCAACATTGTTGGCAGTGCTGCTGTAGTGCAGGCAAACATCTACTGTATTTTGAAGAGGCTGCTTTGCTTTTATACTGTACAGTAAAGTGAGTAGTGGCTCTGTGGCAATAACTTATGATTATGCAAATAATGTAAATTATTTGCATAATCGTAACTAAGATAGTTACGGGCCACACAGTGATAAATTTTGTGACTAATTTTTTTTTTTTCCCAATAAATGCTGAACGAATTCTTTATTGTATCTGTTGTCCAAATTTCTCTTCAGTACGAGCCTTAGAACTCGCTACAGAGCCCTCTATGTAGGGATACTTTAATTTTAACAACCCTGTATATATAATAATTTTATTCTTTATATAAAGGTACTAAATAAAATCAATTATAGATCATTGCAGAATTAAAAAGATACTGTACATATTTTTATAATGAAATAAAATATATAAATTTAAAAAAGAAAAGTTTGAGTAACTTAAACCCAAATTACGTGGCACCCCTGGAATATTGTTGCGACACCCGGTTGAAAACCACTGGTGTAATCCATTTGAGTGATCACTCTGCATAGGCGCCTCTGTAGCCAGGTGGGAAAGAGCAGCAGTGCGTAGCACACGCTTCTTGATTAGACCGGGGTTCGAGCCCGTCACCACCAAATACGGAGGATGCGGAAAGGTCAGGGAATGACCACTGCATATCCCAGAGCAATATGGCCTTAGTTGCTAATGCTCCTAAAAAACAAAACAAACAAAAAAACAACACTCTGCATCCTGCAGTGATGTGCTGGATTGTTTCTGGCGATAGGTGGCATCATCAATGTGTCATCTATTATTCCAGGGTCCTTAGCAATGTATTTCCTGTAGTTCCTAGTGTTGATTACCTGGTCTTGGATGGCAAGCATAAATCCTTCGGTTTCAGGGAAGAGCCTTCTGTTCGTGAGCCAAGCATCGAAGCCATCTCATCTATGTAGTTTGATGGAGGTCATTTAGTGTCTGCCCTGGAGTGTCTTCTTCACCCATCTTTCTTCTTCCGTTTGTCTGTGTCAGTGTGGTCTCATTGTTGAGTGTTCTGTTCCATTTGTCTGTCTTTCTTATGGCTTGGCAGAATGGTGCTGTGTTTTCCTTGAAGAAGTAATCATGCAGGTTCTTAATTGTATTCTTCTCTTGTTCAGTGAGGATGGTCAATCTCCTCCCTTCTTCTTTGCAGGCTGTGGTTAGTCTCTTGGTGGCCAACTTTGGGTGGCATTGGCATCTCTTGGTCATCATTATCCTGGTTTATCTCAATCTCCTCCAATTGTATTGATCCAATCTAAGATCCTGAAGGGAGAATACATTAGTACTGGGACTGTGTAAGTGTTTATGGCTTTGATCATGTTCCCACCATTCAGCTCTGATTTTAGCAAGCTTCTGAGTCTCTGATGGCCAACTTCGGGTGGTGTTGGCATCTCTTGGTCATCATTATCCTGGTTTATCTCATAATCTCCTCCAATTGTATTGATCCAATCTAAGATCCTGAAGGGACAGTACATTAGTACTGGGACTGTGTAAGTGTTTATGGCTGTGATCATGTTCCCACCATTCAGCTTTGATTTTAGCAAGCTTCTGAGTCTCTGATGGTATTTCTCAGTCAGGTGGGCTTGACCTCCTTGTGTTCTAACTGGTGGTCTTGTATCATTCCCAGATATTCTCTCTGTCATGGCTTCAATCTCTTCATTCTTCAGCTGGTAGTTTCATCTGACTGGATATCCTTGATGCATGGATCTTGCATTTGTCTAGGCCAAATTGCATCCTGATGTCGGTGATCTGGAATGGCTGTTGCAGTTGATTCTCAGTTGCGGAATAGAACTTGATATCATCGATGTACATCAGGTGAGAGAAGGTGTTAAATTCTTCCTTCCTTCCTTCCTTCTTTTAGGGTATATCTGTACTTGCTGTTATTGAGCATGGTGGAAAGTGGGTTGAATGCTAGAAAAACCATAGTTGGCTCTGGAAGAGTCCTCTTCTGATGGGCATTGGTTTGGACTTGGTGGTCCTCCACTTTACCATGGGGCGCCTCCGTAGCCAGGTGGAAAGGAGCAGCAGTGCGTAGCACATACTTCTTGATTAGACCGGGGTTCGAGCCCGTCACCACCAAATACGGAGGATGCGGAAAGGTCAGGGAAAGACCACCGCATATCCCGGAGTAATATGGCCTTAGTTGCTAATGCTCCTAAAAAAAAAAAAACCAAAAAACCAACTTTACCATGGTTGCTTTTAAGAAGTGTCAGTGTCGGGTTGACTTTGTAGATCTTCAGTGTCTCTAGCCAGTTACGGGGCATGGAGTCAAAGGCCTTGCAGTAGTCTATGTAGGCCATGTAGGTTGCAGTGTTTCTTGTAGGCTTGCTCCATAACTGCAGCATCAGTTGTCAACTGTTCCTTGCACCCTCTACTCATCTGCCTTTACCCCTTTTGCTGCTCAGCCTTGATGTTCTGGCTCTCAAAATGTGATTTGGTATCTTCTTAGTTATCCAGCTAGTCAGTATCTTGTACATTGTTGAGAGGCAGATGATTGGTCTGTACTCTGGCGGGTTTGTGGGGTGTCTTTAGCCTTCAGGTATGTGATTCCTTGAGTCAGAGACTGGGATTGTGTCAGGGTGACTTATTATCTTGACAAACTGCTCTTCTACGTGCCTGTATGTGCAACTGAAATTCTTGTACCAGTAGTTGTGGATATTATTTATTCCTGGATTTATCCAGTTGGGAGGTTCATTGCCTGCCTTCCTGCTCTTGTTCGATTTTTCTGTAGAAGGAAAATCGAACTGGAGTTACTTGGAATTCCTTGGTTCCTTGAAATCTGGAGTTCCTTCTTGTAGGTGTTCTCTGGAAGACCTATTGCTGATAGACTTATGTAGTCTTTGGCACCATACTGGTGGTCAACACGATGATTGGGATGGTCATTACTTGTTGCTTATTTCACATCTCTGATCTATCTTACGTCTGTGTACTTCCTGATCGTTTCCATAAGTTTTCTGTAGGTTGCCAGTGTTGGGCACTACGTCAATCAGAAAGATAGCCTTTTTCCTTCTTGTCGACAAGGGTTATGTCCGGTCTGTTGTGGTGGAATTGTCTTGTCCGTTATTATGACGCAGTCACAGTAAAATTTTTGGGTTGGGCAACACTTTCTTTGATCAACTGGTATTTCCTCACTAGCTTCCGATGTATTATCCACTCTATCTGGTTGTGCCCATGAGTGTCCTCTGTGGGTGATCACCTGCAGTGATTTGTTTAAACGTTTCTGAGGCCAGGTGGATTGTAGACATGTGTCATCTGACAATTCAGGCTCCTTGACAATGTAGTTTCTGGTGTTAATTACCTGGTCTTGGATGGCGAGCATGAATCCTTCAGTCTCAGGGGGAAAAACATCCCTCTCATAAGCCATTTATATATGTGGTCTTGATGGAGATCATTATGGTGTCTTCTTTGCCCATCTTTCTAGCTTTGTTTGTGCTGTCTGGGTGGGAGAGGACTCCTCACTTAGGTTGAGTGAGTTATGCCGCTTGTCTGTCTTTGTTATGGCCTGGTAGAGTGCTTCTGTGTTTTTCCAGAAGTAATCCTTCAGTTTAGCTATCACTGGCTTCTGTTGCTCTGTCAGGCCTCCTTCCTCCCTCTATCCAAACTGTTTCAGTCTCTCCACAACTGACTTCAGTTGGGGTTGGCTTTTGGTCATCATTGTCTTTCCCGTGATATTCTCCAGCTCGGTGTTAGTCCATTCTATGATCCCGATGGAGTATGTTAGCACTAGTACTGCATAGGTGTTTATGGCTATAACTGTGTTCCCTCCATTCAGCTTTGCTTTGAGCAAGTTTCTGAGTCTCCGATGGTATTTTTCAGTCAGGCAGGTCTTGAGCTCTTTGTGCCCTAACTGCTGGGCCTGCATCATCCCCAGGTATTTGTAGGCCTCTATTCCTGTCATAGCTTTGATCTCATCTCTTTACCAGTCTGTAGGTGGTAGTTTTGGCTAACTAATTTCCACTGATGCAATCTGTGGGTCTTGCATTTGTCAAGACCAAATTCCATCCTGATATTATTGGTGAGTTCTTTGATGATCCAGAGTAGTTTCTGTAGTTGCTCCTCTGTTTCCACATAGAGCTTGATTATAATTATTATTATTAGTGGCATATGATGGAAGAAAGCAAGCTTATAACATATAATAATATTGATGATGGTTTATCAAGCTTAATGTCCAAGTTTGCAGACGATACAAAGGTTGGCAGGGTTATTAAGGACACTACTGACACTATGCTGCTGCAACAGGATCTGGAAAGGTTGAGCAGATGGGCTGAGAGGTGACAAATGAAGTTTAACATTGACAAATGTAAAGTACTATATATGGGAAACAGCAACCCCAGAGCAACGTATCAAGTCTGTGGTACTACACTGACAGTGGTAGGGAATGAAAAGGACCTGGGGGTAATTGTGCAGGCAGATATGAAGTTCTCTGAGCAGTGCAGACAGGCAGCAAGATTAGCTCATGGTGTCTTGTCAATGATATACAGGAATTTTTCTAGCAGTGATAAGGAGGTGATTATTCCCTTGTATAAGGCAATGGTCAGGTCACACCTTGAGTACTGTATACAGGTCTGAAGGCCTCATTTCAAGAAGGATGTAGAGCTGCTGGAACGAGTACAGAGAAGGGCAACAAGATTAGTGAATGGAACAAAGCGTTGCTCTCATGAAGAAAGGCTTAAGTTTTGCAAATTACAGTGTCTGGAGACTAGGCAACTGGCAAGGTGATCTGATAGAGGTGTATAAAGCCTTGAATGGGTTGAGCATGCTCAATGCGTGCCCCAGGTTTTAAAACAAATAAGGAGCGAGTGACGTTGATAGCTTGTAGTAATGCTTCAGGAAATCACAAGCTACCTTTGATGATGATCGGTAAATCAGCGAAGCCGAGAGCTTTTAAAAATATGAACATTAACAATCTTCCAGTTCATTACAAAAGTCAAAAAAAAGCTTGGATGAACAGACAGCTTTTCATTGAGTGGTTTCATAATCAATTTGTCCCAGCAGTGAAACGTTTCAGCAATGAAAATGATTTGCCACCTCGTGCCATTCTCCTCATAGACAATACGCTGTCCCACCCAAACATTTCCGAGTTGACATTAGGGGATATAAAGGCAGCTTTTTTACCGCCTAATGTAACACTGTTATTACAGTCCATGGACCAGGGGATGTTACAGTCTATCAAGCTTGCATACAGAAAGAAATATCTTAGGTCCTTGATACAAGATAACACCAATTCACTTTCTTTACATGAGAAAATGAAACAAGTGAACTTAAAAGATGTTGTATATTGGGTTTCTGAGTCGTGGGAGGGTGTAACCGAGCAGTCCATACAAAGTTCATGGAAGAAATTATGGCCCTCTCTCAGCTTTGACGATAGTTCTGACGAAAACAATGACACAGAACAGTTAATTCAACTCATACAGGAAATTCCCGGGTGCGAGGAAGCAATAGAATCTGACGTTAACGAGTGGATTGCAGCGGATGGAATAGGTCATGAAAACCTGTCGGATGAGGACATCGTGGCAGCTGTCACACAAGAAGACTCCAAGCAGAATGATGACAGGAGTGATGATGAGTGCGGTGGTACTGCTGAACAACTTGTGTTGCACGCAGACGCGGCAGCGGCCCTTGACCTCGCTTTACGCTACTTAGAACAACATCCCAGCACTACACTGGCAGACTACATGTTTATGAAGCAGTGGTGAAACATAGCATCTTCTAGCCAATTTTCATCGTTACGTCAAAAGAAACTAACAGAGTTTGTTACTTCTGAAAAATGACTTTTGTTCCTGTTTTGGTGTGTAAATATAGATCTGTAGTTTTAATAGACCATGTCAAACACTGATTTATTAATTTTGTATTAGTACAGTACTACAATGAAATACAATTTTTTTGTGGAATTCTAAATGTTTTTGCACCATTAATACCATTTAAATTTAACGTATTTAACGTATATTTTATGAACTAAAAAATTTCCTCTCCGCCGACCGAAACCTGTTCGGATTAGCGGGACTCCACTGTATATGATATCAGAATTATTTTTTGCATCTAGTTTCTTTGCCACTGCATTATGGTATCCAATCAGATTAGTCAGAGTGGATCTTAAGAAACCCACACTGTGACATGAAATATAACTTCATGTCTAGGTGATCCTGTTGTTAACCAGAGACTCTATTATTCTCCCTCACAACACAAATTAGGCTTACAGGTCTGTAGTTACTCATGTCATCTTTGATCCCACTTTGTGACTTGGGGATGCATTTGCACATCTCCAGTCCGTAGGGACTCCAGTCTCCTGAATCCACAGATGCTCTTTAATTATGAGTAAAGGTTTGCTTACCTTTGCTGCCTCCCTTAATATAATTAGGTAGATTTCATCCATCCCAGCCACATTTTTTACATTGAGCTTCAACATTTAGTTGAAGTTGAACAGTTAGTTCCCAATAAGTTGGGAACGAGATTAGCTCCGTGCGCGTGAAGTTTTTACGGCTACAGCTAATAGAGAAGTTTCTCTTAAATTTTTTCCATTTTATTGACTTAAATGGCATATTAATTTATTTTCTAGAAGTAACTTTGTATTCCTATTTATGGTACTTGTTTATTTTGAATTTAGATAGAGATTTTGTAGGTTATTACTTAGAATCGGTAAAACTTGTACCGTTTGTAATTTGCCTCCATTGTCGTAGTATCAATATTCCATATTGATACTACATAATACGTATCATTGCAGTAGGAATCTGTTAGCTTAATATAGTATTGGCAACTAGTCAGTTAAATTTATAAATCATTTAAATTTTTATTGTTAATTAAATTGTATTTAAATGGAAATCGTGCCCCAGACTAGAGCAGCAAAGCAACATGCACAAAGTAGAGAAAGTGCTGTGGTTCAGGAAGAACTGAAGGGGGCGATTCTCCAATGCATCACAGTCTAAAAAAAATGTGCAAATGCAACATGTTTGCTGATTTCTCTAGAACAGGATGTCTTTGTGTGTGCTAGGTGCAGAGAAGTTCAAGAAATTAGGCATTCTGATGGGCATCTGAGAGCTTGAAGAGTCAGGTAGATACCTTGAAGAAATTAAAATAGGAGACCCATCAAGCTCTCAGCTGCCGAACTCAATGTCAGAGTTCACTCTTGGGCACCAGACAACACAGTGGCAATCTTTAGGGCAGAATATGCTAGTCCCACAGGAGCTAGTTATTGTTGGTGACTCAATTGTCAGGGAAATGGGAAATATATTATGCAAAAAGGATAGGTGGAATAGGACCAAGATATGTCTGCCAAGGGCAAAAGTTGATGACATTGTAGAGCAGATATCTTTTAAGGGCACAAAAGGTGATATCTTTGTAAACGTTGGCAATAATGACATTAAGTGTAGGAGATCTGCAGATTTACTTAGCAAGTACAGGTCAATGTTGAAAAAGAGTTGCAAGATAGGGTTAAATTTTGAAAGTAGTAGTAGTAGTAGTAGTGGCATGTGATGCAAGAAAGCAAGTGTATGAGCTTATGCAGCATCAGCCAAAAAAAAAAAAAAAAAAAAAATCACACCATTCCCTCCAAATGCTTGTCCAGTTCCTCCTTAAATTTTTTTAACCTATCAACTTCCACGACAGATGGAAGTTTGTTCCAGCAATTAGCCACCCACTGGCTAAAGGCAAATTTCCGTACATCTATTCTACATCTGTCTTTTCTTAATTTCAATTTATGCCCCCTTAGGTTCGTAATCTGAACAAGTGGAAGGATCCCATCAGAATTAAGCGTGCTCAACCCATTCAAGGCCCTATACACTTCAATCAGATCACCGTGCAGGTGCCTAGGCTCCAGCCACTGCAATTTGCAGAACTTAAGCCTCTCTTGGTAAGAGGATCCCTTCATTCCCCTCACCAATCTTGTTGCCCTTCTCTGTACACGCTCAAGGAAATCTACATCCTTCCTAAAATGAGGCCTCCAGACCTGTATGCAGTACTCAAGGCGTGGCCTGACCATTGCCTTATCCAGAGGGACAATCACCTCCTTTTCCCTGCTAGCAAAATTCCTGCATATCATTGACAACACCCCATAACCTGCCCTGGCCGCCTGTCTGCACTGCTCAGAAAACTTCATATCTGACTGCACAATTACTCCCAGGTCTTTTTCATTTTCTACCTCCTTAAGTGTAGTACCACACAGTTGGTACGTTTCTCTGGGGTTACTTCTACCCATATGCAGTACTTTGCATTTGTCAAGGTTAAACTTCAGTTGCCACTTCTTAGCCCATCTGCCCAAATTATCTAGATCCTGTTGCAGTAGCACACTGCCATTACTGTCATTAACAACCCTGCTAACCTTTGTATCATCTGCAAACTTCGACACTAAGCCTGATATACCTTCATCAATATCATTGATAAATATACAAAACAACAGTGTACCCAAAACCAAACCCTGTGGGACTCCACTGGTAACATTAGTCCACGAAGAGCAGCACCCATTAATTACCACCCTCTGTCTTCTCCCACTCAACCATCCTTTTATCCATTGTAGAAACTTACCTTTAATACCATTCTGCTCCAAATTGTACAATAGTCTTGCATGCGCAACAGTGTCAAAAGCCTTCCTGAAATCCAAATATATGATATCAAAATTATTTTTTGCATCCAGTTCTTTTGTAACCACATCATAATATCCTATCAAATTTGTCAGACAAGACTTTCCCTTAACATACCCATGCTGTGTCTGAATTATTGCTGCAGTTTTGTCTAGATGATCCTGCAATGCATCTTTAACCAGTGACTCCATTATTTTACCCGGAACAGAAGTTAAATAACTGGTCTGTAATTACTCGTGTCACCCTTCGATCAAACTTTGTGAATTGGGTATACATTTGCACATCTCCAGTCCGGGGACCTCCCCCGAGTTCAAGGATTCTCTCATAATTATGGCTAAGGGTTTGCTTAGTTGCTTTGCCGCCTCCTTTAATATAACTGGATAGATCCCATCCACCCCAGTTGCCTTTCTTATGTTTAACTTCAACAATTTCTCCTCCGCTTGCTCTCAGTTATTACAAAATCATTAAACACCCCGCTACAATTTGATAACCTTCTGCCATTTTCAGACCTTAATAACTCGTGTGAATGTAGATGCAAAATACTCATTCAGTTTGTTTGCTAACTGAGCAGAATCATCAACAACCGCACCATCGATAGACAGTTGATAAATCAGATTCATCCCCTTCCTTTTAGAGTTTATATAAGTAAAGAAATCCTTGCTGTTTTTCTTAGCATCTTTTGCCAAAGATTTCTCGTAATCTGCCATTACCTGCCTAACCTCCTTTGTGACCTGATTACAGACTAGCTTATATCTGCCATAGGCTTCTGAGTTGCTTGATAATTTATATTCATCCCATGCATTTTTCTTCTCTGTCACGAGTCTCATTAGTTCATCTGACATCCATTTATGCCTAAACCTTGAACAATATTTCCTAATAGGTATGAAACGTTTAGTAGCATCCATGATTAATTCCTTGAATGCTTCCCACTTAGAATTTACTGTTGGTAACATAGTCAGTTGATCCCACTGTACAGAATTTAAAAACTGTCTGAGACCACTGTACTCACCTTTACGAAAGCAAAAACCCTTTCCTTTACCCCTGATGGTAATTATATCTTTAAGTAAATCCCACATCAGTACACTGTGATCACTGCCACCTAGTGGTTCCTTTATCTGCAAATTCTTAATACACGAATGATTACTGCTGATAACCAGATCAAGAGTATTGCGCTCTCTGGTTGCCTCTCGAACATGCTTCTGCAGAAAACAATCATCCAATAAATCCACAAAAGTCTTACTAGTGTGTGAGTGACCAACCCACAAGTTCCAGTCAATACCTCCTGGGAATTTAAAATCCCCCATTATAAGACATTCTGATTTACTAGCCCACTCTATTTCTCTGTACAATTGTTCATTGTACTCATTCCAGTCATTAGGCCTATAACACACACTCCTACTCTTATTTTTGCTTTTGCAGTGCTTATGTCACACCAAACTGACTCAACAGTGCACTGTTCATTTATATATATCAACTGGGTGCACTTCTTTTGATTTTATCTTTTTCTTAATTAACAGCATAACACCTCCTCCCTTCCTATCCTGTCTATTGTTTCTGTACACATTGTACTTCCCAAATTCCAGTTCTGCATTCCTTATATCTGTGTGACACCACATCTCTGCTATCCCAACAATATCCGCCTTTGATGTCTTGACCAATGCTTCAATTCATCAAATTTATTTACTATACTTCTAGCATTGGTATACATGCAAGTATACATGTTCCTATTCTTATTATTAGTTACCCTAACACATTCCATATACCCACCTGTTTCACGATGATTGCCATCAGTCCCAGAAACCCCCAGCATCCCTCGCTCCAGGTCGCTACTTATTCTAATAGAAGTTGTGCAAGAATCACCTTCACCTCTGCCTGTGGCTACTTTTAATCTTTTAGTCTGTGAATCCCCCCCCTAACTAGCAGTTTTCCGACCCACCTAACACTGCCTCGATATCAGCAGCAAATATTCTTGCACCCTTTCTATTTAAGTGTATCCCATCCCTGTAGAAGCAGTCTGCAATCCTGCCCAGACACGATAGGAGGGAGTATATGATGAGAGCCTTGTCATTCAATTTGGCCCTGAAGAGCTTGTGCAGAGCTCATGGGGCAGAATTTTTCCCAGCATGGTCTGTGCTTATTAACAGGAGAGATCTGTGTCTACAGAGATGGGATACATTTAAATAGAAAGGGTGCAATAATATTTGCTGATACTATCAAGGCAATGTTAGGTGTGTCAGAAAATTGCTAGCTTTGGGGGGGGTTCACAGACTAATAGATTAACAGTAGCCACAGGCAGAGGTGAAAGTAATGCTCGCACTGCTTCTATTGTAATGAGCAGCAGCCAACAGAGTAAGTTTCTGGGAATCATCAATGAACAAGTAAATACATGAGATGTATTAGGGTAACTAAGAGTAAGAATATGTTCATGTATACTTGCATGTACACCAATGCTAGAAGTATAATAAATAAATTTGATGAATTTGAAGTGCTGACCAAGACATCAACGGCAGAAATTGTTGGGATATCGGAGACATGGTGTCACACATATAAGCAGTGCAGAATTGGAATTTGGGGAGTACAATGTGTACAGAAAAGATACACAGGGTAGATAGGAGGAGGGGTTATTCTGTTAGTTAAGAAACACACAAAATCTAAGGAAGTGCATCCAATTGATGTTGGTGGGCAGTACAATGTTGAGTCTATTCGGTGTAACATAATCACTGGGAAATGGAAAATGAGAGTAGTAGTGGGTTATAGGCCTAATGACTCTAATGAGTACAATGAACAATTATACAAAGACATAGTGGGCCAGTAAATCAGTAAACCAGATAAAGGAACCACTAGGTGGCAGTGATCACAGTGTACTGATGTGGGATTTACTTAAAGGTGTAACTACCATCAGGGGTGAAGGGAAAGGATTTTGCTTTCGTACAGGTGACTACAGTGGTCTCAGAGATTTTTTAAGCTCTGTATAGTGGGATCAACTGAGTATGTTACCAATAGCAAATTCTAAATGGGAAGCATTTAAGGAAGTAATCTTTGGAATACTTGGATAGGTTTTTGTTTCAAATAACAAATTCTGTTCTAGGTTTAGGCCCAACTGGATGTCAGATGAACTAATGAGACTCGTGACCGAGAAGAAAAATGCATGGGATGCACATAAATTGTCAGGTGATACAGAACGCCATGGTAGATACAAGCTAGTCTGTAATCAAGTCACAAAGGAGATTAGGCAAACGAAGGGAGATTATGATAAATCTTTGGCAAAGGATGCAAAGAAAAACAGCAAAGACTTCTTTACTTATATAAACTCTAAAAGGAAGGGGATGAATCAGATTTGTCCACTTGATATCAGTGGTTTTACTGTAGATGATCATTTTCAGATAGCTGCCAAACTAAATGAGTATTTTGCATCTACATTCACACATGAAGAGTTATTGAAAGAGGAGAGGGCTAGATGTTTATCAAACTCTATACAGCTGGTTAAATGATTTTGTAATAACTGTGAGCAAAGTGGAGGAGTTAAACATAAGAAAGCCACTTGGGGTAGTGGGATCTATCCAATTATATTAAAGAAAGTGGCAAAGTAAGTAAGCAAACCCTTAGCCATAATTATGAGAGTATCCTTGGACTCAGGGGAAGTCCCACAGACTGGAGATGTGCAAATGTATCTTCAATTCATAAATAGGGATCAAAGGGTGACACAAGTAAGTTCAGACTTGTTAGCTTGACTTCTGTTCCAGGGAAAATAGTGAAGTCACCATTTAAAGAAGCATTGCAGGATTATCTTGACAGGACAGCAGTTATACTTCAGACACGTCATGGGTTTATTAAGGGGAAGTCTTGTCTGACTAGTTTGATTGGATACTACTACATTGTCACAAAGGAACTGGATGCAAAAAATAATTTTGATATCATGTATAGTAAGGCCCCCATATCCACAGGAATACTTTCCAAGACCTATTGTGAATGGCTGAAAATGCGGATGTAAGCAAACACCTGTTGACGTATATAACGTGATTTTCTTGTACATACATATGTATAATAGCATTAGCATTAGTAGAGGCATTTGATGCAAGAAAGCAAGCTTATGCAGCATCAGCCAAAAAAAAAAAAAAAACCCACTTCCACTTCACCCCTCTGTTCGTTCAAAATACCTGTCCGGCTGAGCCTTAAACTTATTTAGGCTATCAACCTCCACCACAAGGGATGGCAGTCTGTTCCACCAACCAACCACCCGCTGGCTAAAGGCAAATTTCCGCACGTCTATCCTACATCTGTCTTTCCTCAATTTCAATTTATGCCCTCTCAGGTGATTTTTCTGAGCTAGAGGAAGAATCCCATCAGCATTGAGCATGCTTAAACCATTCAAGGCTTTATACACCTCTATCAGATCACCTCGCTGGTGCCTAGTCTCCAGACACTGTAATTTGCAAAACTTAAGCCTTTCTTCATAAGAGCACCCCTTTGTTCCATTCACTAATCTTGTTGCCCTTCTCTGTACTCGTTCCAGCAGCTCTACATCCTTCTTGAAATGAGGCCTCCAGACCTGTATACAGTACTCTAGGTGTGGCTTGACCATTGCCTTATACAATGGAATAATCACCTCCTTATCCCTGCTGGAAAAATTCCTGTATATCATTGACAATACTCCATGAGCTACTCTTGCAGCCCGTCTGCACTGCTCAGAGAACTTCATATCTGCCTGCACAATCACCCCCAAGTCCCTTTCATTCTCTACCACTGTCAGTGTAGTACCACAGAGTTGATACGTTGCTCTGCGGTTGCTTTTTCCCATGTGTAGTACTTTACATTTGTCAATGTTAAACTTCATTTGCCACCTCTCAGCCCATCTGCTCAACCTTTCCAGATCCTGTTGCAGCAGCATAGTGTCAGTAGTGTTCTTGACAACCCTGCCAACCTTTGTATCATCTGCAAACTTGGACATTAAGCTTGATATACCATCATCAATATCATTTATAAATACAGAAAACAATAATGGACCCAACACTGAGCCCTGAGGGACTCCACTAATAACATTAGTCCACGATGAGCAGTGTCCATTGATTACCACTCTCTGTCTTCTCCCCCTCAACCACCCCTTTATCCATAGCAGCAATTTGCCTCCAATGTCACACTGCTCCAATTTGTGTAGCAGTCTTCCATGTGCAACAGTATCAAAAGCCTTTCTAAGATCCAAGTATATAATATTAAAGTTATTCCCTGCATCCAGTTCTTTTGTGACTGCATCATAGTATCCAATCAAGTTGGTCAGGCAAGACTTCCCCTTAACAAAACCATGCTGTGTCTGAGCTATAACTGAAGTCTTGTCTAAATGATCCTGCAGTGCTTCTTTAACCAGTGCCTCCATTAATTTTCCTGGAACAGAAGTTAAGCTCACAGGTCTATAATTACTTGTGTCAGCCTTTGATCCTCCTTTGTGAATTGGGGTCACATTTGCACATTTCCAGTCTATGGGTACCTCCCCTGAGTCCAAGGAAGCTCTCATAATTATGGCTAAGGGTTTGCTTACTTCCTTTGCTGCCTCCTTTAATATAACTGGATAGATCCCATCCACCCCGGGTGCCTTTCTTGTGTTTATCTTCAACAGTTTCTCCTCCACTTTACTCCCAGTTATTTCAAGATTCTGTAGCTTACTGCTAGAGTTGAATACACCTCTGGCATTCCCCTTGCTGAATAACTCCTCATGTGTGAATGTCGATGCAAAATATTCATTTAGTTTGTTAGCTACCTGAGCAGGATCATCAACAGTTGACCCATCAATATCAAGTGGACCAATCTGATTCATCCCCTTCCTTCTAGAGTTTACATAAGTAAAGAACTCTTTGCTGTTTTTCTTTGCCTCCCTTGCCAAGGATTTCTCGTAATCTGCCTTCGCCTGCCTAACCTCCTTTGTAACTTGGTTGCATATCAACTTGTATCTATCATAGGCTTCTGTGTCATGTGTTAATTTGTAAGTATCCCATGCATTTTTCTTCTCTGCCATATGCCTCATTAGTTCATCTGACATCCATTTTGGCCTAAACCTTGAACAATATTTCTTAGTTGGTATGTAAAGCCTAGTAGCTTCCAAGATAAGTTCTTTGAATGCTTCCCATTTTGAATTTGCTGTTGGTAACATCATCAGTTGGTCCCACTGTATAGAATTTAAATACTGTCTCAGTTCATCGTATTGATGGATGTAATAAAGTTTAATTGATAAATTTAATACACAGTAAGACATTACCAACATTAAATACGGTAATAATAAAGTACAGCAGACTCTTGATTTACCGGGATTGGATTAACCTGTACATTTCAAGACTCCAAATTTAAAAAAAAAAATAATAAAAATAATCAGAAATCATAAAATTCAAGTAATAACTAGAATAGGTATAAACATTTAATTTGAAAGTCATAAATAAGCAACAAGAACCAGTGTTATAAGTCATCATTTGGAGATTAGTGTACCTATTATCTTGCAACCCCTGCTGTCTTCACACCTACTGCTCAAAAAAAACCAAAAAAACCCCAAATGTTTAGTTTGTTTTAGTGCATTGCGTCGATTGTGTAACGTCACACTGCAATAGGACAAATTTTGTTTTGGTATTTATGTCAGGGACGTCAGAATTTTTTTTTACAGTAACTATTTTTTTGTTTAGAAATCATGAAAATGATGGGCAAGAGTTGTGTTTTAAAATTAAACAAAAACTTGAAATTATTCAAAAGTTTGAAAATGGTGCATCCGTTAAATCTCTAAAGAACCATTATAGTAGTAGTAGTAGTTGGCATGTGATGTAAGAAAGCAAGTGTATGAGCTTATGCAGCATAAGCCAAAAAAAAAAAAAAAAAAAAATCACACCATTCCCTCCAAATGCCTGTCCAGTTCCTCCTTAAATTTATTTAACCTATCAACTTCCACAACGACAGATGGAAGTTTGTTCCAGCAATTAACAACCTGCTGGCTAAAGACAAATTTCCGCACATCTGTTCTACATCTGTCTTTTCTTAATTTGAATTTATGCCCCCTTAGGTTCGTAATCTGAACAAGTGGAAGGATCCCATCAGAATTCAGCGTGCTCAACCCATTCAAGGTCTTATACACCTTATACATTATAATGTTGGTGACCAAACCATACACGACACTGTAAAAAAAATAAAGGGAAGCCATTTGATTTAAAATCGACATTGTAAAAAATAAAGGGAAGCATCACATTGGACACTCGAATAGTACATGTTAATTTTTTTTTCCATTGTTAACTGCGGGTAACTGAATCAGCGGATACGGGTGCACAACTGTACTTGGATTTCAGGGAAGCTTTTGATGCTGTTGCGCATGGAAGATTACTGTAAAAATTGGAGCAGTATGGTATTAAGGGAAAGTTGCTACAATGGTTGAGTGGGAGAAGACAGTGGTAATCAATGGATACTGCTCTACGTGGACTAATGTTATTAGGGTGTTCTTCAGGGTTCGGTGCTGGGCCATTGTTGTTTTGTCTATTTATCAATGATATTGATGAAGGTATATCAAGTTTAATGTCAAAGTCTGTAGATGATATAAAGTTTAGCAGGGTTGGTAATAACAGTAATTTATTTATTTCGTATGATGTGAGCAATACACGAAGGAACCAGTTTTTTCCTGCTTCCTTCGTGTATCATGGCCGTGAAATCCAACCCTAACCGGAGGTGCGGCACCATCGTGATATCCAAGCCCGAGGTGGGATTCGAACCCGCGACCTTTGGGTTGCCAGGCAGGCACTTAACCCATCTGGCTAGTCCGGTCGGCATAACAGTAATAACAATATGCTGCTGCAACAGGATCTGGAAAAGTTGGGCAGATGGGCTGAGAAGTGGCAACTGAAGTTTAACATTCACAAATGCAATGTACTGCATATGGGTAGCAGTAACCCTAGAAAATGCACCAACTGTGTGGTACTACACTCAGGGTAGTGGAGCATGAAAGAGCCCTGGGGTGATTGCACCGCCACAGTAGGTCATGTGGTCTTGTCAATGATATACAGGAATTTTGCGAGCAGGGATAAGGAGGCGATTATCCCCTCGTATAAGGCAATGGTCAGGCCAAACCTTGAGTACTGTGTACAGGTCTGGAAGCCTCATTTTAGGAAGGATGTAGAGTTGCTATAACAAGTACAGAGAAGGGCAATAAGTCTGGTGAGGGGAACAAGGGATTGCTCTTACAAATAAAGACTTAAGTCTGCAAATTGCAGCTTCTGGAGGCGCCTCCTTAGCCAGGTGGGAAGGAGCATCAGTGCGTAGCACACGCTTCTTGATTAGACCAGGGTTCGAGCCTGTCACCACCAAATACGGAGGATGCGAAAAGGTCAGGGAATGACCACCGCATATCCCAGAGCAATATGGCCTTAGTTGCTAATGCTCCTAAAAACCAAATAACAAACAATAACAAGCAGCTTCTGGAGACTAGGCACCTGCGAGGCAATCTGATTGAGGAGGCTCAATGCTGATGGGATTCTTCCTCTTGCTCAGATTACAAACCTGAGAGCATAGATTCAAACTGAAGAAAGAGTTGTAGAATAGATATGTGGAAATTTGACTTTAGACAATGAGTAGTTGATTGCTGGAACAAACTTCCATCTGTTGTTGTGGAAGTTAGCTTAATAAATTCATGGCAGAACTAGACAAACATTTGGAACGAATGGATCAGTGAAATGGGAAGGGTTTTTTTTTTTGCTGATGCTGTATAAGCTTGCTTTCTTGCATCACATGCCTCTACTAATGCTAATTCCTCTTTGATTCTGATGAACTTCTGGATTTCTCCTCATTAAAGAACTTGAGTGTGAATGTAGGTGCAAAATACCTATTCAGTTTGTGGGCATCCTGGGCATCAACATTTAAATTATCGTCATCAAGTGGGCCAGTGTGATTCAACTCTTAATATAAGTAGAAAAGTCTTTACTGCATTTCTTGGAATTATTTGCCTGATACTTCTCATAATCTGCCTTAGCTTGCCTAGCCTCCTTTGTGACTTGATTACAGACTACTTTATATATAACATAGGCTTCTGTTTCACCAGATAAATGTATTTTCTTTTCAGCCACAAGTCATTCATCTCCTATTCATTTAGGTCTAAGCCTAGAATGGTATTTCCTAGTTAGTAATAAAAGTGTAGTAGTTTCTTTGATTACTTCTCTGAATACCTTCCATTTAGCATTTGCTGGTGGCAACATATCAGATGGTCGCTCTATATAGAATTTACAAACTGTGTTTTGTGTCTGTTAGGGTCAGTGCAGTCACTCGTATAAGCAGAAGCTCTTCCCTTGAACCCACATCAGCCCACTATGATTACTACCACCCAAAGGGTCTTTTACTTACAGGTTCTTAATGCATGAAGTATCTGCTGATAATCAGATCAAGAATGTTGCTTCCTATTTCGCTTCCTTGACATGCTGCTGTAGAATAAGAATTAGTGCAGCAGGACATTAAAAGGGCAAAATTAAGATGTTACAATGAGTTAATAAATACACGGCAGATCAGATGGGATACCACCAATCTTGGTTCTGTTACAAAAATATTCTTTCCTGAAGTAACTTTTTTGCTTTCTAAATCTACTTATGAATGATTTTCCATGAGTATGCATTTATCTTTTTTATTAACAGGACATGGTTCTCTAAATGACAAACTTTACAGATTTGGTCTTTCCAGTACAGACTTATGGTAGTACAGAAAATTGGAATCATTTATTGTATGATTGTCACTTGTATAATGAGTTTAGAATTTCCTTTTCACAATCTGTTGGTGCTCTTATTCCCGATGAAGAGTCTGCTTTTATCAAGTGCTCATGTCATGTGTTTACCAGAAGATACTCTTTGCAGGGAATGAGGTCTTGATTCATTAGGATAAACAGCACGTTAACTAAGAAGTTTGATCGAGAATAAAATTAGAAAATATGGAGTATAATAGACTGGGTTTTATTGGATAATATTGATAAATGTGATGCTAAATAGTTCTTAGAAGGAGATGGTATTTTAGTTAATTTAGAAAATGATTTGAGGAATGATATGACGATTACTGTTATGTTTTGAGTATAACTGTAATAGAGTTTAAGTGTGTGATATCTGTTGATTATTTTAATTTATTACTCATTGATTTATGATAGTTCATGAATTATCACAGTCTTTGCCATGCCAAGGTCACATGAGATGTTCCAGAAATCCTGGAACATCTCATGTGACAAGGATGCTGAAGGCCTATGGTGGATCCTAATGGTTACGTGTAGCAGGGCGACAGGTCTTGATTTTCACTGACATGATCTGAGCAAACGTTTACATCAGAAGATTTGAAACAGTAATCTGATGAAAGAAAAGAAATCTTGTAGATCATCCCATTTTGCATTCTTGTAATGCCAAACAACACGAGGTTAAGAACAGCCACTAGAGAAAGGCTCCATTGGAGAAGAGACCGTCACCAAGTTGTGATCTGAGGTGCCTAGAGGACCACCCACTCTATAAATTATGTGATCTGAGTTTGTAAGATTTCTATAGTTTTCTTTTCTAATAGTAATCCAAACATTATAGTACTTTAATGCAGTGAATGGGATAAGGTTTTGAAAACTAACCTCAAAACCATCTATCCTAAAGGTAAACTCTTCAGGATAGATGGTTGTTTCACAAAATGGAAACAGAATGGGCAAAATGGAAGATGGCAAATTTAGAGTTGGACTGAGTCGGGATGCCATAGGTCCTTAACAGGTTTGAAGAAATGATAGAATTATATTTGCCAATTTGAATGAAAAGAAAAAAAATGCATGCAGAGAGCAGAAACTGAATGCCTGTGTGGAAGTGAAAAATTAGCGAGAGCATGGTTACTGTTCAGTATTAGTATTAAAATAAAGTTCTGTTTATACTCTGGCACAATAATAGGAGTTTACAACTGGACATTTGACAAGAATCTCATCGTTAATTATATGGATTCCAAAGAGTCAACTTAAATGTGTGTGCTACTGCACTTTTACATTGACCACTTGGTTATGCCAGGCCTAATAACATTAGAATAGCCAAGAAAGAGGATTTCTGCTTCTACCAAGGGAAAAAAAAAAAAAAAAAGTCCAATTTTTCTTACATTTCCTTTTGTCGAAAAAAGCGACTGTTCAGTTCGACCTTGAAATGTACTAAACTTGCTATATGTCACCTTGGGGAGTAACTTGTTCCAGTGAATAAAGCACCAGCCATTATCCTTACGGGACAGTGACTGGTGCTTTGCAGCAATCCAGCTGTTTTTTTTTTTTTTTTTTTAAACCTTCTATACAAGTTCTATGTCATTTTTAGGTACAGCCAACAAACCTGAATAAATTATATAGACATCTTTCTCTTGACTCACAAGGATTTAATAAATTGCTAATAGGGTGTTATCTGTCTTCCTTGCTGCCTATTTATGATACATTATAAATTTCATATTTCATAAATGCTAAGTTTTTTTTTTTTTTTTTTCTTTTTACTCTGAACCACCTTTAATCCTCTACCCCCACCTTCCTTTCACAGTGTGTAGATTACTTCTTGGTTTGTTTCTCCAGATGCCAGACCTTACATTTAAAAGTATTACAGTTTTGTTGCCATTTTTCAAAGTATTTTTGTAAATTGTCCAAATCCGTTTGAAGCACCATAACCTGGATCTGGTTATTAACTACCCTTCCAACCTTCAAATCATAGGCAAACTTTGACAGTTTCCCTTACACTCCCTTGTTAATGTCATTAAAGAAGATTAGAAACAAGATTGATTTTGATTTCATGCAAGCGTTTTTCAAAAAGAGGGACCCTCTACCATATTTCCATAAGACTGTATCCAATTTCCTAAGTGAAAAGCTGCCTGGACAGTGGATTAGCTGTGAAAGTCAAAAACAGACTTCCCTGCAGATCACTCATTTAGACAGGCAGTTGTAGACACATACTGTAATAGTATGAGCAGTTAAGATGTATAGTATGGTAATGTCTCATGGCTTTAGGTGCTTCTGTGCTTATCCTGAACAATCCAACTTTTTGTCCTGAACACCTTCAGGACAAAAGTGCCACTTTCCATCATACTACAAATTGTGCAAGGTATGTGATTGCAAGGCGCAGCATCCTACTTGGCTTTCATAGTCACCGAATCTGAACCACACAAAGATTTATATGATGTCATTTAATATGGTATGTGCAGTGACCTTTTGTGTAATCCTTTGCCATTTATAACTTATAGCAGTATTGCAGTAAGTATGGTATAACAGTCATCCTGATATCTTAAAGTATGGATGCGAGTTGTGTTTCATTTTCAGATAGGTGCCTCCGTAGCCAGGTGGGAAGGTGCAGCAGTGCGTAGCACACACTTCTTAATTAGACCGAGGTTTGAGCCCATCACCACCAAATACGGAGGATGCGGAAAGGTCAGGGAATGACCACCGCATATCCCGGAGCAATATGGCCTTAGTTGCTAATGCTCCTAAAACCAAAACCAAACATTTATTCATGTGCAGACTGTGATTCAGTACCATTTTTGATGTACTGATCGTTTGTGGAATCAATTCACTTTCAACGATTATAACCAATAGCTGTATATTAGAGCAAGAATGATGTAATAGTCATCCTGATTACCTTAAAATATGGTATATCAGGTGGTAAACCTGTTTCACGTACAGACTGATTCAGTACTATATTTTTGACAAGCTTTTATGATATTTTAGTAGATCTCTGTATAATCATGAGGGTTCTAAAACCTATCTTTAGGCAGAGAGCAGGTTAATTGTCATATTTTACTCCACAAACTTTTTATAACAATCTTCTGTTATGTTTGGCCAGCTATTAAAGTAAGAAATGGCAAGAAGACAGATTTATAAATAAATTTATCCATCTACAAATCTGTATGTTGCAATTAAAGTGATAGCACAACCAGAATTAAAATAATGCTGATAAATTGTTTGGAAGGTTCCATTAATAAACTTATATTATGTATGAATTCCTGGTGCAGCTGTAGTGTTTTTACTTTAATATAATTTTTGTTATATTGGGTAGTACTATGATTAACTTGGTCAATGTGTCTTTTCTAGGCAGTTCAGAAGACTGGAGCTTCGGCATCTGTTATTTATGTTCCTGCTCCTGGAGCTGCCAAAGCTATTTTAGAGGCAATGGAAGCCGAAATTCCACTTGTTGTTTGTATAACAGAAGGTATACCTCAGCAAGATATGGTTCGTGCCAAGCATCACTTATTGCAGCAGACTAAAACAAGGCTAGTTGGACCAAATTGCCCAGGAATTATTATGGTAGAATAGTTTGATACGAATACACTTAATAATTACATCATTGAATAGTTTAATGCACATAAATACAAGGTTTGATCAAAAAGTTTGGCAAATGATCTTATAATTCTTGAATGCATAGTAGTAGTTGTTTTGAGTGAATACTTGTGTTTCTCATTTGTTGCATGTACTGAAAATAATAAAATTACGCGTCATCCACTATCTGGAAATCAAGTCAAAATGTTTTAATCAGTGGCAGGCATGATGGAACAAGTATGCAATTGCAGAAGGAGATTATAGTGAAAATTTTAAGTGTAAACATTTATCGTTGAATAAAATTAATTTTTGCAATATTCACCAAACTTTTTGATCATACTTTGTGTATGCAATAAACTGTCTAACAAACATATTAGTTTACCAGGGGCAGTTTAGTTTATATGTATACAAAATTTTTTTTCAGTAAAAGTGGGAACAAAATGATTTTTTTAACAAGCAAATTGAACAAAATGATTTTTTTTTTTTTTTTTTTTTTTTTTTTTTTTGCCTCTATTTAAGTATTATTAAATGTGTGCATACATTTATTTGTACATATTTCACCATATTCTTTTTCACTAAAGCCTCTAGTATAGTATCACAAAAAATTTACATATAAATTGTTCACTGAATAAAGTTTGAAATGTATAAAAAATCTATTTTTGCATAATTGTATTACATAATTAGTCTTGGGATTCTTGACATAGCACAAGTATTGTCTGCAGGTCTTGAAAGCCTGTTTCAAGAAAGGTGTGGAATTGTGTTGTAAAGGATACAACAACAAGAAGTTATAATTCCAGATATCGCTTTGGGAATGTAAACTATAAAATTTGTTAAGTAAGTATATTTGAAGATGCAAAGGCAATTCTTGGAGATAAGAGATTGAAAGCAGGCCAAACCCATGCTGAGGTGTTAAGATGACTAATTATCACTGGTGGTGAGTAAAGAGTTTATGGAAACAGTTGTAAGAAAAGAAATTGAAAAGAAAGCTTGGATTAATGTATTATAAGGTATTCTGATGGTCATGCATGTTTGTAATGTTTAATACAGGTGAAATTTTAAGTTTTGTGAATTTTCCATTAGAGATACACTACAGCTGATGTTTTGAGTCTGCAAATTATCAGAATTGTGTAAAGCAAACTTGTCATGCCAAAGTAAGTTAGGCTGAATCAGCCAACTGCATGGTATTCATTTGTTCATTCATTCATTCATTGTTCAAGACATTAGAAAATAGCAGCAGTACCTAACATTCATTTCAATCAATGTAGTTAATAAAATCATAGATTCAAAGGTCATGATTTGAGAAATCTCAGATCTTAGGCAATTTTAATAAATTCAATTTTGAATCATGTAAATAACTAAAATTATTTTTCACTTTTAGTTTATTTCTTTATGTTTTTCCTTAGATCTAAAAAAAATGAAAGTGAAAATTAATTTCACTTACTTTCATATTTTTTTTAGCATTAGCATTAGTAGAGGCACATGATGAAGAAAGCAAGCAAGCTTATACAGCATCATCCAAAAAAAATCCCTTCCCATTTCACTGATCCATTCGTTCCAGATGTTTGTCTAGTTCTGCCTATATCTTATATCATAGACCAAAGAAAATCATTGTATAGTCTTAACATTGTTACCTCCACTGCTTATGCTATAACTCTTAGAGTTAGTACTCATGCAACATAGAATTCATTGTCAAAACTTTGAGTTAAAAAAAAAATTTTTAAATGATCCCCATGAAATTTTCATATCCCTTTCATGTGTAAATAAAATTGTAAATTTTCTGTCTCTATTAATTTATAGTTTTCTTATTGTTTATTCCAGAAACATCTAATACAGATGATATAATTTTATTATTTTTCACAGTTCACAAGATATTTTAAAGAATTTTTTTTATTATTATTATTATTTAGCCAGAAGAATGTAAAATTGGCATTATGCCAGGACATATCCATAAAAAAGGGAAGATAGGCATAGTATCCCGGTCTGGAACTCTTACTTATGAGGCAGTTCATCAAACTACTCTAGTAGGACTTGGGCAGTCTCTGTGTGTTGGGATTGGTGGAGATCCTTTCAATGGAACAAACTTTATTGATTGCTTAGAAATTTTTTTAAAAGATCCAGAGACCGAAGGTAAAATTAATTTAATTTGATTTTATTTTGCTTAAAAAAACTTGAACTGAAATTGTAATTATTTTTTATATGTTCTAATAGCACTTTATTTGTTCTCCTCTCCTATTCTCAAGTATTGTATTTTGCTGAAATAATTTTACGTGATATTTGGGAGTTTCAACTGTGTGCGCTGAATTATTGAAGAGCATGATTGTGCAAACATTCAACTTTGTAATAGTCTTGCATAGTAGCATTTCTTATTTGATCCTATATTTTTCCTCTTTGCATGGTAATTAATGGAGTTGTCTGGAACTTTCAGTGGAGAAATCAAAGGAAAACTTTTTTTAAAAGGTATTGGACATTTCAGCTGTGTGGATGGAGTGGATGAAAAGCTTGAAGCTTTTCATCCACTCCCTGTTTTATGGCTTGCCATATGGTAAGCCATAAAACAGGGTAATAAAAATATCTCCCCTGCATACCATAGCAAGATTTATGTTAACAAGATTCCAAGAAAGGTTAAAAGACAGGATTCTTTCCCCCCTACTTCTGAAAAATGTGTTTACAATATTAATAATGATGATGTTTTGTTTATTGAAATTCAGATTTTGCTTTAAAATGGGTGAGCAACTAAATCCTTATATCAGTTGCATATTCTTGGGAACTAAGGCCTGAATACCTAAGAGGAAACTATATCTCTGCATGAGACTGTCTAACCATTGCTTTGAGTGAAAAAAACCTTATCCTCTGCCCGTTTGGTAAAAGGAGGTTGACAAGTGAAGCCATTATTCCTTTATGAAGGCCTGAATTCATTTTTGGAGTAAAGTGAATAAATCTTATATACAAGCCAGTTACTTCTAATATGTACATTAAAGGATGCAGAAATATGCAAGTAAGTTCTAATTAAATATGACACTGTTCTGCACAAATATTTTTAAGAGAGAGTCTTTATTGCTTATTTAGTATACAAGCAATACATATAGCAGGTTAGCCATTCATGGCTTTAAGGCCAGGATTTGCTTTACACAAAACAAAGGAAAAACGGGATTGAGTATGACAATTTTAAAACATTTATAAATATAACCTGTGTTCTTATAAGTACTGTAAACAATACTGTTATGCAAAATTTCTTTATTAATAATGAAAACTAGTAATAACAGTTTTATAACCAGTTTTATAGTAAAGGTGAGGTTATATTTCACTGCAGACATTGCAATGTATATGGGTTTTCAGACTAAAACCACTTTTATTTTATAACAGGTATTATCTTAATAGGAGAAATTGGAGGAGGTGCAGAAGAGCGAGCAGCTGAGTATCTTAAGGAACATAATCAGGTATAGTAAATCATTAATTTATTTATTTATATTATAATAATTATATAAACTTTGTTATGGTATTAAAAAAAATTACTCCTTGAAGTTACAATGATGATCAAAAAGTTCGGTGAATGTGCAAAAAAACTTATTTTATTCAATGATAAATGTTTGCATTGTAATATTCTTCAGTACACTTTCTGCACATACACTTGTTCCATCATGCCTGCCACAACAAAACGTTTTTGTAAATCTTCTTTTGTGAATGCTTTTAGCAATCCATTGAGTTTGATTGGATATCTTGAATTGACTCAAAGCAAAAATGCCCATTGTTTAAATTTCATCATTTTCAGTACATGCAAAAAATGAAAAAACAAGTGTTCACTCAAAGAAACTTTCTGTTACGCGCCACATAACAAGTTAAAAGTTGGTTGTATGCATACTCAAAAGATGTCATTGCAAGTGCCACTGGTACTGCAATGGCATCATTTAAGTACATAGCTGTATGAGAGAGAGAGAGAGAGAGAGAGAGAGAGAGAGAGAGAACAAATGTTTATGTAAGGGATAAAGTACTTACTTAAATGATGCTAGTGCAGTACTATCAGTACAATAAATGTATACTTTTCCATAGCATTAAGCTTTATGTTCTAAACTTGGACAGAATTCAGAACAAGCATAATAGTTAGGTATCTCCATTTGTATATGATGAATATTACAGCATCATTTGGTTATTATATAACCCAAGGGTTGTTGCACTGTGGTGACTAAAACCTTAAATGTCTTTCATGCTCTAAGTGTATTATTCTGAACATATGAGAAATGTGTTCACATCTTAACATATTCTGAAAGTGTGCGATTGGATTTTTTTTTGAGCCATTGCAAACAAAATCCACTTCCTTGCATTTTTAGCCACTCTAATCCAAATAGGCACACTGAAATTATTCTCAGAATCCCCCAGATCTGTCTGGGACTCTGCACTCCAAGGAATTCACCTACATCAGAAGGCCATAACTAAAACCATAGCCCAGTTCCACAGTTTTGCCATAATATTGAAATTCCTGATTTCCCTGACCTGATGCTAATTGTTAGTACACATTTACAAACTTCTATTCCTATGATTACTAATTGCAGCTTGTCACTATATCAACAATGTTTTGAGCATGCTCAATGCTGATGGAATTCTTCCTCTTGCTCAGAGTAATCATTTGAGAGGGCATAAATTCAAATTGAGAAAAGACAGATGTAGGATAGATGTGCGGAAGTTTGCCTTTAGCCAGCAGGTGGTTGGTGGAACAGACTTCCATCCTTTGTTGTGGAAGTTGATAGCCTAAATAAATTTAAGGCTGAGCTGGACAGGTACTTTGGAACAAATGGTGGGGTGAAATGGGAGCGGGTTTTTTTTTTTTTTTTTTTTGGCTGATGCTGCATAAGCTTGCTTTCTTGCATCATATGTCTCTACTAATGTTAATAGTAATAAAACTCATGCCATACCTAGCAAAGAGTGCCCTTTTTTTCCCCAGCAGCTGTAGTCATGACATGAAGTTTATATTACCATTCTTAAAAATGACATCCACTTGACACATTTAATTTTAATTTTTTAAAATTATACCCCCTTCTCCCCTAGATTGAAAAGCTTGTACTAATGAAAGGAAGCAACTTTCATCCTTGAGACTTTGGCATTCAATTAATTATACCTTTTGTATTACACAGGTGCACTCAGATTTACGTCAGCATGGGTTTCTAAAAATATGTGCAGTAAGTTGCATATTTTCTCATAAAAATTAATGGATTAAGGAAAGATGCATGCAAAACATCAGTTTTACTTAGATATTTTATTTATTTTTTGGCTTAAATGGAAATAATTTAAATGTTCTTACACAAGACAGCCATTCATATTGAAATATGAACAGAAGGAATATGCTGTTCTACCACCACATAAAGCAGTGTTTTGTTGAGAACAGCTGATGTTTTTTTTTCCCATACAGCTTTGGGGGAAACCTCAGAGCTATGAAATTTTAATTTTTTTAATGTCTTGTTTCAAATAAACATTCTTTTAGCTGTCTGTTTACTTCCAGATGGTAGTTGATCATAATTTCTCCTCTTGGTGTCTAACTCTTCTTGTTTCAACCCCCTCTTTGAGGAACGTCTACCAATGGCGATTCATTTTTACATGCTACTTAAAGTGCATTTATCTCTTATCGTTTTTGCCTTCTCAGCCCTATACTTTACTCAGTTTATTTTAGCATTTCACTCATTGATTCAGTTATTAATTTTCTGTTTTGTTACATGGGTAGCTTGACGATGAACATCGCCTGACTTCTTGCATAACTGGCTGAAGAAATTCTGGACAGTCATGTTATTGTTTTTGTAATGTTATTTTGTATTTAATGTTATGTTTTGACTTACATTACATAAGTTGTATTGTAGGTAGTGTCTATTATACTAGAATTAATGTCCTACATAATATCACTTAGGAGTTCCATTAGGTAGCTGTTCTGTTCATGTGTATCCCTGAATATAGTATGCAAGCATTACAGTAATAATAAATATTAGTTTTGTAATTATTGTGCAAATGTGGAAGCAATCCTAATTTCTTAGCCTTCTGCCAATGTAAAGCAAGTTCACTGATTCCCTCTGACTAATCAATTTCTGTAGGAAATTCATCTGAAAATAGTCAATTCCATAGTACAAATGACTGCAAAGAGAAAGAAATTTTACTAGAGAATGCCTTAACAACATCAGAGAGATAATGACTCCTCACTTCTGCTCCTATTCTTATCCATCCACAGTTAGGACAGAAATTTGTTATCATATATTGTGCCTCATTGTACAACAGAAGATAAATTTTGAGTTAAGACAAGTTGCCCATTTCAATAGGAAGTTGAACACAGCATAGTGTTTTACTTCACAATTCAGAAGCAGAAGGACTTTGGAAATATTATTTCTCCTTCAGAAAAATGAAACATACCTTGCTAGGTATGATAATTGTAATGAACCCAGATATTTAAATGGTTCCTAGTACAAAGAGTTTTACTTGAAAGTTAATTTTATCTCAGGTAAAGAAGTGTTGTTGCTGGCCATCGCCCAAGTAAATAACAACTTTCTTGTTAGTTCTTGAGAGTTGCAACATCTGTAACAGATTCCATATATTTCTTTTTGCTGTCTGACTTAGATTTCGATGGACTGTAGAGACCCCAGTTAATTTGCAACCTGACAATTGAGAGGCTACTGTATCTAAACTGTTCATAAAATCAGTGGTTAGATGAGAAAAAAAGTAATGTAAATTATTCATATGTTGCCACATGGCAGATTCATAATAACCAGAACTCCATTATATCTCCTTCTTGCTCTGTCCCTAGCACTCTTCTTCAGTCTTTATCAGTTGCTACTTTATGCTACCCATCAGCCTTTATCAATTCATCCAACATTCTGGTGCTCCTTTTTCCTCTCTATTTCTTTCCCTTCACCTACAAGCTGTTAAATATTTTCTGTTAAGTGGCCACACTATAAGCAACTAAATGTTTAGGGTAGAATATCCTATGCAAATCGTAAATGGTAAATGGTTTAGGTACCATTTACGATTTGCAGATGACATTGTGGTCATAAGCCACGATCCCAAAGAATTAGAGGAAAATCTTAATCAGTTATGCACAGTTAGTAAGGATTTTGGACTAAAGATGAATATGGCTAAAACAAAAGTAATGATGAACAAGTATGCCACGGAAAGGGAAATAATGATTGAAGGAGCAGTAATTGAAAAGGTGGAGTCATATACTTATCTGGGACAAGTTATTAGCTGTAATAATGATAAATGGCTGGAAGTCAAGAGAAGAATAAATTTTGGATGGATAGCATTCAGGAAATATAGTCACATACTGAAGAGCAATATCCCAGTTTGTCTGAAACGTAAAATAATGAATCAATGTATACTCCCCACCATGACTTATGGAAGTGAAACTTGGGCACTCACCAAAAGAATGGAAGAGAAGCTAAGAACTACACAGCGAAGAATGGAACGAATTATATTGGGAATTAGAATGTTAGATAAGAAGAGAAACACATGGATTAGGCAGCAAACTCAAGTAAAGGACATTGTTATCAAAACTAAAGAACTAAAATGGTCTTGGGCAGGACACATAGCTCGAAGACATGATGACAGATGGACTAAGAAAATAACAGAATGGTACCCAAGAGGAGCTAGAAGAAAACCTGGAAGACAAAGGCGGAGATGGATAGATGAAATTCATGAGTTTTTGAGTAGTAAATGGATGGCCAGTGCTCAAAACAGAAGGAACTGAAAAGTTGCTGGAGAGGCCTTCATCCTGCAGTGGATTGAAAATGGCTGATGATGATGATGATGATGATCCTATGCAACCACTTATGTTATTAAAGTAGTTTTATGAGTTCTTGATAATTTTGTAAAATGTTATTTTTATTTTACACTTAATTTAGTATCACAATCTGCCTTTCAGTCAGAAAATCCTCTGTTTGAAACATTATATTTAAAATTCAAGGAAAATTAACCCATGCTTTCACTTATGTTACAAAAAAAAAAAAACTATTACAAATTGGATATTTTATATTTAGAGTGGCAGTAATGTGTAATGTAAATTATTCATATACAGCTACTCTATAGGCCACTAAACATTTAGATGGAAAATATCCCATGCACCCATATATGTTATGAAAGTAGATTTTTTTTAGTTATTAATTTTATTTTAATGCAGAATGTCCACACTGACATAAACCAATTTGAAACATCAACAAATTATAAAAGCCAGAAGCACATTAATAATAATGTAACTATTTGAAAAATAGTTATGTTATTAACATGAGCATGAATGAGTTTAAAATTACTAAATTTGGCCAATTATATATTTTAGACATGTTAAAAATTATGTAAAAAAAAAAAAAGAAAAAAAAAAGTCAAATATAAAGAAATTCTACTATGCTTGTTTGAAAATGATATGAAATGAGTTAGTAATAAAGAAATCTACTAAACAAATAAATACAAACTCACTGATGCTGTTAACATGCACAGAAGTTGGTGATAGAAAAACTGCAAGTTCCAAATGGTATATCATTTGTAACTGTATTGTAAAGCAATGTCAACCAAAGTGAGGCCATTGATAAATTGATGGCCTAACTTCGAAGTGACTTTCTAAATCAGGGTATGCCTGTAGTATAAAAATATAAACCTTCTAAGATGATGGACACTAGCTATAGCATGCTTTTTGGTACCACCTGCATTAATTCCTCAGCATAAAGACCATTTGAAATAGTTATTTCATTTATATTTTCAGGTTTGGCTCTATGAATAAATGCTGAATTTTGTGTATGCATTTATTAGGTAGACAATTAAGTTTAAAACTAAGTTGTAAAACTGTAAGAATTCTGTATTGCCTAAATACTGATTTTTAAATTATTATTTTTTTTAATAATCACTATTAATGTTTACTAGTACTAAGAAAGGACTTGCAAAAAAAAAAAAAAAAAAAAAGAGAAAAGAAAAATGTGCTCTGCTTCAATTTAACTTATTATGATTCAGATCACTTTGTATTGACTAGGAACAGTTGTATATTCAGTATATATGCCTCGAATTAATAATGATTTGTGTCCGTTTTGCTGTTAAAGTCATTTTCTGTGCTTAAATTAATATTTGTATTCATTTGTTATTTTATAAAATTATTTTAACTAATAAAAAGAACTTTTCCCTTCCTCTGAAAGCAAACTTTCTTTTTGGTAAGTATTTCTTTTCTCTCTCTCTCTCTCTCTTTCTCTTTTTTTTCCCCTGTAGCACCCAAAATGACTTAAGATATTTTTTCCTTGTGTTTTTTGGCTCTTGTCTCATATATCAGTGTCACTTATTAACAGAATAGATGTTGGTAAATTTGTTAAAGTATCTAGTTGTTTTGTTCATCATTATTGTGCATGTACTCAGTGTGTGTGTTATAACAGTGGTGAACAGCTGTTTTTGCTGATGGGCTGCACTGAGATCTTTGGAGGTCATGCAGACCACATACACAAAGGCAAATTTGTCTTCTAGAAATTCAAAAGTTGTCTTTGATTTAGCATCATGGTGATCTAGTATTCCCCTCCTTCAAATTATACTTTATTTTTGTTTTTTTATATAAATATATTTTTAATTACACTTATAACTAAATAGGGTCCTAATATTTGCTATTTTATTTTTTGAGAAATATTCCTATATACATATAAAATTGTTGAAGTTTTCAAGAGGGACAGAAAGCCTGAGGGCTAGGTAGCTCATCACTGTTTTAGAGAAAATTATATTGTTAATTTTTAATTTACAGTGCAGCTAGTTTTTAAACTCCTGTAGTCCACTTATTTAAAGTCTTTCCTCACCTTGCTGATCTTACCAGTTAAATTACCTGTCTTTAGATGCCTTTCAAGAAGCTCAATGTCTTTTCTTTCTTTCTTTTTTTCCATACTTAAATATAGTATTCCAAGTGTAGTTTTACAGTTGCCTTGTACAGTGAAATTATGATCTCCAAACACCATGGGCCTTCCTTTCTACCTATTTACACTGCTTAAAGAACATATCTGACTGTATCATAATTCCCAAATCCTTTTCTTCCTCTAGTGCTTATACTTCAACCTCACAAAGCATATAAGTTATTTTGGGGTTGCTATTCTCCAAGTGTAAGGGGACCTTGCATTTTGCTGCATTAAAACCTAGCTACCACTTTTCTGCCATCTTTGAAGTCTGTCTGAGTCATCCTCGAAGAAGCTCTGCTAATTATTAACTACTCTTCTGATCTTGACATTGGCAAATTTTGACATCATGTCCTCTATCCTTTCATCAATCTCATTTAAGAAAACTAAAAATAACAGTGGTCCCAGTACCAATCCTTGAGGAACCTTTTTCTTAAGTTAGCCTAATCTGAAGAATAACCATTAATTACAACTCTGTTGTCTTTTTCTGTAGAATTATCTAGAATTGTTCAAATAGGTATTGCAATAACTTGTATATGTTTCCAAGTAACTGTAGCCACAGTTTATAATGGCAGTAAGAAGATAGCTTTGAAAATGGAAGGAAAGCTCTACCTGTAGTTGTCAAATTTGGGCATAAAAAAGCAGAATTGAATAAATTCCTTGGGATTTTCTGATCTGTAAGTTGTAGATGAAAATGAACAGAAATAGATATAGAAGATATTACTGCATTGAAATACAAAAAGTAATAACAGCAAGCTTATTTATTTTTTCAAGATTTTTTTCACAAATATTTTGCCAATTTTTTTTAAAATTCTAATTTGATTTTTTACAATAATTTCACTCAAATGTTGGACAATACAATCAAGTCAAAATAAGGACACATCAGTTTTTTAAAAAGTTTTATGTTCAAAGTGTTCATTATTACAAAACTTCAAAATTTCTCACAACAAAACTCTGTACCTGTAGTCCACATGCATTCAGAAAATTCGCTGTTGCAGCTCCACACATTTTCTTGGAATTCACCTGCATGAGCCCATGCATATTCCTGGAACTCCTGTGAAAGAGATTAGGTGTACACATGATGTACATTTGAAAAGGAGACAGTCCTGATATTTAACTATTACAAAAATGGATGATTGAAACATCAATTTTTTTATTATTTATTATTCACATAGTTAAAGAGGATTTTTAGGAACAATTTTTTTGGCTAATTGCTTTATTATTCCACGAGCCTGAAGGGATTGTGAATATTCATTGGGAGTTGGCACATAGCACCAACCCACGCTTCCACTAATGGAGTTGATATTCAGGTCATATTAGTGTGCATAGTCAGGTCATATTTGTATTTGCAAATTTAGTAATAGCCAAATACTCTGCTAAAACCATACTGATGAGCTGTTCATTTTGCTTTACTTATTTATTTAGCAATGTTGGGTGAGATTGGATACACAATCTTTGAAAGTTCTGTGATGATATGCTGCTATAATATATATATTGTATATATGTAAGTCTTTTATTGACAATCATGAGTTAGGGTAATACAGACAAACTAGAGTAGTTTACATCTGGGTAAAATCAAATATACTGGCACCCAAAACTTTTATGACTTTAATGACCTTCCTCCACCGACTATAAATCCTATCCATAGTTTTGCTGATGATAACAAACTACACTCAACCTTCCAATTTATGAAACCTTGTTCTGCACAAACAGCTTTAACTTCTCAAATATCTTCTACCAAGTCTTTAAATGCTTACCTCCAGGTAATATGATCTTCAGTGGGGCAAAGAAAACTTAGTTAACTTTAATCCCTCTAAACTCTGTCTTATTTCTTTTGCTCATCTTTGATGATATTCAGATTTGTAGAGAAGATCACATATTTATACTAGGATTTGCTCTAACTTCTAATCTCTCTTGGCCTAAGCAGATTAAAAATATTGCTTCCTTTCATCCAAAAAAAACTTTTTTTTTTTCTCTCTCAACATTACTCTTCTTCTAAACAGCTACTCACTTTGCACAAATCTCAAATCTGCCCTACCATGGAATATTGCTCCCACGGTTGGAGTGGCACCAACAAAACCCCTCTCAAGCTTCTGGACTTCATTCAAAAGGAGCTGTCAGGTTAATTAATAACCCATCTCTTACAAAGTTTCTCCATTCAGTTTCTGTTACATGCCTTTTCTAGATACTTCCATGGGCACTATTCTTCTAAATTATCATCTGTAATTCCTGCACTTTCTTCCAAACCAGTCCAAATACATGCCACAAAAAGTCATAATCAATTCATTGTCCAATACCACCACTTTGCTTATTGGAGGCTTGAAGTGGTGAAACCCATGTTTAGTTCTCTAGAGCAAAGTTTCTGGCATCCCCCCCCCCATACTTCTCCTTCAACCCATGCACGGTACTAAGTACTAGTACTATAGGTTTTTGATACCTTTCGTGTTTGGGGTTTTCATAAAAAAAAAAAAAAAAAAAAACTTCCAAACTCACAGAACTAACTTTTCATCGTTTATCACTTTTACTTCTGTTTTCTGGAACAACTTTCCAAGTGTACTACCGAAAACCACAATCTGCAGAAATTCAAGTTTAATGTTAGCAACTATCTTCTGTCTCCTCGACATATACATAGTACTAAGTACTATAGTTTTTAATAGCTTTCATGTTTGAGGATTACATTACAAAAAAAAAAAAAAAAAAAAAAGCAGCAGTACTTGGCACCCATAATTGATGATAAGGCAGCTTTTTTTTTTTTTTTTTTTCTTTCCCCGTAATGTTTTCAAATGTATGTGTGTGTGTTTTTTTTTTTATGTTTGCAGATTTTCAAATTCATAATAACCAAGTGTCTGAATCTAAACAAAACATAATAATAATAATAATGCTTCAGATGGCTTCTATGTCATTGGGTAAACCCCCCCCCCCCAGCTTAAAGAGCCATAAAAAGCTAATAGAACAAACATGCCTGCATTAAAAAAAACAAAAAATGTGAAATCTCTCTAAAACTTACATATTCACTTTGCAAATATTGTTGATCAACAGATCCTTACAACTCCAGTACACCTTTGATTGGGAAATTTTGAATAAAGTAAAGGCTTCCCTTTTTATTTTTCCCAAGGTACTGCTAGAATCAACATTTGCTTTAAAAACTTAACCAAGTTTAAGAAATTTTGAATTTTAGTGCTCAAAAAACTACCACATCCTTTACCCTCAATTTAAAAATGAATGGGCATTCCATCATTATAAATATCAGAATGAAAGGAATGCAATACAATTTCAAAGCAAGGTGCCAAAAAAAAAAAAAAAAAAAAAGTGAAATGGTATAGAATTTGCTGCCTAACCTGAAGTTGGACATGACTTTTTGACACCATTTCACAGGACTAACTAACCTTGCACACGAGGAAAGTTTAAAATGGACTGCTCAGTAGTAGATGAAAGAATTATTGTACATGTGCTGAAAAGACCAGAAATCTGAAATTAAATATGGGCTTCTAACATTAATAAAATCACGATGTAAAAATTTTGGAAATCAAAAATGGTATAATTATTCTGAGTATCTGTTACACTAATTTTGTCAAAAGAAAATTTGTGGTCAAGAATAATTGTGTGATATGCCAACTTGATACTTCCACGTAGATAGAAGATACAGAATTTACATGCCTTTATTCAAATATGCATATAGTAGAACCCTGGTATGAGGAACTGCATGCTTACATGAGATCCTAAATAACAAATCATGCTTCTGTAACGTGCTAGTGAGTCTGGAGAAGAATTGTGATTTTAAAAAAATCTCAAGTTTACATGTAGGTTTTGTAACAATTTTTTATTCAGTGTTTTATGTGTTTATATCAGAGTTTTGTACCATTGAGCAATGTATGATTGCCCACGGCCAATTTGGCTGATTTATTGCAGCTTAACTTGTTTCTGTATGTCTAAAATCAGACTATTAGCTAAAACTGTCCAGACGTTTGATTTCTGTAACTTGTCAAATGAGGTTACATAGTGATTTGTTTAGCATTAGACATCCATATTTAATTTCAGATTTCTGGTCTTTTCATCACATGTGCAATAATCTTTCACCTGCTACTAGTCTATTTAAACTTCCCTCTTCATGTGTGAGGTTAGCCAGTACTACAAAGTGATGTTGAAAAGTCATATGAACTTAGTTCTAGGTGGTAAATTTTAAACCATTTGACTTGTATTTTGGTATCTCAGTTTGAAATTTGGCTGCAATCCTTTCATTCTGGGAGGAAGGGGGAGGGTAAAAGTGGTTCAGAGTAAAAAAAAAAGACAACATTTGTGATACAATGAAATATGAAGTTTATAATGCATCATAAGTGGGCAGCGAGGAAGACAGATGCAATTTATTGAATCCTTGTCAGTCACCTAAATTATTCGCCATCTTAAACAGTATTCCCCTGTGAATAATTTATTCAGGTTTTTGCGTGCTATATACCTAAAAAAAAAAAAAAAAATACCTAGAAATTGTACAGAAGGTTTTAAAAAAAAAAAAAACAGCTGAATTGCTATGACATAGCAATCATTGACCATATGGGATAATGGCTTAGAAGGTGGGGCCCATAAAGCTTGGCAACCCAGAATCTTAGTGGTGGTGGGGGAACTGGTTAAGATGTATAATGCCCTGAAGGGGTTTGTAAAAGGAATGATAGAGAAATATTTTTTCCTTCATGCAGCATGTTGTTGATCACTGAAACAAGTTACTCCCCAAGGTGATGTGTAGCAAGTTTGGTATATTTCAAGGCAGAACTGAATAGTCACTTTTTTGACAAAAGAAAAAGTAAGAGTAATTGGATTTTTTTTTTTTTGGTAGAAGCAGAAAACCATACTGTGGCTGATTCACTCCACTACCTCTCACACTGACATTCAATTTCTGCTCTCTGTATGCTTTTTTTTTTGCTTTTCCAAATTGGCGCCTATAATTCTGTCATTTCTTCAAACCTGTTAAGGAATTATGGCATCCCAACCGTTATCATTCCAACTCTAAATTTGCCAACCTTTTCTTACACCACTTTTGCCCATTCTGTTTCCATTTTGTGAAACAACCATGTATCCAGAAGATAGCAATTAGTTTTCAAAACCTTATCCCATTCACTGCAGTAAAGTATAGTGATGATGATTTTCTTTTAGTGTGCTTCACTGTGTCATAAACCTTCAATTTTGAAGGCAATTTGGAATGATATCTTTTCCTTACCATATCCCAGGCTAAAGAATAAATGGTTCTGCATTCTACATTATCAGTAAATTACTTTTTTGAATTCTAGCACACTGACAAGCCTATCTTGTTAAGGTAATGGAACAAAATTTTCATTACCTCAACAAGTACTATTTTGTAAAAGAAAAAAGAAGAAAAATTTTGTCCCATTACCTCGACAAGTACTATAGTGTTTAGATTAATATTAGAACAGAAAACTAAAGCAATCTTAGACACAGATCACATAATTTATATACAATTATATTTTTGCAATTTTTTTAAGCTACAACGTGATCTAAAATAATAGTTAACTTAGTAATTTAGCGACACTCTGGAATGAAATATTTCAGCGATTAGATTTTTTCTTGACAAAAATAAGATTTTTTATAGCTAAAAAATTTTAAAAATTAATTTTGTAAATTTTGCTTAGCAGTTAATGAAAGCATCTTAAAAAAAAAATTTTTTTTTTTTTTTTTTTTTTATTGTTGCATATTTTGTGAATAGCTTTTAATTGATATATAATTTAATACTTGTTTCAACAGGGTTCTAACAGCAAACCAGTTGTATCATTCATAGCAGGTGTAACAGCTCCTCCAGGTCGAAGAATGGGTCATGCAGGTGCTATTATTTCTGGTGGTAAAGGTGGAGCAAATGAAAAAATTAATGCCCTAAAAGATGCTGGCGTAACGGTTACAAAATCGCCAGCCCAAATGGGATCTACAATGTTACAAGTAAGTGTGACATTGTTTAATTATGTATGTTACAAGTAAATATGTATTAAAAAAAGAAACTGATCATAACAAAAAAATACATCATTTCTTTTTTCTACTTAAATGCTACTTTTTGCCTCAGATATGGAAAAAAGTAATTGTGTAAGAACAATATTATATAAATCACACTAATTTGAAAGCCCATCAAAAATTTTGAAAAATAAAGAAATAATGGTTAGATTTATACACTTCATTGACACTAAAGTATTTTTTTATGACATAAAATTATTGTCTTGAACCCAAAATCACTTTTCATTTGTGACAAAAATTGTTGAAGCTTCCATCTGTTGGTTACTGGAAGTTGATTGAATTCCAAAACTCACAAATAATATCATATCTCCAGTAATAAAAGTTAAGGACTATAATACCTCAAGCTGTGAAAAATTCAGACTGTTACATAGTTATGCATATGTATCATTGTTACATAGATGAATTTGAAACAAATCAAAGCTTGTGAATAAGGCATCATTTCCCATTTCATATTGGGAAAATCTTTATATAAAGAAATATGGAAGCGATAGGGATTTTGATCAGTAAGATAAATTTACTAGGCGCATTATAGCCTTAGCAGCTTATGTGCCATTATGCTCCATGACAACAACAACAACATCAGTTTACTCTGAGTTAATGAAAATTTAGATTATACATGTTATGGCAAGCTGTGAAAGTTTGACTGAAACTATTTTTATTAATCTTCTGTGACTTGCATAGCATTTGAAAGAAGCATTTCATAATCTTTTTCCTCAAATTTTAGGAGTGGTTTTATATTTTCCATGTGCTTACACTACCAATTTTTTTTTTAAGTTGAGATGCAATATTTTTTTGTGTTCCTTTGATTTTTTGCAGATTATGAGAGAGGTTGATTGTTTAGCTGGTGGTCATAGATGGCATAAGAGTAAATGGGCCTATTTGAATATAGAGAAAAAAAGTATGTATGTATGTACATTAAAAAATGTCTCCTGATGAGTAAGTGGATGAATGAAAATGGAAGGGACTTCTATAGAGTGGATTTTCTCAGAACCAGCATCACTGTTCTGATTGTTTCTTTTTTCACATAATTTTTCATCCTGCAAACAAATAGTAGCAGTAGAGGCATATGATACAAGAAAACAAGCTTATGTAGCATCAGCCAAAAAAAAAAAAAAATTCCACGCATTCATTTCCTCTTTAAAGTTTGTCCAGTCTTCCTTGAATTTATTTAAGCTATCAACTTCCACAACAACAAATGGAAATTTGTAGTAGTATTAGTGGCATGTGATGCAAGAAAGCAAGTGTATGAGCTTATGCAGCATCAGCCAAAAACAAAAAAAAAAAAAAAATTACAAAACAATCCCTTCTAAATATTTGTCCAGTTCCTCCTTAAATTTATTTAACCTATCAACTTCCACAATGACAGATGGAAGTTTCTTCCAGCAATTAACCATCCGCTGGCTAAAGGCAGATTTTGGCACATCTGTTCTACACCTGTCCTTCCTCAATTTCAATTTATGCCCCCTTAGGTTTCGTAATCTGAACAAGTGGAAGAATCCCATCAGAATTCAGCATGCTCAAATTATTCAAGGCCTTATACACCTAAATCAGATCACCTCGCAAGTTCCTAGTCTCCAGCTGCTGCAATTTGCACAACTTAAGCCTCTCCTGGTAAGAGAATCCCTTCATTCCCCTCACCAATCTTGTTGCCCTTCTCTGTACACGCTCAAGCAAATCTACATCCTTCCTAAAATGAGGTAGTAATACGCAGTACTCAAGGCATGGCCTGACCATTGCCTTATGCAGAGGGAAAATCACCTCCTTTTTCCTGTTGGCAAAATTCCTGTATATCATTGACAACACACCATGACCTGCCCTGGCAGCCTGTCTGCATAGCTCAGAAAACTTGATATCTGACTGCACAATTAATCCCAGGTCTTTTTCATTTTTTACCACCTTAAGTGTAATACCACACAGTTGGTACATTTCTCTGAGGTTACTTCTACCCATATGCAGTACTTTGCATTTTTCAGTGTTAAACTTCAGTTGTAACTTGTCAGCCCAAAATTTCTAGATCCTGTTGCAGTAACACACTGCTATTACTGTCATTAACAACCCTTCCAACCTTCGTATCATCTGCAAACTTCGATACTAAGCCTGATATACCTTCATCAATATCATTGAAAAATAAACAAAACAACAGTGGACCCAACACCGAACCCTGTGGGACTCCACTAATAACATTAATCCACGAAGAGCAGCAGCAGCACCCATTGATTACCAACCTCTCTCTTCTCCCATCCTTTTATCCATTGTAGCAACTTACCCTTAATACCATTCTGCTCCAATTTGTACAGTAGTCTTCCATGCGCAACAGTGTCAAAAGCTTTCCTAAAATCCAAGTAGATGATATCAAAATTATTTTTTGCATCCAGTTCCTGTGTAACCACATCATAATAACCAATCAAAATTTCAGATAAGACAAGACTTTCCCTTAACAAACCCATGCTGTGTCTGAATTATTGCTGCAGTCTTGTCTAGATGATCCTGCAATGCATCTTTAACAATTGACTCCATTATTTTTCCCCGGAACAGAAGTTAAACTAACTGGTCTGTAATTATTCGTATCACCCTTTGTGAATTGGGGACACATTTGCACATCTCCAGTGCACGGGGACCCTGAGTCCAAGGATGCTCACATAATTATGGCTAAGGGTTTGCTTACTTCCTTTGCCACGTCCTTTAATATAACTGGATAGATCCTATCCACCCCAGGTGCCTTTCTTAGGTTTAACTTCAATTTCTCCTCCACTTTATTCTCAGTTATTACAAAATCATTAAGCATCCTGTTACAATTTGATAACCTTGTGGCATTTTTAAACCTTAATAACTCCTCATGTGTGACTGTAGATGCAAAATACTCATTCAGTTTGTTTGCTATCTGAGTAGGATCATCAACAGTTGAACCATCGATATCAAGCGGACCAATCAGATTCATCCCCTTCCTTTTCGAGTTTTTATATAAGTAAAGAAATCCTTGCTGTTTTTCTTAGCATCCTTTGCCAAAGATTTCTCGTAATCTGCCTTCGCTTGCCTAACCTCCTTTGTAACGTGATTACAGACTAGATTATATATATTAGCATTAGTAGAGGCATTTGATGCAAGAAAGCAAGCTTATGCAGCATCAGCCAAAAAAAAAAAAAAAACCCACTTCCTCTTCACCCCTCTGTTCGTTCAAAATACCTGTCCAGCTGAGCCTTAAACTTATTTAGGCTATCAACCTCCACCACAAGGGATGGAAGTCTGTTCCACCAACCAACCACCCGCTGGCTAAAGGCAAATTTCGCACGTCTATCCTACATCTGTCTTTCCTCAATTTGAATTTATGCCCTCTCAGGTGATTTTTCTGAGCTAGAGGAAGGATCCCATCAGCATTGAGCATGCTCAAACCATTCAAGACTTTATACAGCTCTATCAGATCATCTCGCTGGTACCTAGTCTCCAGACACTGTAATTTGCAAAACTTAAGCCTTTCTTCGTAAGAGCACCCTTTGTTCCATTCACTAATCTTGTTGCACAGCTCTACATCCTTATTGAAATGAGGCCTCCAGACCTGTATATAGTACTCTAGATGTGGCCTGACCATTGCCTTATACAAGGGAATAATTACCTCCTTATCCTTGCTAGAAAAATTCCTGTATATCATTGACAAGACACCATGAGCTACTCTTGCAGCCCGTCTGCACTGCTCAGAGAACTTCATATGTGCCTGCACAATTACCACCAGGTCCCTTTCATTCTCTACCACTGTCAGTGTAGTTCCACAGGTTTGATACGTTGCTCTGGGGTTGCTCTTTCCCATATGTAGTACTTTACATTTGTCAATGTTAAACTTCATTTGCCACATCTCACACCATCTGCTCAACCTTTCCAGATCCTGTTGCAGCAGCATAGTGTCAGTAGTGTCCTTGACAACCCTGCCAACCTTCATATCGTCTGCAAACTTGGACGTTAAGCTTGATATATCATCATCAATATCATTTATAAATACAGAAAACAATGGACCCAACACTGAACCCTGAGGGACTCCACTAATAACATTAGTCCACGATGAGCAGTGTCCATTGATTACCACTCTGTCTTCTCCCCCTCAACCACCCCGTTATCCATAGCAGCAATTTGCCTCCAATGCCACACTGCTCCAATTTGTGCAGCAGTCTTCCATGTGCAACAGTATCAAAAGCCTTTCTAAGATCCAAGTATATAATATCAAAGTTATTCCCTGCATCCAGTTCTTTTGTGACTGTATCATAGTATCCAATCAAATTGGTCAGGCAAGACTTCCCCTTAACAAAAACCATGCTGTGTCAGCTATAACTGAAGTCTTGTCTAGATGATCCTGCAGTGCTTCTTTAACCAGTGCCGCCATTAATTTTCCTGGAACAGAAGTTAAACTCACAGGTCTATAATTACTAGTGTCAGATTTTGATCCTCCTTTATGAATTGGTGTCACATTTGCACATCTCCAGTCTGTGGGTACCTCCCCTGAGTCCAAGGAAGCTCTCATAATTATGGCTAAGTGTTTGCTTACTTCCTTTGCTGCCTCCTTTAATATAACTGGATAGATCCCATCCACCCCAGGTGACTTCCTTGTGTTTATCTTCAACAATTTCTCCTCCACTTTACTCTTAGTTATTACAAGATTATCTAGCTTACTGCCAGAGGTGAATACACCTCTGGCATTCCCCTCCCTCAATAACTCCTCATGTGTGAATGTCGATGCAAAATATTCATTTAGTTTGTTAGCTACCTGAGCAGGATCATCAACAGTTGACCCATCGATATCAAGTGGACCAATCTGATTCATCCCCTTCCTTCTAGAGTTTACATAAGTCAAGAACTCTTTGCTGTTTTACTTTGCATTCCTTGCCAAAGATTTCTCGTAATCTGCCTTCGCCTGCCTAACCTCCTTTGTAACTTGGTTACAGATCAACTTGTATTTATCATAGGTGTCTGTGTCATGTGTTAATTTGTATGTATCCCATGCATTTTTCTTCTCTGCATATGTCTCATTAGTTCATCTGATATTCATTTAGGCCTAAACCTTGAACAATATTTCTTAGTTGGTATGGAAAGCCTAGTAGCTTCCAAGATAAGTTCTTTGAATGCTTCCCATTTTGAATTTGCTGTTGATAACATCATCAGTTGGTCCCACTGCATAGAATTTAAATATTGTCTCAGTCCATCGTAGTCGTCTTTACGAAAGCAATAACCCTTCCCTTTACCCTTTTCTAAAGAGAGGGCACTGACTCTTCAGAAAATACAGCTGCGAGTTACAGGCTCTGAAAAAAACGATAAGTGTTTGCTTTTTATTTGCATAATTGTTATTTTATATTATACTGAATACGTAGTCTTATAGTTTTAATTACGCTGGTTATTTTTATTTTAATTTATATAAACAGTTTTTGTAGATATACGTAATACTTTATAAAACCGTTATTCGTTCGAATATTGCAGGCACTGTTTTTGTATATAGTGATAGGGAATTCAAATTTTTAATTGAGGTAGCTAGGTAGCTATAACGTATAATTATAGAAACAGTAACACACTTCACTGTTTCTATTAGATAGCGTAGTATTGACATTTAATTAATTTAATTTATTGATTTTATTAATTTAAAGTATCATGCCCCAAACTAGAGCAGCAACGGGCACAAAGTGGCAGGAGTGCTGTGACTCAGGGGAGAACTGAGGGGGGCAATTCTCCAATGCATCACAGCCTAAAAAAATGTGCAACTTGTGAAATTTTTGCCGAACTCTCTGGAACGGAACATGATATTGCCATGGGGGATGTCTTTGTGTGTGCGCGATGTAAGGAGTGTAAGGAAATCGGGCAACAACTCAGCGTTGTTATGGGCCTATATGAGAGTTTGAAGGACAGGATGGATGCCCGCGAAAGATCTAAATTGAGGGGCCCATCGGGCTCTCAGCTGCCCACATCAACGCCAGAGCTTGCACTTGGTCATCACGCAACACAGCAGCAACCCCCAAGGCAGAATGCTCTGGTCCCTCAGGAAACTAGTAGTTGTTGGTGACTCTATTGTCAGGGAAACGGGGAACATGCTTTGTAAAAAGGACCAGGGTATGTCTGCCAGGGGCAAAGGTTGATGATGTTGTAGAGCAGATATCATCTTTTAAGGGCACAAAAGGTGATATAGTTGTACACGTTGGCACTAATGATATCAAGAGTAGGAGACCGGCAGAATTGCTTAACAAGTACAGGTCACTGTTGAAAAAAAAGCCATGAAATAGGGTTGAATTTGAAAGTGTCTGCAATTCTGGCCAGACATGATAGGAGGGAGTATATGATGAGAGCCTTGTCGATCAATTCGGCCCTGGAAAGATTGTGCAAGGCTCAAGGGATAGAATTTTTTTCAGCCTGGACTGGACTTGTTAACAGGAGAGACTGCTTCTACAGGGATGGGATACACTTAAATAGAAAGGGTTCAAGAATATTTGCTGATGCTATCGAGGCAGTGTTAGGTGGGTCGGAAAACTGATAGCTTGGGGGGGGGATACAAGGACTAATTGTTTAACAGTATCTGTAGGCAGAGGTGAAGGTGATTCTTGCACAACTTCTATTAGAATAAGTAGCGACCTGGAGCGTGGGGTGTTGGGGGTTTCGGGGACGGATGGTGGTCATCGTGGAACGGGTGGGTATATGGGATGTGTTAGGGTAACAAAGAATAGGAGTAGGAGCATGTATGCTTGCATGTATACAAATGCTAGAAGTATAGTAAATAAATTTTATGAATTTGATGTGTTGGTCAAGACATCCAAGGCGGATATTGTTGGAATATCAGAGACATGGTGTCACACTGATATAAGGAATGCCGAACTGGAATTTGGGGAGTACAATGTGTACAGAAAGGATAGGAAGGGAGGAGGTGTTATGCTGTTAATTAAGAAAAACATAAAATCAAAATAAGTGCATGGAGTTGATATAGATGAACAGTGCACTGTGGAGTCAGTTTGGTGTGACATAAGCCCTGCGAAAGCAAAAATAAGAGTAGGAGTGTGTTATAGGCCTAATGACTCGAATGAGTACAATGAACAATTGTACAGAGAAATAGAGTGGGCTAGTAAATCGGAATGTCTTATAATGGGGGATTTCCACTTCCCAGATATTGACTGGAACTTGTGGGTTGGTCACTCACACACTAGTCAGACTTTTGTGGATTTATTGGATGATTGTTTTCTACATCAGCATGTTAGGGAGGCAACTAGAGGGAGTAATACTCTTGATTTGATTATCAGTAGAGATTCTTCATGCATTAAGAATCTGCACGTAAATGAACCACTAGGTGGCAGTGATCACAGTGGGATTTACTTAAAGATTTAATTACCATCAGGGGTAAAGGAAAGGGTTTTTGCTTCCGTAAAGGCGAGTACAGTGGTCTCAGAGAGTTTTTAAATTCTGTACAGTGGGATCAACTGACGATGTTACCAACAGTAAATTCTAAGTGGGAAGCATTCAAGGAATTAATCGTGGATGCTACTAAAAGTTTCATACCTATTAAGAAATATTGTTCAAGGTTTAGGCCTAAATGGTTGTCAAATGAACTAATGAGACTCGTAACAGAGAAGAAAAATGCATGGGATGCATACAAATTAACACGTGACACAGAGAAGCCTATGATAGCTACAAGTTGATCTGTAACCAAGTTACAAAGGAGGTTAGGCAGGCGAAGGCAGATTACGAGAAATCCTTGGCAAAAGATGCTAAGAAAAACAGCAAGGATTTCTTTACTTATATAAACTCTAAAAGGAAGGGGATGAATCTTATTGGTCCACTTGACATAGATGGTTCGACTGTTGATGATCCTGCTCAGATAGCAAACAAACTGATTGAGTATTTTGCATCTACATTCACACGTGAGGAATTATTAAGGTTTGAAAATGGCAGAAGGTTATCAAATTGTAGCAGGATACTTAATGATTTTGTAATAACTGAGAGCAAAGTGGAAGAGAAATTGTTGAAGTTAAACGTAAGAAAAGCACCTGGGGTGGATGGGATCTATCCAGTTATATTAAAGGAGGCGGCAAAGCAACTAAGCAAACCCTTAGCCATAATTATGAGAGCATCCTTGAACTCAGGGGAGGTTCCCATGGACTGGAGATGTGCAAATGTATCCCCAATCCACAAAGGGGGATCAAAGTGTGACACGAGTAATTACAGACCAGTTAGTTTAACTTCTGTTCCGGGTAAAATAATGGAGTCGCTAGTTAAAGATGCATTGCAGGATCATCTAGACAAGACTGCAGCAATAATTCAGACACAGCATGGGTTTGTTAAGGGAAAGTCTTGTCTGACAAATTTGATAGGATATTATGATGTAGTTACAAAGGAACTTGATGCAAAAAATATTTTTGATATCATATATTTGGATTTCAGGAAAGCTTTTGACACTGTTGCGCATGGAAGACTATTGTACAAATTGGAGCAGAATGGTATTAAGGGTAAGTTGCTACAATGGATAAAAGGATGGTTAAGTGCGAGAAGACAGAGGGTGGTAATCAATGGGTGCTGCTCTTCTTGGACTAATGTTATTAGTGGAGTCCCACAGGGTTCGGTGTTAGGTCCACTGTTGTTTTGTATATTTATCAATGATATTGATGAAGGTATATCAGGCTTAATGTTGAAGTTTGTAGATGATACAAAGGTTGGAGTGTGCTACTGCAACAGGATCTAGATAATTTGGGCAGATGGGCTAAGAAGTGGCAACTGAAGTTTAACCTTGACAAATGCAAAGAAACGCAAAGTTTAACCCCAGAGAAATGCAAAGTTTAACCCCAGAGAAACGTACCAACTGTGTGGTACTACACTTAAGGTGGTAGAAAATGAAAAAGACCTGGGAGTAATTGTGCAGGCAGATATGAAGTTTTCTGAGCAATGCAGACAGGCTGCCAAGGCAGGTCTTGGGGTTTTGTCAATGATATATAAGAATTTTGCTAGCAGGGAAAAGGAGGTGATTATCCCTCTGTATAAGGCAATGGTCAGGCCATGCCTTGAGTACTGCGTACAGGTCTGGAGGCCTCATTTTAGGAAGGATGTAAATTTACTTGAACGTGTACAGAGAAAGGCAACAAGATTGGTGAGGGGAATGAAGGGATCCTCTTACCAAGAGAGGCTTAAGTTCTGCAAATTGCAGTGGCTGGAGACTAGGCACCTGCGTGGTGATCTGATTGAGGTATATAAGGCCTTGAATGGGTTGAGCACGCTGAATTCTGATGGGATCCTTCCACTTGTTCAGATTACGAACCTAAGGGGGCATAAATTCAAATTAAGAAAAGACAGATGTAGAATAGATGTGCGGAAATTTGCCTTTAGCCAGCGGGTGATTAATTGCTGGAACAAACTTCCATCCGTCGTTGTGAAGTTGATAGGTTGAATAAATTTAAGGAGGAACTGGACAGGTATTTGGAGGGAATGGTGCGATTTTTTTTTTTTTTTTTTGGCTGATACTGCTTAAGCTCATACATTTGCTTTCTTGCATCACATGCCACTACTACTACTACAACTACGTTAGAGCAACTAGTTACCACAATTAAAAATTTGAATTCCCTACCACTCTATACAAAAACAATGGCTGCAAGATTCGAACGAAACAACGGTTTTACGTATATTAAGTACACTAATCTACAGAAACTCTTATCTAAATTAAAAATAACCAGCGTATCTAGAACTCTATGGCTACTTATAAAGTTCAATATAAAATAACAATTATGTAAATAAAATGAAACATCTCTTTTTTGAGCCTGTAATTCACAGCTGTAATTTATAAAGAGAGTCAGCACCCCCTGATTGTTCCAGCAATCAACTACCTGCTGACTAAAAGCAAATTTCTGCACATCTATTCTACAACTGTCTTTCCTCAATTTGAATTTATGCCCCCTCAGGTTCATAATATGAGCAAGAGGAAGAATCCCATCAGAATTGAGCCTGCTCAACCCATTCAAGGCCTTATACACCTCAATCAGAACACCTTGCAGGTGCCTAGTCTCCAGACAACTCTACATCCTTCCTAAAATGAGGCCTCCAGACCAGATGCAGAAGTCTACGCATGGCCTGACCATTCCCTTATACAAATAGATAATCACCTTTTCCCTACTAGAAAAATTCCTGTATATAATTGACAATACCCCATGACCTGCTCTGGCAGCCTGTCTGCACTGCTCAGTAAACTTCACAATTAATCCCAGGTCTTTTCATTATCTATCACCCTCTGTACTATCACACAATTGGTACATTTCTCTGGGATTACTTCTGCCCATATGCAACACTTTTCATTTGTCAATGTTAAACTTCAGTTGCCACTTCTCAGCCCATCTGTCCAACTTTTATAGATCCTGTTGCACTATAGCACACTGCCATTATTGTTATTAACAACCCTGCCAACCTTTGTATCATCTGCAAACTTGGACAATATTAAGCCTGATATACCTTCATCAATATGATTGATAATTATACAAAACAACAGTGGACCCACTCCAAACTCTGGGTGACTCCACTAATAACATTAGTCGACAAAGAGTAGCATCCATCGATTACCACCCTGTCTTCTCCCAATCTGCTATCAACCACCTTTTTATCCATTGTAGCAATTTGCCCTTAATGCCATACTGCTCCAATTTGTATAGTAGTCTTTCATGCACAACAGTATCAAAAGCTTTCCTGAAATCCAAGTATATGATATCAAAATTATTTTTTGCATCCAGTTCCTTTGTGACTACATCATAGTATCCAATCAAATTGGTCAGACAAGACTTTCCCTTAACAAACCCATGCTGTGTCTGAATTATTACTGCAGTCTTTGTATAGATGATCCTGCAATGCTTCTTTAACTAGTGACTCCATTATTTGCCCCGGAACGGAACTTGACTAATAGGTCTGTAATTACTTGTGTCACTCTTTGATCCCCCTTTGTGAATTTGGGGATACATTTGCACATCTCCAATCCGTTGGGGCTTCCCCTGAGTCCAAGGATGTGCTCATAATTATGACTAAGGGTTTGCTTACTTTCTTTGCAGCTTCCTTTAATAGTATGAATCAGAGCTGTAATACTCAATATGTTCTACGTTGATAATGATATTAGTAAATTAATAAGAGGAGTTTACCTCAATATAGTACGTGGAACACTTCCGTATGATACCCTCCAGAAATTAAAACGGAAAAAACGAAAAAATCGACAACTTACCGGTACATTAAAGTAAAATATAAATAATTAAAGTAAATTATAAATAATTAAATAATCAATTTAACACAATTCAAAATCAATTCAAAACAATTAAAATTCAAATTAACGCAATTAAAAGAATCTAACGAAAATATTCAAAACGATTTTCCTTCCTTCCTTCCTTCCTATACAATCGATACACACAATTATGGGAGATTTTTTGAATGGCTTGGTACAAAGGAAGGAAAATCGTTTTGAATATTTTCGTTAGATTCTTTTAATTGCGTTAATTTGAATTTTAATTGTTTTGAATTGATTTTGAATTGTGTTAAATTGATTATTTAATTATTTATAATTTACTTTAATTATTTATATTTTACTTTAATGTACCGGTAAGTTGTCGATTTTTTCGTTTTTTCCGTTTTAATTTCTGGAGGGTATCATACGGAAGTGTTCCACGTACTATATTGAGGTAAACTCCTCTTATTAATTTACTAATATCATTATCAACGTAGAACATATTGAGTATTACAGCTCTGATTCATACTATCAAATTAATTTTCATACTCTTATTGACTATTTCATTCACTTCCTGTCTCTCCAGTAGTATACAATCGATACACACAATTATGGGAGATTTTTTGAATGGCTTGGTACAAAAGGAAGGAAAATCGTTTTGAATATTTTCGTTAGATTCTTTTAATTGCGTTAATTTGAATTTTAATTGTTTTGAATTGATTTTGAATTGTGTTAAATTGATTATTTAATTATTTATAATTTACTTTAATTATTTATATTTTACTTTAATGTACCGGTAAGTTGTCGATTTTTTCGTTTTTTCCGTTTTAATTTCTGGAGGGTATCATACGGAAGTGTTCCACGTACTATATTGAGGTAAACTCCTCTTATTAATTTACTAAGCTTCCTTTAATATAACTGAATAGATCCCATCCACCCCACAGGAGCCTTTCTTATGTTTATCTTCAAAAATTTGCTCTCAGTTATTACAAAATCATTAAGCTCCCTGTTAGAATTTAATAACCTTCTGTCCTCCACTACCCTACAGAATTCCTCATGTGTCAATGTAGATGCAAAATATCATTGTTTGTCAGCTATCTGAGTAGAATTATCAACAATCAAACAATTGATAACAAGTGGACCAACTTGATTCATAGAGAGTTTACATAAGTAAAGAAATCCTTGCTGTTTTTCTGAGCATCCTTTGCCAAAGATTTCTTGTAATCTGCCTTAGCTTGCCTAACCTCCTTTGTGACTTGATTGCAGACTAGCTTATATCTACCGTAGGCTTCTGTGTTGCCTGATAATTTATATCACTCTCATGCATTTTTCTTCTCTGCCACGAGTCTCATTAGTTCATCTGACATCCATTTAAGCCTAAACCTTGAACAGTATTTCTTAATTGGTATGAAAAGCCTAGTAGCCTCCAAAATTAATTCCTTGAATGCTTTCCATCTAGAATTTGATGTTGGTAACATCAAATTCTAGAATTTGGTTGGTCCCACTGTATAGAATATATAAAATGTCTGAGACCACTGTAGTCACCTTTACGAAAGCAAAAACCCTTCCCTTTATCCCTGATGGTAGTTATATCTTTAAGTAAATACCACTGTGATCACTGCTACCCAGTAGTTCCTTTATCTGCAAATTCATAATGCCCAAGTAATCACTGGTGATAACCAGATCATGAGTATTACTCTCTCTGGTTGCCTCTTGAACATGTTGCTGCAGAAAACAATCTTCCAATAAATCCACAAAAGTCTTGCTAGTGTGCAAGTGACCAACCTACATATTCTAGTCAATATCTGGGAAGTTAAAATCCCTTATAAGAAATTCTGATTTACTGGCCCGCTCTGTTTCTCTGCACAATTGTTCGTTGTACAATTGTACTCATTACAGTCATTAGGCCTATGACACACTGCTACTCACATTTTTGCTTTCCCAGTGCTTATGTCACACCAAACTGACTCAACATTGCACTGTCCATCTATGTCAACTGGATGCACTTCCTTAGATTTTGTGTTTCTTAACTAACAGCATAATCCCTCCTCCCTTCTTATCCTGTCTATCCTTTCTGTACACAGTGTACTCCCCAAATTCCAATTCTGCACTTCTTATATCTATGTGACACAATGTCTCTGATATCTCAACGGGATCCGCTTTTGATGTCTTGACCAGCACTTCAAATTCATCAAATTTATTTATTATACTCCTAGAATTAGTGTACATGCAAGTATACATGCACATGTCTTTACTTTTAGTTACTCTAACACAGATCGTATTTATTTGTTCCATGATCACCCACCAGTCCCTGAAACCCCCCCCCCACATCCCAACCTCCAGGCTGCTGCTACATCAAGATTGCATGATGTTAAAGCAGGTAACTGTTGAAAGTAAGCTATAATAGAAGAATGAATGAGAAAATAGATATACCTCAAGAAATTTCAGGCAATAAGAAATAAGATGAATTATATAAGTGCTAATGAATAAAAGGCAGTTAAAAGTTCCATAAAAAAGGTAATATTTTATAATAAAAAACGGTATCATATAGATGCCACCTGAGTAATTATGTTCCTTAACAAGTAATGGGGAGTTTGAAAGAAACCCTCTAAAACACCATTCAGTAGAAAGATGGATTTGTATTAAAAGTTTTACAGATTATGATTTCTAAAATTTAGCAGGTATGAAGTTATAACTAACTAAGCTTAGAAAAAAAAAAAAAATCTTAATCATATTGATTCTCTCTTTTTTACAGGAAATGCAGCAACGTGGACTTGCCTGATATTCTTGTTGGGTTTTTGATCTCACAGATTGTTATGTCCTTGCGTAGGCTACTTTACTCCTTGACTAATGATGTAGACACCTTGATGGCAGTTTTTATTGCTTATATATATTGTAGGAAATAAAGATGTTTGTATTAAAAAAAGGGGGGGATAGATGTTATCCCTTTTTGAATACATGTTCTTGCAGTCATTGTTGAAAATGGCTGATATCCTCAAATGTTTATTCTTATTGAAATATAGTTTAAATCAGTAGCAGAATGATGCGAATAAAAGGACCAATTACTTCCCTGCATTTATTGTCAAACATAAATAGAAAAGAATTTGATTTAAAAATTTAATTACTGTCAAAAAATGATAACCAATGTTACTGTTTGATAATTTACATGAAAAGCACAGTGATAAGTTGATTTAAGTTTCTTTCTTCCTTTCATTATTATTAATCATAGCTCTGTTGCTCATCCAGAGATAGTGTTAGCAATGCCATTTACATTTTAACCCTTTTAGGAGTACATCTGTTGACCTAAGATTTCATGGGAAGTACACCCACACAGATCAACCATTTGAAGATCATTTTACCATGTCTGTTAATGTATGAATTGTTTTGAAATTTCTCTGACATGTGCTACTGTTTCTTATCTGTGTTTCAAACAAATTGTAGATGTAGTTTTTAATAGATGGCAACACAAAAATAGCTAAAGTCGGAGGAGGAGGAATCACACATGTTGACCTTAGTTGGCTGATTTGGGCTTGCAAAAGCTGAAATTTAAGAATTTCCTCTGGAATTCAGATACCGAATTTGATATAATTAAATCAAGTGATACATAAATATGTAAAGGATTTAATTACATTAAAAAAAAAGAAAGTAAGTTTTAATTTTAATTTTTTTTTTCAATGTTTATATGGTTTTTGAGATTCTTCTCTAGTGTTGGGCAATTAAGTTGAAATGAGAACAAATTAATATTTTAAGGCATTTATCACAAAGTTTTTGTTTCTGTGAAGTTTCCCAAAAAAACACACTCCCACAGAGCCCACTGCCGTGGAAAATCACTATTCGTGACCCATCCATGTTCAGCAAATTCACTTATGGAAAGATTAATGTGATCATTGATTCACTAGGAATTATATATTTTTAATTATGATTGTGTTACATTATAAAATCATTTGTTTATAAGTTAAAAATGCTCTCCCTTATAAAAAATAAACTTTTATATTTCCCACCTGCCTTCAGATTCTGATTTTCAAGTTTCATCTACAGTTTTTTGCCAGTAGAGTTTCAATCTGTTGAGATTCCTGACTGCTGTCTTTAGTTTAATCCTTCTCCATTTCTTTAGGGAAAAGGAAAATTTAGCATAAATTGGCTATCTTTCTGTTGTCAAATTTCATTAAAATGGAATAAAATTTCTAGGATGAACTCTCCTAGAAGTATTTGTTAAATTGGTAAAATGTTGAGGATTGTTCACTGCTTATCCAACGATTGTAGATGAAAATGTAGATGAAAGTGATACGTAGAGAAAGTAAATAATGTAAATAATGACAGCAATTACTGCATGCCTACAATCCTTTTAGAATTAAAAATTGCAAGTTTTTTTTTTTTTTTTTTTGTTTGTTTGTTATTGTTGTTTAAATTGCAGTATACTTCTGAACTCATTTTGTTTCTTTCTATACTTTCTTCCACTCTTTCCTGTCAGGCATGAATAATTGAATAAAGTGAAAATAAAAATATAATAAAATCATATCACTTAGCAACTTTCAGTCTCAAGTTTTTTTGTTTTTCTGAATGTTCAGTTTTCCCTGTACAGTATTTCTTTAAGCAATTAACATGCAATATATCATTTGCTTCTCTTGAGGAGACAAATAAAATGTGATATAATTCAATACTTTATACTTCACTTAAGAACAAATGTCTCAACATTTCACTATATGTCACAGTATCATGAAAGATTTGTATAGTAGTAGTAGTTGTGGCATGCGATGCAAGAAAGCAAGTGTATGAGCTTATGCAGCATTAGCCAAAAACAAAAAAAAAAAAAAAATTACAAAATAATCCCCTCTAAATATTTGTCCAGTTCCTCCTTAAATTTATTTAACCTATCAACTTCCACAACGACAGATGGAACTTTCTTACAGCAATTAACCACCCACTAAAGGCAAATTTTGGCACATCTATTCTACACCTGTCCTTCCTCCATTTCAATTTATGGCCCCTTGGTTTCATAATCTGAACAAGTGGAAGAATCCCATCAGAATTCAGCGTGCTCAACCCATTCAAAGCCTTATACATCTCAATCAGATCACCTTGCAGGTGCCTATTCTTCAGCTGCTGCAATTTTCAGAACTTAAGCTTCTCTTGGTAAGAGGATCCCTTCATTCCCCTCACCAATCTTGTTGCCCTTCTCTGTACACACGCTCAAGCAAATTTACATCCTTCCTAAAATGAGGCCTCCAGCCCTGTACGCAGTACTCAAGGCATGGCCTGAACATTGATTTATACAGAGGGACAATCACCTCCTTTTTCCTGCTAGCAAAATTCCTGTACATCATTGACAACACCTTATGACCTGCCCTGGTGCCTGTCTGCATTGCTCAGAAAACTTCATATCCGACTGCACAATTACTCTCAGGTCTTTTTCATTTTCTACCACCTTAAGTGTAGTACCACACAGTTGGTACTTTTCTCTGGGGTTACTTCTACCCATATGCAGTACTTTGCATTTTTCAATGTTAAACTTCAGTTGCCACTTGTCAGCCCCTCTGCCCAAATTTTCTAGATCCTGTTGAAGTAACACACTGCCATTAACAACCCTGCCAACCTTTGTATCATCTGCAAATTTCGATACTAAGCCTGATATATCTTCATCAATATCACTGATAAATATAGAAAACAACAGTGGACCCAACACCGAACCCTGTGGGACTCCTCTGATAACATTAACCCACAAAGAGCAGCAGCAGCACCCATTGATTACCATCCTCTGTCTTCTCCCACTCAACCATCCTTTTATCCATTGTAGCAACTTGCCCTTAATACCATTTGCTCCAATTTGTACAGTAGTCTTCAAGGCACAACAGTGTCAAAAGCTTTCCTGAAATACAAGTATATATCAAAATTATTTTTAGCATCCAGTTCCTTTTGTAAGCACATCATAATAACCAATTAAATTTGTCAGACAAGACTCCCTTAGCAAACCCATGCTGTGTCTGAATTATTGCTGCAGTCTTGTCTAGATGATCCTGCAATGCATCTTTAACCAGTGACTCCATTATTTTACCTGGAACAGAAGTTAAACTAACTGGTCTGTAATTACTTGTGTCACCCTTCGATCTCCCTTTGTGAATTGGGTATACATTTGTACATCTCCAGTCCATGGTGATCTCCCCTGAGTCCAAGGATGCTCATAATTACGGCTAAGGGTTTGCTTACTTCCTTTGCCTCCTTTAATATAATGATACATTCTTGAAAGTGTGAGTGAAATGATGCAGCTATTAAGCTGTATCAACTCTCCATGACAGAGTAAAATTGAATTATTGTTTTAATATAAATGAAAAACTGTTAGTGATCATGAATGAAAATTGGTGGTCAATATATTCATTAGAGGGGAACAGGTATCCTGTGTTATCAGACACTCAGCCTAAAACACTGATGGATCCAATATCTCTCTATTACAGAAGATTTAGAAGTCCGGTTGGCCTGCCTCCCCAAAATCCACTCGTGCACACCTCGATGGTAAGCCCTGTTACGTCACTTAAGTGGCAATGAACGTGTAGAGTGGTTCTCTTCAAGACGCCTGGTCAGCGTGATGAAGAAAAGACCAAATCCTCCAGCATATGACTGCACGACAAAACAAATGGCCCTGAGTCCCTAGCGGCTTTCACTCCCCTCTTATGGCAGCGAGAGGATCAGAGTGGAAGCAGAGGGTGCTAAAAATCTGTGGGTATGACCAGGCTGCCATGCACGGGAACTGAACTTGGTCTGTTACAGCGTAAAATCGCTCATTGGTGAAGACAGGATATTAGAGCTGGAAAAGGAATTAGAAAATGTGAATTGGAATATAATTGGTTTGGCTGAAACAAGAAGAAATGGATCGTGTCACACAGATATAAGAAATGCAGAACTGGAATTTGGGGAGTACAATGTCTACAGAAAGGATAGACAGGATAGGAAGGGAGGAGGGGTTATGCTATTAGTTAAAAAACACATAAAATCCAAGGAAGTGAAGCCAGTCGACATCGCTGGACAGTGCAGTGTCGAGTCAGTTTGGTGTGACATAAGCATTGGGAGATCAAAATTGAGAGTAGGAGTGTGCTATAGGCCTAATGACTCTGATGAGTATAATAAGAAACTGTTCGGAGAAATAGAGTGGGCCAGTAAATCAGAGAGTCTTATAATGGGGGATTTTAATTTCCCAGATATTGACTGGAATTTGGGGGCTGGTCACTCACACAGTAGCAAGGCTTTTGTGGATTTATTGGATGATTGTTTTCTACATCAGCATGTTCGGGAGGCAACTAGAGGGAGTAATACTCTTGATTTGATTATCAGTGGTGATTCTTCATGCGTTAAGAATCTGCAGATAAATGAACCACTTGGTGGCAGTGATCACAGTGTGCTGAAGTGGGAGTTACTCAAAGAGGTAACTACCATTAGGGGTAAAGGGAAGGGGTATTGCTTTCGTAAAGGCGACTACAATGGACTGAGACAGTATTTAAATTCTATACAGTGGGATCAACTGATGATATTGCCAACAGCAAATTCAAAATGGGAAGCATTCAAAGAACTTATCGTGGAAGCTACTAGGCTTTACATACCAACTAAGAAATATTGTTCAAGGTTTAGGCCTAAATGGTTGTCAGATGAACTAATGAGGCATATGGCAGAGAAGAAAAATGCATGGGATACATACAAATTAACACGTGACACGGACGCCTATGATAGATACAAGTTGATCTGTAACCAAGTTACAAAGGAGGTTAGGCAGGCGAAGGCAGATTACGAGAGATCCTTGGCAAGGGATGCGAAGAAAAACAGCAAAGAGTTCTTTACTTATGTAAACTCTAGAAGGAAGGGGATGAATCAGATTGGTCCACTTGAGATCGATGGGTCAACTGTTGATGACCCTGCTCGGGTAGCTAACAAACTAAATGAATATTTTGCATCGACATTCACACATGAGGAGTTATTCAGCGAGGGGAATGCCAGAGGTGTATTCAACTCTAGCAGTAAGTTAGAGAATCTTGTAATAACTGAGAGCAAAGTGGAGGAGAAATTGTTGAAGATAAACACAAGAAAGGCACCTGGGGTGGATGGGATCTATCCAGTTATATTAAAGGAGGTAAGCAAACCCTTAGCCATAATTATGAGAGCTTCCTTGGACTCAGGGGAGGTACCCATTGACTGGAGATGTGCAAATGTGACCCCAATTCACAAAGGGGGATCAAAGGCTGACACAAGTAATTATAGACCTGTGAGTTTAACTTCTGTTCCCGGAAAATTAATGGAGGCACTGGTGAAAGAAGCACTGCAGGATCATCTAGACAAGACTTCAGTTATAGCTAGGACACAGCATGGTTTTGTTAAGGGGAAGTCTTGCCTGACCAATTTGATTGGATACTATGATGCAGTCACAAAAGAACTGGATGCAGGGAATAACTTTGATATTATATACTTGGATCTTAGAAAGGCTTTTGATACTGTTGCACATGGAAGACTGCTGCACAAATTGGAGCAGTGTGGCATTGGAGGCAAGTTGCTGCTATGGATAAAGGGGTGGTTGAGGGGGAGAAGACAGAGAGTGGTAATCAATGGACACTGCTCATCGTGGACTAATGTTATTAGTGGAGTCCCTCAGGGTTCAGTATTGGAGCCTTTATTGTTTTCTGTATTTATAAATGATATTGATGATGGTATATCAGGCTTAATGTCCAAGTTTGCAGACGATACGAAGGTTGGCAGGGTTGTCAAGGACACTACTGACACTATGCTGCTGCAACAGGATTTGGAAAGGTTGAGCAGATGGGCTTCGAGGTGGCAAATGAAGTTTAACATTGACAAATGTAAAGTACTACATATGGGAAACAGCAACCCCAGAGCAACGTATCAACTCTGTGGTACTACACTGACAGTGGTAGAGAATGAAAGGGACCTGGGGGTGGTGGTGCAGGCAGATATGAAGTTCTCTGAGCAGTGCAGACGAGCTGCAAGAGTAGCTCATGGTGTATTGTCAATGATATATAGGAATTTTTCTAGCAGGGATAAGGAGGTGATTATTCCCTTGTATAAGGCAATGGTCAGGCCACACCTAGAGTACTGTATACAGGCCTGGAGGCCTCATTTCAGGAAGGATGTAGAGCTGCTGGAACGAGTACAGAGAAGGGCAACTAGATTGGTGAATGGGACAAAGGGGTTCTCTTACGAAGAAAGGCTTAAGTTTTGCAAATTACAGTGTCTGGAAACTAGGCACCAGCGGGGTGATCTGATAGAGGTGTACAAAGCCTTGAATGGTTTGAGCATGCTCAATGCTGATGGGATTCTTCCTCTAGCTCAGAAAAATCACCTGAGAGGGCATAAATTCAAATTGAGGAAAGACAGATGTAGGATAGATGTGCGGAAATTTGCCTTTAGCCAGCGGGTGGTTGGTGGGTGGAACAGACTTCCATCCCTTGTCGTGGAAGTTGATAGCCTAAATAAGTTTAAGGCTCAGCTGGACAGGTATTTCGAACGAACAGAGGGGTGAAGTGGAAGTGGTTATTTTTATTTATTTATGTTACTTTTTTTTTTTTTTTTTTGGCTTATGCTGCATAAGCTTGCTTTCTTGCATCAAATGCCTCTACTAATGCTAATGCTAATGCTAATGCTAATAAGTTTATCAAGTGGAAATCTGCTGTACACTAATGGAAACGGTGAAAGAAGCAAAGGTGGAGTTGGCTTTCTTGTCCATAAAGGTATAATAACATTTTGGAATTCTAAGAGGACTCAAGATTTCTAAGAGGTACAAGCTAAAGGTTATAATGATTTATGCACCAACATTGAGCCATGATGAAGAGGTTGAAGAAATGTACACCGAAATTGAGTCTTCTAGATGAGCAGAAAACCTACTACACTTATTATGGGGGACTTCAATGCTAAGGTTGGGAAAAGACAAAACTATGCAGAAAGGGGAACTATAGGAAATTTTGAGATTGGTGAAAGACGTGGAATTTGCAGAATGTCAAGGATTGTCAATAATGAACACTTTTTTCGAGAAAAGTGGACATGGAAGGGTCCAAATGGATTAACAACTAATGAAATCGACTTTATCCTCACTAACAGAAGTTATATTGTGAATGATGTTACTGTCCTGAGTAAGGTAAATGTTGGAAGTGATCACAGAATGGCAAGATGCAGACAATATAGATGTAGGAAAGGAAAGGAAAAAACTGACGAGTAAATAATACAAAGGTCTTTGAGATAACAGAAGAGGAGAAAAGGCAGTATATACTGGAACTTAAGAACAAGTTTTAGCTTCTGCAGACTGCTCAGGACCAAGATATCGACGAGGAATGTTATAACTTTCTGAAAGTGATAAAGCCCAAGCAACATATAGGGAAAAAGAAATCCAAAGAAGAAAAAAATTAGTCAAGAAACACTTATGATGAACCGAAGGCGAAAAATGAAGAGCAAGATAAACGCTGACAAGGAAAAAATTGATTACACTGAGTTATGCAAAGCCATTATAAAGAGGCTCAGAGAGGACATAAGATTTAGCACAAGAAAAGTAGAACAAGCATTAAAGGAAAACAGGATTTAAATCAGCAGCCATGACCAGTAATACAGAAAGACAAATGATACTGAAACTGAAGAATAGCGATGGCATTTTTAATAATAACAGAGAAGGCATAATTCAAATAGCAGAAGACTAATATACCGAATTATACGAGGAGCGAGGGAATGATGCCAGCAGTGAGGAAGATGGGTTGCAAAGTAGCAGCACATACAACATACCCGATATTCTTCCTGATGAGATAGAACATGCATTGAAGAAAATGAAGAATCAGAAAGCCCTGGGGGAATATGAAGTTACTGTAGAATTGTTAAAATTGGGAGAAAGAGACATAACACAAAAACTGGCAAGGTTCTTCACAAAGTGCATTAGAAAAGGTGTGATGCCTAAGCAGTGGAATAATGCAATCATAGTTTTGCTGCATAAGAAAGAAGACAAATCAGAAATTAGAAATATAGACCAATTAGCTTGTTATCCCACATCTACAAGTTGTTCACAAGGGCCATTACTAACAGATTAGAAAGAATACTTGATGAGAATCAACCGAAAGAGCAAGCTGGCTTTAGGACAGGATTCTCAACTATGGATCACCTTCACGTAATATCACAGCTAATGGAGAAAGCAAATGAATATAAAACACCATTATGCCTGGCATTTGTGGATTATGAAAAGGCATTTTACTCCATACAGCATAAGGCAATGTTTCGGGCAGTGGAAAGACAAAGCATAGATACCCCACAACCACACATATTATGATTTTGAAGAAAATATATGAGAGTGCTACCTCCTTTATTAGACTAGACAAAGACAGTAGGAAATTTAATCTTCTGAAAGCTTCCTCAAGGGCAGCAGTAAACAGCATCGGAGATATTGTGTCTCCTTGTCGAATTCCTTTCTCGATTTTAGACTGGTCGCAGAAAGGAGTCAATGTGAACGGAGAGTACCTAAACCATTTACGATTTGCAGGTGAGATTGTGGTCATAAGCCACGATCCCAAAGAATTAGAGGAAAATTTTAATCAGTTATAAATAACTAAAGATGAATATGGCTAAAACCAAAGTAATGATGAACAAGTATGCCACAGAAAGGAAAATAATGATGGAAGGAGCAGTAATTGAAAAGATGGAGTCATATACTTATCTGGGACAAGTTATTAGCTGTAGTAATGATAAATGGCTGGAAGTCAAGAGAAGAATAATTTTGGATGGATAGCATTCAGGAAATATAGTCACATACTGAAGAGTAATATCCCAGTTTGTCTGAAACGTAAAATAACGAACCAATGTATACTCCCCACTATGACATGGAAGGGAAACTTGGGCACTCACCAAAAGAATGGAAGAGAAGCTGAGAACCACACAGCGAAGAATGGAACGAATTATATTGGGAATCAGACTGTTAGATAAGAAGAGAAACACATGGATTAGGCAGCAAACTCAAGTAAAGGACATTCTTATAAAAACTAAAGAACTAAAATGGTCTTGGGCAGGACACATAGCTCGAAGACATGATGACAGATGGACTAAGAAAATAACAGAATGGTACCCAAGAGGAGCTAGAAGAAAACCTGGAAGATAAAGGCGAAGATGGATAGATGAAATTCATGAGTTTGTGGGTAGTAAATGGATGGCTAGTGCTCAAAACAGAAGAAACTGGAAAGTTTCTGGTGAGGCCTTCATCCTGCAGTGGATTGAAAATGGCTGATGATGATATTCATTAGGCATATATGCATAAGCTCGTGTTATCTTCACATCTGTCTATCAATCTTAACCATCTGTATATAACAGCAAACTCCCAGTGGATGGATTTTCATGAAATTTTATATTTGGTTCATATAGAAAAATTTGCCAAGTCATCTCAAATTTAATTAAAATCTGACAAACAGAATCCAGCAATGATAAAATGTAGTTTTAATGCAGTATTGTTAGTTTTAGACCGTCCATACATGCTTTTTATATATAATTGTTATTTGTAAAATAATAAGAATTTTACCTCAATATAGCACGTAGAACACTTCACATATAATATCGATGTAGATACACCATAGATAACTCTTAAGAAACTACGATGGTAGTGTGGGAAGCATCATTTGCTCTGTATCTCATATTGTGCTCTTCCTTCACAATGAGTTTCCATGGTATTGCACTACATCGAATAAGTAACGCTTCACTAATAGAGAAGACTATTGTTACTTATTCTCAGTGAGTACCACCACCCAGACGGCACCATTTCAAAGCTGTTGGCCTATCATCGGCGGGTGGGCAGGTACCCTGGTATTGCAGACATGACAACCCAGTTGTGAAGATAATCACACAATATGAGAGATGCCAAAAGGTTTATATGATAATATTTAAAATAACTGAATGCAACAAGGCATTTAAGAGTAAGAGTTTAATATCTATATCATATCGGTGTAGATACACCATAGATAACTCTTAAGAAACTATAGATGATAGTTTCATGTTTGTAATACCAAGATACCTGCCCACCCACCGATGATAGGCGAATAGCTTTGAAACGGTGCCGTCTGGGTGATGGTACTCACTGAGAATAAGTAACAATAGTCTTCTCTATTAGTGAAGCGTTAATTATTCGAGGTTGTGCAATATTATGGCAACTCGTGAAGGAAGAGCACAATATGAGATACAGAGCAAATGATGCCTCCCATCGTAGTTTCTTAAGAGTTATCTACAACGATATTATATAGATATTAAACTCTTACTCTTAACGTATTATGCCTTGTTGCATTTAGTTATTTTAAGTAGAACTCATCCCATATACCCAACTATTCCAGTCATCCTGGAATAGTTGGGTATATGGGATGTGTTAGGGTAACAAGGAATAGGCATAGGAGCATGTATGCTTGCATGTATACCAATGCTAGAAGTATAGTAAATAAATTTGATGAATTTGAAGTGTTGGTCAAGACATCAAAGGCGGATATTGTTGGGATAGCAAAGACGTGGTGTCACAAAGATATAAGGAATGCAGAACTGGAATTTGGGGAGTACAATGTGTACAGAAAGGATAGACAGGACAGAAAGGGAGGAGGTGTTATGCTGTTAATTAAGAAAAACATAAAATCAAAAGAAGTGCATCCAGTTGATATAGATGGACAGTGCACTGTTGAGTCAGTTTGGTGTGACATAAGCACTGCAAAAGCAAAGATAAGAGTAGGAGTGTGTTATAGGCCTAATGACTCGAATGAGTACAATGAACAATTGTACAGATAAATAGAGTGGGCCAGTAAATCAGAATGTCTTATAATGGGGGATTTTAACTTCCCAGATATTGACTGGAACTTGTGGGTTGGTCACTCACACACTAGTCAGACTTTTGTGGATTTATTGGATGATTGTTTTCTGCAGCAGCATGTTCGAGAGGCAACCAGAGAAAGTAATACTCTTGATCTGGTTATCAGCAGTGATCATTCGTGTATTAAGAATTTGCAGATAAAGGAACCACTAGGTGGCAGTGATCACAGTGTGCTGAAGTGGGATTTACTCAAAGAGGTAACTACAGTCAGGGGTAAAGGAAAGGGTTTTTGCTTCCGTAAAGGGGAGTACAGTGGTCTCAGACAGTTTTTAAATTCTGTACAGTGGAATCGACTGACGATGTTACAAACAGTACATTCTAAGTGGGAAGCATTCAAGGAATTAATCGTGGAAGCTACTAGACTTTTCATACCGATGAAGAAATATTGTTCAAGGTTTAGGCCTAAATGGTTATCAAATGAACTAATGAGACTCGTGACAGAGAAGAAAAATGCATGGGATGCATATAAATTGTCAGGCGACGCAGAAGCCTGTAGCAGATATAAGCTAGTCTGTAATCAGGTCACAAAGGAGGTTCGGCAGGCAAAGGCGGATTACGAGAAATCTTTGGCAAAAGATGCTAAGAAAAACAGCAAGGATTTCTTTACTTATATAAACTCTAAAAGGAAGGGGCTGAATATGATTGGTCCACTTGACATCGATGGTTCGACTGTTGATGATCCTGCTCAGATAGCAAACAAACTGAATGAGTATTTTGCATCTACATTCACACGTGAGGAATCATTACAGTTTGAAAATGGAAGAAGGTCATCAAATTGTAGCAGTGTGCTTAATGATTTTGTAATAACTGAGAGCAAAGTGGAGGAGAAATTGTTGAAGTTAAACATAAGAAAGGCACCTGGGGCGGATGGGATCCATCCAGTTATATTAAAGGAGGCGGCAAAGCAACTAAGCAAACCCTTAGCCATAATTATGAGAGCATCCTTGGATTCAGGGGAGGTTCCCACGGACTGGAGATGTGCAAATGTATCCCCAATTCACAAAGGAGGTTCGAAGGGTGACACGAATAATTACAGACCAGTTAGTTTAACTTCTGTTCCGGGTAAAATAATGGAGTCGCTGGTTAAAGATGCATTGCAGGATCATCTAGACAAGACTGCATCAATAATTCAGACACAGCATGGGTTTGTTAAGGGAAAGTCTTGTCTGACAAATTTGATTGGTTATTATGATGTGGTCACAAAGGAACTGGATGCAAAAAATAATTTTGATATCATATACTTGGATTTCAGGAAAGCTTTTGACACTGTTGCGCATGGAAGACTACTGTACAAATTGGAGCAGAATGGTATTAAGGGTAAGTTGCTACAATGGATAAAAGGATGGTTAAGTGGGAGAAGACAGAGGGTGGTAATCAATGGGTGCTGCTCTTCGTGGACTAATGTTAATAGTGGAGTCCCACAGGGTTCGGTGTTGGGTCCACTGTTGTTTTGTATATTTATCAATGATATTGATGAAGGTATATCAGGCTTAATGTCGAAGTTTGCAGATGACACGAAGGTTGGCAGGGTTGTTAATGACAGTAATGGCAGTGTGCTACTGCAACAGGATCTAGATAATTTGGGCAGATGGGCTAAGAAGTGGCAACTGAAGTTTAACCTTGACAAATGCAAAGTACTGGATATGGGTAGAAGTAACCCCAGAGAAACGTACCAACTGTGTGGTACTACACTTAAGGTGGTAGAAAATGAAAAAGACCTGGGAGTAATTGTGCAGTCAGATATGAAGTTTTCTGAGCAATGTAGACAGGCTGCTAGGGCAGGTCATGGGGTTTTGTCAATGATATATAGGAATTTTGCTAGCAGGGAAAAGGAGGTGATTGTCCCTCTGTATAAGGCAATGGTCAGGCCACGCCTTGAGTACTGCGTACAGGTCTGGAGGCCTCATTTTAGGAAGGATGTAGATTTGCTTGAGCGTGTACAGAGAAGAGCAACACGATTGGTGAGGGGAATGAAGGGATTCTGTTACCAAGAGAGGCTTAAGTTCTGCAAATTGCAGTGGCTGGAGACTAGGCACCTGCGCGGTGATCTGATTGAGGTCTATAAGGCCTTGAATGGGTTGAGCACGCTGAATTCTGATGGGATCCTCCCACTTGTTCAGAATACGAACCTAAGGGGACATAAGTTCAAATTAAGAAAGGATAGATGTAGAATAGATGTGCGGAAATTTGCCTTTAGCCAGCGGGTGGTTAATTGCTGGAACAAACTTCCATCTGTCGTTGTGGAAGTTGATAGGTTAAATAAATTTAAGGAGGAACTGGACAGGCAATTGGAGGGTATGGTGTGATTTTTTTTTTTTTTTTTTTTTTTTTTGGCTGATGCTGCATAAGCTCCTACACTTGCTTTCTTGCATCAAGTGCCACTACTACTACTACTACTACTCCAGAAATTAAAACGAAAAAAATCGAAAATCTTACATTAGAGTAACAAATAATTAAAAATAAAATTAATTAAAAGAATTTAACGAAAAAACCATAGCTGTAATGCTCAATACAATCAACGTAGAACGCATTGAGCATTACAGCTCATACTAAGGAAAATTGTTTTGCAATTTTCAGTTAAATTCTTTTAATTAATTTTCTATTTTTAATTGCGTTAAATTGATTTTTAATTATTTGTTACTTTAATGTAAGATTTTTGATTTTTTCGTTTTAATTTCTGGAGAGTATCATACGGAAGTGTTCTACATACTATATTGAGGTAAACTCTTATTATTTTACAAATATTGATATCAACGCAGAAAGTACTGAGTATTACAGCTCTGGTTCATACTATCTAACCGTATAATTATTATGTAAGGCTTGTGAAGAGAGGGAATATGGAAAAGAGAGATATGGAGAGAGAGAAAAGTAAAAAAAGGAAAGTGTAGGGGAAGAAAGTAATAAATATACAGTTGTAATTAAACTGAATGGGTTAATTTTAGAGAATATAGAACAAAGTTTTATTAAGTGTTCTATAAAGTTGTGTAATTAACTAATAAGAATAGGAAAATAATTTTACTTTTTACCTCGGTAAGGGCCAAATTTTCAACTTATGTTGGTCCTTGAGAAAATTTCAGGTCCAGTTACCATTTGATAATTTTTTACATGTATGACTATCATCCTCTAGAAAAAATTACAATTATTGCACATCCAAAATTATAATTATTGTATACCTGTGTTGAATATTTTGCCACAATTGTAACAAAACAGTTGCTCAACAGTTCTGTTACGGAACTTATAAGAAAAAATTTGAAAATCAATCGGGAAATTTCATTGCAAATTGATTTTTTTTTTCCTCTCAATTTTTACTGCAAAACAAAACCTATTGCGAAAGAAATCAGATAAAAATCTTTAGCATTTGAGTTATTAAAATACCCATGGAAAATGTTTTGCCAAAACGTATGAAACTTGCTCAACAAGGAATTGTGTAAAAATCTTGTTTACTTTTTTAATCAAGTTCGAAGGTGTTCTGGAAATAAAGACATAAATTATCACATAGATTGCCATTTATATTCCAGTTTGGCAGACTAGTCTTTTCCTGTAATTACAATACTTATACTACTTTCCTTGCAACGTTATATATACAGACTGGCCAAACAGAATACAAACCTTTATTCAGTATTGAATCGGGCAGCCTTTGTTTCGAATAACAATAGGTGTGTGGCATGGCATGGATTCTTTAAGATGTTTAAGGAAAGGCATGGATTCTATAAGGTGTTTGGTCTAATTGTAGCCATTCCAGCAAAATATTGCAGAGCTGTGACAGTCGAAAAAAGATAAATTTGTTGCCGAATAGCTCTCTCCAGCATATCGTACGAAAAATTAATTTTGTGCTCATTGTTCCTGACGTACAGTTGTGAAGGAAGTTAGAAAGCAGTTGATCACGATTATGAATAGAGTTCTTCCTGAATTTGTCAAATGATAGATTGTCTCATGAAAAGCGAGTGCCCTCGTGGGGTGTAATGCTTCTTCCAATGGGTGGAAAAGACCTGATTTCAAGTCCTGTTAATGGCACAAGAAATTTTTATGTGTCTTTTTCACAACATTGCAATTGGTCAATCGCAGGCAATGGTAGTATGGTTTTTATCCCAGAATTTTAGGTTCTTCATTTAGCAAGTCAACCACACAATTTACAAACATATACATTCTCACCAAGAAGTTTGGAGTCAGTAGTATCACAATGGTTTTTTTGTAAATTTTTAAAATTAGCTCTAATGTAAAGTTTAATATAAAAACAACTCTATGAAGTATATTAAGATTTTTTGTTAAGCATTGAAAAAATTACAGCAAAAAATATTGAAATTAATATTAATAATTATACAGATTTTTCCTCAAAATATCCACAAGATTTTTTCACCTTTACACAGTTGTGATATTCTGGCGATTAGTTTTTATAAATGTAATTTTATTAAAATAAAAAAATTCGAACTCCAGAAAATATTGCATTATGTTCAAGAATGTTTTTATAAACTTAATTTTCTTAAAATTTCTTCAATTCTAACGATACCACGCACTCCAGAAAAAACAGAAGCAACTATAGATTATGATGGAACCATCACCATGCTTGACTGCAGGCACTAAACAACGTCGCATTATTTTTTCTTCAGTTGATCATCAAATATAACTGGCGCCTCAGTAGCCAGGTGAGCAGGAGCAGCAGTGCGTAGCGAACGCTTCTTGATGAGACCGGGGTTCGAGCCCGGTCTCATCAAGAAGACCACCAAATATGGAGGGTGCGGAAAGGTCAGAGAATGACCACCGCATACCCCCGGGGCAATATGGCCTTAGTTGCTAATGCTCCTAAAAACCAAATAACAAACAAACATCAAATACACTGTATAAACTACGCTTGGATTCAAAAATTTCGATTTATCCGTCCACAGTAAGTTTTTCCACAAATTATTATTATTATTATTATTAGCCATATGGTGCAGGGAAGCCTGAGGCTTATGCTGCACCAGCCAAAAAAAAAATTCCCAAGTTACCCTGAGTGAGAGAGAGAGAGAGAGGAATCACCAAGAAAGAGAAGAATGATTTTTTTTTTCAATGTTGGTGGCTCTTAGTCTGTGCAAACCGTCTCTTTCGACTTTCCGGTTTTAATAAGCGTTTTGGGAGCGTTACACGACCGTGATATATTGCTACATGGTCGCTTGTTTTACAGTGGGGCGTCATGGGGCCCAAGGCAAAATGGAATTTGGGGCCCCATCTGAAGAAAAAACTAATAGCATTTTCAATTTTATTTTATTGTGACAACAAAACAAATTATATGACATAAGAACTAAATATAAAATTTCATCAAAATCGGTAACCATTTAAAAAAAAAAAAAGTAATTTTCAAATTAATCTTGAAGTAAAGTTCATTGACTTTGACATGTAGACATGTATAATATCTTCTGGATAGTGGATCCAGGAACATAAATTCATCTCCCATAATGTATAATTATACGTTTCTGGCCGCTCTACTCTGTCTGTAGAGCGGCCAGAAACGTGTAGTGTTATGTTTGTGTATATTATGTGTTGTTTAGCTGTTTCTGGCCTCTTTGTCACCGAGCAGGCGATCTCCTGGAAAGCGTGCCCAATGCCCGTCTACACCACGAGGAGGTGGGCCACAGCTAGATATGTCCTTAGCCAAGTGGAGATTGACTTTGACAGATAGAAAGTTCCGTTTCCGATAAAAATCACACAAAATATATTAGTAAAAAAACCAATGAGTTTTTTAAACTGATTTAGGGGGCCGCCTCTAATCGGGCCCTAGGCAGATACCTTTTTTGCCTAAAGGATAACGTGCCACTGCAGGTGTAGGCACGGGAGTTTCTCTATTTCTATTGAGCTCAGCTTTCAGGTGCAGTAAGCCATCGATTGAGTTTAGAAATTGAAGACTTACTGTGCCTGATCGGTACGGTAAGTCTTCAATTGGAGCACAAGAAGAGACCTTCAATTGAAGATTTACCTTTCTGAGGTAAATCTTTAATTGAAGATTGAAGGTAAGTCTTCAATTGAAGCACAAGATAAGACCACAGTGTTGTATGGTCTTATCTTGTGCTTCTGTTGTTACGCGCGGTTCCTGATTATCGTTTGCCCTTTAAATTGCCAGTTTCCTTGAATCTTCAAATGGTAATTTGTACTCCTTTAAATGAAACACCTAGGTTTTTTATGCCAGTACTTCTCACAGAAATTTACTTTATACAGAGTTATAATAGCACTTCTTTTTACAACACTCAGTTCCCCATTGCCCTATTTATCACGAAACACACAAAACTTATATCAGAAACAGAAACTCTTTCTGAATGACGGGTGATCGATTTTATACGTTTCAGCCTCAATCATATTATTATCTCAATTCTGTTGAATTATCTCAATTTCTTTGTAATATTCAAACAATACTCCAACTTTCTAGATATTTTAGATTCATCTAGAATTTCTACCACAGCGAAAATCTTCTACAGCTTTCTGGAATATTCTAGAAATTTCTTAAATATTATTTCAATTTTTTTTATTAAAATACAAAATAGAAAATATTTAATAAAAATTGGTAAACAAGTTGGCCTTATTTTAATGAAAAACTTGAAAATTAAAAAAATTAAATGCGATTCCAAACTTTTAGCCGGGAGTGCATACAGTGCAATAAGCCCTAAGTTGCTGATGCGTTAAAACCTACTGCAACCGATAATAGAGCCACGCGGTAACGATTATACATTATACAGTTTTGGGACAAAGCCGTGCAAAGATACTTGGGGATCCGGGTGCAAAAGGGATTAAAGGACTCGTTTATTTATGTTGGGAGTTTGATGGCTCCCTCGATTGGGGCTCCTACATCTGGGGCCATGGTGCAGCACATCCAATGCACCCTCCATTCGCACTGCCCTTAGTGAAGATCACTAAACACATGTACCATCTCGGCCACCACAGTTCCAAAATGATTATGCTTGATGGCATCCTTTGAAAGGTAGTGGTACGGAAAGCCTAATCAGCCTCTTACTGGAACAGGTTGTTAGCAACACCTTTTTAAAAATGAGTGCCAAGGAGGATCTAAATTTGGAAGGATCATGAAATAATTCACATGTCCCTCTCTAATTTTCCCATAAGAAATCACTTGCATGACAAGCATGTGCTACCAAAAAGAATCCATTAATTATCTATTCTACATCATTATCCATTGAGACCATTATATTTTCGTTTCCTCATTATGATGGGAAAGTTCAGGTCGGATGTAGTAAGTTGTTATTGAATAAATTTGAGGAATTACACAAATTAATTGAGGGGATGGACTGATAACGTAGGTAGTTTTTTTCAACAATAATATATAAGCTTGCTTTCTTGAATCATTTGCCACTACTAACGGTCATGAGAGAACTGCAGAAAGTTCAATACTAAAGTCTGGCTGGCTTGCATAAACTGTTCGGTACCTTCCAATTGTTATATGAATGGCCTAACGTGTAAATGGTTATAATAATAAGCTGTGGACTGTTGCACGGAGATGAAAGTGATATCGTCTGACTGTCACAGTTCACTCTTTTTGTAGTAAACGGATATGTGATGACAACCGAAGGAATTGATGTTCAGAGTACGTCCAACAGTTACTTTTCTAAGAGTTCTGTGTAGTGTTTGCATTTTTTGTGGCATACCACGAAATAGATGTCAACTTTTTGACCATACAATTCTTCTCGAACTGATCTGCCTCAATCTCAAAAATCACCGCTCATTCTTTCAAATCAAATGTTTTGTGGACACCACAACTTGAGCCCCTTTTCAAATTAAAGCAAAAGGCATTCAGAAACTTTAAAAAAATCTAATTTGGAAAACGACTATCTAAATTTCTTAGCTCACCATAATAAGTTAAATAAACTAAAGAGGAAAGAAATCCAACAATTCACAATTATTAGGATTAAGAAAAAAGCAATAATATTCTTCAAAATATCCCATCCTTTACTGTCAGATTTCAACTTCAACTGCTGATTGGAACACACAACTCGCTTCAACAGCAAAACAAATCCCCTCCCCCAGAATTCAAAGAATGTATGTCGTCGATCAACAAATTAAACAGTATTTCTGTCTCAAAAGAGATGATGAAAAAAAAAATCTCACTTCTAAAGGTACCGCAGGACACGACAACAAACCGATTCTCATGATCAAAATAGTTAGTGTCTACATTTTAGACCTTCTGGTCTTGTTTTTCAATCAGGCCATAAATAACAAGTTTTTCCTCGCAGAATGGACTCCTTACAAAATTTTCCCAATACCGAAATGTAAAAACATCAAAAGCAACAAAGATATCAGGCCAATATCAGTCCCATCCTCTGTACTAAAACTTCTAGAAAGATACATGCTACCAACAGTGAGGAAGCAACTCTTTCCAATACATTATAACCAGATTCAGTACGGAATTATCGGAAGATCCACATCGACCAACCTTCTCGCAATAAACCAAATAATTCTGAAAGCTCTTGATTCTAAAATTCAAATCAACATAATTTACAGACTTCAGCTCTGCATTCGATGCGGTCTCCACACACGCTCTCCTGACTCTCCTCGATCAGTTTTACCTCTTCAACGGTAACTATTAAATCTCTTTGCCAACCTCCTCAAATAAAGGGCCCTAACAGCAAACTTCAAAAAAAAAAAAAAAAAAAATCCTATCGTGGCATTTGCTCATCTGGAAACTCCATGGGCGGGACACTATCGGCAAATAATGTTCTCTGCAATCCTCCAAACTTTCCTGCTAACTCATAAGTATGTAATGTCTTATGCGAAAGATGTTGTAGTAGTAGTAGTGGCATGTGATGCAAGAAAGCGAGTGTATGAACTTATGCAGCATCAGCCAAAAAAAAAAAAAAAAAAATCACACCATTTCCTCCAAATGCCTGTCCAGTTCCTCCTTAAATTTATTTAACCTATCGACTTCAATAACTACAGATGGGAGTTTGTTCCAGCAATTAACCACCCGCTGGCTCAGGAAAAATTTCCGCACATCTATTCTACATCTGTCTTTCCTTAATTTGAATTTATGCCCCTTAGGTTCGTAATCTGAACAAGTGGAAGGATCCCACCAGAATTCAGCGTGCTCAACCCATTCAGGGGTATCCTTATACACCTCAATCAGATCACCGCGTAGGTGCCTAGTCTCCAGCCACTGCAATTTGCAGAACCTAAGCCTCTATTGGTAAGAGGATCCCTTCATTCCACTCACCAATCTTGTTGCCCTTCTCTGTACACGCTCAAGCAAATCTACATCCTTCCTAAAATGAGGCCTCCAGATCTGTACGCAGTACTCAAGGCGTGGCCTGACCATTGCCTTATACAGAGAGACAATCACCTCCTTTTCCCTGCTAGCAAAATTCCTATATATCATTGACAAAACCCCATGACCTGCCCCGGCAACTTGGCTGTATTGCTCAGAAAACTTCATATCTGACTGCACGATTACTCCCAGGTCTTTTTCATTTTCTACCACCTTAAGTGGTAGAAAATGAAAATGTTAAAATCAACGCCACCTCAGACTGAAGTCAATCAGCTAACTGCACTGAAGAGCTGATCTGTAACAAAGATATCGGGAGTTTGCTTTCTACCTCAAATCCTTCAATCACTATTTCAACCCCTCAAAAACCAGTCACTTCCAAATCTCCCTTAAAAAGAGCATCTTTCCGATAACCGCCTCACTGAATGCACAAACAAATTTCTATCGCAACCGACCATAAGGGAATTTTCTACGATTCAAAATTCAACTTCGCTACTCATTTAAACTACCTGTGAAAAACACTTATAAGAACTATTTGGCTGGCAAAAAAAAGACTTCAACATATGCACTCTGCCCATATCTTAATAAATTTCTTCTCCAAAATCATCAACCCAAAAATTCTCTATGCTTTCCATGTCTGGGCCGATGTGGCCAACGCAAACTTCAAAAAGATCTCTTCCCTTGAATACTGGTTTCTTAAATGGACCATAAGTCTAGCTATGAACCTGTCTCTTCCAGAGCTTTCATGGTTGACTGCCGAAACTACTCTGACTTCTCACTTTCAATCTGCTACAACAACCTTGCTTTCACTAAAGGCAGTAACTAAGATAATTTAATAAGTTAAAATTATTATTATTATTATTATTATTATTATTATTAGCCATATGGTGCAAGGAAGCCTGAAGTTTATGCTGCACCAGCCAAAAAAAAAATTTGAGAATTACCGAGAGAGAGAGAAGTAGAAGGAAATCACCAAGAAAAAGAAGAATGATGATACCCAGCTCAGGACCCTGGGTGTGCCAAGCCCATTAGTACAAAAAGCTTTCAAGCTGACGATCCCCTTCCTCAGCAAGCAAAAGTAAAAATATACATTCAACCAGAAATGCAAACATAAACGTTAAGAATAGAATAAATACTAAATAGGCTGTGCTTGCTCAAATGACTTGGAGAGCGCGCACATGAACGCGAGATTGTACAGATATTCATTCACTAGGATCTGGTGCTTATTGTTGGTGCACGAGGGGTATATTGGACTGCTGCCAGCGTTTGTCATACTTGTCATACTCTAACTCCTGTTAGAGGAACACATATTCCGACGAGGAACATGTGTTCCTCGTCGCTAATATCGCAATTCCTCCATTGAGATGTTAGCGACGACGGAGCTGACAGGCGCTCCCATAGCCATACCGTGTATCTGTGTATACAGAGCAGAGAATCGCCAAATGCGATGACACCACCTGACAAACACAGGTTAAGAGCTGCACAGATGTCTTCTGCAAATAGTGATGTTCTATCCGATAGGCTGGGACCTTCTCTAGAAGCCGTCTGGTACAAACGACGGCCTGTTGGACTGGAATGGAGGTAAATAGAGAGACAACATCGAAGGACGCCATGATCTCGTCATCAGGAACTGTAATCTGTTTGATGAGGTGAAGGAACTCCTAGCTGTTGGAAACTGTATGGGCGATATTTCCCACTAGGGGCGTTAGGAGACGGACGACTTGTTTTGATAGTTCGTATGTCGGCGAATTGCAACAGGACACGATGGATCGAAGAAGAACGCCCGGCTTATGAACTTTTTGGCAGGCCATAGAATTGCAGAAGCTTGCAGCCCCTGGCACGCAACTGCCATCTTGTCAACATTGAGATCTTACCCGATTTGAGCCACACATAGATTCAACTTGTTAATGTTTGCTTCCAGTTTCCCTAAGACTTTGATGGGTGGGTTCTTACCGGTTCGTAAAAATTAGGATCTTGTAGGACGGCGAGTGCCTTGTTCAAATACTGCGAACGATCCAGTATAACCGTGCGACGTCCCTTGTCGGCGGATAGCACGACGATGGTGTTGTATTTGCTGATGGAGTTAAGAGCAGCGTGTTGCTGGCGGTTGAGGTTGGAGTTTGCCCGCCAGGCACACTGAAGAACAGAGGCCGTACTGAAGCGGATATCCTTAGCAGTCTCTTCAGGTAGGTTGGCTAAGGATGCCTCTACTCCCATGGAAATTTGCGTGATTGGCGGTCTCGATGGTAGAATGGCAAATTTCATACCGGAGGCGAGAACATTGGTCTGTTCCGAGGTTAATCGCTTGCTGCTAAGATTCAGAATAAAATCAGTGTTTTTAGTAAGAGGCGCACCGAGGTTTCCAGAATAAAAGCTGACATAATCAACTGTGGATACACAGCCCATGTGTTAGCCAGGTGTCTGCTACAAGCACAAAGGCTTGCAACTCGCCCGAGGCCCCCGTCCTCCGTCCCCCCGCGACAGTGTACGTACTGCTTATAGTCCTTACTATCCAAGCGCCTCAGATCAGATTTCTAAGATCCTGCGTGAGTACCGAATGAAATGCGTACTGTGGGGGGTGGAATTTAAAAGAAAATGATGATATATATTTATGTTTAGTTTTATTCTTATTTTATTTTTTTAGTTCCCTTATGTATTTATCCACCTTAGTTTAAATTTCCCCACTTACACATCTGACTTTACTTTACAGGAGAATTCCAAATTCAAGGGAACTTCTCAATTAATTATAATTCCCTTCGGAAGGGCTGAGTGTTCAGGAATAACAAACAACACATTTTAATAAGCAACAAAGTTTATTTACATATATATATATATATATACAACATAATATGCAATTGAATAAAAAACATGTAATATGCATACAAAGTTAAATATAGGATACCTTGCATATATTATTCTTATATTAACAATCAATATGCTATTTTCATCATTATACTCTGTGTTCTCACCATTCTGTTACAATAACTGAAGACCAATCATAACTTTCCTATTAGTCTTTCAGTTGGACCAACAATTCTTCGTTAATACAATCACTATATATTAAATTATTTATCCTTAAAACAATCAATTATCTAATTGAATTGAATTCAATTATAATTCAATTATCTATCTTTGAACCTCTTTGAACCAACAATTCTTGATTAATACAATCACTATATACAATTATCTATCCTTGAAACATTATAAAACCTTCTCATATTAACCTTACTATCCTCCTAACACATTATATAATCATTTGACAACAATCTAATCTCTTACTTATCTTTCGTTTATCTTGCATTCTACAATAGCCTTATTTAAATAATTAAACTCTGTTTGTATATCTATAATTTACTTCAGAGATAATTTATCTATCAATTTACTTTTAGTGCTACCACTCTTTTTCATTTTAATTAATCACTATACTGTTTCCTAACAGTCCTTGTTAACTTACATTACTTACTATTATCTTTTTTCTTTCCTTTCCAGGGAGGTTTCAAACTTCCATTTTTGGCTCACTGAGGTTCTCCTTCATCTGCTTTCACCTGGAACTGCTATAGATAATTATCAGGAACTCCTTGCTGCATGGATCTGGCGTCCTTCCTCCACTTTATTCGGCTACCTTCCATTCACTGCTTCCTTCCTTCTCATTGAGCTACTAATTCCGAGTTTTCGCTCCTTCACGAGCTACTGATTCTGCGGATTTCGCTCCTCCATCGAGCTACTAATTCTGCAGTTTCGCTCCTCCATCGAGCTACTAATTCTGCAGTTTTCGCTCTTTTTTCTCCGCCTTATTAAAACCTTTCACAAGGAGAAAGCTCATAGGGGCTACCCTCGCTTTTTCCGCTCCACCTATTAAAACTCTTTCCAGAAGAAAACTTCCCAGGGCGCTACCCTTCTCATTTTTCCAACACGACCGAACGCTCAAATGTTAACTAACACATATTTTCTACTACAACAGAACTCTCAACTGTACATGTTACTAACACATTTTTACCTATATCGACGAAAAACCCAACTGTCTGTTCTAACTCATTTTCACAACTCTGACAAGAATCTCGACTTTGTCATTCTTAACTCGTTTCCCCAAACACCCACAAGAATCTCACTTTGTCTTCCCCTAACTCATTTTCGTAAACACCCGCATAAAGCTCAACTACGGGATCTGACGCCTAACTCGTTTCCATAACCATCCACCTAATGCTCAACTGCGGGGTCTCACCTCTCTCCCCCTCTTCACTCACTTTTTGTACATCTCAATTTCTGTACCGCCTACATATGTCAAATCCGCTCTAATTTTCAGTTAATAACCAATCTTATTCATTTTATCAACTTTCCCTATTTCCTATTCGTCCTTTAAAATTTCTCAAGCTGTATGTATCTTCAGAGCTAATTTTAATCTTTCTCACAGTGTCCGTTTAGTGCCCTATCCCTTCTTATTTTGAGAACTTTGTAAAATTTCTCAGGCTGTCAGTACCTTTGAAGTCAGCCGCTTATAGTTACACTGTGGTAGACTAATTTCCCACGATCTAACAACTTTGCCATCACGACAGCCAGCCGCCAGTCTTATATCTAATTCCCAGCATTTGTTCTGTTTTCACTGTCCAGGTGTAACCGATTAAAGAGATGTCCCGACAGCACATTTTCCACCGCGCTATTGTTTACCAGAGTTGACGCCTTTTACTAATAACAGTTGCAACCAGTTTCCATTGTTTTGGATGCTCCTATGCGCTGGGAACCGAAGTACACCCCCTTCCTGGCCATTAGCCTTTGTCAAGCTTAACGCTGACCTTCATAAACGTTGTCTAATTTAATTGCTTGGCTTGTAAGGTTCGCTCCCCCATATTGCCATATTATAAGTTTTACCTTAAATAAATCTCCCTCCTCCACAAAATATTATTTTGGTAAGATTTTACATATTACAGTACAACTCCTCGGTAGGAGCTTACGATTTCTGGTCTCGAGCACGAAAACACCCACTCTTCGCTCACGCAGCGGAATTATATACCGCGTAACCTGCCACGATTGCGGCAGTTTACTACACTGGTGTGCAAAACTTAAGGACCGGTCAGGTTTTCACCTGTAGATTCTCACACGTCTGCGCGTGTAGCACATTGGTATCGTCACCGTCCTCCCCACACCGGGTGGAAAAGGCCCAGATTCGAATTCCGTCGATGACGCGAGGAAATTTAGTGGGCTTTTTTCACTCCGTAGCTGAGTTAGTATCAGGCGTAGATAGCAAGGTTTTTCTACCAAAAACTGGGATTTTTCGTCCAGCAAAACAGGCAAATCGACCAGAGAACACACGCAATTTACAGACACAACTACGGGTTAATTTATTCAATTACGGGCAACCCTAAAATAATAATAATAATTTTTTAGCTTCTTACAAGAACACACGCAATTACAGACAAAATAAATATGGGTAGATGTAATCATTTACAGGGGAACCTAATATCATAATTTGGCTTTTTTTTTGTAGCTTCTCAAAGGAGTGGCCTGGATATGGGAAAAGAATACCAAAGGGACCTCGTGAGGTACAGAAATAATGATGAAGTAAACAACACCGACACAACATCGGAAACAAAACAGTACAGTGGGACTTTATTCAAAAATGGCAACATAGCACAGGCTGCCATGATACAGATGCATCATTGCCAAAGATGGAACAAAGGGAAGAGGTGGTCCTCAGTAAGAGATATGGCTACCCCCTAATGTCGATGCAGGCTTTGCACTGCCTGTTTGCACTACTTAGAACAATGTTGTTGATAAGTTCTTGCGGTAACATCGACCATTCCTCTGTCAGCGCCGTCTTCAGCTGGTGAACATTTTCTGGTGGGTGTGACTAGGTGTCTCCCCAGAGTCCCATATGTGTTTGATGGGATTTAGATCGGTGGAACAGGCAGGCCAATCCATATGAACAATATCCTTAATTTCCAAAAGCGTTTATCAACAGGTGCAATGCGATGGGGTGTGACATTATCATCCATAAACACGAACTCGGGGACAATGACACCTCGGAACAGATGTACATGGGGTAGAATTACCTCAGTATAGTAGCGTGCACTGGGAACAGTGCCGCCTTCCAGTATTTGGAGTTGTGTACGTCCATCCCAGGGGCTCACATCTGGTGAGTATGGACTTGGCATACTCAGGGTCCTGAGCTGGATATCATCATTCTTCTCTTTCTTGATCTTTCCCTTCTACTTCTGACTCTCTCTCTCTCTCTCTCTCTCTCTCTCTCTCTCTCTCTCTCTCTCTCTCTCTCTCTCTCTCTCTCTCTCTCAGGGTAATTCAGAATTTTTTTGGCTAGTGCAGCATAAGTCTCAGGCTTCCTTGCACCATATGGCAAATAACAATAATAATCCAAGATAACGGACGAGAACACCTCGACCGCCATATCGATCCCTTTCAGTGATGTTTGCGGGGTGATACCGTGTGGCAAACTCTCGCTAGATTAGCTGACGTCCAGAATCGCTGCTGAGACTGAATCTAGTCTCATCAGTAAGCAGTACCTTACCCCATTGCGCTGCTGTTCAGTCCTTGTTTTCGATGCAGTACTGTAAACGGTGTCTCTGGTGGGCAGGTGTTAAAGGGAGGCAGCGTACTGGCCGTCGGGCAAACAATCCTCCTTTATGAAGTCGCCTGGCCACAGTTAACCTCGATATCCTGCGTCCTATGCACCTGTGCAGCTGGTTTGCAATGGATTCCGGGGTCTGGTGTCGGTCCCTCTTGGCCTCTAGGAATATATAGCGGTCATTGGGCGTTGTTTTTCGTGCACGACCACCATTGGTTCTTCGAACAGCTGTACCTGTTGTTCCGATCACGCACGTGAGACAATGCTATGGGCGATACCGAACTCTGCAGCCACACTCCTTGCACTTCGACCTTTCTCGAGCTTCCCAATTATTCGAACCCTGGTAAAGCCCTCCAGATGTTTTCTTCTGGCCATATGTTGTCTGTAGCACTGTATGAAGCCAATGGAACGTCTGTAACAATCGTGCTCACCATTCGGTAATTTGCACCTAACTGCTGAACTGCTGTTTTTATTTGTTTATGTGAGCCCTCTCATCACGGTTCAATTTTTGCATGTGCACCAGCTTTCCACTAAACGGCCACAGTTATGCAAATCGCCACAGGCTGTTTCGTTTGATTTTGTGGTTGTTACCTTTAGAAATAGTGTTGATCCTTAAGTTTTGCACACCAGTGTATATAGGGGAGAGCTCCAGACGTCTTCAGGACCACCTCGCGGAACACGATAGGTCGATTCGCCTGGGTGACACTGAGGACTCCGCAATCGCGGAACATTTTGGTCAACTCATCATGGCCTCAACCCCAGACGCGATTGTGAGGTGATTGACCAATCTCGGTACTATCGTCATTGCCTATGGTTAGAATCATTAAATATATCCAGCTGTCCAAAAGTCTTAAATCGCTGCAGAGGTACAAGGCTACACCCTATTTAAGTCAATACTTTTTAAGCACGACAAACGCTGGCAACAATCCCATATACGCCCCGTGCACCAACAATAAGCTGAAGATCTAGTGAATGAATATCTGTACAATCTCGTGTTCATGTGCGCGCTCTCAAATGTCATCTGAGCACACACAGCCTTTTAGTATTCATTGTATTCTTAACGTTTATATTATGTTTGCATTTCTGTATGTATGTATATTTTTACTTTTATTTGCCGAGGAACGGGTTCGTCACCCTGAAAACTTCTTGTATTAATTTTAACTTTTAAATTATCTCAGTTACTGCCTCAACGGTCCGTGGCGTATTATTCTTCACTTAAACTATGAAAACCAGTGCCACAGCCCCATTCTCTTTCATCCTTTCTTTCTTTACAAAACTGTACAACGCGAACATTGATTTCCCAGAAATTTGGGAAGTCACAGCTTGGAGAATCTCCAGGAAAGCAGCAAGATTAACCCCTTTACTAACTCGACCAACACTAGCCCTTTTACTAACTGGACTCCGTTTAATCGAAAGGCAATTCCCATTCAACACTGTTCTTTGTCAATGGCTTGAATATAGATACGATCTATATATGCAATAGCCCATAACAAATCTCTCCTGTCACAAGCGGCTAAACTCATACCAAATCTCCACCGAACTAAATATAACCACAACGTTACACCCTTCCTCTCCTTTCACCCTGACTTTATAGTGTAGATGTCTAGGGGTACACATACCTCGTCCGGTTCCTCTGGTCTTTATGTATTGAACTGCAATTTCTCATGCATTAGCTAATCTTGAGACTTTAATGATAGCCAAGTCACGCCAGTTATGTGTATTTAATTTAAACTACAGGTGTCAATAATTTTGTCTTTCCTATTAATTGAATTGTATTGTATTGTATTTTAAACATGTGTCTTCATGCTTTACTGTAAGCACCTATAGCTGTTGCATCAGTTGTCCCGGGGTCTGACAATGTCTCAGCATTTTCAACATGTTTTCTGTGCTGTATAGATGGTACTTCTCTGAACGGCCACGCTGGCCGGCACTTTGTCCAGAATGCCTTTTCGACAAACCTGCAACCACTGGCTTGTCTGGAGCTGTTGCCTCTCTGCATTTTAGGAACTCGTGACCGAGGGCTAGTAAACGGAATTTAATTAATTAATTTTTATAAAAGTGGCAGATAAGAAAAATGCATGGAATGATAAATATCAGGGCACAAAAGTATTTTTTCAATTTTTTTAAGGTTGGCACAGACTACAATTTTAGGCCTGTCGTACAGGAAAGAAGGTATGCCCAGTGAGGCCATTTTTCCGAGGGCCTGTTCTGTCTTTCAATGATCCCATCAAGATCACAGTGGCTGGAGCATGTGGCCCGTAAGCCCTATTTACGCTTCTCAGTATGGATGGAAGAGTTCATATATGGAGAAACCACAAGAGGCACTGGAACTATCCTGTTGTGTATGATAGCACAGCCTGGGTGAGGAATTGTAATGGTGTGAGGCATATTTTGGTGATATACTCTTTTTGACCTGATTCTACTGCTGAAAGGCACTGTGAACACCGGAACATATCTAAACATCATTGAAAAATAGGCACTCCCAAGAATGTTGCATGTTTACCTCCAAGGACAGGGATACTTTTACGATAACAATATTAACATTCAAGACTTATTGAAAGGTTAATAAAGGAAAGTTAATTGGTGAGTTCTTTAATTGTCTTAGAGAGTAAATTTTTTGATATGAGAGTGGAGTCTGTATGGTTATGTGACTATGGCTACGAGAGCAGACAATATATTATGTCTGTAATAGCATTTAGCCTTCATTCCATTTTTGCCTCTTTGTTGGAGGAAGATTTCAGGTTTCCTGGATTATGATAAAACAATGAGGTAATGCCTGGATGAGAAGAGATCTAGAAGGGTAACGATTGCAACGATTGTCTGACCACGAGGGTAAGGAAGTTTTCAAAGTTAACTTAGCTAAAATTTCACATAATCGGAAATTATGGAAAAAAAAAAAAAGGCTGAAGAATGGAGGAAAACAAAAATAGATTTGCCGAAAGAGTATCACCGTCTGGAACACTGGATGAAGCAATCACCTTCCTCTGAGCGCTATTAAAGCGTGAGGGTCTAAGAGCTCGCAATTTTAGGAGGATCCTCCAGGTAGTTGAGCACTGGTAAGTGCCTGACCGGAATCGCTTTAACTCGCATGTCCTTGCCCCTAATATGAAACTTCTTTTTTTGTTCTTTTAATAGGAAGAAAAATAAATTCTTTTTCGATTATAGCTATCGGAAGGATATATAATAATCGAAAACTGATTACTGTATTATGATGTTATTTGCAAATAGCCCATGCAGTAGTTTTATATACCAACCAGCGTAATTTTATACGCTAATTGATATATAAAGAGATAAAAAAATTAGGAGTAGAGAGTGATAGAAAGTAATAAAAGAGTGAACAATTATTTACAATATTTGGATATATCTCTACATGAGGCATATATACACACATGAATCTCTAGTATCACAGCATCAAATGCTAATTTTATTTGAGTACGTGTTGCTTGCAAGAACTATCTACATACTGTTCCTGTTTTTGCGCCAATGAGCAATAACGAAACTTATGCACGTGACACCCAAGATGTTTTTTGAGATATATCAATAATGAAAACCAGAAATAGGTATGGTTTTCACATAGTCTCATAAATTAAATTATAATTTTATTTGCCACAATAATAAAATAATAATTTTTGTTTTCACTTCTCACATTAAATTATATCCAACTTTATATTTATTACTAGTGACCACACAGTTTATGAATATTTGATGTTACATATTTCGTATGGGTTTTTAATAGATTTCACAATTTACGAACAGCCGGTGTTTTTCCGTTTTAAAGGATGTTGTTTGACAACTGAGAGTTTGGCAGCAGTTGATTTTTGAGACTTTTTATTTGCGGTTGTGATTTTTTTGTTATAGATCTCATATTTGTTAGTTTTATATACGTGCGTTGAAGTGCTTATAATATATTACTGTAAATAACCATGGCAACCGAGGCTGTTTTCCTTAATGGAGATGCTGAAGATGTTAGTTTTGAAGAACCTTTTGAAGTCGCCGACCTGCCAAATGTAATTGTAAGGAGTGAAACACCTGAGAACGTTGTTGGTATATCTCCTAATAAATTATCTATCGACGAAAGAATTAAACGCAGGGCGAAAAGGCCTTCAAAGCTTTTGGCGTCTATGGGAAGTAATGGACAGGTTACAAACGGTTCACGTTTTATTAAAAATAGCCGGCGTTTAAGGAATGGATATGGTAGAGGGCTTCCGAAGAAGGGTTCGTTATTTATTTATTTATTTATTTATTTATTTTTATTCATTTGACTCAATTACCAATACAAACGCTTTCGTTTAAACTCCTTCATAATTTTTTTTTTTTTTTTTTCCAAAGAAGACCTAAAAGACCGAACTATAAACATTATTGTAATCGCTATTATGTTTTGTGCCCATTGAATTTTTATTAATCGCCACAAAACGGCATACTGCTGCCAAAAAAAACAAAAACAAAAAACAAAGTGGCATGGTTAAAATAATTTATATGCAATGATATTGGTGCAATAGAAACACTATGTATCTGTACCATTTAAAGTTAGGCATATTACTGGTGATTATAGTTACAGTGGAATAAAATATGACAAAGAAATGACAAAAAGAAAACATTGTAAGTCTTCTGAAAGGTTGTACAAAATGTCTGTAGGTATGCAGCAGGCGCAATTCATATACATTTTTTGTTAATACACTTATGATTATGATATAATTATGAGGGCATCCTTGGACTCAGGAGAAGTCCCCATGGACTGCAGACTATCATTAGTAGAGGCATTTGATGCAAGAAAGCAAGCTTATGTAGCATCAGCCAAAAAAAAATAACCACTTCACCCCTCTGTTCATTTGAAATACCTGTCCAGCTGAGCCTTAAACTTATTTAGGCTATCAACTTCCACGATAAGGGATGGAAGTCTGTTCCACCAACCAACCACCCGCTGGCTAAAGGCAAATTTCCTCACGTCTATCCTACATCTGTCCTTCCTCAATTTCAATTTATGCCCTCTCAGGTGATTATTCTGAGCAAGAGGAAGAATCCCATCAGCATTGAGCATGCTCAAACCATTCAAGTCTTTATACACTTCTATCAGATCACCTCGCTGGTGCCTAGTCTCCAGACACTGTAATTTGCAAAATTTAAGCCTTTCTTCGTAAGAGCACCCCTTTGTTCCATTCACTAATCTTGTTGCCCTTCTCTGTACTCGTTCCAGCAGCTCTACATCCTTCTTGAAATGAGGCCTCCAGACCTGTATACAGTACTCTAGGTGTGGCCTGACCATTGCCTTATACAAGGGAATAATCACCTTATCCCTGCTAGAAAAATTCCTATATATCATCGACAATACACCATGAGCTACTCTTGCAGCTCGTCTGCACTGATCAGAAAACTTCATATCTGCCTGCAGAACCACCCCCAGGTCCCTTTCATTCTCTACCACTGTCAGTGTAATACCACAGAGTTGATACGTTGCTCTGGGGTTGCTGTTTCCCATATGTAGTACTTTACATTTGTCAATGTTAAACTTCATTTGCCACCTATCAGCCCATCTGCTCAACCTTTCCAGATCCTGTTGCAGTAGCATAGTGAAAGTACTGCCCTTGACAACCCTGCCAACCTTCGTATCGTCTGCAAACTTGGACATTAAGCTTGATATACCATCATCAATATCATTTATAAATACAGAAAACAATAATGGAACCAATACTGAACCCTGAGGGACTCCACTAATAACATTAGTCCACGATGAGCAGTGTCCATTGATTACCACTCTCTGTCTTCTCCCCCTCAACCACCCCTTTATCCACAGCAGCAATTTGCCTCCAATGCCACACTGCTCCAATTTGTGCAGCAGTCTTCCATGTGCAACAGTATCAAAAGCCTTTCTAAGATCCAAGTATATAATATCAAAGTTATTCCCTGCATCCAGTTCTTTTGTGACTGCATCATAGTATCCAATCAAATTGGTCAGCAAGACTTCCCCTTAACAAAACCATGCTGTGTCCGAGCTATAACTGAAGTCTTGTCTAGATGATCCTGCAGTGCTTCCATTAATTTTCCGGGAACAGAAGTTAAACTAACAGATCTATAATTACTTGTGTCGCCCTTTGATCCTCCTTTGTGAATTGGGGTCACATTTGCACATCTCCAGTCCATGGGTACTTCCCCTGAGTCCAAGGAAGCTCTCATAATTATGGCTAAGGGTTTGCTTACTTCCTTTGCTGCCTCCTTTAATATAACTGGATAGATCCCATCCACCCCAGGTGCCTTTCTTGTATTTATCTTCAACAATTTCTCCTCCACTTTACTCTCAGTTATTACAAGATTCTCTAGCTTACTGCCAGAGTTGAATACACTTCTGGCATTCCCCTCGCTGAATAACTCCTCATGTGTGAATGTTGATACAAAATATTCATTTAGTTTGTTAGCTACCTGAGTAGGATCATCAACAGTTGACACATCGATATCAAGTGGACCAATCTGATTCATCCCCTTCCTTCTAGAGTTTACATAAGTAAAGAACTCTTTGCAGTTTTTCTTTGCATCCCTTGCCAAAGGTATCTCGTAATCTGCCTTCGCCTGCCTAACCTCCTTTGTAACTTGGTCACAGATCAACTTGTATCTATCATAGGCTTCTGTGTCACGTGTTAATTTGTATGTATCCCATGCATTTTTCTTCTCTGCCATGTCTCCTTAGTTCATCTGACATTCACTTAGGCCTAAACCTTGAACAATATTTCTTAGTTGGTATGTAAAGCCTAGTAGCTTCCAAGATAAGTTCTTTGAATGCTTCCCATTTGGAATCCGCTGTTGGTAACATCATCAGTTAGTCCCACTGTACAGAATTTAAATACTGTCTCAGTCCATCGTAGTCGCCTTCACGAAAGCAATAACTCTTCTCTTTTCCCCTAATGGTAGTTACCTCTTTGAGTAAATCCCACTTCAGCACACTGTGATCACTGCCACCTAGTGGTTCTTTTACCTGCAGATTCTTAATGCATGAAGAATCACTACTGATAATCAAATCAAGAGTTTCCTAATTTCCTGAGATTTCAGTGGCTAGGACCTTAAAATAAAATAATAAAAAAAATTAATAATAAATAAAATTAATAATAATAAAAAAAAACCCGTTATAGACAGGGGTCAGCCAAAAGGACTACTATTTATGCAAATAGATGTTATTAAGTTTTTGGGTGTAGGGCTCAAGTAATTTAACAATGGTTCAGACACTAGTATATTATAAGTTAGAGAGAGGGGTGGGGAGACTGAAGGCTGGGGGAAGACAGAAATAAGGGGTCCATAGAGAAGATGGCCCCCAAATCAGTGGAGTAGGCCCATGCCCCACCAGAGGGAAGAGAGGGGCTGCAAGGGGGGAGCCCAGAAGTAACCTCACCTCTCCCCCGGGGAGTGGAGGCAAAGGGCTACGCAAGTGAGCGTGGCTAAGGAGGAAAAAAAAAAAACACACACACACAGCAGGGAATAGAGGGAAAAAGTCTCCACCCCTTACCAGGGGGTTTGGTAATTAAAAGTGAATAGGGTTGGAGCACCCTATTCAGATTGCCCAATAGCATTTGGCAGCAGAGGTGCGATCTGTCTGGTTGCCCCAGTCTGATCCCACCAGGGATCAGACCAATTATAAGGTCATTTGTGGGATAAATCCCATCCGTGCAGTCCGGTGTTTGGAGTCCATCTGTGGTTTGTCAGGTCCATGGTATTAATCTTGAGCGGGTGCCTTCCCTACCTTGGGTTGGTTCCTGTGAGTCCTTTATTATGCTAGTTCAGTCCCAAAGGAAAGTCTTGTATCTGGGTGAGAGCCAGTTTGGTTGGTTTGAACGATGGTTAGTTTTGTCGTGGTGTCTGTTCTTGATCCCTGTAGATAGCAATAAGTGTCCTCCTTTGGGTGAACAGTCCTTGGGCAAATTTTGTCAACTCCTTATACTCCTCTTGTCCAACAGGTTTGATTCCCTGTCGCGAGGGAAGTAAGTCAGTTTTGTCGTCAGGAGAGATCAGAGATCCTCATAGTTTTCACAGTTGTACATTATGTGAGACCATGTCTCCACCTCCCCACAGACACAGCGGGGATCGTTCACTAATTTAAAACTGTTTAGTTTGGCATTCAGGGCCCCATGACCTGTTAAAAGATACGCTGTGTGCAGTCCAGGGTGAAACCATGATGGTGCTTTTGGGTATAATCTTCTGACATCAGGCAGAAATTTCCTCGTTATTTCCCCTTTTGTGGATTCTGACCACCTGTCCTGCTAGACCTGCTGCAGGTGGGTGGCGAGTTTTGTTTTCTCTCTTTTCAGGTTTCCTGTAGGGTCAATGGAATGGCCCAGGAAGGTGCAGGGAAATCCTTTTGCGAGATGCTGCATCATGGCACAACGCACCACCTCAAGGTCAAGGGAGAGTGCTCTTGCCAGAACCTGCAAAGAATGTGTACAGTACTCACAGTGCAGCAGGCCCATGTAATAGAGAGGAGTATTGTCCGCTGGATATTTTGTTTGTAGTGAACTCAAAAGTAATTGAAATGGCATAGATTTAATTGTATCTCATATTGTGACTACCTTCACAATTAGTTGCCATGGTGTTGCACTACCTTGAATAAGTAAGGCTTCACTAATAGAGAAGACTATTGCCAATAGTCTTCTCTATTAGTGAAGAAAGTAATGTAACAAAGTGCAAATGGAAGAATATAACAAAAAGTTTAATCTTCCATTCGCACTCCTTCAATTGTTTGAAAGTCATGCAGTAAAGCATACAAATATTATTTGGAAAATTTATTCTGCTGTGAGCATTAAGATGTTTCATTAATTAGACAATTATTTTACTCCTAATGGCTGCAAAAAGCAATATGAGAGGACAATAAAGCCTTCCTACCCATATAATTCATAGGTTCCTGATCAAAGATGATACCTTGAGCCCTTGAATTTTTCATGAATTTCACAACCCCCACCCCCTTAAGTTCCAGAATAAGTAAAAATAAACAGATTTGACTTAATTTAGCTATGAATATACAAAGTTTTATGGCTAAGGTAAAGAAAACCTGCACGAGAAGCATGCAAAAGTTCGATTAAATTTACCGCTAAAAGTACTTTGCCGTAACAACATTTGTATTGTTGCTCGCTCGGTAAACAGACTGTGGGTGTTATCGGTCTGGAGTAGAAGTTGAATTCCACGTGAGCTTGAAACCCTCCCGAAGTGGAGGGGGTAACCTGACCTTTTTTCTTTAGAATCACTAATTGAATCATGAACAGAGTCATATTGGAAGTTCTGGCGTTGTAAAAAATGTTCGTAACGTTTCACTGGTAAACTTTTTCGAAGTTTGCCGTGCTTCTCGTGTGGGCTTCCTTTGAATTAAAAAATAAACAATTTATCCACTAATCCACCAGTGATTCTAAAGAAAAAAGGTCAGGTTACTCCCTCCATTTCGGGAGGGTTTCAATCTCCCCCAGGCGCCTCTGTAGCCAGGTGGGAAGGAGCAGCAGTGCGTAGCACGTGCTTCTTGATTAGACCGGGGTTCGAGCCTGTGACCACCAAATACGGAGGGTGCGGAAAGGTCATAGTATGACCACCGCATATTTCCTGGAGCAATATGGCCTTAGCTGCTAATGCTCCTAAAAACCAAATAACTATAAATAACTAACTCAGTCACCCATGGGATTCAATTTCTACTCCTAACCGATAACACCCATGGTCTGTTTACCAAGCGAGCAACAATACAAATGTTGTTACGGCAAAGTACTTTTACTGGTAAATTTCATCGAATTTTTGCATGCTTCTCGTGCAGGCTTTCTTTACCTTCACCAGTTTTATAAATTAATATACAGGGTGGTCCATAATTCGTGGTACAACTGGCAAGAGGCTGAGTCTTCATGAAAAGTTAAGTCGAAATTGCAGAATAAAATTTTTTCATATGAGGCTTGGTTTTTGTGAAAATCGATTTTAAATTATTAGTTGAGTGCTCTTGTACTTGACTTAAGACACTGTCATGAGTGGATTTAGATACCGACCACTATTTACTTTTCTGTTTACAGTGTACAGTGCATAGTTTAACATAGGATATGTAAATTAAAATGAGACATATTTCCTTTTATTAGTTTTAGAATTGTTGGATGTGTTGCCCATTCTGTTGCATACAAAGCTGGGCTCTTCTCATTGGATTATTATTTTGAAGCCTTTCCAGTGTGTTTAGAGTTTAACATTTCGAACACCAGTACAATCCTTTCTTTCAATTGTACAAGACTGACGATGTCTTTGGAATACATGATTGCTTTGATATGACCCCGTAAGTAAGTCTTAACTGTGTCATCATGCTGGAAAATCATAGTTCTAGTATCCAGAGATACATTTTCTAATAGTCCACGTAACCCATTGCATAAGAAGTGTAAGTACGATGCACCCCTTAAATTATCTGGAAGGAAATAAGGACCCACGATTTCTTTACCGATTATACCAGCCCAGACATTCACGCTCCACCTTTTTTGAAAATGTTTCAACAATAACATGAGGATTTTCAAGTACCCACCAGTGTGTATAATGTAGTAGTAGTAGTAGTGGCATGTGATGCAAGAAAGCAAATGTATGAGCTTATGCAGCATCAGCCAAAAAAAAATCAAAAAAAAAAAAAAATCACACCATTCCCTCCAAATGCCTGTCCAGTTCCTCCTTAAATTTATTCAACCTATCAACTTCCACAACGACAGATGGAAGTTTGTTCCAGCAATTAACCACCCGCTGGCTAAAGGAAAATTTCCGCACATCTATTCTACATCTGTCTTTTCTTAATTTGAATTTATGCCCCCTTAGATTTGTAATCTGAACAAGTGGAAGGATCCCATCAGAATTCAGCGTGCTCAACCCATTCAAGGCCTTATATACCTCAATCAAATCACCGCGCAGGTGCCTAGTCTCCAGCCACTGCAATTTGCAGAACTTAAGCCTCTCTTGGTAAGAGGATCCCTTCATTCCCCTCACCAGGCACCTCCGTAGCCAGGTGGGAAGGAGCAGCAGTGCGTAGCACACGCTTCTTGATTAGACCGGGGTTCGAGTCCGTCACCACCAAATACGGAGGATGCGGAAAGGTCAGGGAATGACCACCGCATATCCCGGAGCAATATGGCCTTAGTTGCTAATGCTCCTAAAAACCAAAACAACCGCAATCATTCCCCTCACCAATCTTGTTGCCCTTCTCTGTACACGCTCAAGTAAATCTACATCCTTCCTAAAATGAGGCCTCCAGACCTGTACGCAGTACTCAAGGCGTGGCCTGACCATTGCCTTATACAGAGGGATAATCACCTCCTTTTCCCTGCTAGCAAAATTCCTATATATCATTGACAAAACCCCATGACCTGCCCTGGCAGCCTGTCTGCATTGCTCAGAAAACTTCATATCTGCCTGCACAATTACTCCCAGGTCTTTTTCATTTTCTACCACCTTAAGTGTAGTACCACACAGTTGGTACGTTTCTCTGGGGTTACTTCTACCCATATGTAGTACTTTGCATTTCTCAAGGTTAAACTTCAGTTGCCACTTCTTAGCCCATCTGCCCAAATTATCTAGATCCTGTTGCAGTAGCACACTGCCATTACTGTCATTAACAACCCTGCCAACCTTTGTATCATCTGCAAACTTCGACATTAAGCCTGATATACCTTCATCAATATCATTGATAAATATACAAAACAACAGTGGACCTGACCTAACACTGAACCCTGTGGGACTCCACTAATAACATTAGTCCAAGAAGAGCAGCACCCATTGATTACCACCCTCTGTCTTCTAGCACTTAACCATCCTTTTATCCATTGTAGCAACTTACCCTTAATACCATTCTGCTCCAATTTGTACAATAGTCTTCCATGGGCAACAGTGTCAAAAGCTTTCCTGAAATCCAAGTATATGATGTCAAAATTATTTTTCGCATCCAGTTCCTTTGTAACCACATCATAATATCCTATCAAATTTGTCAGACAAGACTTTCCCTTAACAAACCCATGCTGTGTCTGAATTATTGCTGCAGTCTTGTCTAGATGATCCTGCAATGCATTTTTAACCAGTGACTCCATTATTTTACCCAGAACAGAAGTTAAACTAACTGGTCTATATGTTGAAAATTCTGTGTTGTGTAAATTTGGACTCTTCAGTTCATAAAAATTGTGGATGCATAAGTAACTAATGGCATAAAGTCATTCTTGGAACAAAATCATGAGCTCTTAGTCCTTGCACTCTCTGGACATGAAACGGATGCATCCTGTTCTCACGTAGTACGCGAATAATTGTTGACCTGCTAATGTTATGCCAAGAAGAAGGGTCTCTTGTACTAAGACGAGGATTATTATTGATGTCCATCATAATTTCTTCTCCTGTATGATTAGGCAGTAGTCGACGAAGACTGCGATTTTAATGCAGAGAATGGAATGAACCACAGACATACGGCGTTTGCTCTAACCTTTGAATTACGTGCCTCCGTAGCCAGGTGGGAAGGAGCAGCAGTGTGTAGCACACGCTTCTTGATTAGACCGGGGTTCGAGCCCGTCACCACCGAATACGGAGGATGCGGAAAGGTCAGGGAATGACCACTGCATATCCCGGAGCAATATGGCCTTAGTTGCTAATGTTCCTAAAAACCTTTGAATTACTTGCCTGTCTGAATGAAGACAATTGGGATCTCTCTTTGTAATAATTTTCTGCAGCAAATGGAAATGCTCCTAATGCAAGGAGCATGTTCGTGTATTTGTGATTACTGTACCTTGCCGTATCGATGGGTTGATAGAAACTGATAATGAATATTGATAATAAGTAAGATACTAAGACTGGTGATAACAAATGATGACATTGTATCATAAAACACGCCAAGTCGTGACATAGTATACAAACAGAAGAGTATGTAATGGTTGGTATCAAGATCCGTTCAGTGGTGTCTTAGTCAAGTGCACGCATAAGGTGGTAGAAAATGAAAAAGACCTGGGAGTAATTGTGCAGTCAGATATGAAACTTTCTGAGCAATGCAGACAGGCTGACAGGGCAGGTCATGGGGTTTTGTCAATGATATATAGGAATTTTGCTAGCAGGGAAAAGGAGGTGATTGTCTCTCTGTATAAGGCAATGGTCAGGCCACGCCTTGAGTACTGCTTACAGGTCTGGAGGCCTCATTTTAGGAAGGATGTCGATTTGCTTGAGCGTGTACAGAGAAGGGCAACAAGATTGTTGAGGGGAATGAAGGGATCCTCTTACCAAGAGAGGCTAAAGTTCTGCAAATTGCAGTGGCTGGAGACTAGGCACCTGTGCGGTGATCTGATTGAGGTGTATAAGGCCTGAATGGGTTGAGCACGCTGAATTCTGATGGGATCCTTCCACTTGTTCAGATTACGAACCTAAGTGGGCATAAATTCAAATTAAGAAAAGACAGATGTAGAATAGATGTGCGGAAATTTTCCTTTAGCCAGCGGGTGGTTAATTGCTGGAACAAACTTCCACCTGTCTTTGTGGAAGTTAATAGGTTGAATAAATTTAAGGAGGAACTGGACAGGCATTTGGAGGGAATGGTGTGATTTTTTTTTTTTTTTTTTTTTTTTTTTTTTGGCTGATGCTGCATAAGCTCATACACTTGCTTTCTTTAATATTTAAAGTAGATTTTCTCAAAAACAAAGCTTCATATGAAAAAATTATTTTGCAATTTCGACTTTTTTTCATATAGAATCAGCTTCTTGCCAGTTGTACCATGAATTACTGACCACCCTGTATACTGCAATACAGTTAATATATATTTCAATACATTTAATCTCAAAAAATAAAATGTGAACAATAGAAATAAACTCTTCGCATCTAGATTAGTGGGATGGTTTTCCATTTTTCATTAGAAAAAATTTATTCATGAAAACAAGTACCCCCTCACCCCAAAAAACATCTGTGCTCCACAGGGAGGGTGCACCCCTCACTTTGGGAAACCTGTGATGTAATTTAAATGAAACCACATAACATTAGCTATTTATAAGTTTATAATTATTATCCAAAAGTCTGTAGCTTTTGTGATACTATCACTTTTTTTTATTTAGATAATATTTTTTAAATACTTTAAAAATTTAATTTAATAATTTATTTTTTAATTTAGATAATAAAAATGATAGCCATATTTTTAAAATAGTTGTAAATCATGAATTCAGTTATTCCGATGCCTACTTTATTTTATTTATTTATTTTTTTAACTCCATTTATCAGAAGAAGAGAATACACCAGAGCCAGTGGAAGCAGTAACTAACTAAACTTAAGTTTTAATACGACAAGTAGCTTTTGGAGTAACAAATTCCTTCTTCAGCAAGTACATACAGAAATGCAAACACGACTAACTAAATTTATCACCAATCTATTTATCACCAATGGCAAAAGCCACATAAGTCTGCATTGATGTCAACATTAGTTGGCATCAGTGCAGCCTTATTAGTGGTAAGATAAAATATCATTGTTCACTATTCAAAGAGCACTCATGATGTAATATGTAGATCTTCACCTGAAAATGTGTAGTTCTTGTGAGTCACCTTTCCATGAACATATTCTGAAAATTGGGAACACTATTCAAATCTGGGGAACATCCCCCGGAAATAAAGGACATTCTGTCTAAAGGCATCATCAGGTTACAAATTTCACCATAGTTTAGAAATATATGGTAAATTTACAATTTTAGAAGCAGTGTTCTGAGATCAGTAGAAAGCCAGATGTTAAAAACTTAAGTAGCTACTTCAGGATCACTGTAACGCTTATGGTTGCCAGTGTGTAAAATAAAAATTCCCTCCTCACACCAAAGAAAGTTTGTTAGGGTATTTTTGGTGAATTTAATATACTTTGGCTATAGTGTGCCAGATTATACGAGAATCATTTATTGTCAAAGATACAGATAAGCCAATCAGGATTTAATAAAAATTTGGGTATTTTTTACTATTAGGTAAGGGGGGGGCTTATTTTCAGCATCAGATAACTGATAACATTCTGATGTCAAGCAAGAAGTAAAATGCTTATGTGATATTTAAACATCTCATTGTGTTTAGTTACTCTGGAAAGCTAGTATTCTTTGTATATGGTTTGCATTAGTACCTCAATAGAAATCATTGTAAAAATGAGCATTTTCACACTTAATGATATTTGCAAAAATAATATAGGCGTTAATCATTTTCAGTTCTAAAGGACAATTATTTTGTTGGTGCTAAAATCTCTAAGATTTTGAGCTCTAGAAATATCTCCTGCATCAGTTCTTCATTTGAACTTATGAGATGAATTGCTCATCTCATAAGTTCATGTCAGCCATAACAAAAGTTTTAAATACCTGCTATGAAATAGTGCTTCACTTCTTAACTGAAATCGATACAAATCATATTAAGAGCTTAAGGGTAAAGGATGAAGGCAGTATTTAAAAGAAGGAATTCTTGTACAAGTTTATGATGCCTAGTTACCTGGATGAATTTATATGGAAAGCGAGAAAGACGGAGTAAAACATTAAATTTAGTTTATTCAAACCTCATTTCTCACACAAGGAAAAGAAATTTCCTTGTATGGGAAATTCCCTTATGAGATTTTCCCTTTACTCTACCATCAGGGGTACAGGGAAGGGTTTTTGTTTTCGTAAAGGTGCTTACAGTGGTCTCAGGTAGTTTTTGAATTCTATATAGTGAGATTAACTGATGATGTCAAAAACAGTGAATTATGAATGGGAGGCCTTCAGGGAATTAATCTTGGAAGATACTAGGGTTTTCATACCAACTAATGGACAACTAAGAAATACCATTCAAGATTTAGGCCAAAATGGATGTCAGATAAACTAATGAGGCTCGTGGCAGAGAAGAAAAATGTATGGGATGCATATAAATTAGCAAGTGACACAGAAGCCTATGGCAGATATAAGCTAGTCTGTAATCAAGTCACAAAGGAGGTTAGGCAAGTGAAGGCTGATTATGAGAAATCCTTGGCAAAAGATACAAAGAAAAACAACAAAGACTTCTTTACTTATGTAAACTCTAGAAGGAAGGGGATGAATCAGATTGGACCACTTAACATAGATGTTTCAACTATTGATGATCCTGCTCAAGTAGCTGATAAACTGAATAAGTATTTTGCATCTTTGTTCACACATGAGGAATTCTGTAAGGAAGGGGAGGACAGAAGTTTACTAAACTCTAACAGGGAGCTAAATGATTTTGTAATAACGGAGAGCAAATTGGAGGAGAAATTGTTGAAGTTGAACATAAAAAAGGCACCTGGGGCAGATAGAATCTATCCAGTTATATTGAAGAAGGCAGCGAGAGAAGTAAGCAAACCCTTGGCCATAATTATGACAGCAGCCTTAGATTCAGGGGAGGTCCCCATGGACTGGAGATGTGCAAATATATCCCCAATTCACAACGGGGTTCAAAGGGTGCCTCAAATAATTATAGACCTGTTAGTTTAACTTCTGTTCCAGGGAAAATAATGGTCACTGGTTAAAGAGGTGATGCAGGATCACCTAGACAAGGCTGCAGTAATAGTTCAAACACAGCATGGGTTTGTTAAGGGGAAATCTTGCCTGACCAATTTGATTGGATACTATGATGTGGTCACAAAGGAACTGGATGCAAAAAATAATTTTGATATCATTTACTTGTATTTCAGGGAAGCTTTTGATACTGTTGCACATGAAAGACTGCTGTACATATTGGAGTGGTATGGCATTAAGGGCAAGTTGCTGCAATGGATAAAGGGATAGTTGAGTGGGAGATGGCAGAGAGTGATAATCAATGGACACTGCTCTATGTGGACTAATGTTATTAGTGGAGTACCCCAGGGTTCAGTGCTGGGCCCATTGTTGTTTTCTGTATTTATTAATGATATTGATGATGGTATATCAGGCTTAATGTTCAAGTTTGCAGACGATACAAAGGTCGGCAGGGTTGTTAATGACACTAATGACAGTACACTGCTGCAACAGGATCTAGAAAAGTTGAGTAGCTGGTCTGAGAGGTGGCAGTTGAAGTTTAACATTGACAAATGTAAAGTACTGCATATGGGAAGAAGTAACCCCAGAGTAATGTATCAATTGTATGGTACTACACTGATGGTGGTAGAGAGTGAAAAAGACCTGGGGATAATTGTGCAGTCAAGTATGAAGTTCTCTGAGCAATGCAGATGGGTGCCAGAGCAGGTCATGGAGTTTTGTCAATGATGTATAGGAATTTTGCTAGCAGATAAGGAGGTGATTATGCCTTTGTATAAGGCAATGGTCAGGCCACACCTTGAGTACTGCATACAGGTCTATAAGCCTCATTTTAGGAAGGATGTAGAGTTGCTAGAAAGAGTATAGAGAAGGGCAACAAGATTGGGGAGAGGAACAAAGGGGGTTCTCTTACCAGGAGAGGCTTAAATTCTGTCAGTTGCAGCATCTGGAGACTAGTTCACCTGCAAGGTGAACTGATTGAGGTGTACAATGCTTTGAATGGTTTGAGCAGGCATCAATGCTGATGGGATACTTCCACTTGCTGAGATTAAGAACCTGAGGGGACATAGATTCAAATTGAGGAAAGACAGTTGTAGAATTGATGTGCGGAGGTTTGCCTTTAGCCAGTGGGTAGTTGATTGCTGGAACAGACTTTTATCTGCTGTGGAAGTTGATAGTTTAAATAAATTTAAAGCTGAACTAGACAAACATTTGGAGTGACCGGATGGGTGAAATGGGAGGGTTTCTTTTTTTTTGGCTGATGCTGTTATAAGCTTGCTTTCTTACATCATATGCCTCAACTAATGCTAAATTTTATTAACTTTGAGAGTGTGATGGAATGTTAATCCTCTTGGGTTTTTATTATCAATGAATAAAGGCCTATTCAGGCCTATTTAATTGTTGTTTTATCCTGCTTTTCTAAGTGTCTGTACATGAAAGTGTCTCAACTTTCAAAACAAAATGTTTGTATTTACAGTAATTGTTTTAATTTGATATTAGTATAAATACTTGATAGAAATGTTTCAGAGTTTCAATAACTTGAGTTACTCCTAACAGAAAGACAAAGCTACAGCTTTGTAAAAAAAAAAAAAAAAACCTGTGGATTTGTATATTTATTTATTTGTAGTTTTTGTTTTTTGTTTTCATTAAAAACTGTCAAAATTTTGGTTGAATTTGAAACAGTAGTATGTAACTTGCCATTCAACTAAAGTAAAATAAAGTATACATTTTTCCATATGCTCTTCCATTAATTCCATAATTTTATCTCTTTTTCTTTGTTTAGTTTAAAGGTTTATCATTAATTTTAACGAATAAAATAATGTCAAAATATAATATAGCATTGTAATGGTATGGGAAGTGTGGTGTTTGTGGTGCACATTGAACCACTTGATAAGCAGAGCAACAATTTGATGCCACAGGTTATCTGGATTGTTTCTGACAAGGTGCATCCCTTCATGGCTGCAATATATCTATCTGTGAATGGGTCTTTTCATTAGGATAATGTGCCTTGTCAGAATTATACTGAACTGGTTCCATGAATGAATGTGAGTGAATTCAGCTTACTGTTGTCTCTTCCTATTTATCATAACTTAATTCAGTTGGTACAGATTAGTAATGGCCACATGGTGCAAGGAAGCCTATGGCTTACACTGCACCAGCCAAAAAAAATAATAAAATAAATAAAATAAAAAAAAAAATAATAAGAAGAATGAAAAATTTCAGTTAATTTTCAGTTTATTCAGTTAATACAGAATGTAAGATTCTGTAATCTGTCTCCTAAACAAGTGTTTCCTAACCTGTGGTTTGCATGAATATGGTCCCCCAGGACTTGACAGTAAAGCGGAGGGCAACAATTTTTGGGGTGCTCTTTCCACCCTCCAAATTTTCGTATTTATAGTTGACATTATTAAAAATGTAGCTTATTATGCTATCTTTTATTACCTACATGGATAATGTAGGTAATAGCAGTGTAATATTGTGACATATTGCTAGAAGAAAACCTGGAAGACAAAGGCAGAGATGGATAGATGAAATTCATGAGTTTGTGGGTAGTAAATGGATGGCCAGTGCTCAAAACAGAAGGAACTGGAAAGTTGCTGGAGAGTCCTTCATCCTGCAGTGGATTGAAAATGGCTAATGATGATGATTGTGACATAAATAATTTTGCTTTAAATATGACAAAAAAAAAGTCTTCATTTCCAACACCCAGCATCAAAGAACCTGCAGCAGGCATGAAGAATACTTTGTATTTTTATTTTTATTTTTATTTTTTTTTTAATTTTTATTTTTTAATAAATAAAGGCAAGAAAAAGTTTGAAATTGTCCACCTTGTAATGTCATACAATTTGTCATCTGATATTTTAACATTATGCTGTGTAGGAATGCAAATGATAGTTTAAGCATCATTACTCATGCCCTGAACAGTTATTTTTACAAACAGTCATGTTTTCCAAACAGATATTCAAAATTTCCCTTTTACTTCTTGGTTTTGTGGTTTGTTTTCTGTCCACATGTACCATTGCAGCCAATTTCGAGGGACTTATTACTCTTCATTTTATGAATCATTTTTATTTCTCACTAAAGATTGAGAACACACCAGCAAAAGAGAATTTCACAAGTTGATCTTTAGAATTACAGTAAACCCTTGCTAATCCGGTTACAGTTAATCCGGATGTCAGATAATCCAGATTGAAATATGAAAAATTCTGTTCACAGTCGAGTGCTTGTAATATATTAAGAAGGCAGATGAGTCTCTCTCTCTCTCTCTCTCTCTCTCTCTCTCTCTCTCTCTCTCTCTCTCTCTCTCTCCAGCTTCTCCCAGCAAACACCACTTCTCTCTCTCTATCTCTCTCTCTCCAGCTTCTTACCTTACTCTTGGTCTTTTACCCTCCATTTTTATTTCTGACATGCTCTTTGGCAATCTATTATGCCCCATTCTCTTTACGTTACCAAACCATCTGTTCCTCTCAATCATTTCTACATTCTCCCAGATGACTGCATTTCTTACACTATCTCTCCTGGTCTTTCCATATACATCTCTCAGAAACTTTATTTCCATTGCTTGCATTCTGGTAATCTTCTGCATTACCCATGATTCTGATCCATTGGTTATTGGTACATAAGCTCTATAGAGTACCTTTTTTTTTTTTTTTTACTTCTCAGGCACCTCCTTTCTCCAAATTAATGTTTTGCACAGTTACAAAAAATTCTCACCTAGTCTGTTCTTTTACATATCTCCTTATAAATTCTTCTTTCTTTATCTACTGTATTCCTTAAATATCTGAAACTATCCACTTCTATCTTCTTTCCTTCAATATAGATGTTAATCCCCTCCCTCCCTCCCTTCCTTGTCATTCTCATTGCAGTACTCTTAATATCACTAAACTTTAAATTGTATCTCTTTGCCTCTTCCACCTGCTCCTGTACTTCCCCATCCGCATAAATCAATAGATCATCAGCAGACATCATCACTTCCTTTTTTTTCTGTCCCAATCCTTTTCTCCACAGCATTTGCTATATCATCTATTACTAGTATTAAAAGTAAAGGTGAGAGTGCACGACTCATTATTAATTTCAAACTAGCCTGTGTTTCTGACCATTGTTTTCACACTGCTTTCAGTTCTTCTGTATAGACTTTTAATACTCTGTATCAATGACTTTCCTGCTCCCTGTTTCCTTATCACTTCCCATGGCCTGTGCATAATTTTTATATGGCCCATGCAGAAAGTGAACTAAAACAGCATTTTAAATTTTGTTAATTATTTCAAGAACTGAATGATGAATTTGAGGTATTGCTCAAAACATCAAAGGCAGATATTGTTGGGATATCAGAGACGTGGTGTCACACAGATATAAGGGATGCAGAACTGCAATTTGGGGAGTACAACGTCTACAGAAAGGATAGACAGGATAGGAAGGGGGGGAGGGGTTATGCTATTAGTTAAGAAACACATAAAAACCAAGGAAGTGAAGCCAGTCGACATCGCTGGACAGTGCAGTGTTGAGTCAGTTTGGTGTGACATAAGCATTGGGAGATCAAAATTGAGAGTAGGAGTGGGCTATAGGCCTAATGACTCTGATGAGTATAATAAGGAACTGTACAGGGAAATAGTGGGCCAGTAAATCAGAGAGTCTTATAATGGGATATTTTAATTTCCCAGATATTGACTGGAATTTGTGGGCTGGTCACTCACACACTAGCAAGGCTTTTGTGGATTTATTGGATGATTGTTTTCTACATCAGCATGTTCGGGAGTAATACTCTTGATTTGATTATCAGCAGTGATTCTTCATGCATTAAGAATCTGCAGATAAATGAACCACTAGGTGGCAGTGATCACAGTGTGCTGAAGTGGGATTTACTGAAAGAGGTAACTACCATTAGGGGTAAAGGGAAGGGTTATTGCTTCCGTAAAGGCGACTACGATGGACTGAGACAGTATTTAAATTCTATACAGTGGGACTAACTGATGATGTTACCAACAGCAAATTCAAAATGGGAAGCATTCAAAGAACTTATCTTGGAAGCTACTAGGCTTGACATACCAACTAAGAAATATTGTTCAAAGTTTAGGCCTAAATGGTTGTCAAATGAACTAATGAGACTCGTAACAGAGAAGAAAAATGCATGGGATGCATACAAATTAACACGTGACACAGAAGCCTATGATAGATACAAGTTGATATGCAACCAAGTTACAAAGGAGGTTAGGCAGGCGAAGGCAGATTACGAGAAATCCTTGGCAAGGGATGCAAAGAAAAACAGCAAAGAGTTCTTTACTTATGTAAACTCTAGAAGGAAGGGGATGAATCAGATTGGTCCACTTGATATTGATGGGTCAACATTCACACATGAGGAGTTATTCAGCAAGGGGAATGCCAGAGGTGTATTCAACTCTATCAGTAAGCTACAGAATCTTGAAATAACTGGGAGTAAAGTGGAGGAGAAACTGTTGAAGATAAACACAAGAAAGGCACCTGGGGTGGATGGGATCTATCCAGTTATATTAAAGGAGGCAGCAAAGGAAGTAAGCAAACCCTTAGCCATAATTATGAGAGCTTCCTTGGACTCAGGGGAGGTACCCATAGACTGGAAATGTGCAAATGTGACCCCAATTCACAAAGGAGGATCAAAGGCTGACACAAGTAATTATAGACCTGTGAGCTTAACTTCTGTTCCAGGAAAATTAATGGAGGCACTGGTTAAAGAAGCACTGCAGGATCATTTAGACAAGACTTCAGTTATAGCTCAGACACAGCATGGTTTTGTTAAGGGGAAGTCTTGCCTGACCAACTTGATTGGATACTATGATGCAGTCACAAAAGAACTGGATGCAGGGAATAACTTTGATATTATATACTTGGATCTTAGAAAGGCTTTTGATACTGTTGCACATGGAAGACTGCTACACAAATTGGAGCAGTGTGACATTGGAGGCAAATTGCTGCTATGGATAAAGGGGTGGTTGAGGGGGAGAAGACAGAGAGTGGTAATCAATGGACACTGCTCATCGTGGACTGATGTTATTAGTGGAGTCCCTCAGGGCTCAGTGTTGGGTCCATTATTGTTTTCTGTATTTATAAATGATATTGATGATGGTATATCGGGCTTAATGTCCAAGTTTGCAGACGATACAAAGGTTGGCAGGGTTGTCAAGGACACTACTGACACTATGCTGCTGCAACAGGATCTGGAAAGGTTGAGCAGATGGGCTGAGAGGTGGCAAATGAAGTTTAACATTGATAAATGTAAAGTACTACACATGGGAAACAGCAACCCCAGAGCAACGTATCAACTCTGTGGTACTACACTGACAGTGGTAGAGAATGAAAGGGACTTGGGGGTGGTTGTGCAGGCAGATATGAAGTTCTCTGAGCAGTGCAGACGGGCTGCAAGAGTAGCTCATGGAGTATTGTCAATGATATACAGGAATTTTTCCAGCAGGGATAAGGAGGTGATTATTCCATTGTATAAGGCGATGGTCAGGCCACACCTAGAGTACTGTATTACAGGTCTGGAGGCCTCATTTCAAGAAGGATGTAGAGCTGCTGGAACGAGTACAGAGAAGGGCAACAAGATTAGTGAATGGAACAAAGGGGTGCTCTTACGAAGAAAGGCTTAAGTTTTGCAAATTACAGTGTCTGGAGACTAGGCACCAAGCGAGGTGATCTGATAGAGGTGTATAAAGCCTTGAATGGTTTAAGCATGCTCAATGCTGATGGGATTCTTCCTCTAGCTCAGAAAAATCACCTGAGAGGGCATAAATTCAAATTGAGGAAAGACAGATGTAGGATAGACGTGCGGAAATTTGCCTTTAGCCAGCGGGTGGTTGGTTGGTGGAACAGACTTCCATCCCTTGTGGTGGAGGTTGATAGCCTAAATAAGTTTAAGGCTCAGCTGGACAGGTATTTTGAACGAACAGAGGGGTGAAGTGGAAGTGGGTTTTTTTTTTTTTTTGGCTGATGCTGCATAAGCTTGCTTTCTTGCATCAAATGCCTCTACTAATGATAATGATAATGTGGATTTGGGTTACATTTGCACATCTGCAGTCCATGGGTACCTCCCCTGAGTCCAAGGAAGCTCTCATAATTATGGCTAAGTATTTGCTTACTTCCTTTGCTGCCTCCTTTAATATAACTGGATATATTCCATCCACTCCCAGGTGTGTTTCTTATCTTTATCTTCAGCAATTTCCCCTCCACTTTACTCTCAGTTATTACAAGATTATCTAGCTTACTGCCAGAGTTTAATACGCATCTGGCATTCCCCTCCCTGAAGAACTCCTCACGTGTGAATGTAGATGCAAAATATTCATTTAGTTTCTTAGCTACCTGAGCAGGATCATCAACAGTTGAACCATCGATATCAAGTGGGCCAATCTGATTCTTCCCCTTCCTTCTAGACTTTACATAAGTAAAGAACTCTTTGCTGTTTTTCTTTGCATCCTTTGCCAAAGATTTCTCGTATTCTGCCTTTGCCTGCCTAACCTCCTTTGTGACTTGGTTACAGACCAGCTTATATCTATCATAGGCTTCCGTGTCACCTGTTAATTTATATGTATCCGATGCATTTTTCTTCTTTGCCACATGTTTAATTAGTTCATCTGACATCCATTTAGGCCTAAACTTTGAACAATATTTCTTAATTGGTATGAAAAGCCTAGTAGCTTCCAAGATTATTTCTTTGAATGCTTCCCATTTTGAATTTGATGTTGGTAACATCAGTTGTCCCAACGTATAGACTTTAAATACTGTATCGGGCCACTGTAGTTACCTTTACGAAAGCAAAAACCCTTCCCCTTTACCCTGATGTAGTTGCCTCTTTGAGTAAATCTTACTTCAGCACACTGCGATCACTGCCACCTAGTGGTTCCTTTATCTGCAGATTCTTAATGTATGAAGAATCACTACTGATAATCAGATCATCATGATAATCTGATAATCATCCTGTTTATATGATCTTTTATAAAAGAAAGAGTCTAAATGCTACTTTTCTCCTTTAAAGATAGCAATGTTATTGAAGTTAAATTTCACTTCAGTATTTTTATTAAATATCATAGAAGTGAGTTGGGTCAACTCTTTTTAGGCTGTGAAAATTGCAATGACTCATCTGTCACCTTGAAAGGGTTTCCTCTCTTTCTGCTAGTTCTAGCTAATGTAACATATTTTGATTGGACGAATACAGGACCAGACGTTAGCGATCTTTTAATATTTTTCTATAACAATGAGTGTGTATTGTCACCGTCGTTTTGTGTATGACCTACAAGAAATCTGTGTGTAATGGTTTTGATTTGAAAGTTTGTCGCAGCATACAAATAGGTTGTTTATAATAAATTTTGAGTATAATAGTAGCTCAAATAAAATCATGCCAACTAATATTAATAAAAGCAAGAAGGTTGCATTACACTCCAATACTGGCAGAACTCTAAAAGGATCACTGTTGCACACTGATTGCACTCCATTCAGTCCCAAGGTGGGGCACACTGAAGAAGTGCCACTGTTGATGCTTCGAGGCAGTAAAAACTTAGATGGCATAACGACACTTGTCACCTAACGAGGTAATACTGAACTCACTTCGTACTGTTATTGCACAAATGGAGAGTCCACTATCCCAACCTCATTAGTTGTATTAACTCAAACTTGAACCAGCTCCATCATACCCCTGTTTTTATGTTAACCCTTGATCCTCCCCCTCTCTCTCTCAGCTCAGACACAGCATGGGTTTGTTAAGGGGAAGTCTTGTCTGACCAATTTGATTGGATACGATGATGTAGTCACAAAGGAACTGGATGCAAAGAATAATTTTTATATATATTTGGTTCTTAGAAAGGCTTTTGATACTGTTGCAAATGGAAGCCTGCTGCACAAATTGGAGCAGTGTGGCATTGGAGGTAAATTGCTGCTATGGCTAAAGGGATGGTTGAGTGGGAGAAGACAGAGTGGTAAGCAGTGGGCACTGCTCTTTGTGGACTAATATTATTAGTGGAGTCCCCCAGGTTCAGTGTTGGGTCCATTATTGTTTTCTGTATTTATAAATGATATTGATGATGGTATATCAGGCTTAATGTCCAAGTTTGCAGACGATACGAAGGTCGGCATGGTTGTTAATGACAGTATGCTGCTGCAACAGGATCTAGAAAAGTTGAGCAGCTGGGCTGAGAGGTGGCAATTGAAGTTTAACATTGACAAATGTAAAGTATTGCATATGGGAAGCAGTAACCCCAGAGTAACGTATCAATTGTATGGTACTATACTGATGGTGGTAGAGAGTGAAAAGGACCTGGGGGTAATTGTGCAGGCAGATATGAAGTTTTCTGAGCAGTGTAGATAGGCTGCAATAGTAGCTAATGGTGTTTTGTCAATGATATACAGAAATTTTTCTAGCAGAGATAAAGGTGATTATCCCCTTGTATAAGGCAATGGCCTTGAGTACTGTATACAGATCTGGAGGCCTCATTTTAAGAAGAATGTACAGCTGTTGGAACGAGTACAGAGAATGGCAACAAGATTAGTGAATGTAACAAAGGGTTGCTCTTACGAAGAAAAGCTTGTTTTGCAAATTGCAGTGTCTGGAGATTAGGCACGTGCAAGGTGACCTGATTGAGGTGTACAAAGCCTTGAATAGTTTGAGCATGCTCAATGCTGATGGGATTCTTCCCCCTGCTCAGAATAATCGCCTGAAAAGACAAATTCAAATTGAGGAAAGACAGTTTGTGGGATAGATGTGCAGAAGTTTGCCTTTAGCCAGCAGGTGGCTGATTGCTGGAACAAACTTCCATTTGTCGTAAAAGTTTATAGCTTAAATAGATTCAAGGCAGAACTAGACAAACATCTGGAGTGAGTGGCTAGGTAAAATGAGAAGGGGGTGTGCATGTGTTTTTTTTTTTTTTTGGCTGATGCTATATAAGCTTGCTTTCTTGCATCATGTGCCTATGCTAATATATATAATTACTTCTGTGAGAGTGTAATTTGTACCATATAGGTGTGCAAAATGAGTCTATAGGCCCATAAGAACAGGTGAATGATAAAACTTTAGTATAAAAGTACAAAACGGGCCATTAGGAAAAAAAGAACCTATAAAGACTAAGATAGCCTGTGCTGATTTACTTCGTTATACTGTAGAAATATATATAATTAGTAAAAATAAAATAATAATTGAGACTAATTATTGATAATTGGATACCTTGAATGGCACTTTTTCGAGGGCTCGCACCATTCAACCTATCCAATCAATAATTAGCAAGGCTATCTGTTTGTTATTATTATTTGCCATATAGTGCAAGGAAGCCTAAGGCTTATGCTTCACCAGCCAAAAAAAAAATTTGAGTTACCCTGAGAGAGAGAGAGAGAGAGAGTCAGAAGTAGAAGAGAATCACCAAGAAAGAGAAGAATGGTGATATCCAGCTCAGGACCCTGGGTGTGCCAAGCCCATACTCACTAGATGTGATTCCCTGGGGTGAATCTGCCTGTTTAGCTAGGTCCAAATTATAAACATTATGGCAATCTATACTTAATTTAACAGCAAACAGGCAAGATAACAGCTAGCCGGACAGATAGCTTTGAAACAAATAAACTAAAAATGAGCGCCGACCATAAATATCACTTGAGTTGTGGTGGTTTTTTTTTTTATTATATGTATGGGCAAAAGAAAGCTTATGCTGAAATAAGGGAAAGGAGGTAAGAATAAGTAAAGCTATAGCACCTGTTTCTGTCGAATTACTCTATTAGAGTAATTCGAATATTATTCATTTCAAAGCTATCTGTTGAGCTAGCTGTTATCTTGCCTGTTTGCTGTGAAATTTAAACTTAAAATAATGCTTATTTTGAGCATAATGTTAATTTGGACCTAGTTAAACCGGCAGATAAACAGATAGCTTTGCTAATTATTGATAAATTAATTGTGCTAGTCCTCGAAAAAGTCATTCAAAGTATCCCATTATCAGTAATTAGTCTCATAATCATTATTTTAGTTTATTCAATTTAATTGCTAATTATATGTTTATTTTTAGGGTATAACGAAGTAAACCAGCATAGGCTATCTTAGTCTTTATAGGTTCTTTTTGTCTAATGGTCCGCTTTGTACTTTTATACTCAAGTTTTATCATGCATCTGCTCTTATGGGTCTATAGACTCACTTTGAGCACCTATATGGTACAAATTACACTCTTACAGTAGCAATTAGATTACAGACTGATGTCATGTTTAATCTATAATTGATGGGATTAATCTGATATACATTTTACTACTCTTCCTTTTACTATCATTCCATTATTTCATTAAAAAAAAAAAAAATATATATATATATATATATATATATATATATATATATATATATATATATATATATCGGTTCCTGCAAAGAATTATCTACCAGATGTTGCGGAAATATAATCAGGATACAAAATATGAATATGGCAAGCCAAGCAAGTGGTGAATATGAAGGAAACAAACCAGTACAGTACATAACTCAGCAACGAAGGGGTGGGGATATGTTACCGTAATCGAACTCTCACTTGCGGCTAATTCCCTGTACATAAATAACGGTGGGGGGAGGATACTTGACCTTTGTGTCCATAGCTTTAGTGTAAGACAGGGAAGCCCAAGTGAGCTGTCTGTGTTTCTTCCCCCGCTTCCTTCTCTACGTTTAAATAAACTTATCGCATCGCATTACATTACATTACAATCTGTTCAAGGTCGGATTTATTCTAGGCGCAGTTGATCGGGGTACTGCGGCAGGTAGTGGGGATCGCAATTCCCCCACCTGCTAAATACAATTAAATATTACTTGTAATTCCTTTTCACTTATTCCGTTTAAATTTACTCATAAATGTGTCACATCAATACAGTATCCAGTTTTAATTATGCCACTTTGTTTTTAGAGCGATATATTTTGTATATGTATTGAATGCTTTAATATAATTCATTCGCTAGCTTCATCCTATTTTTAATTAGAAATCTCAAGTTTATTTCTTTGTGTTAGTAAGCATCGTGAGTGTCTTCTTTCCTCTTCCCTTTAAAAATAAGGAATAAAGGTATTCCGTGTATGTCATGAGTACTTAAATGTTGTGCAACGCTTGGAGATAAATGATGCTGATGATTGAATTATGCCACTTTGATTTAGAGCGATATATTTCGCGTATTTATTGAATATTTTTAATTTGAATTGCTGGATTCATTCGCTTTATCCAAATTTGTATTAGAAATCTTAAATTTATTTATTCGCGTTCGTAAACATCGTGACTCTTCTTTCCTCTTCCCTTCATTCCATGTATGTCGTGAGTACTTATAGGTTAAATGTTGTGTAACGCATGGAGATGAATGATGTCGCGTTTTGACCTTGACATTGACATTGATAACTCGCGTGACGGTCGTTCTTCCGTTAACAGGTTTCAAGAATGAGCATGCGTGTTTAGCTGAATCAATTCAATTTTTTTTGTTTGTTTTCGTTGTGCTAACTAGTTCCCTCTAGTGATGTGCTGTGTTGGTAACCGGGGTTGAAAATTTTCGAAATTATTATTATTAGCCATATGGTGCAGGGAAGCCTGAGGCTTATGCTGCACCGGCCAAAAAAAAAAAAAAAAAAATTCCCTATTACCCTGAGAGACAGAGAGAGAAGTAGAAAGGAATCACCAAGAAAGGGAAAAATGATGACATCCAGCTCAGGACCCTGGGTGTGCCAAGCCCATACTTACCAGATGTGAGCCCCTGGGGATTGGGAATGTTATAAAATGATGTAATGAGTAAACATATAAAAGTAGAAAACATCCAGTTCGTGATTGCATTAAATATAATTAAATGAGATTCCATTTTTACAAGTGAGGGGGAAAATATGTAGTTTATCGGACTGTATTAGTGCGTTTTTTTATTATTATTTTTTAAAATTTCCTAACTATAATAGTGCCCAAATAAACTAATCAAATAAACTAATGTTTATTTGGGTACTACTATCCGAATTCAACTAGGAAATTTTTGTCTTCGGCTCAAGTTGTGATTTCTTCTCGTGAAGTACTGTATACCCTTCTTGCAACCGTATTACACAGCTATAACAAGTTTTCTGTCAAAAATTTAATGTTTGGGTGTTTTATAATGGTTTGTATTTGAGCCCCAGGGTTAGGAAATTCAGGGGAAAAAATAAATAACTGCCTACTTTTGCAATCCACAAAGTATTTGTATTTTGTTATTATTAGTGATAGGAGCGAGAGCGCGCGCTATTGTCAGAGTGGGAAAAGCACTTTCTTCAGTTTTTATAACATGGAATTGAATCTTCCACTGTCATTTTTTATCCCCTTTAGTTTTCTTCAACTATGTCGGCTTTGTATTTTAATCAGTTATGGAAAATGCCATAATCGATTACATGATTATTGTACATTACATAATGGACTCATTTTCATATTATTATTAGCCATATGGTGCAAGGAATCCTGAAGTTATGCTGCTCAGGACTTATTATTATTTATTTTTTTTTGTTGGGAATTTTTACAGACGTAATTTTATATCCAATTTCTTTGACTCCATCAGAAGGCAACATTTATTAATTGCTATTCATAACAGTAACAACTCTTCATTTTAAATTACAAACTAGTAATGTTTGAGTAGTAAAGACTGCAGGGTTATCTAAATAGCCTTATTTTTTAAATTAATTTCTCCTTTATTCTCATGTGATCGAAACAGTATGTGAGAGAGAGAGAGAGAGAGACTATTGCAAAATGAACAATTATACATTTATGCAAATTGGATGGTCTAGCAAAAGCTCTTTAGAACCAAAAGACCAGGGAATGATATACATTGAAACTTCTCCTAACGTACACCTCTCTTTAACGGACATTTTCAAATTCCCCAAACTCTCCTCTATTGGTTTTAACGTGTTTTCAGCTTCTGTCTAGCGGACATTCTCTGTAACGGACGCGGACAGGCAATCTGCACTGTTTCGTTTAAATTAGCACTTAATTTGATTTCCCCATAACGGACAGCGGGCGAGCTCACGGCCCTTTTTCTAGGAACGTTTCTTCCACGTATTGCCTCAATCGTGTGTTTATTTTATATTTCCGATTCTCTGAATTTTATCAAGGTTTACGTCGCGGTTCTAAACCCTTTTTCAAGAATTTTAAGGCACGTGTAAAACTTATGATGAATTCGGTGTGTGTGTGTGCAGGGTAGGGGGAAGTCGGCCTTTCGTCTTTTGAGTTTGTTTTCAGTTTTGTTCAGCGTCGTGTGAAGTGCACAATGTCTTCTCGTAAACATTTTACTTTAAAAGATAGTCGAACTCATTAATGCGTATGATCGGCAAAAAAATAGTGTTCGCAATCTCGCTGCAAAATTCAAAATCGGGAAGACGCAGGTAAGCGACATCCTAAAGAAAAAAAATGAACTGCTCAAACAATTTTGGCAACACGGAAATGATCAGGTTCAAAAATCATTCCCGAAAACTGTTGGACTTCAAATTGACAATGTTACGTATGAGTGGTTTTGTCGCGCACGTGCTAAAAAAATTCCCATTAATGGGCCTATTATTAAGAAAAAGGCTTTGGAGGTTGCGAAATCTATGGGAGTAAATGAGTTCAAAGCTTCTGTGGGATGGCTAGACAAGTTCAAAACTCGGCATAAAATTTCTTGGAAAACCGTAAGTGGTGAAGGTGGATCTGTTGATACTGTGGTTGTAACAGAGTGGACCGTCAAATTGGAAGATTTATGTCGTGATTTTGAAGCTAAGGATATTTACAATTGTGACGAAATAGGGTTGTTTTTTACAGCTCTTCCCAAAAAAAACAATGAGTCTAAAAAACGAAAAGTTTCAGCGCTGAAAAATTTCTAAGGAACGCTTGAATGTACTATTGTGTACAAATATGCTGGGAGACTTTGAACAACCTCTTGTTATAGGAAAACCACAAAATCCTTGTTGTTTCAAGGGCATAAAGTTGAATCTTTTTAATGTTGACTGGAAGTCTAATAAAAAAGCATGGATGACACGAGATATCATGAGTGAATGGATAAGTCACTTTAACCAAAACATGATTCGTCAAAACAGAAAAATTATTATTTTCATGGATAATGCTGCATCTCACCCGCACATTGAATTGTCCAACATTCAAATCTTTTTTCTACCACCAAACACATCTGCAGTGTCAGCCCTTGGATCAAGGGATAATAAAAAAATTTTAAACTTCACTACAGAAAAAATGTTTTAAGACATCTCATTGCAAACATGAACGATGTAACATGTGCGAGTGACCTTGCAAAGAAACTCAGCATCCTAGATGCGATTCAATGGATTTCCTCTTCAGTAAATGCAATTAGAAAACAAACTGTTGTGAACTGTTTTGTGAAGTCTGGCTTCTCAAACGCAAAAATTGAAGTTGTGAATAGCAATGTGGAGCACCAAGAAGAACAAGAACTTCAACATCTATTGATAATGTACGATACTTCCGCTACAAGTGACCCTGGCTACAAAGATATAGACTCTAACCTCACTACAGAAGATGGTGCTCTAGATATCAACAACATTATCATTGATATTTTTCAAGAAGTTCCTCATGAGGATGAAGAAATGGAAGAAGGTCATTCTGTTGAAGAACATATTAACGACGAACCACCGATGAAAATAGAAGAAGCGCTCATACAAATCAATCGTTTAAAAATGTTTTTCGCTGCTGAAGAAGATACTGAAGGACTTTTGATGGTTTCTTCACTCCAAACAAATGTTGAAAACAAAATTATCAGCCGGAAGAAGGTGCAGAAGAAATAAGTGATTACTGTATGTATTTTTCTTAAGATAAAGTCATAATATGCATAGCACAATTGTATGTATATTATTTACAAAAATATTGTGCAAAATCTGTATATAATTTAATTTTACATTAAACGTAATTAAATGTAATGATCATTCTTTCTTTCTTTCTTTTTTTTCTCCCCCTCAGACTTCTTGTTAGCGGACACTTCTCTCTAATGGACAAATTCTCGTTCCCCATGACTGTCCGTTAAAGGGAAGTTTCACTGTACTATTAAAGGTGCTTTTTTTTTTTTTTTTTTGCATTATATGGGATATAAAAATGATAATTACACACACTTTTTACTTTGTCCATCTGTCCACATGTAATTACTCTACTGAGAAGTGGATGTTTCCATGAAATTTTACATTTGGCTCTTATAGAATGATTCAGACAAGTTAGTTAATGTATATAGTGTGTTGCATTTCAACTGTATTAACAAAAAATACAGTAGGTAATAATACATGATTTTATATAATGGGGGGGAAAGCAAAAAAGCAATGTACTTTCATGTACAGACCCCAAAAGCATTTCATTCCCACCATATTGCTGTTTCATTTCTCCAGTCAGTGCATGACAGTAAACATCTCTTTACTTCCAACATATGATATATGGATATATATGAAAAAAAAAATAATGATTGTCAGATTTTTGTTGATTTCAATTTTAATGAAATTTGGAAAGGCTCTACAAATCATTCTATAAGAGCCAAATGTAAAATTTCATGGAAACATCCACTTCTCAGTAGAGTAATTACATATGGACAGATGGACAAGCTAATAATCCCAGGATTTCTATTGGCCCGATGTTAATGAAAATTGGGATGATTTGACAAGCCTTTCTAACGGGGAAAAATGTCAAAGGCTTATTGTCTTCATATCTGTCTGTTTATTGTAATAATTTGTGTGAGAGATATTAAATATGGGTAGAAGATGAACAGACAGACATGGTGAAGACAATAAGTGCTTTATGTGTATGTTGATCTATTGACTCTGATGGGTATAATGAAAAAACTATAGACAAAGAGTGGGCCACTAAATCAGAATGTTTTATAATAGGGGATTTTAAGTTTCCAGATATTGATTGGAACTCGTGAGTTGGTTGCTCATACATCAAGACTTTTGTCAATTTATTAGTAGACTGTTTTCTACACCAGTATTTTAGAGAGTCAGTGAGAGAAAGCAATACTTTCTCTGATTATCAGCAGTGATGACTTTCATGAATTAAGAATTTGCAGATAAAAGAACCACTAGGTGGCACTGATCACAGCATCTTGAGGGGGATTTACTTAAATTTGTAACTACTGTCGTGGGTAATGGCTTTTGCTTTCATAAAGGCAATCCTGACTAAGGCCTTTAGGGAAAAACAGGCAGCCCATGCCTCCTGCAAGAAGTCACCTTCATGAGAGTCATATGCCAAATTTTCCAAAGCAAGGATGGATTTCCAGAAGAGTAAACAATTTCCTATTGACAATTTCATGAACGGCCGGCTATCCAGGGGAAAACGTGTAGTCCACAAGTCATACTTGCACCCCTTCTCTCTTTAGATGTCCAGGAATGGTGTGAGCATGTGCTGCGTTTTAAGTGAGATCACAGTGTGTCCGAAGCATATCCTTGGAACGAAGCATTTAACATTTCTTCACCTTCTAGTAATACAGAAATTTCCGAAGAACAGCTAATAAAAATAATAAATTCACTACCTGACAAGTCTACCACAGGAATTGACGCAATACCTCTTTTTAGTCTAAAAATTGCTTCTTATTTCATCAGCAAAGAGTTCACTCAACTCTACAACAAAGTACTCAAATTTGCACAGGTGCCTTCAAGCTGGTTGTGTCATATAGATCGTGGCAGTTCCAAAGAAGCCTCATGCGAAAACATCGGCTGACTTCAGGCCAATATCAATTGCCTCTCCCTTCATGAAATGCCTCGAAGTGCATCTATAATGATGTAGCACTCTCAATCTTTGTTCATAAGCCTGAACATACCCATTATGCCATGCCTAATAGATCTACTGTAACTTGCCTACAGTCCTTATCACAGAAAATACTTCGCGCCTGGAATTACAACGAAGATCTTCACACCATTTTTCTGGACATGAAATTTGCTTTCGACTCAGTCCAAATCATGCCCCTTCTTGCCTTGCTTGAAAGATTCTATGGGATATCTGGAAATACGGAAATATGCTTGAGATCCTCAATAATCTGCCATCTAGGAGAATGCTTCACTTCACAGGCAATGGCGTTACAATCTCTAAAAGTGTCAAAGTAGGGATCCCACAAGGCGGTGTTCTCTCTCTCTCTCTCTCTCTCTCTCTCTCTCTCTCTCTCTCTCTCTCTCTCTCTCTCTCTCTCAGCCTTGCTATTTGCAGCAATATTCGTTCCACTAATGGATAAAATTCCAGCTTTCCTATCGTATGCTGATGATATTGTTTGCTACTTGCCATGTTGGTGAATCACAAGAAAAACAAACCTCTGAATCTGTAAACAGCTACCTAAATACATTCTGTAAGTATGCCAAATTTTTTGGCCTGTCAGTCAATCCAGAGAAGTCAAACTATATCATCTTTACGCCAAGTTGGATGACTTCTGCTGATACTGCATCTTCTCAATTCCGGAATTGTCAGGAAATGTTCTGACTCCCACAGACAGTGTCAAATTCCTAGGAGTAATCCTTGATGCCAACCTCATCTATAAAAAAACAAATCCAAGCTCAGTATTCCAGTCCTGAGGAATGAAATATTCTGAAATATTCATTCCCCAGAACGGAATACCTCATTCCGTTCTGGGGAATGAAAATTGATCTGTGCAAAACGCACAATAAGCAAAATAATCAAGAAATACCTAGCAACTTACTTCTGTAGTATGCCGTAGAAGTTTGGTCAGCGGCACCATCCACCACCTCAGGAAACTGTGGGCCTTGAATTCTGGGTGCTGAAGTGGGCCAACTTGTGGTCGCACCAGATATACATGACATCTAAATCTGCACTCTGCTCCAACCTGCAATACATGCCCACAGTCCACAGAGCCCATGTGCTAAAAATAAAGTCATTCCTTCATCTGTGCTCAGCTAAGCAGGATCACATCAACATCTGGAACGCGGCTGGTTTGTCGTTTGCCAGGCAGACATCTCCGTAGTACCCCTCCTTGTGCTAAAGGCTCCAGCTGTTACAGAATTTCAAGAGACACTTCCTAAATGTGACTCTGGACACAACTCGCTCAACATCGACCTGTGGACTATAGACAAGGCATATCGCGATGGCATCTTGTCCTATCTTGCTGTTTGTAAAGGACGTTTATGTAAATGCCGATCTTAGTTAGCCGATGTCATTTCATGTTCTGCTCAACTTGTAGTTCCTTTTTCATTGTAATTACTACTTCATTTTTACATTTTGATTATTATCTTTATTTTTATCTATTAATTATTATTTAGTTATTTGTTATTATTTTATTTCATTTTTTTTTTTTCTATTATAAAACAATATCACTTGTATAAACAACGAATTGTAAGATTTCTCTGGCTTTCTGTGTAAGGAATCACTATTGTATGAAATTTATGTTAATAAAGATTCTTATTATTATAAAGGTGATGCAATGGTCTTGGACAGTTTTAAAATACTATACAGTGAGACCATCTGATGTTACCAACAGCAGATTCTAAATGGGAAGTAATTATAGACGTTGGTAAGCTTTTTAGACCAAGAGATACTGTGATACTGTTCAAGGCATAGACTTTAATGGATGTCATATGAGCCGATGAGACTTGTGGCAGAGAAGAAACATGCATGGGATTCATATAAATTATCAAGTGAGACAGTAGATATAAATTAGTGTACAATACTATCACAAAGGAGAGTAGGCAAGTTAAGGCAGATTATGAGAAGTCTCTCGCAAAGAAAAGCAACAAACACTAGATGGAAGGGATTGAAACACATTGGTTCACCAAATATGAATGATCCGTTGATTATCCTGTCCTGGTTGTGGACAAACTGAATAGTTTTGCATCCTCATTCACATGTGAGAAATTTATGGATGGGAATGCCAGTAGATTATCAAATTTCAAGATGGAACTAAATCATTTTGTGATAACTGAGCAGAAAGTGGAATAGAAATTAGTATTAATTGGGCCAGTGATGCAAGGAAGCATTCTTCATCAGCAAAAAAAAAAAAAAAAAAAACCTGAGTAAATAACAATATGACCATTTCTAAACAGTAAGTGCATTTCTACCTTGAATGTTGTCGGACTCTGTCTCCACCACCTTCGGAATCAACTTATTTCAACAGTACTCTGCCCAAAGATGAACTTTGAGCTCTAAGCTTTCAATGAAAGCTTCCCAGAATTTTAAGGCATATATCTAAATGGATGTTTGATGAACTGATGGCTGAGAAGAAACTTGCATGGTATTCGTATAAATTATCAAGTTTTTTTTTTATTTTTTTTATGAGAACCCCAAACATGAAAGGTATCAAAACCTATAGCACTTAGTACCGTGCATGGGTTGAAGGAGAAGTATAGGGAAAGGGGGGGTGCCGGAAACTTTGCTCTAGAGACTAAACATGGGTTTCACCACTTCAAGCCTCCAATAAGCAAAGTGGTGGTATTTCACCGGTTGATGAAAGTCATCTCAAGTGATACAGAATTCATATAAATTGTCAAGTGATACAGAAGCTTACACTAGATATATATTAGTCTGCAATCAAGTCACAAAGGTCTTGCTTTGCAGAATTTTGCAATCATGTTCTCTTTGTTGTTTTTACCTGGTAAAATGAAAATACTTCCCTCATTCAGCTTATTCCTTTAAAAGCTGTAAACACCTGTATCAGATCACCCCTGAGGTATCTAGTTTCCAGATTCTACAATCGTCTTCCTTGATATTCCTCAAGGCGGCAAAGGAAGTAAGCAAATCTTAGCCAAAGTTATGAGAGTATGCTTGGCTCTGTGGGGGGGGGGGGGTCCTTATGCATTGGAGATGGGCAAATATATCTCCAATTCACAAAGGGTGATAAAAGTAATTACAAACCTGTTAGTTTGACTTCAGTTCCAGGGAAAATAGTGGAGTTGGTTAAAGAAGTAATGGAGGACCTTCTAGATAGGAATGCAGTTATACTGCAGTAGCAATGAATTTGTTAAGGGGAGATCTTGTCTAATCAATCTGATTGGTTACTGTTACCCAGTATTAAAAATTCACTGGGTGCAAAAAATAACTGACTGATATCATATACTTAAATTTCCGAAAAGCTTTTGATACTGTTTCACATAAAATATTGCTGTTGCAGTGTGGTATTAGGGGCAAGTTACTGCCATGGATAATGGGGTTTTTGATTTGGAGAAGACTGGTTATCAATGGGCATTGCTCTTCTTGGATTAATGTTATTAGTGGAGTCCTCCATGGTTCATTGCTGGGGCCATTGTTGTTTTCAATATTTATTGATTATATTGATGAAGGCGTATCTGGTTTAATGTCTAAGTTTGCAGATGATATTAGTATGGCCATATAGTACAAGGAAGCCACAGGCTTTTGCTGCATTGGACAAAAAAAAAAGGTGTGAGGTGGGGGAGATAGATAAGAAAATACAAATTATGCACTTCTCTCCTTATGTAGGTAACTATCCAGTTCACCTTTGAACTTCTTTGAACTGTCAGCCTCAACTACCTGCACAGGCAACTTGTACCAGTAATCAACAACTCGCTGACTAAAAGATAACTTCCTACAATATGGTCTCAACCTCTTCCTCTGTAATTTGAATTTATAGTCCCTCATTCTGGAATTCTTTATAATAGTGAAAATTCCACTATCATTCATTTTATTAACCCCTCTCAGAGCCTTATAAACCTCAGTCAGGTCTCCTCTAAGGTGCCTGGTTTCCAAGCTCTGTAGCACATAATCGAAGTCTTGCCTCATACAGTCTCCCATTTACCGATCTCACCATGTGAGATCGGCAAATGGGCAACCCTTTTTTTTAGACCCTTTCAAAAAGCTCAATGCTTTTCTTTTTTTTTTTTTTCAGATGAGGTCACCATACTTAGACACAGTATTTCAAACACTGTCTCTCACTTGCTTTGTACAATGGATTATTACTTCCCTGTCTCTCTACAGGATATTGTTTAATAAATCATTGAACTCAGAAAACTTCATTTGCCCATATTGCAACTTCCAGATCCCTCTCTTCCTCTATTGTTTTTAATTCAACCTCACCTAGTGTATCATTTATTTTGGGGTTGTTGTTCCTCAAGTGTATTAAGGTTGGCAGGGTAGCTAATCACTGTAATCAGCGTATGCTACTGCAATAAGATCTGGACAAATTAGGCAGATGGGCTAAGAAGTGGCAAATAGAATTTTAATATTGACAAATACAAGGTATTGCATATGGGTAACAGTAATCCAAGATTAAAGTAACACATTCTTTAGTAGTGTAGAATGAAAAAGACCCAAGGGGTGACTGTACAGTCAGATATGGGATTCTGTCAGTGATATACAGGAATTTTTACAGAAGGGAAGAGGTCATTATCCTGGCTAGACCACATCTTGAATACAGGTCTGGAAGCCTCCTTAACATCCTGGTCCAACAGATTAACATCCTTCCTAAAAAGATTTTAGGAAGGATGTTAATCTGTTGGACCAGGTGTAGAGAAAAGACAATGGACCTTAAAGGCACTTTATGAGGAAAGACTTCAGTTCTCTAAATTTCTGCATCTAGAAACGAGGCATCTGTGAGGGGACCTGATCAAGGTGTTTAAGGTTTTGATTGTATTGAATAAACTAAATATTTATGGCATCTTTACTGTTTCTCAGACAACACCCATAAAGGAACATAAATTTAAATGGAGAAAGGATGGTTGCAGGATAAATGTGTAGAAATTTGCTGTCAGCTAGAGATTAATTGATTTGTGGAACAGACTTCTCTGGTATTGTGGAAGTGAGTAATTTAAATAAATTTAAGGATGGGTTAGACAGATTATTAAAGGATGGACAAGTGATGTGGAATTAATTAATTTTTTTTTGTGCAAATGTTTCCTTCCTTGCATAATTTGCTACTGTTAAACATTGCTGTGTACTGGAACCTCAGCCCCCTCCCTCGGGTGCTCTGACATTATAGCAAAAGGGTCATGAATCAAAAGGGCCAAAATTTATTTCACGGGGTGTCAAGAATTTTCTACACTACTGATACCAAATATTGGTTATAGGGCCGTTCCCTGACCGTTCCTTCCCATGCACTATCTGACCTGGCAGCCTCACCACTGAGTTCATCATCAGCCATTTTCAGTCCACTGCAGGATGAAGGCCTCTCCAGCAACTTTCCAGTTCCTTCTGTTTTGTGCAATGGCCATCCATTTTCTACCCACAAACTCGTGAATTTCATCTATCCATCTCAGCCGTTGTCTTCCAGCTCCTCTTGGGTACCATTCTGTTATTTTCTTAGTCCATCTGTCATCATGTCTTCGAGCTATGTATCCTGCTCAAGACCATTTTAGTTTTGATAAGAATGTCCTTTACTTGAGTTATCAGCTGTAAATTTCTGTCAGAAAGTAAAATACAGCTACCAGGAAGGGCTATTTCCTTAGCTGAGTGGGCAAATGCATGTGGTACCAGCCCACATAACTACTAAATATGGTATAATTCTTATATTCCCTCTATCTTGTGAATTCCTCTGACCTTATGTGGCCATCCTTGAGTATAAACAGAAAATTTATTTATTTTAAAAAAAATAAAAAGTTAGATTACATCTCTACAGATGCATGTCCAGTCACTCTATAGAAGCCACACAACAAACTGCTGTCCTTACTTTTGTTTGCATGCCACATATATATTCTTCATGAAAGGCAATATTTTTTGATTAATGTTCTACGAAGGTTATTTTGAGGCTTAAATCTTTTTATGCATAATAGGTAACACTGTGTTTTGTTCTTATCTTGTAGGTGGTGCCGGTGGTAAAGGCACTTGGGGAAAACCTGGTATTGAACTCTTGGCAGAAGATGAAGATATGAATGGGGATGTTAGAGATCCCAATTATGACTCAGATAGTCCTGTAAGTTACTTATCAGTTACTTTTATCTTTATAATGAAAGGGAAATATTTTGCAATGTTTGAATTACAGTAGAAAATCAGTGTCAGTTATGTGGAATAATTAATGTCAGATCTCTTTTGGATAGCACAATTTTCCAGATAATTGAACATAAGATAAAATTAAATTCTGTTAACTTACTGTTAATTTGTTAAATTAAATAAATTCTGTTAAGACATACTATAACTTCTAAATGATAAATTCTGTTATAATGTATTAAGGTAAAAACGCTTTAAATAGTTGTGGCCACCAACAAATTCTTTCAACTGCATCAGTTGTGTGCTATATGCATAACTCTGCACCTGTTCCCCTCGGTTTTTCCTTCCATTATGTTCTTCAACAGAAAGTTTTCCCTTACTATATGACCAAAAAACTTGAGTTTTCTTTTGTTTGATGCTATGAAGAAGAATTTTAGGCCTGCCAATTTTATTCAATACCCACTCATTTGTTCTTCGATCCAAGTATGAAATATGCAGTATTCTCCTGTAACACCACATTTCAAATCCCTCAATTTTCTTCCTCTCAACTCTTTTCAGATTCCATCCTTCACATCCATAAGTGACAACTGGAAAAATTAATGAATCAATGATCTCAGTTTCATCTTTAGAGGCAGATCCTGATCTCTCCATAATTTTATCAGATCAGCGACCAACGTTTTAGCAATTTCCTGTCGTCTCTTTACATCGATTGAGCAGTCACTATTTTTATTTATTCTTGACCCTAAGTAATCAAATTCATCAACTTCGATATCTTGCACATTAACCTTCACTTTACTTGAATTGAGATTATTACCATAATTTTAGTTTTACACACATTCCTCAATCATATGCCTCTATTAATGCTAAATCAGAGTACTTATTAAATATATAGAGGATTTTTCATACAGAAGTAGATTATAACCAAACTTCACTGGATACTGAAGCTCTGATTACCGTCTAATCTTTCTACTGCTTGGAAAGCTTAAATTCAAAATAAATATTAGAATACTTACAGAAAAACTATTTTTTTTTAAATAATTAACAGAAATCCTAGAGCACTTTAGAGCTATAAGCCCCAGGTTGCAAAATAGTTAACGGACATGTAAGTTAGTGCAAGTGCATCATTTCTACATGCAGCCATTGTGAATAACAGAAGGTATTCACAATATGAGATGTAATTAATGATGCCAATTCCTAGTTACTTAGTAGCTGGCTACGCGTAGAAATGATGCACTTGCACTAACTTACACATCAGTTAACAGAAATCCATATTATAAAATTTATACTATATATATCCTACTATATCCTTATTACCATAAATGCTATGGTGAATGTAAGAAATTTCATAGTTATCTTCATTTTCACAACATAAAAATTTAGTTGTAATTAAGAAATTACAATTAATGTTAAGTTAAAGAATGTATACACTTGCATTAATATAATGTTGAGAATACAGAAGATTTACAAATCTCTCGTCAAGTTAAGCGACCATTTAACTATTAAATAGAAATGACAATTATACTTACATACACTTTGGAGGAACTGGACTTCTTACTTCCTGCACTGTAATGCAAACAACAAAAACTTGCCTATATAAAGAGAACCAGTTAAGATATGGTTTGGGGTTATAGAGGTCAGATGGACGAATATTGAATAGCCCTTAGGGCGAAGGTTGAATACAGAGAGCTAGTTTCAAGCTAAAAATTGAGCTGGGGATTCTGTTGGAGTTCTGGATATCTGGGTGGTGTACTGTCTGAACAGGCTCAGTGCAGTTCTGCTGGTCACCAGCTGGTATTACATGCTATGTTATGTTATGGGGTGGGGCATGGGACATGACTGTTTCTTTTTCTATTGTTTTTTTTGAAAATGTTGAAATATGGACTGTCAAAATTTAGTCTGCTCTTTGTGTTCAATTTTAATGGAAGAGTCTTCCTTGAAGACTTTTGTAGTTTTGATCTGTGGCGAGTACAGATGTGTTCGAATTCCCAGAAATTGCCCCAGTGTATGGTAGGCTGTATCCAATTTGTCGGACATACCATACTGCAAATCCTTTTTGTGTTCTTCAATCCTACGCCTGTAAGATTCTCAAATGTATACAGATCACGCTTGCATCTTATGCGGTATACTGGTTTTCTTGAATTATCTTTTGGTAATTTGAGCCTTTGTTTAAGGGAAGATGGGCTACTGAAGAATGTGGCTACACCTTGAGTTCTGGCTGCTTTTCTATCTTTCACTGATGCTTGGATCATAAGATACATATGTGTGAGATCTTTCATTTATCTTTTGAATTCGTTGACTTCTTTTTCAGTTTGGTTTATGACTTTGTTTTATCATGTGGAGCAGGTAACCATTGTTGAAAGATATTTGGGTTATTGAGTTATTTTTGGAGAAGCTGGTGGTTGCCACATATTTTGAGGGCCCAAAGTACATATAATTTCATTATTCCTATTTTTCTGCAGTGGGGGTGGACCTAATCATACTGGATGATGAGATCTGTATCAGTAGGATTTTTGTATACTGAAGTTTTGATACTTTTGGATCTTCTGTAGAGGAGAATAACCAGGAAAGACAGGGAATTCTTTCTTTTCTATTTTCATTTTGAATTTTATGGATTGGTGGAAGAGCTGTTTAGGTAATTGGGAAACTAAGTCTTCCATGCTGCCATTCCAGATACACAGTATGTCATCAACATAATGCCCAGAATTTAGGTTTTTAACCTTTGACCATTTAAGGAGGTTTCCAACCAGGTTATGAATACCTCAGCCAAGAGGGTTGAGAGCGAGTTGTTCATGCTGAGACCAGATTTTTGTGAGAGAATTTCCATTAAAGTAGAAGTAGGCAAACCTACCAAGAGGTTGATGAGTTCCAGAACATCTTTTTTGGGACATGTCTGGGTTGCCCATTCACAACTTGGTCATCAAATGATTCTTTGAGTTGTGTAGTTTGGGCTCTAAAATAAGTGGTGAACATGGATTTGATTTCAAATGAAACTAGAAGTCCTCAGGTTCAATGTTTATCCTAAGTTTCATTTCATAGTTTCATTCTTTGGTGGAAATAATGCCCCATCGCATTCATCACTATTTGTGCAGAGTTTTTTTTTTTTTTTTTTGTCAAATACAAAATTGCTAAATTCCAGCATTACTTGTATTTTTCAGATATGGCTCCATGTGACTTTGTTTATTAATTGTAAAAAAAAAAAAAAAACCCATCCTGAAAGAATGTCAATTCATGACATTCTTTCAGGATGGATAAACCCCATCGTATTAGCCTACCTTACATACAAAAGATAGGGTAATACAATGGCTTGGCTTTCCGAAAGTGTCACCCACCCCTTAAATATGCTTGTGTCACTATAGCAAAGCAGTCTGGATACCTTTTGAACAGACTGCATGTATCACAAATATGTATAAATAATACTACTTACAAGTTTAAGTTCATAGTTATTTCATTTTAGGAAAATTGCGCATTTGAATCTATTGTTCCGGAACTTACTGAAGAGGAATTGGAAAAGTTAGTAGATCCACTTTTTCATGAATATTTTGAACATGGAGATACTCAGGAAGTAATAGTAAGTATATGAGTTTACTTTTCAGCATTTCTAATCTTTTTTTTTTTTTTTTGTAAACCAAATTTGTTATATGAATTTTATAGTGTGCTAATCATGTGATGACTATTAGCATTAGTAGGGGCATAAGATGCACAAAAGCAAGCTTAATAGTATCAGCCAAAAAAAAAAAAAAAAAAAAAAAATCTTATTTCACCCATCCATTCAGGCAAATTTCCTCACATCTGTTCTATAACTGTCTTACCTCAATTTGAATTTGTCTCCTCGGGTGAGTAATCTAAGCAAGAGGAAGAACCCCATCAGCATTCAGCTTGCTCAAACCATTCAAGGTCTTATACACCTCAATTAAATCACTTCACAGGTGCCTATTCTCCAGAAGCTGCAATTTGGAAAACTTAAGTCTTTCTTTGTAAGAGCAATCCTTTGTTCCATTTGCCAATCCATTGCCCTTCTCTGTACTCATTCCAACAGCTCTACATCCTTCCTAAAATGAAGCCTCCAGACCTGTATACAGTACTCAAGGTGTAGCCTTATACAAGGAGATAATCACCTCCTTATCTCTGCTAGCAAAATTCCTGTATATCATTGACAAGACACCATGAGCTACCCTTTCAGCCTGTTTGCACTGCTCAGAACTCTTCATATCTGACTGCACAATTTCCCCCAGTTCCTTTTCATTCTCCACTACCCTGAGTGTAGTACCACCCAGTTGATATGTTACTCTGGAGTTACTGCTACCCATATGCAGTATTTTACATTTGTCAATGTTAAATTTCAGGTGCCATCTCTCAGCCCCCATGCCCAACTTTTCTAGATGCTGTTGCAGTAGCATAGGGCCTCCGTAGCCGAGTGGGCAGGAGCGGGAGTGCAGTAGCACACGCTCTTTGAGTAGACCAGGGTTCAAGCCCCTGACTGCTGAATACGGTCAATCTGCCAACCCGCACTGGACCAGCGTGGCAGATTATGGTCCATTTCCCTCAGCATGAATTGTTGAGGAGGCTTCCATCCTGCAGTGGGTTGATAATGGCTGCACTTTACTTTTTTACTGTCATTAACAACCCTGCCAACCTGCAAACTTAGACATTAACCCTGATATACCTTCATCAGTATCATTGATAAATACAGAAAACAACAATGGGCCCAACACCGAACCCTGGGGGACTCCGCTAATAACATTAGTCCACAAAGAGTAGTATCCATTGATAATCTCTCTCTCTCTCTCTCTCTCTCTCTCTCTCTCTCTCTCTCTCTCTCTTCCCCCCCTCACATTCAACCATCTTTTTATCTATTGTAGAAACTTTCCCTTATTGTCATACCGCTCTAATTTGTACAGTAGTCTTCCACGTGCCACAGTATCAAAAGCTAAAATTGAAGTATATGTTATCAACATTATTTTTTGCATGGAGTTCCTTTCTGACCACATAGTATCTGAACTATAACTGCAGTGTTGTCTAGATGATCCTGCATCACTTCCTTAACCAGTGACTCCATTATTTTCCGTGGAACAGAAGTGAGACAAACAGGTCTGTTATTACTTGTGTCACCCTTTGATCCCCATTTGTGAATTGTGAACACATTTGCACAGCTCCAATCTATGGGGACCTTCCCCTAGTCCAAGGTAGCTTTCATAATTATGGCTATGGTTTGCTTACTTCCTTTGTTGCTTCTCCCTTTAAATCATTTAGCTTCCTACCAGAGTTTGATAAGCTTCTGGCCTCCACTTCTCTATAGAACTCCTCATGTGTAATAAATGTTTATGCAAAATACTCATTCAGTTTGTCAGCTACCTCAGCAGGTTCATCAACAATCGAACCATTGACGTCAAGTGGACCAATCTGATTCATCCCCTTTTTTCTAGAGTTTACATAAGTATAGAAGTCTTTACTGTTTTTCTTTGCATCCTTTGCAAAGGATTTCTTGTGATCAGCCTTAGTTTGCCTAACCTGCTTTGTGACTAGATCACAGACTAGCTTATATCTACCATAGGCTTCTGTGTCGCCTGATAATGTGTCTCATGCAGTTTTCTTCTCTGCCACGTCTCATTAAGTCATCTGACATCCATTTATGCCTAAATCTTGAACAGTATTTCTTAGTTTGTATGAAAAGCATAGTAGCTTCCAAAATTAATTCCTTGAATGCTTCACATTTAGAATTTGTTGTTGGTAACATCATTAGTTAGTCCCATTGTATAGAATTTAAAAACTGTCTGATACCACTGTAGTCTGCTTTACAAAAGCAAAAACCCTTCCCTTTACCCCTTCCCTTTATTCCTGATGCATTTGCACTATATTTATACATAGTCTAGACTCCTTCATAGCTTGAGGCTTATGCCCTAAACGCTTGAGTCTAAATACATGATACACCATCAGGCATCTCTCATATTGTGGAGTTATACTTCATAACTGTTTTGCCATCATTGCATCACTCGGGTACCTACCCACCCACCGAAGAAGGGCCAAATAGCCCTGAAACGGTGCCGTCTGGGTGGTGGTATCCATCTGAGAATAAGTAACATTAGTCTTCTCCTTAGGTGAAGCGTTACTTATTCGAAGTAGTGCAATATCATGGCAACTCGTTGTGAAGGTATTCACAATATGAGATATAACTTAAAACGATGCCGTTTTATTATTAATAATCTGATTTATTCAGATATAGCTATGTATTCCTGATGCATTTGCACTATATTTATACATAGCCCTGATGGTACTTAATTCTTTAAGTAAATTCCACATCAGTACGCTGTGATCACTGCCACCCAGTGGTTCCTCTATCTTCAGATTCTTAATGCATGAAGAATCAGTGCTGATAATCAGATCAAGAGTGTTATTCCCTGTGGTTGCCTCTCAAACATGCTGTAGAAAAGTCATCCAATAATTTGCAGACATGATACACTAATGCCTTATAGTCTTAGTTGCTTTGGCATGTAAATAACAACATTGCATGTAGTTGAATATAAACAGGACACTAAAGTATAGTTTTCTTTATGGATTTAATCAAACCACTTTTTTTTTTTTTTTTTTTAAATACTGAAAAAGTGAAATTTGATCATCCTTGAGAATGTATATGTTTAAAATGTTATCTGAAATTTATTTTACTTGTTTCCTCTTGCTATTGAAATACCCCCAATCCATTAAAAACTAATTGTGAATAAATTATATTATTATCAGCTGTTTATAAATAACTTGCACTGGCGCCTCTGTGGGCAGGAGCAGTAGTGCGTAGCACACGATTCTTGATTTAGTCCGGGGTTCAAGCCCGTGACCACCAAATACAGAGGATGCGGAAGGTCAGGGAATGACCACCGCATATCCCCAGTCTAGATAAAGGGGTGAGGGTTGGCGTCAGGAAGGGCATCCAGCCGTAAAAATTGCATGCCAAAACAATAAAAAAACGCTGACCCCATATATAATGGGGAAAAAGCGAGGACAAAAAAAAATAATAAAAAATAAATAACTCGCACTGTTGAATGAAAGCTAAGGTCTTAATGATAAAAGCATAATGTATTGGTATGTGTGCATGAATTTACGGGTCAGCGTGGCATTTCTGAAATATGAATGTTAGCTGAAGTTTCCTGAAAATGAGATCCAGCAAAGGAGATCATAGACTTTAATTGGCTACATAATTATCCTTCATAACAGAGGGTTCTTATGCTCTTAATGAATGTTCAAGGATCTTGGTGATATTGAAACCCACTCTTTTGGAATAATCAGAGTTGTTAGCTGAAATGTATTTTTTGCTTCCTCTTGATACGGAGAGCTGGTTTCAAGCTAAAAATTGAGCTGGGGATTCTGTTGGAGTTCTGGATATCTGGGTGGTGTACTGTCTGCATAAGTAAACATATTACAGAATCCATTTTATGTCCTTCTCATTAACGCTAAATGTGAATAAATTACTTTATTATTATTATTATTATTATAATATTGATCTCTAGTTTGATTATTTCATAGTATGCTCGCATGATGTACGCATTCATTTCGATGATCCACTTGATGTGTTCGTTTTCTTCCTTCCTTCATAGTCACTAGTGCAGTTGCACAGGAAGCACTTCCAGTTGTGGTGGGGCTGGATGGTCTTGCCGTTCACTTGTGGTAGCCATACGGGGCACAGTGCCACTTGCTCCACTGTCTTCCTCGTGAGACTGTCTTCAACTTTTTGAACTGACCCCTCTGCCTACGGCTTGAATGTGAGTGACTTTATCCTGCGCCACATTTTATGCAGTATGACTATTTCCCTTTGACATCGTCCATCTATGGAGGTGAACCTGTTTAGCTTACGTCCAGTGGTATTGCTAGTTCTTGGGAGTGGCGCCAGATGGCACCACAATCTACCTTAGCTGTTACTCTGACCTTGGAGAAGGTCTGCTGGAGCAACTTATTATTATTATCTGTTTATATTTACAGATAGTAATGGAGGGTGGATGTTCAGTTCAGTTTTTCTCCCGGTGCATCCTATAAAATCTCGGTAGGATTTGGATCTGGAGACCTTGCTAGCTAATTATGTAATTTTGGAATATCACAACTCTGAATGAAACCCTACCCAGTTATGCTTTATGGGAGAATGGAATTGATTACAAGGAATTGGACCGACCGGGCTAGCCGGGTGGGTAAAGTGCCTGCCTAGCAACCCAAAGGTCGCGGGTTCGAATCCCACCTCGGGCTTGGATCAAAGTACTGCAGAAACCTTGGGAGGTGCATTATGGCCACAGAAGCCGATGTGCCAACAACTACCAAAAAAAAAAGGAATTGGATCCTAAAAATCTCTAAAGTCTAGAGTTCAGTTTTCTCTATACATAATGGCAGTCAGATGAGTTCCCTTGAACATGTGCAACTCTATGCTATGCACGCTTTGCATGTTATACCTACTCAGACTGTCAATATGTCTCCTGTGTTAGGCTGCATCAAGAATTGGACTAAATTTGGAGTCATCCTTGAGTGTCATGTCAAAGATCCATATCTCTTAGGTCCAGTTAACATGTTCGTGATACCGATTAAAATGACCTTCTTTGCAATGAGAGAGAGAGGGAGATTGCAGGCCATCTTGCACACAGGTTTTTCTCCTGCTGCTTGTGCACCTTTCCCTGCATGGCAGATGAGGGCATTTCTTCATAAATGCATTGCAATAGTAATAATACTTGGCCTTCAGTGTATTAATTATCCTCAGGGATTCAGTTTGGTGAAAGACAGTTTTCTGTAATGTCATCTGTAAGTTAGGGCATAACACTGCCAACATGATTTTTACCTCCAGCTTGTTATTTGGTTTTTAGGAGCAGGAGCAACCAAGGCCACATTGCTCCGGGAATATGCGGCGGTCATTCCCTGACCTTCCCGCATCCTCCGTATTTGGTGGTGACGGGCTCGAACCCCGGTCCAATCAAGAAGAGTGCGCCACGCACTACTGCTCCTTCCCACCTGGCTACGGAGGCGGCTTACCTCCAGCAAATCAATGATTGTTACTGGTCAAGTTTTATGTATAGAATTTAAAATCAATCATAAAAATTTCCTATCATGTCTCAGTTTTAAGATATAGATAAATAACTGGATACTGTACAAAGATATCATTTACTGTTTGAAATACAATTTTTAAACTTAACTTTTGGTTGGTTTTGTTTATTAGGCTAAAAGTTAAGCAAGTACATCATTACTGTTCTTGCAATATAGTATATTTTGATTTTGATGCACTTTTCCAGACAAGTTAGTATTTTTATTAATTTTATTCAGCTGTTCAATATATACTGTATGATACATTGATGATGATGCTACAAGAATTCAGTCTGTTCAAATTTACCAATTGCTTTTACTGTTTTTAGGTTAATGCATTCTTAAAATCTCCTCTATAAGGCTTCGGCTGTTTTGGAATAATAAAAAAAAAAGACAAAGCGCAGAACTTGCGTAAATCACCCAGACAACTTCTGCTGTTTGTGGACACTTAACCCCAAAAACTCAGGAAGGAATTATACAGTGTCACAAAAGTTGCATATTCATTGTACTTCGGCTGCAAGATCGGTGACCAAGAAAAAAATTGGGCTCCACATGTCTGTTATTGTTACTTATACTAGCTACTAAGCTTTACATACCAACTAAGAAATATTGTTTAAGATTTAGGCCTAAATGGATGTCAGATGATCTAATGAGACATATGGCAGAGAAGAAAAATGCATGGGATACATATAAATTAACATGTAACACAGAAGCCTATGATAGATATAAGCTGATCTGTAACCAAGTTACAAAGGAGGTTAGGCAGGCAAAGGCATATTATGAGAAATCTTTGGCAAAGGATGCAAAGAAAAACAGCAGAGTTCTTTACTTATGTAAACTCTAGAAGGAAGGGGATGAATGAGATTGGTCCACTTGATATCGATGGTTCAACTGTTGATGATTCTGCTCAGGTAGCTAACAAACTAAATGAATATTTTGCATTGACATTAACACATGAGGAGTTATTCAGCGAGGGGAATGCCAGAGGTGTATTCAACTCTGGCAGTAAGCTAGATAATCTTATAATAACTGAGAGTAAAGTGGAGGAGAAATTGTTGAAGATAAACACAAGAAAAGCACCTGGGGTGGATGGGATCTATCCAGTTATATTAAAGGAGGCAGCAAAGGAAGTAAGCAAACCCTTAGCCATAATTATGAGAGCTTCCTTGGACTCAGGGGAGGTACCCATAGACTGGAGATGTGCAAATGTGACCCCAATTCACAAAGGAGGATCAAAGGCTGGCACAAGTAATTATAGACCTGTTAGTTTAACTTCTGTTCCCGGAAAATTAATGGAGGCACTGGTTAAAGAAGCACTGCAGGATCATCTAGACAAGACTTCAGTTATAGCTCGGACACAGCATGGTTTTGTTAAGGGAAAGTCTTGCCTGACCAATTTGATTGGATACTATGATGCAGTCACAAAAGAACTGGATGCAGGGAATAACTTTGATATTATATATTTGGACCTTAGAAAGGCTTTTGATACTGTTGATATGAAGTTCTCTGAGCAGTGCTGCAAGATATACAGGAATTTTTCTAGCAGGGATAAGGAGGTGATTATTCCCTTGTATAAGGCAATGGTCAGGCCACACCTTGAGTACTGTATACAGGTCTGGAGGCCTCATTTCAAGAAGGATGTAGAGCTGCAGGAACGAGTACAGAGAAGGGCAACAAGATTAGTGAATGGAACAAAGGATTGCTCTCATGAAGAAAGGCTTAAGTTTTGCAAATTACAGTGTCTGGAGACTAGGCACCGGTGAGGTGATCTGATAGAGGCGTATAAAGCATTGAATGGTTTGAGCATGCTCAATGCCGATGGAATTCTTCCTCTTGCTCAGAATAATCACCTGAGAGGGCATAAATTCAGATTGAGAAAAGACAGATGTAGGATAGATGTGCAGAAATTTGCCAGCGAGTAGTTGGTTGGTGGAACAAACTTCCATCCCTTGCTGTGGAAGTTGATAGCCTAAATAAATTTAAGGCTCAGATGGACAGGTATTTCGAACGAACGGAGGGGTAAAATGGATTTTTTTTTTTTTTTTTTTTTTTTTTGGCTGATGCTGCATAGGCTTGCTTTGTTGTATCACGTGCCTCTACTAATGCTAAAATGCTAATGCTAACTTAAGGCTGTGGTTATATGGCAAGCTGAGAGCATTATCTTTTGCCATCCCTATGGTGTGGCGCGAACCCAAGAAACATTTCAATGACTGGTATTTCTGCATGACAAAAATAAAAGTTATTTCCAAAAAGAGCAAGCGCTGCATCAAATATCCCATCAACAATTAGGCCAGTGCCACACGGTAAAGAACTGTCAGTACCTGTGCCACCAAAATCTTGGGGTATTGGAAGTAGTGATGAAGGTACAGAAGAAATCGTTTCACCAGATGTCGGGGAACTACGTACTTCACATGATTTGGACTGTGTGCCAGAAAAAGAAAAGGCCCCACACTACATTGAACAAGAAGAACTAAGTGACTTAATCAGAGACTTGGCCTTATCCAAAGAGAAGGCTGAATTACTCGGATCCAGACTACGACAGTGGAACTTACTCACCAAAGGGACAAACATTACAATATACCATAAGTGAAATGAAGAGTTTTCAAGATATTTTGCAATGGAAAACAACATGTGTGTATGCAAAGATGTCATTGGTCTTATGCACAAACTGAACATTGATCACAATACCTCTTGAATGGCGTTTGTTCATTGATTCGTCAAATCTAAGTTTGAAAGTAGTATTGCTTCATAATGGAAATACTTTACCATCAATTCCTCTTGTTCATGCTGTTGGCCTGAAAGAAACTTACGATGGTATGAGAAAAAATAGATACGTACAATGGACATACCATCGTTACTATTACAATGGTATGTCCCAGATTCTTGCTGCTATACGTTACAATGACCATGGTTGGAATATTTGTGGTGATCTCAAAGTGATTAGACTGCTTGTTGGGTTGTAAGGTGGTTTCACTAAATACTGTTATTTCCTGTGTTTGTGGGATAATCGTGCAAAAGCCAAACACTGTCGTACAACACTGGGACAAGAGAGATGAATATATTCCTGGCAAAAGCAATGTAAAAGTATGTTCCATTGGTTGATCCACAAAAGGTTTTTCTTCCCCCTTTACACATCAAGCTTGAACTGATTAAGAATTTCATTAAGGCACTGGATAAAGAAAGCAGAGGATTCACATATTTACTGAAAATGTTTCCAAATTTATCTCGTGCAAAGTTGAAAGAAGGAATTTTCATAGGTCCTCAAATAAGAAAACTCCTAAAAGATGAAGAATTTCAAAGAAACCTGAATGATGTTGAACTGGGCTGCACGGAGATCTTTCAAGACTGTGGTACACAGATTCCTTGGAAAGAGAAAAGAAGAGAACTATGAGCAGTTGGTGACAAACTTGCTGAAATGTTACAAGAACACGGGGTGCCGAATATCATTAAATTCTTTTCCTTCATTCCCATCTGGATGTCAGTGATGAACAAGGAGAGCGCTTCCACCAGGATGTATCTGCAATGGAAAAACGATACCAAGGTTGCTGGGACTCTGCCATGATTGGAGATTAATGTTGGTTCCTTAAATGGGAAAGCAATCTGCAGTATAAAAAGAAATCATTGAGTGGAAAACATATCTAAGTAACATTATTGTGTGTAATAATTAACCAGGTATGCTGATATTGTATAAAAACAAGGAATTTAAAAAATGCATACATCTTTTGATGTAGACATGACAGAAGTAAAAGGTTGATATTTTCATAATCAGGACATTAATTTTGTTCAGAATAACAAACTTTCGTTCCAGAGGTACGACAAAAAAATTTTGTCCGGTTAATGTTTATATGCTGATGTTTTGGCATTTTGTTGGGCCCTATAGCTTCTAAGGATATCAGATTTCTTGAATTCTCTCTCTCTCTCTCTCTCTCTCTCTCTCTCTCTCTCTCTCTCTCTCTCTCTCTCTCATCATGATACCACATTTGGGTGGCCAGTTCAAGGACCCTTGCTACTTTTGCTTAGAACTGGCACATTGCCATCCTCAAATGGTGTCTGTGCATTGGACACAAAATGGTACACAAATGTGTATTAGTATCCATTCATAATCAAACTGAGTGGTGATGATTAGACTACTATTTTTCAAAACCACCCACATTTGCATATCAAAATGATGTATCTGTACTAATTTGCATAAAGTTACTTGACCTGGGTACACAATTTCAATTCAATTTACAAAGAGGAAGTGAAAAGATTCCACTGTGCCTTAATTTTTGTCCACTGGTGTATATTTTTATATTTATTTTGATTATATTGTTAAGTGACAAGACCTTGAAACATGAAGGTGAGGGCAGAAACACACTATTATCACATCATGTGAATCTAGTCATATCTGTGTCACAGAGTAGTACTCTGTGGGCCCTGTTTAGTGTAAACTGCAAAGTCAGTCGGAGAAGAAGTCTCGTCACTGTAATGTACGGTGGCCACATTAAAAATTTGATCTCGAGGTACTCATGCTTATGTTTGGGGTATTCATTCCTCTTTTAGGGATACTCGCATTAACCTAAAACTGAACAATTTTAATAACAACCATTTTATTTCTATATTTTGTTGATTTTTACAAGTTCGTGGAATGTAAATTAGTCAAACTTGAATAAAATTAACAGAATTATAGCCCGTGCTTTAATTTGTTTAATTCGGAAAATTTTATTGCAAAAGTTATAAACACTAAAGGAAATTTTTTTTATTATTTTTTTTATTTATTTTTTATTTTTATAAATATTAACATCAAATGTTTTACCTAATTGTTAACAATACACATTCAATAAACCTGATTTATTTTATCAAAAAGAAAATATTTACCTAGCAATACTTTTGATTTGAGCAAATTTTCTTTAACAGTTTTTTCATTTTTTAGTACATAATGTGTAAAATTCTTTGCATGACATATTTTGATTGGTTTTCTGCAGCATTTCTCCTTCAACATTCTTTAGAGCTAATTTATTTCTATCCTTTTTCCATGAGTTAAACATTTGAGCTAACTACTCGCTCACTCATTGCATTTGAGTGAGGCAAAGCAAAAACAAAATTAATATTTTTTTCTGTATTATGTACTTTATACGCATTTAAAAATTTTTTTCCAAACATCTGTGGTATTTTTGAGGTCTTTTGTCTCAATATTTCTACGGAATGATTTCAACAGAACATATTCTTCATACGGCAAATCGATATTGGGAATTTTAAATAAAAAAAAGTTTGTTGCCTGAGCCTTAAACTATTACAACGAAATAAAAAAGAAGTCAAGTAGAATGTAAAAGGTTACAAAGTAAGCATAATATGAATATTCTACAACCCTCTTTGTAAATAGGATAGAATGTCGTATTTGAGTCTTTAATTAAGGGTGCATTTCAACAACAACTTTATCGTCAGTTAATTTTTTCTTCCTAAATAATCATCTCAACAGGGTGTTTTATGATTTCTGCTTTTTTTCAAATGTTAAAAAAGGGGTATCTTGGAAATTTTATTATACTTCCAAAAGGGTACGTCTAGTAACCTGTATCGTATGTGTCATTCTCTTTGAGGAAAGCTGAAGCGAAATGAATTGCCACAGTTCATCCTCCTCTTCAGATTTCGAAGAATATTTAGAAAATGCATGCACTTTTCTTATAGCCAAGAAAACAAAAGAGTACGCAATGGATACACGGCATCAACTGGAAGAGAACAGAAAAAGGCGAATTTCATCATTTACTGCAGGACTTAGAAGAAGATAAATCGTTTCACGATGTACTTGCGGATGAATAAAGAAGAATTTAATTTCCTATATAATCCAATTAAGGATGACATTCAAAGGCAAAATATGCAATTTTGAAATTCAATCAGCGCTAAGGAAAAATTAGTTATATGTTAAAGGAAAGTTAAAATACTGCAAGTTTAATTTTGAATAAGGACTTATTCGGTCAAAATACGAAACAAATTTTTAATGAAATTTAATAACAACAAAAAACTACTTCTCAACCCTAAAAATTGAACTTGTAAGAAATTATTATGAGTTGTGCAAATTGAAATGATTGACTTGTTTGTCCTCTAATTTGTAATTCTGTTGGTCTATTTTCCTCCTTTGGCCATTTTTGAGCGTCCCTGTGACTGAACATTTGCAGTAAGTATGTCGAGTAGCTGGTTGAAGTGGAGGGTGCTTCGGAATAGGCACAGGAACAACGTCCTCTAAGTTGTTATTTGTTTTTGGATATTCTTATTTGTGCGCTGAAAACAGATTATTTACTTCAATTTAATTTCTATTAGCATTTCCTCCATTTTCCTCTTGTCAAGCCTAATGAAATTTCTGTTCGAACAGAAAAATCTGACTTCTTCTGCAATAAAATAATGCTCCCCCCCCCATTTCACTTTAGATATGTATACAAGTGAAGTCTTGTGAAGTGATAATAGTGTGTTTCGGCCCTAAATGTTCATTGCTAATCTTTCTCTAGCACTGCAATTTTGTTGATCTATACCCCCCCCCCCCCCCAGAAAAAAAAAACAAAAAAAAAAAAACTTGTAATGCCCTGCCTGGGAACCACCGCTGTAACGAATTTTTAATAATAGCAGTGTGGTGAAGTGAATTTTTTCATGAAAGTTCAAAGTTTTATAAATATGAAAACATTTTATCCAAACTTTTCTTTAAATTTTTTTTTCTTTCTTATTTTGACCTGATTGTCCAACTTTAGACTGAAGTTATTGCCAAAAATCAAATCAAAAATTTTTAAATATCTCAGGTTGGTTGGTTGTGTTCAGATTTTTCTGGTGCAAAGTCTACTAAGGCCATATTGAACCTATCATAATATTTAATACTAGTTTTAAAGATCTCAGAACATGAAAGGATGCTTTGTATGAATCTTGTACGAAATGATCTTGGAAAAGTAAATTTAGATAATGTACTGTACCACACACAAAATTTAAACATTAAATAAATGCCCCTGGAAGGGTTAAAGTTTCTAGACTCCATCCAAAACAAAGCAGTCAGGTTAATTAGAGATCCCACTCTTATGAACTTGCTCCTCTTGCTGGCCCACCAAAGATTTTTGCATGGGCATTAAGCTTTTGAATTGGAATTTGTGATTCCATTTTTGTCTTCCAAAGCAGTTTGAACACACAGCAGCTAGTTGCCATCTGTTTAGTTCATCTCCAGACTTACCATTGTTCTTCATTTATCTCTTCTACTTTTCTTTGGGGAAGGGGGAGCCTTCCTTATTATTCATTTCCTGAAAATTATTTTTTTCAGAAATTCAATTTAAATGTCAACATATCTTTTGCTTTCCTAATCCATACACTGTGCTAGAGTATAATAGATTCCAGTAACTTTTTGTATTTTGAGTTACCTTGCAAAAGAAAAAAAAATTATTAGCTTAGAAAATATTAAATTTGTTAGCTTGAGCGTATTATAAAGTTTCCATAAATATAAAATTTATGGAAATTGTGCAAAATACACAATATATCCCCCACACTCTTTCTTTTAAAAGAGTAATCATGATTATGAGAAATCTTTGGCAAAGGATGCAAAGAAAAACAGCAAAGAGTTCTTTATCTATGTAAACTCGAGAAGGAAAGGGATGAATCAGATTGGTCCACTGGATATTGATGGTTCAACTGTTGATGATCGTGCTCAGGTGGCTAACAAACTAAATGAGTATTTTGCATCTACAAAGTAACTTCACACATGAGGAATTGTTCAGGGAGGGAGAATGCCAGAGGTGAGCTAGATGATTTTGCAATAACTGAGAGGAAAGTGGAGGAGAAATTGTTGAAGATAAACATAAAAAAGGTACCCGGGTGGATGGGATCTATCCAGTTATATTAAAGGAGGCAGCAAAGGAACTAAACAAACCCTTAGCCATGATTATGAGAGCTTCTTTGGGTTCAGGGGAGGTACCCATGGACTGGAGATGTGCAAATGTGACCCCAATTCACAAAGGAGGATCAAAGGGCGACACAAGTAATTATAGACCTGTTAGTTTAATTTCTGTTCCAATAAAATTAATGGAGGCACTGGTTAAAGAAACACTGCAGGATCATCTAGATAAGACTTCAGTTATAGCTTGGACACAGCATGGTTTTGTTAAGGGAAAGTCTTTCCTGACCAATTTGATTGGATACTATGATGTGGGGATGCAGGAAATAACTTTGATATCATATTTGTATCTCAGAAAGGCTTTTGATACAATTGCACATGGAAGACTGCTGAACAAATTGGAGCAGTGTGGCATTGGAGGAAAATTGCTACTATGGATAAAGGGATGGTTGAGTTGGAGAAGACAGAGTTGGTAATCAGTGGACACTGCTCATAGTGGACTAATGTTATTAGTGGAGTCCCTCAGGGTTCAGTGTTGGGTCCATTGTTGTTTTCTGTATTTATAAATGATATTGATGATGGTATATCAAGCTTAATGTCCAAGTTTGCAGACGATACGAAGGTTGGCAGGGTTGTTAAGGACACTAATGACAGTACGCTGCTGCAAAAGGATCTAGAAAAGTTGAGCAGATGGGCTGAGAGGTGACAAATGAAGTTTAACAAATGTAAATACTGCATATGGGAAGCAGTAACCCCAGAATAACATATAAACTGTGTGGCACTACACTGACAGTGGTAGAGAATGAAATGGACCTGGGGGTAATTTTGCAGGCAGATATGAAGTTTTCTGAGCAGTGCAGATGGTCTGCAAGAGTAGGTCATGGTGTCTTGTCAGTGATATACAGGATTTTTCTAGCAGGGATAAGGAGGTGATTATCCCCTTGTATAAGGCAATGGTCAGGCCACACCTTGAATACTGTATACAGGTCTGGAGGGCTCATTTTAAGAAGTATGTAGAGCTGTTGGAATGAGTACAGAGAAGGGCAACAAGATTAGTGAATGGAACAAAGGGATGCTCTTACGAAGAAAGGCTTAAGTTTTTTTTGAAATTACAGTGTCTGGAGACTAGGCACCTGCGAGGTGATCTGATTGAGGTGTATAAAGCCTTGAATGGTTTGAGCATGCTCAATGCTGATGGGATTCTTCCTCTGGCTCAGAATAATTACCTGAGAGGGCATAAATTCAAATTGAGGAAAGACAGATGTAGGATAGACGTGTGGAAGTTTGCCTTTAACCAGCAGGTAGTTGGTTGGTGGAACAGACTTCCATCCTTTGTTGTGGAAGTTGATAGCCTAAATAAATTTAAGGCTGAGCTGGACAGGCATTTGGAACGAATGGAGGGTTGAAATGGGAGCGTGTTTTTTTTTTTTTGGCTGATGCTGCATAAGCTTGCTTTCTTGCTATAAACACTGTAACAAGGGGATATTAAACTGAATAAAATATGATCTTTTGTATTGTTTAAAAAGGAGGAAGAAACTAATATAAATAGAAACATTATACAGTAACCTCCTGATTTTTGAACATTTATGAATGTGTGAAAGAAGTAAATTTCTTTTCTGTATGCTTCCACCATGTTGCCCATTCGTTCCTACCTCCAGTGAATGGCAACAAACAATATCCAGTGCATGGATAACCTATGTGATATGATGGAAAAATAAAGAATTGTTGAATTTCTATTGGTCCAATTTTAATGAAATTTGGGAAGGCTTGGCAAATCTTCCTGAAAGATCTAAATATAAAACTTCATGAAAATCTAACCACTGGGAATCAAGTTATTACACTCAGATTAACAGACAAGAAATAAGAATCATCACATTTTGTTATTAGTTTGATTTTAATGAAAGTTGGACAGGGTCAACAAATTTTTTTTTAAAAAGACCATGTATAAAATTTCAAGAAAATCCCTTACTTGAGGATGGATGGACATGGGGGAGACAGTAGGTGCATTGTGCATATATGCTAATATATAATTAGGAGTGTATCAACAAATAATATTACCTTGCATCATTTGGCCATTTTAATGCTAAATGTAATATAACAAAGATGTTAAAAAAAAATTTTGGCACACATTGTTCCATTATATCTGTAGGGGAATTTGCAATTACAAATGACTTTTCAGGAATGTATGGCATTCATAATTCAGGATACTGCTGTAATGAAGTTTCATTACACTCTGAATTTATTTTGTGAATTCCATTCGCAAAGTAAATTCAAAAATGAGGTGTGTGTGTGAAAAATTTTGGAATGAAAGAAATAAACTAAACTATAGCCCTTCAAAGGCTGAGGTTTTTTCTTTTAAAGGTATATACAAATAGATATTTTGACAATTTTGCTTCTAACAAGTAAGTGCAGCATTTTATGAGCAAGATAATACTCTATGTAGCTGTTATATTTTGATGATTATTATTCATATAATTACATAGTAGTGATGATACGCATGGTTGCATTATATTTAATGTTTCATAATTATAAATATTTTTTGTTTTTCAGCTCTCTTTGGATGAACTGAACATGGGTAACTTACAGCCGCAGGTTGTTGTGATGGCTATCACCTTGGCTATGGAAAGGAAGCCATCTCACAGGGAAATGACTTCAGTTCTCTTATCTGATATGTATGGTCAAATTCTCTCTCAGGAGCACATTGCCAAAGGCTTTGATATTCTACTGCAGATACTTCCTGATTTAGTACTTGATACTCCTGATGCCCCAACTGTAATTTGTTAATTTTGTATACTATCTAATATATAAGGGACATATAGGGTGATAAATGATTTTTCCAATTTTAAAAACTTACTGTAGGAAAAAAATTAACCAAGACAGAGTATATAGCAAGCTATAACTTGGTTTTGTTCTAGCTGGTTTTATTGACAGTAATAATTGTCCTGTTGATAATGCTTTGTTTCACATGGAGAGATGAGTGGGAGAGGTGGATGTCCAGTCTTACATAGTTTCAACCTAAAAATTCATTCATATTGTTCAGCTTGCTATGCTATGAAATGTGTGGCAGGAAGCAGATTACAATGACAAAAGGAGCAGACAGAAATTGAATGGGACAAAATCTTTAGTTTCTTTTTTTTTTTTTTTAGTGTAGGCTGCTTTTCAGTGTATTGCAATTAACTTTTTCATATCTCTGGAAAGATGATATGTAATCACTCTGTATATATGTTAGTATTCTAATTTTGTATATATACATATACAGGGTATATTGAAGCATGGACCCTTAGGAAGTATATGCAGTATTTTCTTTGTGGCTCCAGAAATAGTATTGCAGCACTGAAAGAAGACATTAAGAACACATGCCCTCAGATCAGTGTTTCTTTTAGAAGTGTTCAAGAAAACATTTGTACGAGAATTCATGTCTGTGTATGGATGCTAATGGCAATAAATTTGAGTAATAAATGAGTTAAGTGTTATTTCATTTTTCCTATAAGTCCAGACTTCTGATACATCCTGTATAGTGATAAGTAGAAATTGAGTTTTTTTGTTTCCATAAAAGTTATTTTTTTGTGGTTTCATCATTAAAAATATATCTACAATAAAACCTGCATTAAGTACCACCTCTTGGGCAAAAACATGGTGCTTAAGAGGTTGTATGTCAAATTTTGCTAACTTTAATTCAGATATTTCATTAAATAAAGAAAAGAAAACAGGTCTCAGTGTAATATAAAATAACTGTATAATATTAAATAGTGATTCTTCAAAATTTCCTAGTTTAAAAAAACATTTTCATAACCCTTAAGAACAACAAATTCTTTTTATACCAGTAAATTTTGTGATGAATTGTACATCATTTTACTACACTTAGTTTATATTTTATTTTATATATACTGAGTAGTTCCTGGCAGAGTTCAATGCAAACATTTGGCATTTTCCCATTTTGCACACTTCAATTAGCAAGTTTATTTAAAAATGAAATAGCCAAATCTTTTGGAAACATTTTAATAGTTTCAGTTTTGATTTCTGATTAAGAGCTTATCCAGAAAATTGTCTGGTGAACTTGGATTTTAACAATTCTTACATTCTTATCATTGTTGATTGATATCAATTTGGGTTAAAATGTACAAGAATTGTTTCCTTCTAAAATTTAATTTCATTACATGTATTATTCCTTGATCCATAGATTTTTATCAAACTTATACAATTACATGTAAAGTCCTTAATTTTGACATGCTGTCTTGCAATACGTATCAGTATTTTTTTATGATAAAAAAGAGAAAAATAGCCTGATGACTAAATAGATTAAAAAAAAAAAAAAAAAAAAAAAAAAGCATGGAATTATATCTGCCAGCAGTAAAAAATGCTTGCTTAATACAGATGAGATTAGATTTTGGGGGACTGAATGCACTACTTGCTGTTTATTTTAGACAGGTTGGTGCTTAGACTATTTTCATAAGAGAAATTTGTTAAGTGACTAATAAAAATGTCATTTAACAGAGGGCTGCAAGGGTTTCACTGTATTTGATTTTATACACTTATTTCATATTTAATTATAATTTGTGAATTTTTTTAAACAATTACATGTTAATCAAAATAGATATTATAAACCTAATAGGCAGTTCAATATAATTTTGGATAAGTAGTTAAACAAAAACAGAGTATAAAGTGTTATAGGATGGTTTTATTACTCTTTTCTTCATGGAGAAAGAATAATAAAGTAATATTCTTTATTTAGTAATAAAATTGGGCACACTTAGTCTTTTAGTAAAAACTGTTGAAAAACAAACTGACAATAATTTTGGATCTTGTAACACTTGCCACAGTTAGAATTAACAAATAAAAGCTGAGAAAGAATAGTATACATACACAGGCACCCCCGTAGCCAGGTGGGAAGGAGCAGCAGTGCGTAGCACACGCTTCTTGATTAGACCAGGGTTCGAGCTCATCACCACCAAATATGGAGGATGTGGAAAGGTTAGGTAATGACCACCGCATATTCCAGGAGCAATATGGCCTTAGTTGCTAATGTCCCTAAAAAACCAAATAACAAACGAATAGTATACACTAATCATATCTTGATTGATAAAAGGAAGAAGATAAATTTCTTTTGTTAATTAAATGGCACATTATGAAACAAAGTTCAAAAATAAACAGAATATGCTATTATTGTAATGCAAGTTTGATTAACATTACAAAACACAACTTGAGTTTGAGTCTATATGAATGAATAAGTGAAGTAAACGAATGAATTTTAGTGAAACAAGAGAAAATGGCATTAATCTTCTATGTGGTACAGTAAACGTTCCCAGAATTGCATGTTAAACATAACCAAAGCCAGATGCACTTACCAAGTGCTCGCCTTGAGTAAGTAGCAATGCACTTTTGCAATGGTTGGTTTGGTACATCTGCTTATAGCCAATTCTGGCTGGATAGTGTGAGAGAATCTTGAGTTGCATTAATAACTCTTGTTCACTGTGGAACTGATGGCCTTATAAATCTTTTATATTTGAGAAAAGAAAAAAAAATTATGTTGTGATAGGTCAGGTGAGTAAAGGGAATGAGGTAGTATAATGGTGTTGTATTTAACAAAGCTTTTGTTGTATGAGAAATGTGCAGGAGTATTGTTGTGTAACAACTTCCATTCCTTTGCTGTCCACCATTTGACAAGGTGGGCAGAAAAATGTTTCTTGCATGCAACACCTGAACATATCTTACTTTATTCATAGTGGCACCTTGGGGAATGAAATCTTGGTGTATAGTATCTCGGTGGCATAAAAAAAAAAAATCTTCCCTTAAACCTGTCTTGCTCAAATTTTTTTTTTTTTTTTTTTTTTTTTATATCACTACAATTTCCAGGTTGTTGATTCCTATTTTGCTTGTAGGGTGTAGAGAAAACAGCAGATCTTGTCTATGGGGATGATGAATTCTAGGAACAGCAGATTATTATCAGATGCTATTATTCACTTGTTGATTGTTGGTAAGCTTCTCAAGTACATGCTGAGCAACCTGATGCATGTTAAATCATTTCTTAAAATTCCAAGACTGCTATGTGAAATGTTTATAGCATCAAGGTTATAAACATTCAGTTGACAATTCTGATGTCTGGCTGTTTCAATTTTTTTTTTTTTTTTTTTTTTTTTTTTTTTGGATACACAAACAATTAAAGGTCTTCCAGTATGATTGCAGTTTACTAAACTTTCTGCTCTCTCTCTTTGAATCTATTCTGCCATTTAGACAAGAGTAAAAGACGAATCCTTTCCATGAACTTGATGCATTTTTTCAAAATTTTATGAATAAAATAAATGCACATTAAACACACAGCAGGGAAACATATTGATTAACAAACTTTTATATATGTGTAGATGCAGCTCAAAACTTGCAATTTGATAGAAAATTGTGCTGCATTTATTGGCTACACCATTCTATAGTGAATAGGAAGTAATACTTAATATAGTCAAGAAGTCCAAGAGGAACAACTTCTTGACCATATCATGAATTGCTGTAATAATTAAATTATGATAACCTTCTGAATTCTGTCATAATATTTATAACATTTTAACACTAATAAGGATATGTGTTATGGAGATATTACATTATGATTGATTATTTATTATTATTTTGTAATGGTATCATAATGAGTAGCTAAGGGAGCTGAGAATTAAACACAGTTAAATTTTAGCAGTTTTTTTTGATGAAGGTCAGCCATTAAAGACAAAACAATTTGTATTTTTCAGGTGTTGGGAAATTTCATTGCTCGTGCAGTAGCAGATGACTGTCTTCCACCTAAGTTTGTTCTTAGTTACAAAGGAACCATTGAGTGTGAACATGCTAGGTGGGTGCAAAATGAAATGTTATTCAAAAATATTGTATATGAAATGAAATGAAATGTACTTGTAAGTTGTTGGGTTGGATGGAAGTCATGTATTCTGACTTAAGTTGGGATATATGATCACAGAAAGTGGCAAAATAAATTCATTTGTATTTCTCTTTTCCCTTCCTTATGGCACTGATGGTTTTAAAACCATCTCAAGCCTTATAGGGCTTTAGGTTAGGCAATTTATTAAATAGACATTTACAAAACGTTTTTAACTTAAAAGAAACTTCAGTTTGTTTTGAAGGGGAAAGTCTCATCTGCTTTTGGTAATATTTGTAGGTGTATTTAATTTCTTTTTGATTGCAAATTTTAAAATTGTTTAGCCATTAATACATTGTTTACAACTGTTATTGAACTTTTATGGCAGAAAATAAACTTGATTTGGATACAAGTCAGGTACTACAGTCAGACCTTCATATAACGAAATCGATCGTTCGCCTGAAAAAAATTCACTATACAGAAATTAGGAGCTTCAATTCAATATGCTATCTAGTGACTGTTTTTGAAACTAGAAGAATCAGTGATGGTCGCTCCATCAGTTGAAGTGGTTTATTTATTATAGTTTAAACTTGAGTCACGTTAATTGACATGATTCGGAGTCAGTGTTAAAATAGAAGAAACATTTTACCCCCCCTTTTTTTTTTTTTTTTTTTATTAGTACATTTCAGAATATAAGTGGCCTATGAACACCAAAATACAGCCCTGACTGAAGGCCTCGGCACAAAGTTTCAAATGCTGCCAACATTTCATGTTTGGAAGGTTTATTATTGCACTCATTGCCTTTGTTGCCCTCATTTTCATCCAACCCATCGTCAATATTGTCACTAATTCTTTGAATACTCTCCAAAATGTTGGAGTCACTTGGATATTCAGCTACTATGACATCATTATCAACTCCTAAAGATTCTTCAAGAAAAATTTCTCCACTGATCAAACCTCTCATTTGGAGTTCTTCCCAAGATTGCTCAATGTCTTGTAGCAGTTTATCCTTCTCATTGCTGTTAATTGGGATTTTAGAAACTGCTTTTATGAAACAATTCTTAATCATTGTTTCCGTCGCATCTTGACTCCACACTTCTGCAAACTCTGATATGCAAGATCTATAACAGAATCTATAGGTTGGTTCGTTTCTATTCTCAGTATAAATTTTTTTCAGTGTGCACCTTCAGTAGTTCATTTTCAAATTATTGATAATGCCTTGGTCTATTGGCTGCAGTTTAGATGAGGTGTTCGGAGGGAAGAAAACAAGCTTCACACTTGTAAGTTTCAAAATTACTGAGTGAAGGTGGGCAGGGCAGTTGTCAACAATCAAAACAATTTTTCTGTTTTTCTTTTGTCATCTTTCTATCGAAATTTAAAATCCACTGTTCAAAAATTGCACTTGTCATTCAAGCTTTTTTTTTTTTTTTTTTTTGTAGTAGTCCAACTCTTAACGACTTTACTCCTTTGAAATATCAGGGTTGGTTACTTTTGCCTATTACCAAAAGTTTTTTAGTTTTTCATTACTCGCCATATTTGCACCAACCAAGTCTGTAATTCTCTCTTTACTATTTTTACCACTTACACATTTATCACCTTTAAAAATCAGTGTGTTGTTTGCCAAACATTTAAAAAATAGACCTGAAAAATAGATTTCATCAATGTTGAATATGTCTTTGGGCTCATAGTCCTCCATAATTTTTTTTCAAAACTATTTTTTTAAACTGGTACAGTCTTCAATTACAACCCCACTTTCACCAGAAATATCTTTTTCGAGAAAGTGATGGCACTTTTTAAACATTGGAATCTTTTATGCGCCAGAAAAGATGCATACTCCATAGCCTTTTCTTTTATTAATGGCCCTGCATGTTTTGGTCTCGAATCAACTTCACCCACTTAAAAACAGCTTCATCTTCATATAGGCATAATTTTGCATGCTTCTGACTGGTCCCGTTTCCTCATGGTTTGAGAATCGAAACACAGTTTTTCAGAATGCTTGTCATTCTGAAAAACCATGTCACTACAGGCAGGGATACCAAATTTTAAAGTTTTTTTTTTTTTTTTTTTTTTTTTTAACTCCCTGGGCTACACTATTAAGCACTTCCACCTTTTCCACTACACTCAAGGACTTCTTCTTAAACATTGTATAAGGTTACTTGCACAACAGCTAAAATAAAACTGATTTAGGGACCACTTGTAGAAGAAGAAATTTTTATTGTACAGTACCATACAGAGACAAGTGAAATTTAGTGAAAGTGTAGATGACTTATTTCTGCAAAACAACAGATGGATTTCTGGGATAAAGGAAAATCACTTTCTTCTAATTCTCTAATACGGTGCTTACAATATAAAACAGGTTGACCAGTGTCTGTGTCGGGAATATGCCTTAATCCTTGCAAAAACTGGACAACACAGATAGCAGTTGACCAGTGCGACTTCTCGGTACAGTAATGGCTTTACAGGACACTAATTTGTGGAATGCTCTTAGGAATTAAACCCTTTAGCTATTAAAAGCTAAAATGATTAATTCTTAGTCTTTTTAGCTCCTAATTCGTGCTTTCTACAGCATCAGCTCTATGGCCTTAAAAGGCCAGAGGTGCGAACAATCCGTACCCAGGTCTCTCAAAATCAGTTCGTTATATGGAAACTATTTTCAATGTAATGACTAAGGGGAAATTGAACTTCCATATAGCAAAAAAATTTGCTATATGGAAGTTCGTTAAAGAGAGAGGTCTGACTGTATACGTTACATTCTAAATAGTCTTAGTAGATTTTTTTGAAATCCATGATTTAGTTAATGGATGAGAATTTAGGGCATCACAAGAAATTAGGATTTCATCTCTACAAGAAAAATTTTAGTGTCGTGGTCTGAGAAAATATTAAGATAATATTAAAAACAGTATTTCAACTAAGGGAAAGAGGAATAGAAATCGTGCGGATTAGGGTTGAAAATGGCCATGAGATAGGGTCTCAAGGAGAAGTGCCCATCGCAAAGTTGCAATGGTACTTAGAGGACAACTACTTAGCTGCATATTTTGAAGGATGGGGATCCATGTAACTGTGATGCTTGGAGGATGAAGATCAAGAATATTAGGTGTGTGATTCAGATTGTTATTCTATTAAGTGAGTGAGCAAATTGTGCAAGGTCATTAATAATAGCAAGTGCCTTGGCATCTCTACGAACCAGCTCCATATAATTATAACTGGTTTTCAATAACAATTTTATATTCCAACTGGTTGCAATAGAAAATTGCAACCAGTTGGAGTTTTGAAAGAAAGTTAAAAAGTTTGGAGTAATTTGTCAGGTTGAGAGATTGATAGAGGTAGAAATTTTTAGCCAAATGATCTCAAAAAAAGAGGAGATTCCTGATTAGGATATCTCCTAACAAGAAATATCAGAATTGATATATGCATTAGTGTCACCTTCCTAATTACTGTGGTTATCATAGTAATTAGGATGGATGAAATTGAGTGATTGTTTTTTTTGGGGGGGGGGGCAAATGATAATTGAGATCCTCTCAGAAAAAGTAAGAGCTTAGCAGGTAGTTGATGGAAATCAGACATTGAGACCTTTTATGTTTTGAATTGAATTAGGAATTTTTTGCAAGGGTTTTTCTTTGAAGAAAAAATTTTGTTCTATTAATTTGACTCTTTGTGATGAAGTGATGTAGATGAGGTACAAGTTGGGCAGCTCCTTAACGTAAAGTGGCCTTGTTCAGCTTCTCCTGCACATGTACGGTGCACACAATACAGATATTACATATATTACACACGTGTACGTGTGTAATATATGTTTAGTGGACTATCTAGCACTTTCCTTCAAAAACTGTTTTAAAGCTACACCTTCATTGTAAGCAATATTGAATCTTACCCTGAAGTCTTTTGTAACTTCAAAAGGCATGACTTGCACTGTGTAGTAGAATAGATGGATTTTGAAACTCTGCTCTAGAGCCCAGACCTGGTTTTTGTTACTTCAAGCCTCCATTAAGAAAACTAGTTGCATTGTTCTAGTGGATTAACCATCTGACACCTGGTATTGCCTAATATCAGAGACTCCAGAAGCTCAGCCATTTCTCTGTGGTATGGATGCTACTCTTTAACCCTCCCCCCCTTATGTTGATTAATACCTGGTGTATTGCTCCCAAAATATTTTTAGACCTTGCACTTGGGGATGTACCCAGAGTTACTAACAGTTTTCCAGTATAAAGTTAGAAGAAGGTGTGGTTATCACAGAACAGCTGGACTTTTGCAAGAAAAATTCTGTGCACTTAACTGACAAGTGTGACTTAATTATCCATCCCTTCAGTATATAATACATCCAAGCAGCCTTAGCTGTTATCATTTGAAGAATGCCCATGCTAAATCTGGAGGAATTATGTGTATATGCAGTAAACTCCCGTATAATGCTTTCAAAGGGAACTTGCTTATCGTACTCTTTGAGATTGGTCTCTTTGAAAGAATTATAACAGGAGTTTGCTGCTTTACACACAAGTCTTCAAGGTTTGGCATGAGCATTCTTCAAACGATAATAGTTAAGGCTGCTTGTTGATGGGGCCAATATTTAAGTCACACCTGTGACTTAAATATCGGCCCACCTACCCATCCATAACATCCCAGGATTGCTAATGGGATTAGAAGAAAAGTGCCAAAAGTAGGACATCTGTAAGTAGGAGTGTTATAATGGGAGTTAACTTGAGTGTGATTGTATTGTATTATAACAAAGTAAAAAACTTATGTAATGATAGTAAAGCAATACAACTATTGATAAGCTTTCATTCTGAATAAACTCCAGTAAGACACTTGGCCTAAAATCCACTGGATTTGGGAGTTGGCACTACATTCATTTGTTTATTTTAATTTCATATGAAATTTACTGTTGCAATAACCATGTACTTTACTATAAATATCAGGAAAAAATTTCTTCAGTTAACAAGAAACTCACAGTAAAAATCATAACAGTAAAAAAAAAAAAAAAAAGTTTGTGTAGGTACTGCATACATTGAATACATAAATATTGATTTTTTTTAATTCACTGCATTATGTATTATATTTGTATGTATACTAAGTATTCTGATTCATTTTATTTTTGTATGATACAAGCTTTACGATATAAAGAAAGAAAAAAAAAAAAAAAAAAAAACTTGTTCTTAAGATCAGAAGTTTGAATTGGGATGTTACTGTAGTAAGCTTATTTTTGATTAGAATGTTAAAATAAATAGTTACAACCCATTGAAACATGGAAGGGGTGTATCCATTCTTTTGTACTTAATATTAATAATAATAGAAAGGCTGTAACAAATTAGCATGCTTGGCTGATTGCTGCTTAATGAATATTGGATCTTTTTGTTCTTTTGGATATTTTTTGTATGGCTTTTTTTTTTTTTTTAATATAAAAAAAAAATGGACTTTTTAGATGCTACAAGATCACAGTTTTATTTACTTTGTGTTCTTGTATAAACATTTTAATTAAGGTAATCATAGCCATTCATATAATTCTTTTGTATTTGATATCCATACAGTAACATTTTTACTTTTACTTTTTGGAAAATTACTGTTAATATACTTTCCAAAACATGTTAGGTCTGCTTTGGAGCATGCTGATATATTACTAAGCATGAAGCATGGTATGGTTAGACTAGATAATGTTTGGGGAGTTGGAGGAGGAATGAGGCCTGTAAAATACCTTATCAATCAGGTATGTATAATACATTTTTTAGTAACTTCTTTGTTAATGAGAAAATAAAACCTAGATATTATATCAGTGCAAATGCACCATATTTTTTTTTTTTATGTAGGTGATCACATAACACTATGCACATATCAGTGCATATCAATAGTATTGCACATATGCACATATCAGTGCATATCAATATATTTAAGTGAAGATTCTATTCAGATTTTTATTTAAATGAGTGTTTTAGTTTTTATAAAATATATATTTGCATGGGGTCACCTACTTTGTATTAAGAAGTTAATGCAAAATGCATTAGCTTCTTAGAAAATTCTAACCATTTGGAGTAATTCGTCCACTTGACAGCTTACTCCAAACACTTCTCAAATGAGTCAATAATGGGAAAAACAGTAAGTGGAAAACAACTTGTAGATCAGTTAGGAAAAGAGGATCACTAAACACAGCTGTAGAAGCATATACTAAGAGAAAGGTAGGGAAAAAGAGGAGAGATTAACAATGTATGCAATCCTGGAGACTTCCATATCTGATCATCTTGTTTTCATAGTAGAAGCTAAAAGAGAATGCACTGGCGATCATAAGCTCTACTTGAGATGATGACCTCGGCATCTCTAAATCTGCTCAGTACTATTCTCCAAATAACTTTATGGGATAAGGTTTTTTTTTTTTTTTTTTTTGGAAAGAGGATTCAAATAGTGCATCTAATGTTTGGTTTAAATTCTTTTTGATGTTTTGAAAGCTGCATTCTTTTGTACACAATACAGTAAAAATGGATAGTTTTTATAGAATGATTTGTCCTTCTCAAATAAAATCAGGAACATTTGGGGAAAAAAAAAAAAAGTTTAACCAGAGTAGTCAAGGCAATACAGCTGTTAATTGACAAGGACAAATGCACATCTCATAAAAAAGAGGGATAGCATTTAAAGGAAAAAGAAAATTTTAGGAGGTAGACTTGCAGGCGTAGTGACAAACAAGAAAAAAAATGGGAAATACTGGTTAAGCTATGAAGGAGGAAACCATACGCATTGGTGATGTTGACATGTGGTTCGGCCATAACAAATGACGTTGAAAAAAGCTGATTGCTTTCAATAATCATATCTTATATAGTATCTCTTTCAAGATTAGCAGGCCTTCCATGATCATTGTTACCATTTATTTGGCAGTGTCTCTATAGATAGCTCTTATTTTATTTTTTATTTTATTGTTTTCTTCTTGTCCCAGTCACTGATCAAGAAGCACTAGTTTCTGGGAAACTTATGAAAGAAAGAGGTACACTTTGCTTTAACAGACTTATCTGCTGTTCTCAAAAAAGTTATCTTAATTCTGAGACTTAAAGCATATTTTTAACCTTCTCATTTGGCAAATTTCTGTATCATTTCAAGAAAATTGTTGTTCACACTGGAATAGCAACAATGTTGAGCCCTGTTAATCTGCCCTTTAGCCCTAATTTAATTAGATTTTTTTATGTTATTTTGATTTTTTTCAAGTAATGTCAAAACCAGTCAAGTCATTTGTCTACAACAGTATGCTTCTAGCCCAAAGAAATCAACACTGACTTTGTAATTGTGGATTTCTGTTCTATGAGCATTTCCCAGGTGTTTTCCAAAATGTTCAACCAAAAATTTGCAATTATCTATATTTCAATATTTTGATGCACTTTGAGATTCCTGTAGTTCATCTAGTTGATTATCTGATTCTTCTTCCATAGCAGAATCCATAATAACATCTGCAGCAATTTCTTCCTCTGACAGAAGCTGAAATCCAGGATCTCCTTCCAGTTCAAGCCAATCTTGGATATTTTTTGCATTATTTCAATCTCTCCAGCTGCCCTTAACAGTCTGAAAGTCCTCTGGCTCTAATTCCTTAAAGCCAATATCACCATCTGTATTTTGCAAGAGTTTTTTTTTTTTTTTTTTTTTTTTCCCAGCCATTCACTAAAGTTTCCTTTTTAGTGTCCCTCCATGCATTGGCTCAGTTGAATATATCAGACTTGATATTGTATGATTTGATATCTTCTTGTGTCATTATCATCCATTGTCTTCCAACACTACCATCAAGGAACTTGCACTTGTAGAGCCTCTTGCAGGCCATAATGATGCCTTGGTCCATGGTTTTTTTTTTTTTTTTTTTTGTTAGTTGTTGGCACATAGCTTCTGTGGCCATAATGCACCTCCCAAGGTTTTTGCAGTACTTTGATCCAATCCAGAGGCGGGATTTGAACACGTGACCTTTGGGTTGCCAGGCAGGCACTTTACCCACTAGCCCGGTCGGTGGTCCATGGGTTGTATTAAGACAGTCGTGTTTGACGGCAAAGCCAAGCACTTTATTTTACCATCCTTACTGGATGTATTTTCAATATCTAGTTGTTTCAATATCTAGTAAATACTAAGGACAAACGGCGTAATATGCAGCAGAATAAATGAAACAGCATCGACCTAGGAACCAATGGGAGTGGCTCCAGCCAGGATGTCGTCGCTCCCAGGATGAACCCACACACCTAGAAAAGGACCAAACCCCACCGAGTCATCATCAGACTGCACTTGCTGGAGGGCACTGCAAACTGCCGCTATGGCGAACTGGGCAGGGCTCCCTTGCCCAGCCCACTTTCTCTCCCTATCCCTGGTGGGGTGAGGGGAAGGATTTCCTGTCCCCTCCCCTCCCCACCATCCCCTCATTTCCCTCTGGTGGGGCAAGGGCATGCCCCACTGATATACCTGGGGTCGCCTTCCCTATTGACCCCATACGTCTGTCTTTCCCCCCAGCCTTCCGTCTTTCCCCCCAGCCTTCCGTCTCTCCCCCTAGTCTACCTAAATCGCCAGCGAAAAGCGAATGCCCCACACAACGTAAAAATTTTAAATGCCAAATTCGACACACTTGCAACCTCTTTCGGTCTAATTAAATTCAAGTGTTTATCCCCCCCCCTTTTTTTTTTTTTTTTTTAATAGGTCTTAGCCACTGAAATCTCAGGAAATTAGGTGGCAGGACCTGCCAGAGTACTTATCTAAAAATACTGGTGTACTTGGTCTGCCTCCACGGGGCTAAGTGTGGGCAACGTTGGGCCTCAGTGGGGTTCCAGCAGCTAAACGGCCAGATGAACAACAGAACACAACACTACACATGTACAATATCCATACACTTTTAAATCTCTGGCCTTCCCAGTGAACTGGTACACCCACAATGAAAGCAACACGGAGATGGGGGAAACCCCTGGTGCCGTTAGACACTAAATACACTTTACTTTATCTAGTTGTTTGGGGGCATTGTCAAGGATTAGAAGTGCTTTAATTTGGTAATCTGAAAATTTCAACATTTCTTTCTCATACCTCTTGACTTAGAGTACGAAGTGGTTATGGAACCAATTCTTTGTAATTTCTTGTGTGAACCAAGCATTTTGCAAGTTGTAGTAGACAACTGGCAATATATGCATAGTCTTTTAATGCCCTTGGATTCTTTGCCTTGCTGACCATGATAAACTTTAGCAGATTAGTTCCATCTGCATTGCCATAAATAAGTGCTGAAAACTTCTCCTTGCTCTTTTCCTGCTCCGGTGTTGACTTGCTTTGTACAAGAGGCTTGTGTATTTTCTGGTAGACCCTGCCAAAACAGGCAAACTTTTCTTCTGCTGCCTTTAGCTCAACAACACGCACAGCACTGCTGCTTGATCATTGCTGTGAATATAGGTGTACCAGATGTCCGGTTTTTCCCAGACATGTCCTCTTTTTTTTTTAAGGATGGCCAGGGGCATCTTGGAGGAATTTTTATTGTCTGGAATTTTCTGGACAATGAAAAATGTCTAAACAAGAAATAATTGCTGCACTTATGCTAACTATTCGACCCACTAATAACTCTGCTTACATTGCATTCAAACGCTGTCCCTCGTAGCGTCCTCCCATTCTTTGCGGGTAATCTCGTAGTAGTAGTAGTAGTGTGTTTAACATGCTTCAACAGCTGAGGTCATTTCGCATGTACTAGCAAGTACCTGACTTCGGTAGTAGGGGTAGTTTTTGGAATTTTTTCTAAAGCGGAAATTTTTCTGCCTTCACCTTGTTTTGAACATTAATCTCATCTGTCACTTCTAAATTATTAGTGACGTTCATGTAAAGCATAAAATCTAATTGGTATATTCTATATTTACACTTCTCTGAATCTTTGGAGAACTGCCACAAAAATTAAATTTCATCTAATCTCAATGTTTTACTGACCAGTACATTTCATGTCGTCGCATCCTAAGTTTTCTATTAATATTTAGAAATGTACATATTTTCACTGGTTGAAACGAAAAAATAAAGGTAGCTATTTAAAAAAAAAATCCTGAGCTAATAATACGAACTATATTGAATATTTAAAATTTTTAAACTTAAATGTAGATTTAAACTTTGTAAATATTTTTAATATGTCAGAATAATACCCTATCAAAATGTAAAAGAGAAAATCTCAATTTTGCAATAGTGATTTGCAAATTTTCTGCATTTTCACCTGGAAAGAGTCCATGGGAAGCTAAATGCACTATATGTAGTTCTGCAATATCTGTTGCCAACAAAGGTGCTGCTAATCTACAGTGCCATTTGGAGTCAGATAAGCATAAAAAAAAATGTTTGGAATCAAAGTAACAATTCATGTTTGAGTATCTTTTATGATAGAAAATAGTTTAGAGATGAACTTTGGGTTGCTGAAGGAGCTTTAGCATTCCATACAATCAAACATCAATAATTTTTTTAAACCAATGGCTGTATTTCACAAAACAATTTACTCTGACTCAAAAATAGTCAATAATATTAGTTGTGCTCATATGAAAACAGAAGCAATAGTAAATGCAGTTTTAGCTCCACATTAAATCATAAAGTTTCTATGGGAAATTTCTGATAATAACATTAATTATTTATTATATGTTATTTGGTTTTTTTTTTAGGAGCATTAGCAACTAAGGCCATATTGCTCCAATAATAACATTTAAATACATAGATGTTCAAACAGATGCAAGTAATCATGGTACAATAAAATTGTTTCCAATTTGTATTCAATGCTTAAGAAGGTCAAAGTTTAATATTACAAAGTGTGATGGGAAGATCAGAAAATTAAACCAATGAAGCATAACGACTCAGGGTAGTGGAGAAATATTAAACTGAAAAAGTTGCATAAAAAGACGCTAAACTTTTGAGATGAAAAAAGTGAGTGATATCAGAAAAATAACATTGCGTTTAGTTAACCTAATGATGCATGAGAAATAAAAACTTAAGTTGTGAACCTGTTCTTATAGTAGGACCCTGGGCATAGGTCTTGACATGTTTAAGTCAGTAATGTTATTATATATAAAAAATCAATAAAATAAAAAATCACAGCCTCTCCCCTCCCACACTTGGGGTTGCTATAACATGTTATAAATACTCTGGGACCTAATTTGCTAATTCTTTTGTACACTGATACAGATCAACTTGACAGATCAACTCCCCTCTGTTCATCTCCCCAACACCTGCTCGGCACTGCAGGAAGTTGTCTTCCTTTGTCTTGGTCCTTCATTCTAAATTCCTCTTAGATTGCAATATTTTCTTTTCTGTTTTTTTGTCTCTGTCGAGTCGGCTATGAAATATATGTCAACTTCTTACTTGCTGCTACATTTGATTTGGCTTCCGCATGTACTTTTTCAACTTGATTTCATTATTTTAATAACCACATGCTATGTATATTTCATATCAGAAACAGAGGCCTTACTTCTTGCTATATTTCCTTTGGTTTTGGCTGCTGACCTTTGAAGCAGTTAAAATCATTGGATCTATAGCATTAAGTACTACTTTTAATATATTACTTTTATTTTTTAGGTACCTAATGATTTTTTCCATTGCTACTACTTCCAGTTTTGTCAGCTTTTCTCCCCCCCCCCCCAATCTATTTACCTACATTCCATTATGGTCGTTGGGTATTTCTAGTAGTGCCTCTAGTCCATAAACCATCCTAATATATCTCTAAATGTCATTCTTTATTTTACTATAAACATTCATTATAACCTCTTATTATTAATACATTGTGTGTGTTTATCAGTCCATTCCGGTTATTTGGGACACATCAGGACTAGTGCATTTTAGCCCGATTAAGCAGCTGCCCCAATTATCCGAAGTTTCGCGTAAATAGTTAAAAATACAATGTACCTCCCTTTTTTTTTACAATTGGTTCACTGCACAATCAAATCACGTTACGATGAACTCAACATAGTAAAGTTCACTATAAGATGTGCAGTAAGAGCCAGTCATTGTGATCACGTTTGTGAATTGAATTTTAATTCTATTAAACAGTGATTCTAATTAGCAAAAATAGGAGGAATATTATCCACAGGCTATAAAAGCAAAGATATATTAAGCACAAATTTACCCTTTATTACCTTACCAATTAAAAAATACGTGAAAATCGGAATAATTAATATGTACATACGAACTAGTTGACATTTCTGTTCACTGACATTTGTGGGTGGGGGTTAAAATTTAAAACAGTAAAAAGATAAGCAATCAATAACAAAGAACACGGCACACACAAATTGCAAGTAACACAATACGTGCAAGTGAGAACAGAGTAACGAGTTACAAAGCTTTTAAAATAGGAATGAAGAGAAGATCTGAAAATTAATTTTTTTTATATGATTGAAGATTTCATGGAAGTGTAAACACATTTCACCATAATAACCCACAGAATTCCAGCTGTCGGTATTATCGCAAATTCAGTAAGATAGTTTACTGTCCGTTTATGATAGATTTCACTAACAGAAAAGCCCAATACACAGGTGACTGCTAATTGTTTTATGGTTGTGACCTCCAGAATTTCGACCGAACCACGTGGTACCGTCAGAGACAATTGTAGGGTAATCTCCAGTGCTGCGGTCTCCTGCTCCGATTAAACGGCATGCTGTCCCAATTAAGCGAAGTAAACCCTGGCTATTTTCTCGATTGGTTTCTGCTTTTTAAGATTTGCCCTGATTAACCGGTGGCCCAAATAACCGGAATCCACTGTATATGTATAAAATAGAAACTGGCTTTATTTATTTTTTGATCTATCCAAAGTCTGATTCCATCAAATGACCTACTGTCTAAACTTAACCAGCTAGGCTTAAAGAGGAAATATCAACAGCCTCTTAAGTTATTACCAATTTGGTCATTCATTCTTATTTAAAATCAACCCCCCCCCCTCTCTCTCTCTCTCTCTCTCACATCAAGATTTTCAGAATAGTCCCTTAGGGCTCTCTCCTGGGACCAGTTTTTCCCATTCTGTTCATCAATAAGGTTTTGCACATTGTTCCAGCAACTTGCCTAGTTGCATATGCAGGTGATATCTCAATCTGAATAACCAAGATTTGTCTACTTCAAGCTTGAGGAATGGTTCAATAAGAATCGGCTTTGAGCTTTCATAAAAACCAAATGGAAACTTGCTCATTCGGTTTCAGAAGCCATTTTCTCTGCTATTTGTTGCTGCAGAATAGAGTTTTTAGTGATTAGTTGTTTCAGCGAGACAGTGTACCCAGTTACAAAACAAAGTTATATATTGATTTAAAAATCATAAAGCACTGTATCTCAACCTAATTGAAAATATTTGGCAATTATTGATTGTGAGATGTTGGAACCACCAATGCATTCATTTCAAGGATTAAAAAAAAAAGAAAAGTTTTTATGGGAAAAGTTTGCCAAGGAGAATTTGTTTTCAGTTTTTGTAAATAGGTCTGTGACCTTTTTGTTCACAATAAAATTCTGTTTGGAAGTTATGCTAATTATCATAATTATATAAGAGCGAGCATTGATATTATATTTAAATTAAACTACAAACATATATATTTGAAACCTTTTAAAATGTAATTTTCCATGTGAATCCAAACTTTTTTTATTTTATTTAAAAAGGTACAATTACTATTGAAGGAATACCTATCTTCAGGAGACTTTGTTGAAGCATCCCAGTGCCTACAAGAGTTGGAAGTGCCACATTTTCATCATGAATTAGTTTATGAGGTATAAAAATGTTTTTTGATTTTACATGTTATTTGTAAACTTTAAATATTTGTATGCAACTATCCAAAAAGGCTTTTTTTTTTTTTCCTATTAATTCTTATCTGAAAAAACTTCACTGTGAACATGAATTGTGAATAGTCAGCATCAAGAAATATTTTTATTTTCAGTTGCCACTCAGTTCTAAAGTATATAGAAAATATAAAGGATTCTTAATGTTCTGAATTAGTTGCATAGTTTCAAATACATATTTTTGGTTTAAAATAAGTCGCTTTTTTGTAGTACAGTGTATCCCCCCCCCCCCCCGCTTTACGATTGGTTCACTGTATGATTAAATCACTTTACAACAGACTCTCATAATAAAATACTGTACACTATACGATATGTAGTAAGTGTCAGACATTGTGATTACGTTTTGTGGACTGAATTGTAATTCTATTAAATGGCGATTCTAATAAGTGAAAATTGAAGTAATATTATCCACAGGCCTGTGGATAATTACTGTTGCCTATTTATTTCACTTTGATGGGCTTATGATTGTCTCCGATTGGATCAAATGGTCCTTCTCAGCCAATAGCAGAATTTGTAAATGTGTTGGCTGCATGTTTTGATTTTGCATCCTTTAGTTGAAGTGCTTTTTTTGTGTTGTGCTTATTTGACATTGAATTACATACAATGTTGTGTAAACTGATAATATGGTCCCTAAAGAGCAGTAAGAAGAAAATTTCAACTTCCAAGGTCTTGGAATGAATTACCAAAAAAGTGTTAGTGTGTTCACGCTACTATATTTCCACAATATGATGGTGTCTCTGGAACGGATTATTATCGTAAAGCTGGGGTAGGGGTCCACTGTACTTATATAACTATATAATATCTGTGTAGATACACCATAGTTTACCCATAAATTTGAACTATGTATGTAGTGTAAAGGCATCGTTTTAATTGTATCTCATATTGTGGGTGCCTTCACAATGAGATAGCTGGTATTGCACTACTTCAAATAAATAAGTCTTCTCTAGTAGAGAAGACTACTGTTATTTATTTTCAGTGGATACCACCACCCAGACGATCGTTTTGAAGCTAGTGGGATTCATCAGTGGGCAGGCAGGTACCCTGGTAATGCAACATGCCATGCATTATTACCTACACCATTTGGCATCTCTCATATTGTGGAAATAACTTCAACTGTGATGGCATGTTGCATTACCAGGGTACCTGCCCACCTACTGATGAATCCCACTAGCTTCAAAACAATCATCTGGGTGGTGGTGGTATCCACTGAAAATAAATAACAGTAGTCTTCTCTACTAGAGAAGACTACTGTTTATTTATTTGAAGTAGTGCAATACCAGATACAATTAAAATGATGCCTTTACACTACATACGTAGTTCAAATTTATGGGTAAACTATGGTGTATCTACACCGATATTATATAGTTAATTACCTAACCCATAAGAAATTATGCCTTGTGCATTTCCATCTTCTAATAATTTATATAAGTATTTAACAATTTACAGTATTGTTGAAACATGCTATGGGTTACAATTTTTGTCATCATTATTAGGTATATTTTGTACCTAATGATTAAACTTCATTATTACTTGCAAAGATTAGTAAGTACTTTATTATATACAATTGGAATTGTTTGCATATTTCATTCATGAAAGAAACATTTCAGGCTGTAGTAATGGTGATAGAGGACATGAAAGAAAGGTCTATGGATTTAGTATGCAAACTACTAAAGTTCCTTGCTGCAAGCATAATTGTAACTCCAGATCAAATGAAGAGGGTGAGATTTTTTTAAAGTATCTTCTAGAGATTCACATTTTTTGTTAATGAGTAATTCCTTCCTAAACTTTTTTTAAATTCAAATTATAGCATTTACCTGGGTAAATGCTATAATTTGATTTAACTTTAATTTCATAAATAAAATTTTTGGAAAATTTATTTTTCTGTATACAAAGTTAACATTCATTATTTATATAACGCACACACACACAATCAAGTATTTCCCATCAATTTACCTCTTTAAATGTGGGGAAGTGTGAGATACTCACATTTTTGCCTGTTTTACTCCTGGATGTGGATAGATTTCTGTTTGTATTGTCATCCACTATGTTCATCTGACCATTAGCAAACTCTTGACACCTCTTAAATGTTGCACTGACTTGCAATCAGAGTATGTGGGCCATACATTGGTTGCAAGTTCTCAGTGGATGTCTGCTGGCAAGACTGTTTTGCTCACAGAAATCCAAATTATTGCTTACATCTGTATCAGCTTATTGGTATTAGTAATGGCCATATGGTGCAAGGAAGCCTAAGGCTTATGCTGCATCAGCCAAAAAAAAAAAAGTAAAATAATAATAATTAAAAAAAAAATAATAAATAAAATAATTAATTAATAATAAAAGAAAAGGAAATAAACAATCTATGCATTTCCCTCTTCCCACGGGTAACTACCCAGCTGACATTTGAATTTCCCCAAACTGTCTCTCTACCACCTCAATTAATATCTTCTCTTTTTAGAGAGGATATTAATTCTTGAATGTAATCTGTCTTTAATTAAAGTATTAGATTATTCTCAGGCATTTCATGGTACTTCCTGTACCACTTCTTCAGTGACTGTAAAGAAAGCAGAACTGATAAATTAAGGTGATTGATTTTCATAAAGTTAATTTTCATTACAATTACTCACTTAATTTGATTACACATTTCTTGTTTGTTAAGGTTGTCTTGAATTAGTTAACAAATGGTCTATTAATAGACAACAGGTAAAGAATTAAGTTTAAAATATTTTTTTTTAGTTTTTGGTTAACATTAAGTAAATGGTAACTGTGAATACGTACATTCCTGTAATGCTGTCCTTATGTCATCAGCTTCACATACCAAGACAATTCTTTACAATTTTTATTATATTCATTCAATTCAGCATTACAGGAGTGTAAGTATTTATAGTTATCTATTTACTTAAGATTAATTGATTTATTATTAATCTTTAAAACTGCTAAAACTTAATTCTTTAACAGTGAATTAGTTAATAGCTATTTGTTAACTAATTCAAGACAAAACCTTAACAAATAATGTGTAATCAAAATGAACAACTTTATAAAAATCATATCACCATAATTTACCAGTTCTGCTGTCATTACACTGAAGAAGTGGTGTCTGAAAATAATCTATAATTCTTTTAAGAAATTAAAGGCAAATTACATCTCATGCAGGTTTAAATGCTCATTATTTCACCAATTTCCAGTTCTTGATATACCTGTGTACCATGCTGCTAAAAGAATTTAACATCTTGAGTTTACACTAGATGCATAGCATCAAATTAGATTTCATAGTATTTCACATCCTGGAAACTTCTCTTGCACTCCATGCCATTATTACTTAAGTTTTAGGTTTTGTTGACTTTTTTTGCTATATTCTTTTTATACAGAAACCATACTTTGAGTATGTTACTTTTTTTTTTTTTTTTAATCTGAAATTATCCTGTCCTCCTCGGATTTAATTTATTTAAAAAGTTATTGTATCTAGTTAGAAAAGTTTGTCCTTTATTTGTGCATTTGCAGTCTTCATTTTATTGTGTTAGGTGTCTAATTTGTTTCTGCTTTGTTTACAGGGTTTTGAGAGGGTGTATAGAGAGATGCCAGATATCTGTATTGATGTTCCTGCAGCATACACAGTTTTGGAAAAATTTGTAATTAAGTGTCATCAGAGTGAATTTTTATCAGAAGACCTAGTCAAGAACATGCCATCCAGGTTATATTTTATTAATTTATTTTTCTTTTTTCCAGCTTTACTTATTTTGAAATATAAATAAAAATGTTTAATTTTTAAAAATGCCATAATGCAGCAGAAGCTTATTATACCCTCTCCCAAAAAAGTATACCCAGCAAAATGTTATTTCAACTTGTTAATTAAGGTCAGTGTCAATTAGTCAGTTAAATTTGTAAAGTTTAAATGCTTGCTAGAATAAAGTCTAACCTCAGTAAATATTTATACTTAATAAATTAACAACATTGTATCATCTACATGTGAGCCAGCCTGTTTTGGATGTCAATAATAATAATGTATAGTAATGTCTCTACTGTTCTCCCAACTCCACTAATCACTTGGAGCTCTTTGACTTCCTCTCTTTGCAACTTGACTTTCTCCAGTCCAACTTTCCTAACAGTGAGGTAATTTTCCTTGGTGATTTTAATGTTCACAACTCCAGCTGGCTTCAGTTTTCTAGTCACACCGACCCAGCTGGTCAACATGCTGAGGTTTTTGCAATTACTAATGACCTTGCACAGATTGTTCATTTACCTACAAGAATACCGGACAATCCTAGTCATACAGCCAATACGCTTGATCTTTTTCTCGCAAACAACCCTTCTAAGTAGTTGAAGTGAGAGGTCCTTTGGGCACTTCAGATCACAACTTGGTGATTGGAACCTTTATCTCATGGCTATTCCGAACCTCGTGTTGTTTGGCATTACAAAAATGCAAAATGGGATGACCTGCGAGACTTTTCTTCTTTTCCTTGGTCGGATTACTGTTTCAAAACTTCTGATGTCAACGTTTGCTCAGATCGTGTCAGTGAAATTATTCTTGCAGGAATGGAATCCTTTATCCCACACTCCACTTTAAAATCTCGTTCTTTACTAAACCTTAGTTTTCCAATAAATGTGCTAAGGCTGTTCAAGAGAAGAATGTTGCATATCATAATTGGCTTGTTTCTAATTCTCCAGTTTCATTTTCTGCATACACAATTGCTCGCAACAATTTTAAAGCAGTTATTAATCAATCAAAACTAGAGTTTGAACAGACTAAGAGTATAAAACTTGCTTCTTGTCCTAATGTTAGCCGAGCATTCTGGTCTCTTGCCAAAGCTATTGGCCGCAACTTTTGCCCGTCTCTGCTCCCACCTCTGTCCAAACCAGATGGTTCTGTTGTCACTTCAGCCAAGGATAAAGCTGACCTGCTAGCATCCCATTTTTCTTCCAACTCGTGTATTAATGATCTTGGTAAAACAATTCCCACCATTCCCAACACGCCCCATTCAATGCCCCCTGTGGTCTTCCGTCAAAAGGATTTTGACGAATCTTGATGCTAAGAAAGCTCTAGGTCCTGATGGTATTTCTCCACTTGTTCTCAAAACCTGTGCTCCTGAACTTACTCCTATTCTTTGCCGCCTTTTTTCACTTTCTTATTCTAAAGGTGTTTTTCCTTCTGCTTGGAAATTTGCTCATATCCAGCCAATTCCTAAAAAGGGTGACAAATCCCTCCCATCCAATTATCGTCCCATTGCAATTACTTCTACTCTTTCTAAAGTAATGAAGAAATCAATTAACTGCCAACTCTTAAACTACCTAGAAACCTTCCGTCTGATCAACGGTCGCCAGTATGGATTCCGTCAGTGTCGATCCACTGGTGATTCTGGTTTATGTTACCCATTTATGGACTAATTCAATGGAAAGGTTTGGTGAAACATAAGTACATCTCTTGACATCTCAAAGGCTTTCGAGCGTGTTTGGCATAAAGGTCTTCTAAACAAGCTTCCATCTTATGGTTTACCAACTGTTTTTAGTAATTGGTTATCCAGTTTTCTCTCTGATCGCTCACTGAGGGTGATGGTAGATGGCTCTCTGTCTTCTAACTTCTCCACTAATGCCGGTGTCCCCCAAGGTTCAGTTCTTTCCCTCTTGTATATTAATGACTGGAAATCCTATCCATAGTTTTGCTGATGATAGCACATTTGCATTCCACTTTCCATTTTGAGAAACTTTGTCCTGCTCAATCAGCTTCAACTTCTTGAAAATCTGCTACCAATTCCTTAAATGCCGATCTTCAGGTAATTCTCCAGTGGGGCAAAGACAACTTAGTTGATTTCAACCCTTCTAAAACTCAGTCCTTGTCTTATATCTCGCAAAAAGGATTCTTCTGCTCCTATGCTTATCTTTAGTGACACTCCGATTTCTAGGCAAAATGATATATCTCTTTTGGGAATTACCATGACTTCTAATCTCTCTTGGCACAAGCACATTACAAATATTGCTTCCTCTGCCTCTAAAAAACTTGGTTTTCTTTTTCGCTCTCGGCATTACTTTTCTTCCAAACAGCTGCTCACTCTGTATAATCACAAATCTGCCCTGCCATGGAATATTGTTCCCACATCTGGGGTAGTGGCCCCCAAAACCTCTCTCAGGCTTCTCGATTCCATTCAGAAGAGGGCAGTTAGGTTAATTAATGATTCATCTTTAACAAAGTCTCTCCACTTGCTGTCTCATAAACGTACTGTTTCTGCTGCATGCCTCTTTTACAGATACTTCCACGGGCACTGTTCTTCTGAATTGGCTTCTATAATTCCCGCTCTCTCTCTTTCAAAACAGTCCGAACACGTGCTGCCACCAGCCAACATCCATTTACTGTCCAACTCCAAACTCACAGAACCAAATTTTCATCTTCCTTGTTTATTCATTCAACTGCTGTTTTGTGGAACAACCTTCCTTCATACGTATTTCCTGAATATTACAATCTACAGAAGTTCAAGTCCAATGTCAACAAATATCTTCTTTCGTCTTCTCAACCTCCAACCCAAGCACAGTACTAAGTACTATAGGTTCTAATACCTCTTGTGTTTGGGGTTTACATAAAAAAAAAAAATAAATAAATAAATAAATCTATCCTGGGACAAGAATTTAATAATACCTGGTTTTCACAAACTAAGAAAGAAAAATACACAAAGGTTGTTTACTGCTCAGTTGCATACAGTTTCATTAAAAAAAAAAAATAATAATAATATGTGTCATGCACTGACAGGCATTATTTTTGGTGCGGCTATATTTTATATAGAGCGTACCACTTATTGTTATCACAGATATTATCATTGGTAATATCTGTGATCACTTTTTATGAAGTCCAAATTGGACATGTACTAATACACAGAAAAAATATTTAAGCGATTATGCAACATCCTGATTTGTTCTTGACATGTTACATGTTTAGTTACTGCTGCTGCTGGTTATACAGCATTGGCAAAAGTACAGGCCAACACTTGTCATTTCACCTGTTTCTCCTCTAACAGTTTATCCACTTCTTACTTTAATTTGCTCAAACCACCACCTCTAACAACACCAGATGGGAGTTTCTTCCAACAATCAACTATGCTCTGGCTGAAGACAAATTTCTGCACATCTGACCTGCAACCATCCTTCCTCAATTTGAATTTATGCCCCGTCACGTGTAAACTGACTAAGAGAAAGGATTCCATGGTTGTTGTTCTTACTTCATGACAGTACTGTGTGTACTCATACCAAACTGATTGTTTTACAGTAGAGCATTAACCCTTTTCTAATTCTTGATTTTAATATTTATTTATATATTTTTTGTAATGATTTCCAGAAACATGAAATCTTTGTTTCTCAAAGAAAGTGATCAGTCAAATTTAAGTATTTTATTTTTAGTTTGGTCAACACCTTTTTATGTATATGTTTCCATTCTGCATCGATAAATAATGTTGAAAATATGCATTCTTGTTTTATTGGCTATTATTATCAATTAAACTGCATACTGAAATGATTACAATAAGGGTGTACTCTGTAAACATAAATGTTAACAGAACAAAAAGTATTAATATTTCCTTAGTCCATCCATTTCTGAGTTACTTAAGATTGCTATTTATATTTTCTAGGGGTCGTAAGCGTTTTGTGTCCGAAGGCGATGGAGGGCGGATTAAAGAAGAGTTATATTAGAACTTTTCTTCAATGCTGCATTTTGTATATGTTTGCAAAGCTGTTTCCTGGTGGTTAAATAGTTTTTTTTATGTGTAAAAAATTTTTCATCTATTTTGTATTGTGTTTTTTTTTTTACATATTTCATTGGTATGAATGGATATGGGCATTTTTGTGTCCATTTTGTTTTTAGTTTCAAAAAAAAAAAAAAAAAAAAATCAAGAATTAGGGTGTTTGGTGGGTGTTTACTTCAGTTTTGTTTTTTTTTTATAAAAGGTAAGCTGTATGAAGCATGAAATGCATTTCCTTACTGCAGTGTAAAAATATAGATGGTGAATTTTAATAACTCCACTTTTAATGAATTGTCATAGTTTGTAAAGTTATTAAAATTTTATATTTTTTACTTCTGACACTGTTAAAAATGAGATTGGTTGAACCTACAAATGATTGGTTTGAGTGTAGATGAAGTGCTGACTGAATAGAAAATGTGTACAGTTTGGATGCATTTCTAGTGTTGTCTAACAAATATGAATTGTGTAAACATTAGGAATGCAAGATGCATGTGAATTGTCTTTTAAGTGGGAGTGCATATGTACCATAGTGTTATTCATTCTGTACTGTTGTTTTCAAATAAAATTATAGAAAAAAATTTTTTTTTTTTTTTAAATTATTTAATCTATTTTTCAAACGTTACATATTCAGATTCATATAGCATTGGGGAACTGTTCTGTTCCACTATTCATTAAGAAACAAATTCTACTGCAAAAGTGAATGAGTCCGATCAGCTGATATGGGATCCCTACAAGAAATTGACCATTTATACCTCTTTCAGAGTGCTCACCTATACATCTGTGAAAGAAATTCAGTTCATGTAATGACTCAATTAACATCAACTTTAGTTTAGCATTAACATTTTTATGCCTTCCTTCAAATCATCATTATGCCTAAAAGAATCTGAAAGATCAAGTTAGTAGAATTATTACCTCCTTTCTGCACTGTGGGAAACAAATGGTCATCATATTCTGTAGGAATCTCATGAGACACACAGTCTGTGACAAAAAAAAGTTAGCCTGACAAAATTGCACACTTATGATACTCCCACAGGCACAAGCTTAGCTACTGACAATCTCAGTAGATCCTGTTAACAATGATCATTTTCCCGTGATCTGTAAAATGCTAATGGCCAATCTCACGATATGACAGTAACATGGAAATTCCCAAAGGCTGACTGGGTAAAATATATATCTCTGGCCAACTAACATTTTCACTGCTTCCTCACACAAATATGCAGCTTTGAGTTTTTAATCCATTTTGGAGGGGAACCACCCTACTTTTAGAATTTTCTTCCAATTTTACAGGAGAAAAACAATGTTTTTGTCAAACAAACTTCATCAGAGGCTGATTCAGTCATAATGAGATGAAAGCCCAGAAATGTCTCTGCCTGTTTTGATCCAGATTGACTCAATCGCAGATCAAAAAGGTCATTGGAAAAGTCAACAGTGAAAGTGTTAAATGAACATGTCATTGTTTTCCAATCTATGTACACCACTGTATCACATATAACAAATCATATTTTAAAGACAAAAGAAGCTGCAATTCCTATCAGCCATAAAGCATACTGCAATAGAACAATGAAAACAACACAACAAAAAAAAGAGGAAAATAAGGCCTGGCATAAGACCTCCCCAATCACAGGCTTAAAAATTATAGATGGCAAAAAGCTTGCACATTCAACATAAAGGAGAATAAGAATTCTAGATGTGATTTGCTTCCAGTATTGATATAAGTAGTTATCTGGAATGAAATAAAATAAAAGGAATTTTTTTTTTATTTAAGACCAGCTCCACATGCTGAGTAGACAAGATGTAATTACAACAGCAAGTTGCAAATGCCCTTGGAGTAACTTTTGAAAAGTTATACTTTCATGTGTACACTTCCAAAAGTACAAGGCACTGAATGAAAAGAGGCAAACTGAACTTTAACTCCATTGTGCAATGTTTGTACGTGGGATGGAGTTAAATCATCAACCTTTCACCATAGGCAAGTTACAGGAAGCCCTATCAAAGTTGAAAAAGAAGTAGCACAGGCCCAGATGGCATAAACTACCAAACGATCCAGTAACTTTTCATGAAATCTGTACATCCTATTATCAAGTTAATAGCAACACCAAAATGTGGCTCCTTTTCCAAACCAGGGAAAGATCATTTTAATCCAATGTACAACCAACCAGTTGCCCTTACAGTCAGTGCACATTGCCCAGAGTACCCTCTCCTCCCCAATTACCCATTCCTGTGTTTGCAACTTGCACACACAGGAGATGGAATTGGTGTTGGATAAAGAATATAGTGGACTTTGTGGAGGTATCAGGTATGTGCACTGAGTGATCACTGAATTATGACCACCCCTATGAAAACTGAATGCAACCTGTTAACCACATGAGGTACAAGAGTGTGGAGTTAGTTGACCTACGTAGCATAGATAAGGTGTCAGTGGTTCAGTAGGTAGTAAAATTCCGAGCGTGATGGGTAAAAGGAAGGATTTATGGGACTTTGATAAAGGACAGATTGTGGGTGCTCGACAAGCTGGTGCCTTTATTTCCCAAGCAGCTGAACTGGTGGCGTGTTCGAGAGCCGCTGTAGTTAGTGTACCAGGACGTGTCAAAATGGTCAAATGACCTGACAGCAAAAATGCAAAGGTCAGCGAAAGGTTGATGTTAGAGGTGAGTGCCGGGTCCAATGACTCATACAGGAGCAGCACTGTTGAAGATTGACTACCCAATACAACATGGGCCAACCCGGAACAATATTTGGCATGACCATGCATCACACCTATGGGCTATACCAGCAGACAACCCCTACAGCATCCTCTCCTAACCAAGGTTCATCGGCATAAAAGACTCGCCCGGTGCAAAGAGCATGCAAGTTGGATGTTAGAAGACTGGAAGGTGTGCTGGTCGGATGAGTCACGTTATTTACTCCACACAGTGGATGGCCGTATATGGATTTGGCATTAACAACAAGAGGCTCTTGATCCATCATGCATGGTATCAAAAGTGTAGGCTGGTGGAGGCAGTTGTATGGTGTGGGGCATGTTTCACTGGCAAGAACTTGGGCCCCTGGTGCATGTGGAACAATGTATCAGTGGTCTCCGCTATCGTCAACTGCTTGCTGACTGTGTACACCCCACTATGTTACACTTTTTCCCCGAATGGCGATGGTGTCTTCCAAGATGACAGCGCACCAAGCCATCGGGCACTTGTTGTGCAGGAATGGTTTGAGGAACACAGTTCTGACTCGATTGGCCTCCGAACTTCCCCCGATCTCAATCCCAAAGTACTTGTGGGACACCATGGAAAGGCATATCAGGCATCTGGATACATCAATCACCTGCATTGCTGACTGCATTACACACAGCTTGGTTGGCCATACCTCCCGAATGCTTCCAACATCTTGTTGAATCAATGCCACGTCAGATAGCTGCTGTACTGAGGGCAAAAGGAGGACCTACGAAGTATTAAGGTAGGTGATCACTCAGTGTATATTAAGCACAAGGCTATAAGGTAACAGTATATTGTGTCTAATTGCATATATATTGCAGTCAGTTTACTGGACAAAAACCCTGAGTTTCTTAAGAGAAAAAAAAAACACGCAATCCTCACCTGAGACCAATTCAACCATGTGAGAGAAAAAGAAAAAAAAAAAAAAAAAAGCTCATAAAAATGCCTTGCTTCTTTGACAGGATTAAAACTTGTGCCTTTTCCACTTGGTGTGGGAGAACTGTGAATATAACCGCTGCCCTGCAAGGTCACTTTCATAGTGTTTCTGATCAAGCAAAAATGATAGCAGTACTTGGAGGTTTTTGCTTAGTCCAAATAAATCCTTGTACTGCATGTCTAGAAATTAAGGTGTCAAAATCCAGTATTCACATCTTGAAGAGAAATCAGTGATTCTTACACACTTCAAATTCTTTGGCCACTGAGTGAGAATGACCTTGATTGATTCATAGATTTCTGTGAATGAGCATTTCACTTAGAAAAAAAAATCCTGGTATGATGTGCCTGAATAATTGGTCCATTCTTTCAAAACACAGCTGTGACAGGAGGTGTCTCAATATTTTTGAAGAAGAAAGCCTTTCCAGGCGCACTCACTAAGCAGAGTAAATATCTGGTTCCAAGATGGTGTGCTTGCTCATTATGGTCATGCACTCAGAGAATGGTGAGATGAACAGTTCCCTCAATAATGGAGTAGAAGGCTGGCCATGATGATGTATGAAACAGTTGTCCATCACTACATGATTGGTGAAAATGTTAAGAAATTTGGTTTTCAGTTAGCAAACCTCACTGTTATTTTCATAGTTAAATTTAGCTAGAAATAATTATCCATAATTTCTTGCTCTTATCCCTCAGAACTTTGTGTGTGGCTTTCTCAAAGCTAAGATGTGTGCTGTGAGAATATAAAATGTTGAGCATTTAAAAGAATGAACTGTCACTATGCAGTGAGATCACAATTCATGCTGTTTTCCTGGACTGGAAAGCATTTGTATTCTAGTGAATAGTGCAAATATTGAGCATTGATATATTCATCTGTAAATGAAATATTTTAAAGACCAAGAAAATTGTTATTGAAGCAACCATGTTTGCAAAGGGTGACTTTTTCTAAATGATGCCAGATTTTCTGCTTAGGAGAGCATTATTTATAAACCTGATCAAGCAAAAATGATAGCAGTACTTGGAGGTTTGTGCTTAGTCCAAATAAATCCTTTCACTGCATGTCTAGAAATTAAGGTGTACATTATTTTAATAGCCCATGTTCAGGCCAGTGAATTGCACTGTTGTATTTGTGTGAATGGTGATCATAGACTTTTTTAAAAATAGACTACTAATTAACTTAATTAGTTTGTTATTTAACTATGTAACTGGATGTGGAACACATGTAAGAAGGTAGTGTATGGTAGAAATCCAAGCAGTACAATGGTGATGAAATATAGAAGTAAAATGTGACAAGTCATTTAAAAAAAAATTCAAAAGAGTAAAAATTTACACAAAATGATCACATTAATTATTGAAAATTGGTACAAAAAATTAACTCCATATTCCAGTCTATCTTTATAACATGTATTTTTTATTTTAAGTTATTTAAAATACAGCACTGTACTACAGGTCAGTTTTTTTTTTCTTTTTTTTTTTCCCTTCTGTGGAATGACTCATTCTCTTGAACTTTACTGTGAAGCATCATTAAATGTGATGAAATTTTACGAGTGAAAGTTTGGCAATGCAATATTATTAAAAACTATATTGGAATCATTCTTTTTTATATCAACAAAACTAAAAAAGTTTGATTAATTTGGTATTTTGATTACAGAATGCAGTATAATTTACATAGTTAAGACAAATTATATAGTATTTCAAAGGATTTAAAAACACGAAAGTAGTAAATTGTTTATCCTTATCATAATAAATTAATCTTAAGACAAATTTTGAACAAAAGTCTCATTTTGTAAGTATTAATGAGCAAACTAGGTTTGCCACTTGGTGCATCAGTCTTTTAATGTGGAGGCACTAAGTATCAAATGTAGTTTGCTGATTGTTATGTACAAAATGAGACTATGCCATACTTGCACAATATCATAAAACAATTAAAAAATGCATTTAAACTTTTCTTACCTTTATTTAATGTAAGAATTTTTTTCAAAAATAAAGGCAAATTATTGTAAAAAAGGAGCACTATTAACCACCAAACTAATATAATATACTAATGCAACAGTTACGGTTATATTTGGCAAGGTGGGATACTACTATCTCGAGTACCAAGATATTCTAACATTCAAAATAAAATAATCATAAAACTAAAAAACACTAGCTCCTCCAGTACTGCAAATGTATGACTCCCTACTAAAGGGGCCATATTCCCATACCCAGGAAAAGTACCACACTCGCACAATAAATAAAAACAGGGAACTCACAAAGGACACTTCAGGGAAAAGTCAGACCTTGTGAATTCCAAAAGGTTCATATTTCAGTCACCACATCTGGATCTTAATACTTCACTGGATGGAAAGTGTCGACGGATGTCCCAATACAATCCAGATACAATAAAAAAGTAATGAACATAAAATCAAATGTGCCATGGTCCTCTATAGTTTAAATTTAAATGAACAAACATAACTAACAATGTTAATTTGTGTTTATTCCACCAATTGATGGGTTTAAAACAAATGTAAATTAATCTTAAACCAAATAATATATAAATAAATTAATCAATTATAATGCAAAAAAAAAAAAAAAAAAAACCACAAACAAAAGATAGAATAAATCAAAACACAATGAAAGAAATAACAGGTTGTTATTTGGAATTCACAAGAACTGATGTTTTCTTGAAGTAACCTTGTGGGTTCATTTTTTAAAACTTTATTGTGGACCCAATTCTTTTCCTTTGGTGGATGCACCACTAAAGATGGATCACTTTACTTTAGTTTAGTTTATATTTCAATTTAAATATCTTGGTACTCGGGTAGCAGATGCATACCTTGTTAAGTATAAACTGTTGCATTAGTAAATATATTATAGTAGTTTGGTGGTAAATTTAAAGTTCTTTTCTTGGAAGTACTGGAGATATAAACATGTTCTAGCTTTGTAATAAAAGCATATTTTTATGTGGAAACTAGCTGTAAACTATTTTATAAATTCACTTTAAAATGCTAACACATCTCAGACAAATAAATACACAAAAACAAGTTTGTAGAAACAGCAGGCATGTTATATACATAGTTTTCTTTCTAAAACATTAACTTAAAAGAGAATTTATACATAAGATCAGATTTGTACATCTTTAAAGGTTTCAGTCATGTTTAAAGATAAACTTTTAACAACAAATATATTTCAAAGTGCAATTCTCTGCTTCCTTAAAATTAATCAGCTCCTGCAGCAGGTAATAATACAAATTAAACTTGATACGGATTTTTTTTCTTCTGAAATTAAAGATGTCTAGAAAACTGATATGTCACATAGATATGATAAAGTTCCTTTTATATGCCTTCTAACATCTTTTAACTGCTATTTGCAGGTTTGTGTGCTACATAAACTTCTAGTTAAATAATGTACACCCACAGTTAATAATCAAAACAAGTATTACAATAGGATTCACAGGCAATTTCTAACTTTTTTGATACGTGCTACTTTCATACACTTCTCTTAATTTTTCTTTTTCCATGGGCAATAAGAATTAAAATTATCAGAAATTTGCTACACATAGCAGACCTGTTTCAATCTAGTTGTCCTGTTGATCTATGTTCACTTGATGCAAGCTAGAAATCAAAAAAAACTGAAGTTTATAATGTGGTAACTTGGTTAACATGTAGGATATCTGGTTGGAGAGTCTTTGTTTACTGGCTGTGAACAGCAAATTGTATTGAGAATATAAACCAGATACTAATATCATCACTAGTGGCCCTGAAAGAGATTATAACACTGATGAATAAAATTTAAGACTGAAGTTGGAATGCAGATTTCAACACCTGCCAAAGTTTAGGAACCAAAGAAACTGCAGAGTAACGTAAGAAGATGCAGATTTCAGCTGTGGCTAATACTTAAGAAGACAAGTGGTATTAAAGGATATGAGCTCTGAAGGAAAAATATCTTTTGATGGAATCTTGAATTGAAATCTTTGGTGGAGTTAGAGGTCTGTTGTTTTTTTTTTTTTTTTTTTTTGAGAAGTTACTGAGGCTGCTTTTGTGTCCAATGGTGGCAAATTAGCATATATAACCTGGGTGTAATCTGCCACTGTTAAGAACTGTTTCTGAACAGCTTAGTCATTCTAGATAACTATGCCTAGCTCTTGTTAATATATTGAATTGTGAACGGTTCAGGTAAGCAAGCTTTCTTTTTGTTCCTTTCTGGATTGGTAGAAATCACTGAGAAATGAAACTTTCTTGCCAGCATTTGCCAACGGATGATATGATCATCCCATACTTCTGAGATAATAATAGTGGTGAGTTGCTATACTATAAGTATACATGCAGTTAACAAAACTTCCCCGACACTATCAATATCCTTGATTTTGTCAACTGTTGGTATAGGATACTTTTTTGGTTTATGAACATTGTTCTAAAGCACCAAAACAGAAACTTAGGAACTTCCATGAAGCACAGTACTAAAATTATAAAATATAATATAGGAAATGCATTTTTAGGAACCCTGCCAAGCCACATTACTAATCTGATGAGCTATACATGGGCTGAGATTTGGACAGCCCCTGGGCCATGTATGAAAATTTTAATTCCTGGCCTTGATATATTTGATTGTGAAAGATCAGATTATCCTGTCTTAAGGATGAATAGAAAGAAAGTGCTTCTACCTATGGTTCCTTTATATAAATTGATTTTAGCAGAGCATAGAAGGAATCAGTATCTTCCATTTCTGTTTTGAATTTTATATCCTAATGTGTTGTGTGGCTGAAAAACCCATCTAGGTTATTATAAAGCCAAATGTGATATTATTCACCATATCTGAATTATACATATATATTTTTTGTTAAAGTGGGAGGTTGTCAAAGGCTACCACTATTATATTTTATATCTAAGTTGAACTGATCTGACAACTTTCCACTCTATTTGTAACTGTAGTCAAGAGCATTATTCCATCAGTAAATGACTGATTGCCTTTCATCAAGTACCAAACTTCAACAGTGAATAGTATTATAGACCAGTGGTTTCAAACCTTTTTTTTTTATTTGAAAACCCCTTAACAGTTTTTGCAGCAAATCCTTTTTAACAGTTATATTTATCTCCTCACGGAAGAGATAAATATACTTCTTCAACAAAGTACTACCTTAATCTTTCCGAATATCAAACCTGCATTAATATTGTTCTTCTAAAATCAGTTTATAAAAAAAGAAAATGAATATGGGCAGTTTTACACTTCCTCTTTCCATCAACCTTGGATAAAACTCTTCTCAAACACCATAAGAGTGTAAATGGTAAAAAAAATTTGCATGTGGAACATTTCCAACTGGTTTGTATTACCTACAATCCTCTTTTAGAATATTTAAAAATTTTCATTCAGAACTTGCCCAAGTTACTACCAGCCAATATGATATTCTTCATATGGCCTATCCCCCCATTCCATCGTAAGCAACGTAAAATATGGCACAATCAGCAGATCTGAAAATCTAAAGAGCACTATGTTCTCCTTCCAGTTCCAGCAGACCCGTATTCTAATTAAAGACTTCATTATAGTAGGGAATACGCAACATATTTCCTGATATGGGCTTTCCTAACTCTTGCTGTTTATCACAAATAAACAGCAAGAGTTAGGAAACAGCAAGATTTAGTTTCCTAAATCTCGCTGTTTATCATGACAAATAGACAAAAATGAATTAACATGCCAGAAAAGTTCTTAACAGTTGCATATTGTACTCAGGCCATGGTAAATGACTGATTGCCTTTCATCAAATACCAAACTAACTTCAATGGTGATATTACAGACCAATGGTTTTAAACCTTTTTTTTTTTATTTTAAAACCACCTAACAATTTTTGCAGCAAATCCTTTTTAACGGGTGTATTTTTAAAATAAAATTACTCCAATATTGTATTAAAAGTAAAAAAATTTAAAACACAAACCATTAATTAAAGCTACAAGATTTCTGATCTTGTTTTGAAAAACAGTGATAATAGCCAATAATGAACAAAGTTTGGCTTGACAAAGGAGAGAGAGAGATTGTCTTAAATTTACTTCTATATCAAGCTTGTTTTGGGATATTTAATCTTTTTCATGAGGTATAAGCTGAAAATGCTTGCAACACATGTTATTGAAAAGGGGATAAAGAATTTAACCAGTGTGTGTGTGTGTGTGTTTTTTTTTATATATATAAAAGCAGTGGATATTCTACTTTTAACTGAAGCCCATTAAAGATTTTTCTTTCATAATTAGGTAAAATATCTATCAGGTTTTCTTTTTAAATAATTTAATAAATTGGGAAAGAAACTAAAATAACAATAGGAGTATTACTAAATTTTTCTTGTGAATCCCAAAGGATTATCAACCACTAATTGGGAAATGCTATGATAGATGATGTTTGGAGTAGGCTGAATATCACTACATAAGAGGCTTCAGCAAGCCAGCTCCCTCTTCCCAAGAACACTACAGATCTTGAATCGAGTTACCATTATGGGGAAAGATGTGTAGTTCAATGTTAGAAGTAAATTCTTTACTTCTAATTATCTTTCTCATCAGTGGGCTTGATGAAACTTGCTCCTCCACACATCTCTTGCAATGTTCTGATCTCAAACAACTTCATACCTTTTCTTTCCCAATGTTGCAATTTCCTTCAAGCTTTGGTTTATATCCCTGATCCAATATCTGCTATTTTAGACCAATGAGTAAACAATCCTCAAATCAGACTTGCTACATGAAGCTAAGATTATCATAATTTCAAGCATTACTTTTTTTGGTTTCTAGTTTGCATTGAAACAGTACAGAAGAACTGTATGACAAATAGACTGAAAGGTTTGTTCTGTTCTTTGAGGTAACTTAAGTACAGAATAAGCAGTTGTACTAAATGCAGTGTATGCTGCTTTCACATTTATCTGTGTGTTAAAATGAATGATCATATCAGGTTTTTATTTAGATTATTTAATTACATTCTATAGCACATTAAATTCACAGTGCTACTCAGAGATTATACCAAGAACTGTAATGAATAAAATGTGATGTCAAAATTTAAGGAAACCTAAAAATTAAGGGGTGTATAATAATTAAAATAATTCAATATATATGAAGTGTACTTTATGCCATTATCATGTAATAAGCAAAATCTTATTGACTTTATACTTTGTAATGCTGTTACAGTCAGGTAAATAACCGTATTTCTAAAAGTTTTCCTTCTACCAACTGTTTTGTTTTTAAATTTTCTATAAATTCCCTTTATAATTTTGAAAGTTGGCAGAGTCTAAGATATCTCTTTATGAAGAAATTTTTGAAAAATCTTGTTGGATAATATGCCACAAAACCTACCATTACTTGTATGAATCTTAAGTATCCAATTTAAATTTCGAAAATTTAAAATCATCCACTGGGTAATAGTTTCACATTATTTCATGTTCTTCCACATCAATCTCAGTCAACTTAACAGATATTGGGGGTAATGTTGAAGCGAGTGGGATGATATTCAACAACACTGTTGAATGTACACATTAAAAAAAAAAAAGTTAAATACATATCTGAGTTATACAAGCAACTAGTGAATTCACAAAATATGATAATGTAGAGAAAGTGTGGTCCATAAAAGACCACATTTTATTCTGTGTAAGGTGTTGCATTAAGAAAAATTTCATATGAATTTTTTTTTTTTGATAACTCCATGTATTTGCTGTATATTTTTAGCACAACCATTTAAACTTATTACCTTTCAGAAACTATATGATAAACAAAACACTTCGAAAGGGTAGTTTTCATTATTCTCTTATTTATATTTACTACCAACAGTTTCTTTAAAGGTTAAGGATATGTTTGTTGTGCAGATACATATGAAGGTTCCATAGCTCAGACATATTTATTTATATTGACAGGTAATATATTTCACACACTATATAACAAAAATAATAATACGGGGTTATATCAAAAATGTTTACTTTTGTAGATCACCTTTTATTACAACTAAAGAGATAATTAGTCTTCATTAATTTTTTTCCAACTAAGTTCTTCAAGTGCTTACTTTTAGTCACTTTTTTCTTATTTTGGAATTTTTGGAGTCAGTGATGTCAGTATCAGTTTGACATATCATGCAAAGAAAAAAATTAAATAAAAAATAATCAAAATTTAAGAGTAAGAAATATTAGGCAACACGATATAATAATTTTAGTACTCTATTTACATACTTTTATGTTATTTTAATCTTCAGTTTTTATTACATAGCTGATTTTTATTTTGTTATTTCTACTTTATATTAGAGTGTATTAAGTTAATTTATATCTTTATCCTCAATGGTTAGTGCCTACAAGAATATTATGAAGGATCACTGCAAACTTTGCACATGCCTGGTAGTATTTACAAGTAAAAACTTGTCTGTTAATTTGATTTTCCATTTTAGAGATAAGTATTAAAACATTCTTCTTAGGTTTTACATGACATCCCATGTTTTAAAAGAAATTAATAAATTAATTACCCTATATTAATACCATAATTAAGTGCAATGATTAATCTTTGCATGGAAAACTTCAATTTTATATTCACTGTATTTGTAAATTATGTATAATTTAATTAATAAATATACTTATTTCTAGTTAATAAATATGCATGTTTTTTTTTTTAAATAAAATAAACAGAAAATATCAGCTAGTAATAACATTAAAGAGAGAAATCTCAATGAATGAGTTAATATAATAACTTTACATTAAAATAAATATTAAATTGATAAAAACCCTTTAAATGACCATCAATTCAGGTAATACCAACCAACAAAAAACATTTTCAGTACTGTATTTGCCATTGTTGCATAAAGTCTGAAGTGTTTTAAATCAAATTACCATGAATCTTCAGTTTTAAAGGTTTATAATTGGCATGATCTGAGAAAATGCCCATTTATCCATATACAGATCTGAAATATCAGATTATAAAAATTATCAACATTACCTGTTGAAATGAATACAGAATTTTATCTATTTCAAAGTTAATATTAAATACACTTGTAAGAAATTTCTTTGAAATTTTGAATGCTTAACTCTTTCTGTGAAATCATAAAATGTAGGTATTCACAATTTGAGTAATGAAATGAAAAAAGCATCTCTCTCTCTCTCTCTCTCTCTCTCTCTCTCTCTCTCTCTCTCTCTCTCTCTCTCTCTCTCTCTCTCTCTCTCTCTCTCAGGTTCTTTGTGGAGGTGAAAATTTAATGCTTTTTCTATATACTGTTATTTTCATTAGTTTTTCCAAGTGAAAGGTGACTTTCCATTGAACACCGGAATAAAATAGAAAAAATTTGTAAAAAAACATCTTTTATTTAGAGACACTAGCAAGCACTAGATTCCTGAGTGAAAAAAAGAAGGGAATTTCAAAATACGCATTATTTCGAACAAAAGAAGATAAAAAGAATTTACAAATTATGCTGCCAATTTGGTAACAGCTAATGATGAGAGAGAGACTAAGTAGAATACTGCTCCACTAAGCCAATAGTCAACTTCCTCAAAGTCTGAACCTCATTAAATAAAAATTACTCATTTTTATTTAACTATGTTCAGAAGGCAGGAAAATATCCTCATCTCTTGATTAGTTATACAGTAATAACTAATTGATATGGTCTTATTTTAACCTGCCCCCTCTTTTAATTTTAATATTTGTGATAGTAAAATGGAATAAATCAATACTTTCCACAGTTAATTAATTTACTAAACTTTACAAGTTATGATGATGAAATAAATATAAAAACCTCTTGTAATCTATTTAGTACCCGAACATTATGGAGAGAAAGGAACTTTTAAAAATCAATTAAACAATTTAAAATGTTTTCTCATGATCTAAAAAAATAGATTCTGTTTAAGATTTATTAAGAGAAAGTGAAATATTTAATGAATTTCATACTAGTCGTGGACTGAAGAATGAAATAACTGATATTATAGATTTTTTCCAAAATATTAACAGTAAATCAAAGAAATTATAAATATAAATAATATACGTAGTCTAAAGACTTTGAGTATGTTGAGCAACTTAGAGTAACAAAAATAAAAGGCAGTTAACCATGAGCAATTTTCGAAAAAATATAAACTAAAAAGTTAATATCCTGCAATATGCTTCTTTATATATATACAAGTCAAGTCCTTTGCCGCAATTTCAATGACTGCATGATTTTCAGTGGTAGTAAACAGTTTCAATATATATATATATAAAATAAAATGATGAATAGAATTAATGAATTCACAGTTTTTATATTTAGGATGACAATGATGACAGATGACAAAAAATGCACATACACTAATATGAGTGTTTCCATATACAAAGTATATACATTTATGAAAGACTTAATATTTGGCAACTGTAATATGTGTACATACATACATATATAACATACATAACACAGATGCAGACGACTCACTACAGTGATATCTCCTGAGAAAATCTTTGCAGTTCTACAACCACTTAAAACAATTACGAAAGTGTGACCATAGTGTGAGATCTTGCATCCTTTGATTGGCATTGCATAAATGCAATTTCATTTCCTTATGAAGTTAAAATAATTTCAATGGTGAACACTTCAATTTGAGGATGAATGTCCTAAATGTGAGGTACACATTTTTGGGATGAAGGATGTAGTTGCTGCTTTTGCAGCAATGTCAATGTGCAGTCAGTCTTCCTTCCTTAAAAAAAAAAAAAAAAAAAAGTTAAAATCATAAAATATGCATTGACAGTTAATATTAAATAGTACAATTAAAATTATAGTTTTCCCATAAAAAACTGAAAATAAACAAAGGAGCAAAAAACATTCAGGAGTATTTATTGTTGAATGTGCTGTCACTCCTATAAAAAAAATATTAATGACCCTTCCCAATCAAGTCTGATCAAAATTTATTAATGGGTATTTCCTAATGATATATATGAAGAAGCAGTAGTTGTTTTATAGCATATTATCCACTTATATTCAGTCTTAAGAACAGTATGAAATAACAATGGTCAGCATCAATTTCCTCCCTAAAATAACTGACAGATTCTTGTCAAAATTAAAAAGTTCTCATCACCCTCAGTTTCAAATATCGTAGGTTAATGACCGAAATCCAAGACCTGTAAGTTGGTTTAATAAATTTTTCCATCTATTTTTATCTAATTATTTTATTTTATTTTCTAGAACATTCAGGAGTTTTCAACGACAGTTGAGAATGTTTGGGAACATTCTAGAATATTGCACATGCAGAAGAAAGGTCAGGATGTTTCTGGAAGGTTCTAGAACTTTCACCGCAGTTCTCTAGAAATGTGAGCCTTCTAGAAACTTCTCTACCGGTATATATACGAGTGGGTTCCACACTAAGCAAGCATTCTCATATTTTAATAAGTGTATGTGTTCCAGATAGCTAGTGGTGAACAAGTATTTTAGTGAATTAGTGTTTGTAAACAAGTGTTGTTTGCATAAGTTTAAATTGTGAGCTGTTTTTAAATAAAAATATACAATTTCTTAATTGTGTTCTCATGTATGCATACCTCAACCATACATGAAATATGTCACGTTCTTGCTGAAATAAGCCTGATAGCTTTTGCTACATTTGTGGAGAAATGGTATTAAAATTACAACAGAAACCACTGTCACAACTTGTGAGAAAAGCCTATGAACTCTATTTTGAATGTAAGGCTGGAGATCAAGATAAAGTATGGGCCCAAAGATTTCCTGTAGCTCACGTTCCAGGATATAAACAGGCTGGCTTAGAAGTAGCCATAAATCAGTGCCTTTGGCTGTTCCAGTGATATGTGAGAATCTTGAGCCCACATAAACAATTGTTACTTTGGCATGACCAATATTTCTGGGAAATCCAAGCATAAAGTAGTGTATCCCAACATACCTTCTGCTCTAAGGCTGGTTCCTCGCACTGATACAATGCCAGTGCTACCAGAAACGTATGGACTTGACTGATTTAGGATCAGAAAGAGTCTCCAGAAGATACAGAACCCAGAACAAGTTCAGATTCAGACTTTTTAACCCTTGATACTGCAAAGCCACATATAATCACGCAGGCAGAATTGAACAATTTGGACCTCTCCAAAACCAAGGCTCAATTACCAGAAACAGCAGTGGAATCTTCTCACTCAATTTCAGCAGTGGAATCTTCTTGAAAGGGTGTCTTTTTATAGGAAGAGGCAACCTAATATTATGACCTATTACTCCACAGATGATGCTCTGGTTTATTATAACAATGTCCTGGAATTTTCTTGAAAGGGTGTCTTTTTATAGGAAGAGGCAACCTAATATTATGACCTATTACTCCACAGATGATGCTCTGGTTTATTATAACAATGTCCTGGAATTAATGAAAGAGTTACATCTAGAGAAGTTCTCTAGATGGAAGCTTTTCATTGATTCATCCGAGGTCAGTTTGAAAGCTGTTTTACTCCATAATGGAAATAAGTATCGATCTATACCATTGGCCCATGTAGTTCACATGAAGGAAATTTACAAGAACCTACAGGTTCTTTTGCAAAAAATATGCTATGAAGAATACAAGTGAAATATCTGTGCCTACTTAAAAGTGGTAGCTTTGCTGACTGGGTTGCAAGGTGGATACACTAAATGCTGTTGCTTTTTATGAGAGTGGAACAGCCAAGCAAAAGATTGCCACTACAGGGTAAAAAAATGGCCAGACCATTCAGAAACTGCACCAGGCCAGAAAAATGTAGCACATCATCCTTTGGTGGATAAGTCAAAAATCTATTTACCTCTGTTGCACATCAAGCTAGGTTTGATAAAAATATTTGGGACAAAAAAGGAGAAGAATTTTCCTGTTTGAGGCAAAAGTTTCCTTGAATCAGTGAGGCCAAGATAAAAGGGGAAATTTTTATGGTTCCTCAAATCAAACTGCTATTCCAAGATGAGGAATTTACTAAAAAATTAAATGCTACACAAGTAAGAGCCTGGAAGGCATTTGAAAACATCTGCCGGAACTTTTTAGGCAATGAGAAATCACAAAATTACAGTGAAATTGTGCGTGACTTAAATTATATTTTAAATATCGACCTAATTTTAGCGTACAGAGAGTTGGGATGCAACATGTCATTAAAGCTTCATTTCCTACATTCCCATTTTAGACTTTTTCCTGAAAACTTGGGAGTGGTCTCACCAAGTTCTTACTTATTTCTCAATTGGAAAAAGATACCAGGAAAAATGGAATCCAAATATACTGGCAGACAACTGTTGGAATCTCATATGGGAGGCACCATGGATGATTATAAAAGGAAAAAAATGATAAAATAAGTATTTGTTATCAGATAAACATTTTTGTAAATAGAATAAGGTTAATAGACCCATTGGTCAATATTTAGTACTGTATATTTTCTTAAAATATGTGAAATCTTTTTAATTAGAAACTTAGTTTTTGACTTTAATCCCTTTTCTTTTAAAATAGATGGGTGTTACATCAATATGGTTGCCATATATGTTTTGTTAACCCCTGGCACCACCATGCCGTGACGGGACTAATTGTATGTCTATCATTACTGCAATTAAAGATTCTATTCTATATTTGAATTCAGCAACATCAAATCTACAAGAATTACCCTAAATTTTAACAGGGAGTGCAAAAATGTTTTAGAATAGCACCATTAATTTAATAACATGGCAGCATATGACATTCTTTTAGTGCAAATGCCACACAGAAAAAAGGATGCTGCTGTGTTGCTTGGTTTCTGAGATTTCTGCTTATTTTTATTAATGAATTGTTGGTCAGTTGTGCTAATCTACATTCCAAAATTGGAATTTGGGATAACAATGCTGTTCTCTGTAATGTGTGACCATATCATCATACAAGGTGTGGCTTTAAATAATGAGACTGTTTTGATAAAATAAATATAATGAAATATTTTAAGTTAAATTAAAATCTTCAAAATAATTGCTTTGGGCTTGCACATATTGTTCCAGACATTACTTATGTGGCATGAAGTTAATTAACAATGAAAATGTCCTTCAGTAATATGCCAAAGAAATACAACAGATACTTCAAAGACATATAGACAAGATTTTTCATGCATTATACAATCTGGAAAAGGTGACAAGTTTGCTTTCTCTACTGTATTTATATATGATTTTTCAATTTCAAATGACACAAAACGATGTATTCAAACACTTACAAACAAATAAGCATAAGAACAGATGCAGTGCATGGAACGAAATGCAAAAGTAGATTTCATATTTCACAGTGATGTCATATGTGCTAAATGGTTATTTGCATCTTTTGTTATAGAACATAATCTTCCTCTGAGTTATGCTGATTATGCAGCTGTGCTATTCAAAAATATTTCCCGATAGGGAAGGGGCAAAAAAAAATATGATTGTGAAGGAACTAAAACAAGTAATGTTAATGAAGCTGCATGGATAGGGAAAGAGGTAGTGATGGCTCTGAAAAATAGGCCATTTTCGATTGCTACAATGGCAGTATAAAAGGTATCCCACTGTGGTAACCTTTCATAATAAACAAGTTGAGTTGATGTATGCAGTGCATTACATTTCAGCAAATAGTAAAAATTCATGATTTATAACAAAAAAAAAAAAAAGAAAAGCAGATGGCATAAAAGACTTATACACGAACTAAGAACATTTTGTTTCTGTGCAGCCATTTATTCCTTCAACCAGTACATGGCAACAAACAGAAAGCTATGGTATATGGATAATTTAGGTGATATGTTAAAAAAATAATAACTGTTGGATTTCTATTGCAAATTTCAATTTAAATGAAATTTGTGAATGCTGGACAAATCATTCCAAAAGAGCCAAATATAACATTTCATGAAAATCCATCCAAAGGGAATCAGGTTATTATATGCAGATGGATAGACAAAGAAATAATAATCGTTTTTCTATTAGACTGGTTTTAATAAAATTTGGGATGGCTTGAAAAATTTTTCTAAACAAGTCAAATATTTTTTATGAAATTCCATCCATTAGGAGTTGAGTTGTTACATATGAATGGACAGCCAGACATGAAGACAATATGCACATTACACATAAATGCTAACGTGCCTAAAAACCATCACATCTAAAGCAGCTTGCTCGCAAAGCTAGCATTAGAAGGTGACCCTACAATATTGAGCATCTTCTTCTGAACAACCTGTGAGATTCCTTTAAAAAAAAAACTGTCTTGCATTTAGTGTTGTTAATGCCCCTATTTATAGTAGACCTAAAAACTGGAGTAGCAAAAGTAGTATTAAAAGAAGAGCAGAAGAAAAGAGGGCTACATACTTTCCTGTGAAATTGGATGAAGATCTGGTGGTCATTTAGTACTATCTAGAAAAAAGTAATAAGCCAAAGCACATGTAACATATTGGTACACACATACTTTCAAAGTGGTAGAATAGTCACAACCTCTGACAAGTCTATTTAAAGAAGAGGTTAGAAGTGGTGGGAAATGCCATATGAGCACTTTTCAGAGTTATCAAAATGAAAAATATAGTAAGCAATCACTTAGCCATATCCAAATCCAGTTCATGATCAAAAAGAAGTTTTGAAAGAGCACAAATTAATGAACTCCTCAAGAAAAAGCACTTCTGAATCACAAACCAACAGAAAGCAATCCTAAACAAGCCAAAGAAGCTGATGATATAGACACATTATTCTTATTTGTGTGGAAAGTCTGTCACGTTCCTCTCTTCTGGCTCGAATAAAGCAATTTTCTCATTTCTTTTAAATTTTATGCTGGCATTTGAATGTAGCACTTCAAATCAATGTACCTCACATCCATGTACTGAGGTCATTACTCCTAGATATATTGAAGAATGTTTGTGCAATTTGTTATGTCAACAGTTTTAAATCTTGATTACCATACCATACCAAACTAAACTAGAAGGATAATTCTGACTTGAGAGTCTAAGAAGAGGAGAAGATATTGTTCAGTGAACAATTATTTTATTGTTGCATGTGACCACATAGTGCACAAGTTCCTACTGAAAAATTATGTTCTAAATGCTGAGGTAGGGTAGGCAAAAATTCATCTTACAGCGCTACAGTGACAGTTACCAAAGTGATTCTAAGTATCCCATTTTGTCTCTTGATTTAAGGGGAAGCAGTAGTATATAATTTTCTTTAATTTTTTTGTGGGTACATTTACAGTTAGGTCTGTAAATTACAGCATAAAAACCTACCATGCACTATTATGAAAGATGAACAAAATTTCATAGCCTTGGGTTGGGGAGGAAACTGAGAAAGCTTGAAATATAGCAGTTTATCCAAAGTCATGCTTAGCACAAATAAAGGGGCAGTTGTATGGCAGAACCTGGACTAATTTTATTAGTGGAGTCCCTTACAGTTCAGTGCTGGGCTCCTTACTATTTTCAATATTTATTAACAATATCAATATCAAGCTTAATGTCTAAGGGCGCCTCCGTAGCCAGGTGGGAAGGAGCAGCAGTGCGTAGCACACGCTTCTTGATTAGACCGGGGTTCGAGCCCGTCACCACCAAATATGGAGGATGCAGAAAGGTCAGGGAATGACCACCGCATATCCCGGAGCAATATGGCCTTAGTTGCTAATGCTCCTAAAAACCAACCAAAACAACAAAAAAAACAAATAATGTCTAAGTTTGCAGATGATACAAAGGTTTTTCAGGATGGTTAATGACAGAAATTAGGGTGATGGTGTGGCAAGGCCTAGAAAATTTAGGTAGATGGGCTGAGAAGTGACAAGTAAGGTTTAACATTGATAAATGCAAGGTAGTACTACATATGGGTAACAGTACTCCACCAATAATGTACCAATCAGACGTTACCACAGATTCCACTTATCTGTGACACTCCAAATAGCACTATATATATATATATATTTTTTTTTACTTTCATGAAATTTTTTATCTTGAGAACCACTGGATCTCTTCACCAAAGATAAAGGTTTTCAGTTTATCTATGATTTTATAAGAAAATAAATAAGAATATGTCAATTCAATTCTTGTTATCAATCACAATAATTTTCTTCACACTTTATACTTTCCAGCACTGACAGTTATTATTTTCATTAGTATGCTTGATGACTGGCTTAAAATGACTGACAGCTTCAGTTTATCCACAATTCATCTGCAACTTTCAGTCCCTTCCACCTCCATCCAACTTTAAAAACTTTAAAATACATGCTTAAAGCATAATGTACTTTAAATGGAGCACTCAGAAAAAAATTTTTAATTATCCATTAGCTTAAACCTCTATCCACTTACTGTACAGCATGCATCAGGAAGTCACTTCTGATATGCATGGTTTGGCTTCTTGTCATAATGTGATGTCATGCACTCTCTGAAAAGATGAGAAGCATACATCAGCACTTACAAATGTTGCTACATAAAGAAAACTACTGACCATTAGCATTTATTTGTTTAAAAACCAAGTTGGATGATAAAATTATTTCTTGTTATTATTAAAGTAAAATGATTTGCTTTGTTTTTTGTAAAACTTGTTTCCTTAGTTAAATAAATTACTCAAACTGCCTATCTCTTTTTTTTATGCATTGTTCTGTTATTCTTACTTACTGGAAACACTGTAAAAAAACAAAATTAAAAATTGCCAATTCTAATAAATGAGCTTGAAATAATCCCGCATGCTAATTACAACCAACTTAGAAAATAATGAATAATTACAAAGAAATTTGAGCACTCCAGAGTTGAAAATTCTCAGTAATGGCTGGTCTAGGAAATGTGAAATTTTGAAAACAGGTTAGTGTATATCTTTCCTTCTGGGTGGAAAACAAAAAACTATTTACTCTCAGTTTACTGACATCAATAGTGGAGATGGGGGAAACCCCTGGTGCATCTGGCCCGAAAATACTACACTTTACTGACATCAACAGGAAAGTAATCAGATCAGATTGCTAAGCTCTAATTACTGTATAAGATTAATTTTGGACCATGTTCAAGCCAAGGTTTCCATGATCTTGTTAAGAGATCTGACTACATTTGTGCCAGATGAAGGCTGGGCAGGCTGCAGGTAATTACAGTTACTACAGTCCCCATAACCATAACAGATGAATGCTGCAGTAGATGTAAGGAATGATGTTAGTGCCTGTGTTGTATGGTGTCAAATCTATCCACCTTGACAGCACAGGTGATTTGTACCACCACCAATGTCTCTGCTTTGGTCATTGGGGATTAATTATCAAAGGGCTGATAATTTCCTCAGGATGGATCTAGCAAAATGCATTCTTACAAGTCATACACAACTGCACCATTTCAGTGAAGTTCACTATACAAACTTAAGTCACTGTAGTATGGCTTCATGGCCAGATTTATCCTCTTGCCACCCTTCTTCAAGGCATCAGGGCTGCAGATGTGCGCAACTATTGATACCAACCAGTGTTCCTTGACAGCATTATGCCAGCATGGTGAGAGAGAGAGAGAGAGAGAGAGAGAGAGAGAGAGAGAGAGATGGGTTGCATACCATGATTTTCCCTGCAAGAACATTTAAAACAAAATTATCTTGTTATACTTTTCAACAGAATGCTGCTGCTCCCACACCTTGCCCCTCTCAAAGTTAACTGTATTTAACTGCAGTAGTAGCCCTAATTCTTAATATCTGCAGTTTCCAAAAGTGCAATCATACAACAATTTTTTTTTTTGTAAAGAGGAATTTAAGCAATCTTAGATGAAACCTTATAACCATGCCATGAGTCAACCAACTGAGCATAAAACCTTGTGAAGAAATTTGTCAAGGAGTGGACAGTATTCTAAAACTCTAAAAACTCTATAAAGATATGCAACTTAAAACTAATAAATTGTTAAATTATCACTTAGACATTAAAGCTTCAATCCAGCAAAAAATTAATTATTATAAACCTTTAAATAAAAAATTGATTCATTGTTAACTACCAAAGCTACTTCTAATGTAAAATTAGAAATTGGTGTTATGGTTCAGCAGACTACCTATTTCTTATTTTTCTTGCAAAAGGGGAAACACCCTTTACTTTCTGGTTCTGGAGGCTGGTCGAGTAGCAAGTCTGGAGAAGGAGTATTATTTGGTCCAAATACATTTAATTCCCTAAAACTGCCTGTTTCTATCATCTAAAAACAAATAAATACATAAATTAATTAAACTCAAAATAAAAATTAAAAATCAAGTTTTAAAAATAGCTTGCCCCAATATGGACTTCAATTTTATTATTATTATTTTTAATTTTAAGGTTTATTTAGAAATATTCCAGACTTCCTCACTAATTTTATATATTTTAACATTCACTGGCTGCTATAAAACCTCTGAGGTGTGTGTGTGTGTGTGTGTGTGTGTGGTAAAGAAAGGTATATGCATTCTTGGCTGGCATGCTGTAGGTGAAAGGAAAAACTATATCTCCATTTGAAAACAGCAAAATGCAGGCACATTAAGGGATGGCATATTTCAATCCCACTTTGAGGCTTGTTCAGTGGATGGAAAGGAGGATATGTTTATTAGTACCAAAATTTTAAACAACTTACACTGGATCTGTGTGTGTGTGTGTGAGAGAGAGAGAGAGAGAGAGAGAGAGAGAGAGAGAGAGAGAGAGAGAGAGAGAGAGAGAGAGAGAGAGAAAGAGAGAGAGAGAGAGAGAGAAGGGAAAACAAAATAATAATAAAATGAATAATACATATTAGAGATCCTATACATGGTGCAAGCTAAAAGTTTCTGGATTGGAACAATAAAATTAATTTAGACTTACTTTACTTATATGTTGACTTTGTTTCCTTCAAAGTAGTGCTCTCCAAAATTTATACATTGGTCCCTCTGAGGCTTCCATACCTGTATAAGTACTGCATACAGGTCTGGAGGCCTCATTTCAGGAAGGATATAGAGCTGCTGGAGCAAATACAGAGAAGGGCAACAAGATTGGTAAGGGGAACAAACGGTTGCTCTTACCAAGGAAAGCTTAAATTCTGCAAATTGCAGCATCTGGAGACTAGGCAGCTGCATGAAGTGTATAAGGCCTTGAAAAAGTTTGAGCAAGCTCAATGTTGATGATATTCATCCTCTCATTCAGATTGCACACCTGAGGGGGAATAAATTCAAACTGAGGAAAGGCAGTTGTAGAATGGATGCAGGAAAATTTGCCTTTAGCCAGCAGGTGGTTGATGGTACAAATTTCCATCTGTTGTTGTGGAAGTTGATAGCTTAAATAAATTCAAAAGAACTGGACAAACTTTTGGAGCGAATGGATGGGTGAAATGGGAAGTTTTTTTTTTTTTATGATGCTATATAAGTTTGCTTTCTATGCTTCTTAATCCCAGCTTTCTCCCACTATTTGAAGCATATCTGGAATTCATGTTTCATGATGCTGTCCAATACTTTCTGTGCTTCAACTTGAAATTCTACAATTCAGTTAAAAAAAACTGTCTTTTTAACTGAATTTAAAAGAATTTTTCTTTTGATGAAAAGGAATAAGTCAAAAGAACTGGACAAAACTTTTAGAGCGAATGGATGGGTGAAATGGGAAGTTTTTTTTATTTTTTATGATGATATATAAGTTTGCTTCCTATGGGGTGCTAGGTCAGAAGAATAGGGAAGATATCATCATTTTGTTTGTTCTTGGCTAAGAACTGCTGAACCGACAAAGCTATGTATGGCACATTGTGATGTAGAAGCTAATCCCAAGTATGCTATTTGTCTGGGTATTTTCTGATAAACTTTTTTTTTTTTTTTTTTTTTTTTTTTTGATAGTTGTTGGCACATTGGCTTCTGTGGCCATAATACACCTCCCAAGGTTTTTGCAGTACTTTGATCCAAGCCCGAGGCGGGATTCGAACCCGCGACCTTTGGGTTGCCAGGCAGGCACTTTACCCACCCGGCTAGCCCGGTCGGCTTCTGATAAACTGGAGAAGAACTGATAAACAATTCCCCTTATTGTCGAAGAAAACAACGAACATACCCTCGATCTGACCTACCTTGTCTTTTTTGAACATGGAGTTCATCAACTTTTTCCACTGGTAGGCCTGTTATTTTGTTTCTGAGTCATAACCATAAATCCAGCTTTCAACTTGCTCTTATGACCTTATAAAGGAAGTTTCAGTCCTTTCCAGCATGTACCTGAGGTCCCTGTACATAGAAATCCAGTTCTGTTTTTGTTTGTCATTCAGCAAACGGGGCATAAATTTTACAGAAATCTGCCATGTTTAAATTTTCTGTTCAAATGTGTCAGCATGTACTGTATGACAGGCCTAGAATGTCACAAATATTTTTAATCTTACACTATGTCCTCACGGATGACTTGATTCACTTTTTCAGCATTTTCGTCAGTCCAACTTGAAGATGGATGATCTGAGCTCTCAAAATCAATTGATGTCTGGCTGCCTTGAAATTGTGAATATCATTGAAAAGTTTCTGCTTTACCCATAGAATCATTATCAAATGCTTGTTTAAGTATTTCTAAGTCTCTGAAGCTGTTTTCCCAAGTTTATGACAAAATTTGATGCAAATTCGCTGTTCCTCCATCTTACTCAGCTACAAGAATCACAAGACACACTCAACAGAAATACACTTAAACAGCAACTGCACAAAAGCATAACATTCTACTGACATGAAACTCATCATGCTAACTCACAATGAATTAGTTCAGTGGTATCTAATGGTGCATTGCTATACTAAAAGGTGGTTAGTGCACCATGTGGCCAGTCAGGAAACTTTGGCTTGCACCCTGTATATAATACAGTTGTCGATAAATGACAAAGGAATGTGCGAATGTACAACTAGAAGTTCTAAGTGGTAGTGCTGGCAGTGGGTCAGTAATTGCTGACCTTGCTGACCTGGACCCACTTCTCTTTGTAACCACAGTTTGATTTCCACTTCTCTACATTTTGCAATGCAAATAACACAATTAAAATTGTGGTTCTGAAAAGATCAGTGACTAAAACAAGTGGATTATACAAATACAAAAATATAGTATAAATAAACCAACATATATTTCAACTATCAAATAATATCCTATATCAAAATGAATAAGAAAATTATTCATTTTCTGATTATGAAACATCATTTGTAAATTTTGTTTATTACAAAGCAAATGAAATGGCTGGTAATATTTAATAAATATCAACCATATACTGGGGCATATATCAGAATCAAAAACTGGGTAAGGAGGGGGGCAGCAATTTTCACTCACCTCATTTTGCCATGGTATTGATACACTTCCTGTATTAAATTTACTATAGAAGGTATTATCACTAGAATCAATGTTTACTCCTTTCACAGTAGAGAACTGTTCAATATCAAGGACATCCTTGGCATATACAGCATGGGGCTAATAAATAATAAGAACACAAGAAACAGAAACACTTGAGTAGAGCTTTTTATACTGAAATGCATACTGGTAATTCAAATTAATAGCTAATTTTAAACACATGATAATCAGAATGACACATCATTAGTAAAATTTATTTTCTCTAATAACAGGAGTAGCAGCTAAATAAGATGTTGATTATATGTAAAATCAAAACGAGAGACCTGTTTTCTTTTCTTTTTTTAATAAATTTCTTCAAAAACATGCCTTACAATTGCAGATATAAAAACAACCTCTTTTCCAATCAAAATACAATGCAACTACAACGTAACACACCTTTTTGTACTGTGGTTTCGGATATACAGCAGGTATAATCATGTCTCCAAAACAAAGTACGAAAAAAAGTAGTGTTCAAAGAACTAGCAATTTTATATTGGAAACTGGAAAAAAAGTGAATACTGTATATACTTGTATCTACTGTAAATCCTACTACTGTATTTCCAAGATTGAAAATTAGCTAAAAATTGGCTGTATATTCAGTTTTGTTCAGTATTCAATGAGTACTTTTTGACAGAACTCATCAGAGCCTAATTACTGTGGACATCCAGTTTCTTCCCTCAGCTAGAGATGTAATAAAAGAGCATATCAGTAGAACACTGATTACAAACAGCTACCTCTGGAGTTGAATATGGCTACTGTTCATCAAGTGCAGTACATTAGTTACAAAGTAAATTTTTGTAAACAACAGCATGTGACATCCTTTCTTTGACTAGAATTTACACTTAGGAAAGCAAAAACTGCTAAGGGACAAACTAGACAAAAATATACATGAATTGACAAGTGATTTATGGAGAAATCATGCAATTTCTCTTTGGCACTATGATAGACTGGACAGGTTGATATTGATTTTAGTTTTCTCAAAATAAATTCTAAGGCATCAGAAATAAATACCAGCAAAATCAGAAAATCAGTAGGTGACCATTACAGAAAAAATTATACAGTTGAAGGAAAGTTAAAGAGTTAACAGTGCTGAAGAAAATGCAGTATATTTTGCAAATGTGGAATTCCAGAAGGAATTCCATGGTTGGATGAAAGGGGAAGAAAAATTGTGCTCATTCACAGACTCTGTAGAAGATGAAGTAGGCCTCCAAAGAAAGAAAACTATACTTTGTGAAAACAGTGATGTGGACCAATGTTTACATAAGTGGTTTCTACAGAAGCATTGAAAGAGTACCGATAAATGGGGTAATTTTGAAAGCACAGGCATTTAAATTATAGAAGCTATTTGGTGGAGATGATGACACATTTAAAGCTTCTGAAGGGCAGCTTTGGAGATGGAAGGCTTGTCGTGGGATATCCCAGGTTAGTCTTGTAGCTGAATCTGCATTTAGTGACATTACAGCAGCAGCAGAAGTGTTTCCTGAATTTCTGCATAATGTGATTCAAGATGATGAATTCACAGATGAATGGTTATACAACTGTGACAAAACAGCACTGTACTATAAACTTCTCTCCAACAAGTCACTGGATATTAAAAAGGCACCCAATAAAGTGGGCATGAAAACTAACAAAGAGAGAATTATTATGCTACTGTGCACGAACAAGACTGGAAATCACAAGCTAAAGCCATTGTGCATTGGTAAAAGTTGAAGTCCCCAGTGTTTTAAGCACATCAACATGAAATCTCCACCTGTGATTTACAAAAATAGCTTCAATGTTTGAAAGTGAGTTTGTACCATTGGTGAGATGCCACTTGCTTTCCAAAAACCTTAAAGAAAGGCTCTTTTACTGTTGGATCACTGCCCAGCTCATCCTTTGGCTGATGTTCTGAAATCGAAAGATGGCAAGATCAGTCACATTTCTGCCAAAGGACACAACTGCGCTAATTCAGCCCAAGGATCAGGGCATTATTCAAACTTTTAAAGAAAGTTTAAAGCCTACTACTATCATGGTAAATTTACTTGCTGGTGTTGTGAACTCAGAAATTCAAAATTTTAGAATTTCTGAAAACATCAACATTGAAAGATGTTGTATACATTATTGGATTAGCGTGGGAGAAAGTAAGTTCAACAGCAGTTGAAAGCTGCTAAAAAATAATTATTGAAAAAGATGCATTCACTAATAATAACCTTGAATCAGCAGCATTTTCAGAACAAGAAAAGATGGCTTGTTAAGTACTCAGTTGCAATTTTTGTGTAAGTGACCTGGCTTCTTGAATTGAGGTGGATGCAGAAGCTCCAGATGCACATTACCTGAGTGAGGAAGAAATTGCAGCCTTTGTGAATAGAGAGTAGGCAATTGACAAACAGGCCAGTGACATAGGGAGTGTCTCAGAAGATAATGTGGATGACTTGTGTAAGAAAAAAGCACCAGAAATGAACAAAGTGCTGGAAATGTGATGGCATAGTTAGATTGTCAGAGTGATAGTGAACATGTTCATTTATTGCACCTGACCACCATTAAGAATTATATACCGAAAGAAATTCAGTTCCGGAAAACTAAATTACATGACTATTTCAGAATGGATATGTAAAATGTAAGTCCATAACAGTATTGTGTATTAGTAGAATGTAAGGGAATGATATAACCTTTAATACTTTGTCTTTTAGTCTGTATATTCATAAAAAAATAGTAAATAAAATATTTATTTACTAAGTAAAGTGTAATTATGTTTAAAAAAAAAGTGAAAAAAAAAAAAAAAAAATTTTGTAAGCTGTAACACGCTTTGCTTATAACGTGGGTATTAAAGCTTTCACTTGACACCTGTGTTATATCAAGGTTGTACTGTATAATAAATAAAGATATAACAAAACATAACTATCCACTATTGTATTTAACAATAAAATGAAATCAAGATTACATATCATTTATAAATCAAAACATGGTTTATAATTTAGAAAGGGTTGTATAACAAAATTTACTACACAAAATCAAGATTCGATAAGGGCATTCTCAATTTCTTTCTAAAAGCTTGAACCTTTCAAGAAGAGATCAATATCCAGTTCATTAAATGTTCTCGATACTCAATTAAAATAATTATACAGATGATTAGTTCTTCAAAATTTAACTTGAAATAACTATTGGGGCATCAACTGAGCCTATTATTAACTTAATTATAAAAGTCAGATCCAAGCTATATTTCAAGTTTCATCAGTTGAAAATGGATGCACCATTCAGAGTAGTTTTTTCAGTTATAGTCCATTTTCGATTTGTATAAGATGAATGTAAATTACTATAAACTAATGAAAGCTCTTTGTCTGCCTATTACAGATTCAATAATAAATTCTGAATAATTTTTTTTTTATTTGAAAAGTAGAAAAGAAGTTTCCTTGAGTGAGAAAATGTAATTCTTTTTTAAGTGCAATACTGATTTCTCAAATTGTGAGGCTATTCAAGAAAGTTAATACTCAAACACCAGCCAAGTAATTAAATATTTAATAAAATAAAATAAAGTAAGATGATACAGTAAACTGGACTATCACAATAAGTACTAAAAGAAATAAAGTCGGTTAACTAACAATGCTAAAATCGTTAAAATAAGTTAAAATACTGGAAATCCGAAGCTTTTGGAGACAGCTGTCTCCTTTCTCAACAGTGTGAGGCTATTGCCATAACTTATTTCTTTGCTACAGATTACAAATAAGGGGACTTCCCTAAAATGAAAAGTACAATTTTATTTATTTGTAATGTTGTTCCACTCCCCAAGGTGACTGTTTTAGTGTTCATTGGCACCTTGTTGGCGGCAGGCTAAGCACTTGATAATACAATGATAATTTACTCAGCACACAAAAAGCTTTTATAAGCTCACTAAAGTAAATTTACTATTTAATACCATTTGGAATGTCTCACGTTGCAAGTTAAATATTACTGCACTGAGGTGTCTAGTCTCTCACTAGACACCTCAGTGCAGTAATATTTAACTTTAATTTAACTTTACACATTAAGTATAATACTTTTTTTTTGGGAAGCCTTGCATATATACACAGTAACAGCAAGACAACACATGGTGGTAGTCTTACAATTTGAGAGATAAATGTCAGATAAAGAAACCCTGCCTTTTTTCATATATAAGCAAAAAATTATTTTTGTTGCCTAATCTATAAAAAGGATCATAAATCAAATAAAATTTGTATGCTTCTGCATTCAATTTCAATCACAGGGAGATCTTTACTCTCACAGAACATTAACAAGGTGATAGTGTGGTTAGAACATCTTCATTTATTGTATCTGACCACTATTAAGAATTATGTATATAATTTTTAAGACTTGGGTGAGAAAGTTTGGATACAAATACTGTTATCCAATACCGTTATACCTAAGTTGCAAATATGTTTTTCTAAATTGTATGGTATCAGCAGAAAAAGCAAATCCACTAAACATTTAATTCAAGACATTAAGTTTCGAAGCTACTGATTTCTCATTTAAAACCATAATAAGTGTCATACTATGCTACTATTAGGTACTGTGTGTAGAGCAAAAACAGCCAAGTTCTAGGAGTTAAAGGTTAAAGTTAAACATTTATGTTTTAAATAGAAGTAACTCTGTGACATATTAAGAGCAGTAATATGTAGTATTAATTAACAATAATATGAAGGGTGTGATTTTAAATGATTTGTGGATATAGTAATGCTTTTGCACTACTAATCCTACTGCTAGCAGCAGTATTCTTTGTATTTAACTTTAATTTCTAGTTTGGAATCTATTTGGACCAGTATTATTATGTTATTATTATTATTATAATTAGCCATATGGTGCAAGGAAACCTGAGGCTTTTGCTGCACTACCAGCCAAAAAAAAAAAAAAAAAAATCTAAGTTACTCTGAGAGAGAGAGAGAGAGAGAGAGAGAGAGAGAGAGAGAGAGAGAGAGAGAGAAATAGAAGGGAATCACCAAGAAAGAGAAGAATGATGACATCCAGCTCAGGACCCTGGGTGTGCCAAGCCCATACTCACCAGATATGAGTCCTTTGAGTATAAGTGGTAATGGGAAATGGTCACCAAGGGTTCGATTACTTTCCACATTAAGTGGGCACAGGGCCAGAGATAAATTGTAGGACCTATTTCTGAAGTGGAATTTGTTGGGAAATGGTAGCAAGAAGTATGTGTCCCACTACAGAGTACTGATTAAATTAAGTTTTTTTTTTTTTTTTTTCCTGTCTTGCACTTGGAATATCAAATGATCTGAGTTCATTTCTATCAGAATCTGGTTATATACTGTTTGAGTCTAAACACATTCATGACAACACATCAAAACATCAGCATAAGTGTTTGCATGCACCTTGTATCCAATTTCAATCATAATGGTAGTAAGGGTTGGAAAACTATACATTAAAACAGGCTTTGGAAATGCTTTGGGTCCCTCTAATGATAAAACTGAACTGACTTTCAACCTTCAGAGCAAGGATTTATGTTAACATTAGAGATGAAACTGTTATCCATGAGTCAATCTAAATTTCTAATATCATTTTAATAAAAACAAACATCACTCAATGCACTATTGTGGCTATTTTGAGATCTACTGGTTTTATTTCAGATGCTAGGTGGTCTCTATTAGCAAATTGTCAATCAGTAAATAATATACTAGGTTTCAGTATGTATTAAAGTGATTTATGTAAAAAAATATATATTTCCAATTAAATACATAACAAAAGTTATGCAGACCCTAATACTGGGCTGTGTTCATCCTACAAAACAAAGTAGTAAAGATAGTCAATGAAATATTTTATATAATTTTTTATTCTTGCACCCTTTCAATATATTACACAATACATTCTGTTTTGGTCCTTCCAATGACAAAGACCTTTATGTCTTAGGCTTAATTACTTTGAAATAATCCAAAAATTGTACACACAAATACATACCATTTTCAAATTATTTCAATAATGATATATTCAGTTCTTTATCATCAGCAAAAAACTTGCATAACATTCATGCAGATAAGTGGGGGCAATTTATGCTTTGAGTTACAAAAATGCAATGAAATTGATAGGAAGGCACTGTTTGAGCTAGCAAAGACCACTACTTGGAAATCATCTTTCAGTTATTGGAGGTAACACTAAGGTAATGTGACAAATGGGCCTGGAGTACTGGGGTCCATAGTTTAACAAATAGATATTTATTTAAAGTATACCCAGTATAAAATAAAATAAAATAAAATATTTCAGTAGCTTTCGGAACTCGTGTCCCTTTATCAACTGACAAATTTGAATACATTACAAGCAAAGTGTGGCACGTTACTCATTCGTCATTGTTGTAGCACGGACGTGTGCTGCCTTGCGCCAGTGATCATCCATCAATAAAACGGTTGTCTCCAGGATTGGATGTATACGCATGCCTTTCTGGCGATTTAATGCCTTAGGGTTGTTCATTATGTTTAGTGACTCTAGCCATAGGCGGTGGCGAAAGTGTCGCGCGTGGTCCACTATCTCAAAGTCGCGCTTGGGGTCAAGATCGTGGTTGGTAGCCCAAAAATGTTCTGCAAGCGCGGACTGGTCAGTTTCAGCAAGCCGGATTGCTCTGTCGTGTTCCGTGAGGCGATCCTGGAGACGTCTCGATGTCTCACCTACGTAGCAACTGTTACAGGCCCTACAGGTGATACGGTACACTACATTGCTGCGTAAGACAGGTGTGACAGGGGTCTTCACACTGGAGACAAGTGAACGTAGGTTCCTACCTGGTAATTGCACACATTTGATGTTGTAACTTCTCAGGATCTTCGAGATACGTCCTGACACTCCTGGATAGTACGGAATGTAGGCGGATGATATGCCGACTTGCTTCGGAGGTCTTGGGTTGGAAGTAAGTTCTTGTGCCTGTAACAAGCATCTGTTTAGTACATGGGATGGATAACCGCATCTGGTTAGGTCCGCCTTCACACGGGAGATCTCGTTACGTCTAATTGTGTCGGTGCTGGAATGGCTCCAGGCCCTGGAGAACAGGGTGCGGGCTGTGCTATTGAGATGGCTTGGAGCGTGGCCGGACCCGTAGTTGGTGAATTGACCGCACCACATGGGTTTGCGGTATACTGAGGTCTCTAGATGTGGGCCTACGCGATGCACTAGCACGTCCAGAAACGGGAGCGAACCGTCCACCTCTGATTCTACGGTAAACTTGATGAAATTGGATAGAGAGTTGAGGTATTCTAGTAGTACCGTTTCAGAACCACGTGGTATTATGGTAAAAATATCGTCGACATATCTACACCACGTTGTAATAGGTGTAGGTGGGTTCTGGTGTACCTGCTTCTCCAGATCTTCCATGGCGATGTTAGCTACTACGGAACTGACAGGGGCACCCATAGCAGTGCCATGTACTTGTTTGTAGAGTGAGTCTTCAAAGGTGAAGATGCTGCTAGAGAGGCATAGGTTGAGGGCGGTACAGATGTCATCAGTGGATAGTGACGTCCTGGATTGGAGGCTTAAGTCGCTCTCAAGGAGCCTTCTGGCGCAGTGCACGGCCTGTTGGACGGGAATCGAGGTGAATAAAGAAACCACGTCAAATGATGCCATGACAGAGTTATCAGGGATTGAAATGTCCTTAATGGTGTTAATGAATTCACTGCTGTTTTTAACGGTGTGAGATGTATTACCTATAAGAGGCGAGAGGAGGCTCGCGATGTGTTTGGACAGTTCATACGTTGGGGCACTGCAGCAAGACACTATAGGTCTGAGAGGAATACCCGGTTTATGGATCTTTGGTAATCCGTAGAATTGCGGTAGTTGGCAGTCAGTAGCACGCAGAAGATGGTGAGTCGCGGTCGGGATCTTCTTATCTTTAAGCCATGCGTGGACAAGTTTATTAACATTTGCTTCCAGACGTTTCAAGACTTTAACGGGAGGATCAGGTAGAGGTTCATATACGTTAGGATCGAGTAATAGGGCCAAGGCTTTCTCTCGGTAGGCTGATCGGTCCAGCACAACAGTCCGGCGCCCTTTATCCGCAGGAAGTACAACGATGGAGTTGTCTTTTCTTATAGATGACAGGGCGGCACGTTGGCGGTGGTTGAGGTTTGAGCACGTTTTTCGAGTGTTGCGGAGGACTGCGGCAGTCTTGAATCGGATCTCGTTGGCAGCTTCTTCGGGAAGGTTGGTAATACTGGCTTCTATACCCATAGCGAGCTGTGTGATGGGAGGTTTCGATGAACATAATGAACAACCCTAATGCATTAAATCGCCAGAAAGGCATGCGTATACATCCAATCCTGGAGACAACCGTTTTATTGATGGATGATCACTGGAGCAAGGCGGCACACGTCCGTGCTACAACAATGACGAATGAGTAACGTGCCACACTTTGCTTGTAATGTATTCAAATTTGTCAGTTGATAAAGGGACACGAGTTCCGAAAGCTACTGAAATATTTTATTTTATTTTATTTTATACTGGGTATACTTTAAATAAATATCTATTTGTTAAACTATGGACCCCAGTACTCCAGGCCCATTTGTCACTATTCGATCACTTTATGGCCATAATACCTACAACGATTGTGCACAGTTGCAAAAGTGCTTCCTCTCAATAGCTCGCTACAGGCAACATTTACGCTTCGCACACAGATGCAAAAGCAATCGAATTATACCTAAAGGGTTCCGATACAAAGCCCCGTTCCACAACTCTCATATGGATCGTGCCTGCTTTAACTTCAGCCTACGCACGTTAAATTTATGGATATCCCATCTCCACCGTGAAATCAGGAATGCTGACTACAACAAGTCCAGACTGTTACAACATCTACAAGGTAAGGTCTCGCCTATTGTATTTACAAACCTTATACATACCATCTTCCATCGGGCTAGTCAGACCTCGGATACCTACCGTTTACGCCAACAGCGCAAGTTCATAAACTTGAGCATAGAAACTAACTCCTTAAAGACAAACACTCGTTCAGACGACACGACTTCTTTCGTCTTGAATCTAAGTAACAAACAACTGTCCAACGAGCAGCTGAGTGTTTTATCAAACGGTATGAAATTCGCCGTTATACCATCGAAACCTCCCATCACACAGCTCGCTATGGGTATAGAAGCCAGTATTACCAACCTTCCCGAAGAAACTGCCAACGAGATCCGATTCAAGACTGCCGCAGTCCTCCGCAACACTCGAAAAACGTGCTCAAACCTCAACCACCGCCAACGTGCCGCCCTGTCATCTATAAGAAAAGACAACTCCATCGTTGTACTTCCTGCGGATAAAGGGCGCCGGACTGTTGTGCTGGACCGATCAGCCTACCGAGAGAAAGCCTTGGCCCTATTACTCGATCCTAACGTATATGAACCTCTACCTGATCCTCCCGTTAAAGTCTTGAAACGTCTGGAAGCAAATGTTAATAAACTTGTCCACGCATGGCTTAAAGATAAGAAGATCCCGACCGCGACTCACCATCTTCTGCGTGCTACTGGCTGCCAACTACCGCAATTCTACGGATTACCAAAGATCCATAAACCGGGTATTCCTCTCAGACCTATAGTGTCTTGCTGCAGTGCCCAACGTATGAACTGTCCAAACACATCGCGAGCCTCCTCTCGCCTCTTATAGGTAATACATCTCACACCGTTAAAAACAGCAGTGAATTCATTAACACCATTAAGGACATTTCAATCCCTGATAACTCTGTCATGGCATCATTTGACGTGGTTTCTTTATTCACCTCGATTCCCGTCCAACAGGCCGTGCACTGCGCCAGAAGGCTCCTTGAGAGCGACTTAAGCCTCCAATCCAGGACGTCACTATCCACTGATGACATCTGTACCGCCCTCAACCTATGCCTCTCTAGCAGCATCTTCACCTTTGAAGACTCACTCTACAAACAAGTACATGGCACTGCTATGGGTGCCCCTGTCAGTTCCGTAGTAGCTAACATCGCCATGGAAGATCTGGAGAAGCAGATACACCAGAACCCACCTACACCTATTACAACGTGGTGTAGATATGTCGACGATATTTTTACCATAATACCACGTGGTTCTGAAACGGTACTACTAGAATACCTCAACTCTCTATCCAATTTCATCAAGTTTACCGTAGAATCAGAGGTGGACGGTTCGCTCCCGTTTCTGGACGTGCTAGTGCATCGCGTAGGCCCACATCTAGAGACCTCAGTATACCGCAAACCCATGTGGTGCGGTCAATTCACCAACTACGGGTCCGGCCACGCTCCAAGCCATCTCAATAGCACAGCCCGCACCCTGTTCTCCAGGGCCTGGAGCCATTCCAGCACCGACACAATTAGACGTAACGAGATCTCCCGTGTGAAGGCGGACCTAACCAGATGCGGTTATCCATCCCATGTACTAAACAGATGCTTGTTACAGGCACAAGAACTTACTTCCAACCCAAGACCTCCGAAGCAAGTCGGCATATCATCCGCCTACATTCCGTACTATCCAGGAGTGTCAGGACGTATCTCGAAGATCCTGAGAAGTTACAACATCAAATGTGTGCAATTACCAGGTAGGAACCTACGTTCACTTGTCTCCAGTGTGAAGACCCCTGTCACACCTGTCTTACGCAGCAATGTAGTGTACCGTATCACCTGTAGGGCCTGTAACAGTTGCTACGTAGGTGAGACATCGAGACGTCTCCAGGATCGCCTCACGGAACACGACAGAGCAATCCGGCTTGCCGAAACTGACCAGTCCGCGCTTGCAGAACATTTTTGGGCTACCAACCACGATCTTGACCCCAAGCGCGACTTTGAGATAGTGGACCACGCGCGACACTTTCGCCACCGCCTATGGCTAGAGTCACTAAACATAATGAACAACCCTAAGGCATTAAATCGCCAGAAAGGCATGCGTATACATCCAATCCTGGAGACAACCGTTTTATTGATGGATGATCACTGGCGCAAGGCAGCACACGTCCGTGCTACAACAATGACGAATGAGTAACGTGCCACACTTTGCTTGTAATGTATTCAAATTTGTCAGTTGATAAAGGGACACGAGTTCCGAAAGCTATTGAAATATTTTATTTTATTTTATACTGGGTATACTTTAAATAAATATCTATTTGTTAAACTAAGGTAATGTATTGAAGAAATGATAACCTACAACTGTAAGAATTGCTACAAAAAAATAGTGAGTAGCTAAAATGTTTCCATTGAAATATTAACTAAATATCTGTAATTAAATTAATTCACATCTGTTTATTGGTTCCCAAGAAGAAAAATTACCCATTTTTCTGTTGCAAATCTGTCCTGTGCCAAGGCTAGAGGGACTTAGATCATGAACAATTTTTAATAAACACAGGCTTATTTTACAACATTATAAATAAAGAATAAACAGTGGAAACTTACATTGAATAATGCTATAAGCTGATATCTAAACATAGAGAGACAAGGAAAAGAAGGTAAAAAAAAAAATAAATAAATAAATAAAATAAAAATTAGCTGTAATTGTACAGATAGTGAAAAATTCTAATAATTAAATACACAGGTTCAAGAATAGCAAGCTTAACTTTAGAACCACTTATCATGACCAATAGTTACCAGATCAAATCAATAAACGTTTAAATTTACCAATTTCTTTATTCTTAACATAAAAAGATCAAGATTATGGATATAAATTAACCTGATGGACGTATTAAGGGAAGAAATATATCTGCGAGACAAGTCTGATTTGCTTAAGCATTAGAGAGGCTTTTCGATTAACGTTTCTAGGTGGAAAATAAATTTAAATTTTATTCCAGATCTTGTCTGATCATTAGTTACTTTCTAATTGCACATAAGATTAACAATTGAAATGAGGTCTCTAATTCACAAAAGAGAATTAAGAGGAACTCAAGATTTTTATATATTTAAGATTCTGGAAAATAGGAAGCCATGTTTTACATTGGCTCAAAGTAGTATTCTGTATTCAGTAGAGAAAAAGGCTTTATTAGCATTAGTTTATTAGCTTTATTAGCACATGATGCAAGGAAGCAAGCGTATATAGCATCAGCCAAAAAAAAACCCTTCTCATTTCACCTATCCACTCACTCCAAACGTTTGTCTAGTTCTGCCCAGGTCCGATGAGGATGGGGGACAAAGAATCCAGGCATGGGTCTGGATTTTTTTTTTTTGCAAATCACTATCCAATTTTATTATTTGTGATTTTGTTGCATAATAATCGCTTTATCAGTAATTGTGATTACAGTGTTTATAGGTCCAGGCCTCAAACCTGATTTGACTGCACACTTTGTTTATGTATTTTAGCTGTTATCAGTATTTTTGGCCCCTTTGTGGCGTTTCTGTTGGTAGCTTGCATGCGGACAGCGAACACGTTGTGCAGACATATCATGCTGCGTGCTGCATGCATGCACATATTGCACAAGCCACCTATTACATTAAATTCATGTGTGTTAGTCGAGTCAGTCACTCAACTAACAATTAAGGCAGTGCAATTTGGTTTTATTTTATGTCGGCGAATGCATGTCCTCATCACTCGTGTTGTGAATGAAGTTGTTGAAAGTATATTTTCTTTTTCTATCTGATTTTCATATTTTTGTCAGAGGTAAACTTATAAATATGCGATATTATAATTATTATTAAAATAATTTTCATAATGTATTTTAAACCTTAGGTTGTGTTTGGTCTTGGTCAACCCTTCATTATGAATTACCATCATAAATCCGGAGCACAAAAAAGAAGAGAACGAGATGCAAAAGAGAAAGGAGCTGTTAAAGGTCGAAAAACTCTTCAAAGCCTTGGGGTTACCATTTCTCCTCGTTTTTCTGAAAATCAAGCTGGAAATATCTCAACTGAAGAAGAAAACAACAACAATAATGATAGTGGTTCTTGTGCATCAAGTAAATTTGAGTATGAAATTGAAGAATCTGCCGAGTCTGAATCATCAGGACCAAGCTCAACTGCAGCTGCTGGAGGAAGTAAATCTGATGCAACTGAACTGTGTTCTGCTTCTTGCTTAATGCAAGAAGATGATGTTATTTCTTGCTTAACGCAAGAAATAACATCATCGACATCCGAAAATGAACAAAATAACGAGAAGTTATTAAATTTTGATATTGGCCTTCTAAGAAGGCCAATATCAATACCAGAACCATACCCAACAATTTTTCCTCCTGACCATGACAGAAATAAATTTCCCGTGTATGTGCTGAATTGTCGTTTAAGGAATAATAAAGTAGTTCCTTGAGACTGGCTAGTTTGGAGTAAAACCAAACAAGTTTTATTCTGCTTTCCGTGTTGTCTATTTTGCAAATTACCTGAACTACAGTGATCTATTTTTAAAACAGAAATTGGTTGGGGACCTTCCAAAAGCTATAAAAAGCTGACCATAAAAACAGTAACAATCACAGAGCATGTTATGTAGAGTGGCAAAATTTACAAAACAATCTGAATAAAAACAAGACAGTGAATTCTTTGTTATTGCACAAAATAAAAAGTGAAACGCAAGTATGGAAAAAAAGACTTACTACGGCGATATCTGGATGTAGTTTTGCTTCTTTCTGAATGTGGATTAGCTTTTAGGGGGAGCAGCAACTTGATTGGTGATTCAAGAAATGGAAATTTCTTAGGAATGCTAAAGATCATAAGTCATTATGATCCTCTCCTTGATGAGCATTTGAAAAAAGTGAAAGAATCACAAATTGAAAAGAAAAGATTGAAAGTTCATTATTTGTCAGCCAAAATTCAAAATGAATTTATTTCATGATCTGCTGAAAATGTTCTTAGCTGCATTTTAAAGGAGAGAGTTGCAAAATACTTTTCTGTAATTGTATATGCAATGCCAGATTCCGCCCATATGAAGCAAACAACATTCATTTTATGTCATGTTTTTGCAAACAAAGAAACAAATGAATATGAAATCTTTGAAAGATTCATGGAATTTGTAGATTGCAATAAGAAAACAGGAGACGCCATTGCAAATTTAAAAATTAAAACGTAATATCCATATAAGTGAGTGCCGTGCGCAAGGATACGATAATGTCTCTAATATGAGTGGAGCACACAATGGCGTTCAAGCTTGAATTTTGGAGAAAACGACATTAATTTTGCATTATGTTCTTGCAAACAAAGAAGCAAATGAATATGAAATCTTTGAAAGATTCATGGAATTTGTAGATTGCAATAAGAAAACAGGAGACGCCATTGCAAATTTAATTCTTGAAACACTTAAAAAACACAATATCCCAATAGATGAGTGCCGCATGCAAGGATACGATAATGGCTCTAATATGAGTGGAGCACACAAGGGCGTTCAAGCTCGAATTTTGAAAATTAATCCCCAGACCATTTTTTCCCCTTGTGCTTGTCACAGTTTGAATCTCTGTGGTGTTCATGTGGTAGAATGTTGTCCTGAGGTAATTACATTTTTTGGTGTTGTACAGAAGCTGTATAATATATTTAGTGGTAGTCCTCAGAGGTGGAAAATTTTGGGGGAAAAAAAAAAAAACACTGATTGCTCGCTTCATTCCATGTCCAACACATGGTCTGCTCGAATTGAGAGTGTGAAACCATTTGCACAAAAGCTTCTCTCAATAAAGAAGTCAATCGACATGATGCTAGAATTAAATCTAACTGCAGACACTCGAATAGATGTGAATGGTTTAAAGACATATATGGAGGTGGAGTCGTTTGAATGGCTCATAATGGCAACAATTTGGTTTGAAATTCTATCAGCCATAAACTACTGAAGCATCTTTCAAGCTCGAAATACCACCATTGATGTCGAAGTAGCAAATCTTTCTAGTCTTCTGACAGATTTGAAAACGATTAGGAATAGTTGGGAGGCAACCCTAAACGCAAGCTTGTAGCTGTAAATTTAAGTATGCAGGCTGAATTTTCATATCGACAACAAAGGAAGAGGAAAAGAAATGCCGAAGAATTGACAATGACACCAACTGAAATATTCAAGTTTCAGTTGGTGTTATTGTCTTATATAATGTGTTTAATGTTCTTTTAGACGGTGTTATTGGCATCATGACAACTCGATTTGATGTAGCGAAAGAAATAAACATTGTATTCAGTGTGCTGTGGTTATTTCATGACTTAAATAAGGTAGAAATTCAAGAAAATGCAAGAAAACTACAAAACAAATATGAAGATGATATTAGCGAGCAGTTTTCTGAAGAACTAATACCTCTGAAATCGATATATGATGCAAATATACAGAAAAAAAAAATCTTTCACCTATACAGTTGCTCAATAAAATAAAACATCTGAATCTTGAACCATTATTTTCCAATACTGTTATTGCTTTAAGGTTGTTATGTACAATACCAGTGACTGTAGCTCAAGCAGAACGATCATTTAGTTGCCTATCAAGGCTTAAAAATGTGTTACAGTCAACTATGGGTCAACACAGGCTTTTGTCTTTGGGCTTATTATCAGTCAAGGCGGAGCTAGCCCAACACTGTGATTTTTCAAAATTAATAGAATTATTTGCAAGTCGTAAGGCTCGCAAAGTACCTTTGTGATTTAGTCTAAATTCGAGACTCAAGCTGTGATTTTTTGACTTTGTGATCTGATATGATAGTTTATCTAGATTAACCTTATTATTATATGAGTGGAAATATTTGTTAAACAAATATTATTTTGTATTTACCCAATACTGTATCACTATTATTCAATTTTCGTATTATTATATTACAGAAAAAATAAAGAACAATTTTTATCTACATGCAGTTTTTTTTTTTCTGTCATCGGGCCTGTATGTATTGTTTTCCCAGGTCCCGGGTGGCCCTGTTTCTACCTTGAATTTATTTAAGCTATCAACTTCTATGATAGATGGAAGTTTGTTCCAGCAATCAACCACCCGCTGGCTAAAGCCAAACTTCCGCACATCTATCCTACAACTGTTTTTCCTCAATTTGAATTTATGCCCTTTCAGACGATTATTCTGAGCAAGGGGAAGATTCCCATCAGCATTGAGCATGCTCAAACCATTCAAGCCTTTATACACCTCAATCAGATCACCTTGTAGGTGCCTAGTCTCCAGATGTAATCTGCAAAACTTAAGCCTTTCTTCGTAAGAGCATACCTTTGTTCTAGTCACTAATCTTGTTGCCCTTCTCTGTACTCATTCCAACAGCTCAACATCCTTCTTAAAATAAGGCCTCTACACCTGTATACAGTACTCAAGATGTGGCCTGACCATTGCCTTATACAAGGGGATAATCACCTCCTTATCTCTGCTAGAAAAATCTCTGTATATCATTGACAAGACACCATGAGCTACTCTTGCAGACCATCTGCACTGCTCAGAAAACTTCATATCTGCCTGAACAATTACCCCCAGGTCCTTTTCATTCTCTACCACTGTTCAGTGTAGTACCACACAGTTTATACATTATTCTGGGGTTACTGCTTCCCATATGCAGTACTTTACATTTGTCAAAGTTAAACTTCATTTGCCACCTCTCAGCCCATCTGCTCAACTTTTCTAAATCCTGTTGCAGTAGCGTACTGTCATTAGTTTCATTAACAACCCTGCTGACGTTCGTATTGTCTGCAAACTTGGACATTAAGCCTGATATACCATCATCAATATCATTAATAAATACAAACAATAGCAATGGCCCCAACACTGAACCCTGGGGGACTCCACTAATAACATTAGTCCATGAAGAGCAGTGTCCAATGATTACTACTCTCTGTCTTCTCCCACTCAACCAACCCTTTATCCATAGCAGCAAGTTGCCTCCAATGCCACACTGCTCCAATTTGTGCAGCAGTCGTCCATGTGCAACAGTATCAAAAGCCTTTCTAAGATCAAAATATATGATATCAAAATTATTCTTTGCATCCAGTTCCTTTGTGCCCACATCATAGTATCCAATAAAATTGGTCAGACAAGACCTGCATTTAACAAAACCATGCTGTGTCTGAGCTATAACTGAATTCTTGTCCAGATGATCCTGCAGTGCTTCTTTAACCAGTGCCTCCATTAATTTTCCTGGAACCGAAGTTAAACTAACAGGTCTATAATTACTTGTGTCAGCCTTTGATCCTCCTTTGTGAATTTGGATCACATTTGCACATCAGCAGTCCATGGGCACCTCCCCCGAGTCCAAGGAAGCTCTCATAATTATGGCTAAGTGTTTGCTTACTTCCTTTGCTGCTTCCTTTAATATAACTGGATAGATCACATCCACCCCGGGTGCCTTTGTTATGTTTATCTTCAACAATTTCTCCTCCACTTTTCTCTCAGTTATTGTAAAATTATCTAGCTCACTGCCAGAGTTTAATACACCTTGGGCATTCCCCTCCCTGAATAACTCCTCATGTGTGAATGTAGATGCAAAATACTCGTTTAGTTTGTTATCGGTTCACTTGATATTGGTTTGTCACTAATATCAAGTGGACCAATCTGATTCATCCCCTTCCTTCTAGAGTTTACATAAGTAAAGAACTCTTTGCTGTTTTTCTTTGCATCCTTCGCCAAAGATTTCTTGTAATCTGCCTTTTGCTGCCTAAGCTCCTTTGTGACTTGGTTACAGACCAGCTTATATCTATCATAGGTTTCCGTGTCACCTGTTAATTTATATGTATCCCATGCATTTTTCTTCTCTGCCACACATCTCATTAGTTTATCTGTCATCCATTAAGGCCTAAACCTTGAACAATATTTCTTATTTGGTATGAAAAGCATAGTAGCATCCAAGATGAATTCTTTGAATGCTTCCCATTTTGAATTTGCTGTTGGTAACATCATCAGTTGGTCCCAACATACAGAATTTAAATACTGTCTCAGACCACTGTAGTCACTTCAAAAAAGCAAAAACCCTTCCCTTTACCCCTGATGGTAGTTATTTCTTTGAGTAAATCCCACTTCAGCACACTGTGATCATTGTCACCTACTGGTTCCTTTATCTGCAGATTCTTAATGCACGAAGAATCACTATTGATAATCAGATCAAGAGTATTACTTCCTCTAGTTGCCTCCATGCAGCTGTAGAAAACAATCATCCAATAAATCTACAAAAGCCTTCCTAGTGTGTGAGTAACCAACCCTCAAATTCTGGTCAATATCTGTGAAATTAAAATCCCCCATTATAAGACACTCTGATTTACTGCCCCACTATTTCTCTGTACAGCTGTTTATTATATTCATCAGAGTCATTAGGCCTATAACACACTCCTACTCTCAATTTTGATTTCCCAGTGCTTACATCGCACCAAACTGACACCTTACTGTACTGTCCAGCCATGTCGATTGCCTGTACTTCCTTGGATTTTATGTGTTTCTTAAACTAATAGCATAACCTCTCCTCCCTTCCTGTACACATTGTACTCCCCAAATTCCAGTTCTTGATGTTTTGACAAACACCTCAAATTGTGAAATTTATTTGTGAAATACATGAAATTCATTTACCAAACTCCTAATATTGTGTATATGCAAGTATACATGCACCTGTTCCTATTCTTAGTTACCTAACACAGCCTTGTTACTTGTTCAGTTACTTGTTCTGCAATGACTCCCAGCAGTCTCTGAAATACCCTGCACCTTGTTTTCCAGGCTGCTGCTCATTCCAATAGAAGCAGTGCAAGAATCACTTTCACCTCTGCCAGCAGCTACTGTTAATCTATTAGTCTGTGTATCCCCCCTCCACAAGCTAGCAGTTTTCAGACCCATCTAACACTGCCTTGATAGCATCAGCAAATATTCTTGTACCCTTTCTATTTAAGTGTATCCTATCCTTGTAGAAGCAGTCTCTCCTGTTAACAAGCACAGACCAGGCTAAGAAAAACTTTACCCCTTGAGTCTTGCACAATCTCTCCAGGGCCAAATTGACCGATAAGGTTCTCATCAAATACTCCCTCCTATCGTGCTGGGCAGAATTGCAGACACTTTCAAATTCAACCCTGACTCGTGGCTTTTTTTTAACATTGTTATAATGTTATGTTAGAAGAGGCAATTACAATGGTGTTAGTAATGCAGACAAGACGAGCATAGTTCTTTGGTACCAAAATATATAGCCCACGAATACTCACTGCAGTTATAGTATTAGTGAGGCCTTCAAGGAAAATTCCTTGAAAAATATGAAAATAAATCTTAAAAATATAATCACAAATGCAATGGATAATACAGCAAATATATAGGTATTAACAATGATGTTACTGCTCATGTATCAGAAGTTGTACCTGACCAAATTCATTTAAAACAAAAAAAAAAAAAAAAAACAATTAAACACCCAGTCCTTTTGTTATCTAAATTAAAATATTATAAAACTATGTATTTAATAAAATATTATAAAACTATGCATTTAATTATTCAAAATACTTACATCTGGTGTAAATGGTGGATCTAGCATTCCAGCTTCTAGCCTTTTCCAGTTGATACTTTTAAAAAACTCATGTTGCTTTATTTCTTGGGCTCCATGTTTGCCACTGTTACAACCAAGTCTTTCTTTATAATTTTTATTTAAAAGCTGGAAAAGTGGATTATTGTACAAAGATTAATTTTTAAGATATAAAATTAATTACAATCGAAGCTCTATATACCAACCCTCCAGAGGAATGAGGAAAATGGCCATTATATTGGAAGGACGTTATATCGATCGTTCATAAAATCCCCAACAAAACAAGTAAAAGCCTGAATATTTAATGTAATTATACTAATACAATGTAGTATAATCATATTTACTTCAGTATTGAATTAATAGAGGAAGAAGCATGCAAAACTTCACACATTGCATCATTCAAGGCAGTTTTTTTTTTTTTTTTTTAGTTAGTTATTGGTGCATCGGCTTCTGTGGCCATAATGCACCTCCCAAGGTTTTTGCAGTACTTTGATCCAAGCCCAAGGCAGGATTTGAACCTTTGGGTTTGGATTGCAACCTTTGGGTTGCCAGGCAGGCACTTTACCCACCCGGCTAACCCGGTCGGCTCATTCAAGACAGTAAATCCTGCAAGTCTGAAGCAGATGGCAATCAATTTTTCATCAGCTTTATTCCATGCTTAAAAAAAATACGTACATTGCCTGCAGGATGCTGATTTCACTGAATTTTGCTTTCAAGACATAGCAAAATTTTATTTAATAGCATTCTTTGGTAGTTTTTCTTAAAAAACTGGATTACATCTTGATCAAGTGGCTGAAGAACTGATGTCACGTTTGGTGGTAGGTACTCAACAGTGATTGTATATAGGTCATTTACTTGACAATGAGGAGAGCAGTCAGAAGAGATTGTATATAGGTCATTTACTTGACAATGAGGAGAGCAGAAATCTACAAACAGCAAAATTTTTCTATTCTTCTCACTCATCCTGCGATCTATGTCTCTGATCCATTCTTCATAGATTTGTGATGTTATCCATGCCTTTTGGTTTGCTCGATACATAGACAGTAATGTCTTCAAACCTTTAAAGCATTGAGGCTTCTGGGCTTTCCCAATGATTAAAGGAGGAAGCTTCTCTGTGCCAGTCATGTTTGCTGCTAGGGGAACAGTAATTCATTGTTTGACCTTTTTTTTCTGCCACTACATTGCTCGACTTTAAATGTAAGTATTTTATCCGTTAGTAATTTAAAAAAAAAAAAAAAAAAAAAAAAGAGTCCAGTATCATCAGCACTGAAGATGTGAGTAATTGCAGTCATATGTCAGCAAAACATTTTGTAAATGATTTTCCTCCCATTTCTTTGTAGTGTCACTATCTATGGCTGTACTTTCGCCATACACTTTTTTGAAAGACAAGCCATGAGTCTTAAATTTCTGGAACCATCCACCTGAACTTTTAAATTCTTCAATATCCATTTGATCCGCAAACGATTCAGCCTTAGCTTTTAAAAGGTTACCATCTATGGGAACTTTTTTTGCACGCATCATCATTAGCCATTCCAAAATTACCTTTCCAAGATGTGGATAATTCGTCATTCGTGCTCGAATTCTATCTGGTGCAGCAGCAGATTGCTCTAAACTTTCAATCTTTTTCCGATCTTTCAGAATAGTGAACAGAGTACTCTTAGGAATATGGAACTGTTTGGCGATGTCAGTCTTAGAATGCACACCATCTACAGCTTGCAAAATCCTAATTTTCTGCGATTGGCAAAACTATCCACTTTCTTGGAGCCATACCAATAAACATACACTGTAACTGACTTCTAGCTGATGATTACTGCATGGGAAATCTTAAAAAAATGATTTCCCGTGGTCAGGCTGCAATTACTCAATATATTTGAAGCATCTGTCATTTTTAAATGCAAATACTGCGATAAGAAAGTAAAAATTCAGATTAAGGGGTAGAAATTTATGGTCGTTATACAGAAACCCTTTTATTTTCAAGGTTGTTATACAGAATGCAAAATAGCATTAGGTTAATGAAGAATTGGCCGAAACCAACCACATAGGACATTATAACAAGTTGGGACGTTAAAAAGAGGGTCGCTAAAAAGAGCTTCGACTGTATATATGTTACTGTAATGAAACCAACTAAATTTGGCAAACACATCTGTCCGACCAATTTAAATGCAAATGATTACTATTAAAATTAATTTATGGGTAAACTATGGTGTATTTATTCTAATTACATTAAAGATGTAATTAGAATAAATACACCATAGTTTACCCATAAATTTAACTACATAAGTAGTGTAACGATATCATTTGATTATATCTCATATTGTGGCTACCTTCATGAGATACCAGGTATTGCACTACTTCAAATAAATAACGCTTCTCTAGTAGAGGAGACTACTGTTATTTATTCTTATTGGGCACCACCACCCAGACGCATTTTGGAGGTTGTTGGCTCACACATCGGTGGGCGGGCATGTACCCTGATAATGCAAACATGCCATCATGGTTGCAAAGTTAATTCCACATTAATATCATTAATATTAATGATAATATTTTGAAGACTAAATGCACAAGGCATAATATGTTATGGGTTGAGATTAACTATATAATATTGGTGTAAATACACCATAATTTACCCATAATGAGTGAGCCAACAAGCTCTGAAACGTGCCTGGGTGGTGGTGGTGCCCACTAAGAATAAATAACAGTAGTCTCCTCTACTTGAGAAGTGTTATTTATTCCAAATAGTGCAATACCTGGTATCTCATTGTGAAGGTAGCCACAATATGAGATATAATCAAACAATGCTGTTACACTAATTATGTATTTAAATTTATGGGTAAACTATGGTGTATTTACACCAATATTATATAGTTAATCTCAACCCATAACATATTATGCCCCCATCATATACTCCCTAGCACCTCCGTAGCCAGGTGGGAAGGAGCAGCAGTGCGTAGCACACGCTTCTTGATTAGACCGGGGTTTGAGCCAGTCACCACTAAATACGGAAGATGCGGAAAGGTCAGGGAAGCACCACCGCATATCCCGGAGCAATATGGCCTTAGTTGCTAATGCTCCTAAAAAAAAAAAACCAAAATCATATACTCCCTCCTATAGTGTCTGGGCAGAATTGCAAATACATTCAGTCCTCATATCACACGATAGTTGTGTTCCTAGAAACCCTAGTGCAATGCAAAATCGTGCAATATAAACAACAGGCCCTATGGGAAAAATAGGGTTAGGTGCCGACCACCCAAGATTGAACACACATTTGTAACCAAAACATTACCAAAAACAATAAATTATCGTAATAAAATATTGCTAATGCTTTTGCTTCTATTGTAAGCAAACTTGTTTTCTGTTTGATTTTCTATCCAAACAGATGACAGCCGTTCCATCTCTTCCAATTCTTTGTGTCTTAATCTAATGGATTTTAATTATACTTTGAGTTGTTCCTGCTATGAAGTTGTTTTTATTTTCTCTGTAATTCTCGGCGTTGCCTCATTTAGGCCTGTAGCACGTGCAATATCACATGGTCTTTCATTTCGCTCAAAGCGTTTCACAATTTCACATATTTTTTCTCTATCGACAAAGGCGGACTGGCCATAAGCCTTACCAGGGAAACCCTGGTGGGCCGGAGTGATTTTGGCTATAAACGCTAGTGTGAGGCCACTACAAATTTTCCCGGGTAAGAATTTTTGACCCAGTCTGCCTCTGTTTATCGATATTGCTTTTCTTTTTCTCTCTGAATCTGTAGTGTCTTCACCAGGACGCTTCCTTTTCACACCTTTTAAGTATTTTACTCATTTTTAGGGAATAAAGCCAATTACAAAATGAGGAGGCACGCTTGATACACATAAACAAAGCTGTGCACGTGTAGCAACTGAATAAACAACACCGTAAATGCAGAGACATACTATGAACACCTCACTGGCTCACATTTTACTAAAGCACATTTCTGGGGGTTACTACCATAAAACAATAAAAACAATTTCCAGTTGTGTTCCTGCTATTGGAATCTGTTTTAAACTGGTAGTAAACTCGATCTAATTGCATTTGCGATAATACCGATAGTTGGAATTGTGTTGGTTTTTACGTTATTATGGTGAAATGTGTTTCCCCTTCACTGATATAAAAAAACAAATACATTTTCAGAATCTTCTCTTCATTCCTATCGTGTTGCGTTCAGTTAGGGTGATTCCACGTTCGCCTGCCATTTCTTGTAAACACAAAGGCAAATCGTGCATAAGCGAATTCGATTCGTGTTATATACGATATCGTTCCCCTATTTATAAATCGTGTATGACCGAATTCATGTAGTGTAAACACGTGTTATACGAGGACTGACTGTACTTTCACATTTAACCCTAACTCGCGACTTTTTTTTTCGACATTGACCTATACCATATAAATTGTACTATATATAAATTTAATTACAGTAAAATCAACAAAATATTACATGAGTTTGGCTATCACCTGAACTGATACAGTATATGAGGACAATATATTGTCAGGAAATACTTACAGCTTGGCACATAAGTTTTGCATTATCACTGAATTTGCTTGAGTATTTTTCCTGGTCTCCTTTTACTCGCCTTTCAACTTCTTCTCTTTTTACCTTTTCTTTCCTAGCTCTAAATGGTGCCTAGAATATATATATCTTGCATTAGAAGTAATATTGGAAATTTTATCATTTAATTTCTTTCCTGGTTACAAATGCATATGCGTGATTATAAAAATTGCTGATTTACAATTAATATAGTTCCTTTCATTTATTCTTATCTAACTCCAAAATAACCCAAATCAATGAACAGATATAAATGTTACATGAAAATTTAATTATTTATTGAAACAATTTCTGATGAAACTAATATTTTCATACCAGGCAATTTTCGGGACTATAAACTGGATGACATGGTAACTTAAAAGCATGGCTGTATTTTGTTATTAAAGTACACCAAGTTGAAATTACATTTTCTGTGATTATAAACAGAAGATTGAAAATGTTTTAATCAGACTAGTGGATTCCTGAGAACTGGGAAAAGGCTATGACAGATAGGTATAAATTTAACTTATTGTGCTTAAAATGTGTAAAAACTGTCATCTCCATGTCTTCTCCATGACTGTATAGGGATTCTTAACTTGTCACCCATTTGCACAAATTCAAATCCAGTTGGAATTCTAAAAACTGTCTTCTCCATGACAGGGATTCACAATTTTCCGCCCATTTCCAGAAATATAATTCAAATCCATTTGGAATTCTTAAACCTCTTTATCAGTTAGCACTAATTTCGGGCACAGAGAGAGAGAGAGAGGTTTTCAAACTTCACAATACGCAAATCAGCCTATAAACACACATTTGAAAAGATATAATTTACAGTAAACCATATGAACTAAAGTGCATTAGATCACTATGAGAGCAATCAATACACAAAAAATCCTCAAAACAGCAATTGCAAGCAGGTAACCAAACTGTTACAAATGCAGTTATGGTCTTTTGTTTACCTATGAGACTTTTAATATTAAGTAATCCAAGCGTTTGATATTTATTAGCAATTGTACTTGAGGTTGTCACAGACCTTCTCTCAGATATGCCAGACAAGCTGTACTTGCTACCTGGGAGTCTAAAACGATGATGGAACTGATATTCGGATGACAATCAAGCAAGTGAACCCAATTTCGGCAAAGTCTGGATGGTCTGTGACAGCCAAATCCTCTGCTTGCACCTTCACGATGGTGGGACTGTCAGTAATGCTGGGTATAACCTCCATGCACAAGCACCCTGCTTACATTGGTTCACCACCAAGGTGTGAACCAACGTAAGCAAGGGTCGAGGTGTAGTGCCCACACTACATGGAGAAATTCCACCCCTCTGTGTTACCAGGCAATACTAGGTGGTAGATGACTCTCATCAACTGGTGCAATACCACCACTTTGCTTATTAGAGGCTTGAAGTGGTGGAACCCATATTTAGTCTCCAGAGCTAAGTTCCGGTCAACCCTTCCCCATCTCTTCCATCATGCAGTATGACTGATGATGTTTGAGGTTATGATGAACATCATAGCTAGATCCAATCTTCCTTACATTTCGAAGGTACAGCTCTAAAATGGTGTTCGCAGGCCGGCCGCTAGTTAGTTAGTTAGTACACCGAACTGAACCTATTGGTAACTCTCTAGGAGGCTTCCAGATCAGCTAGTGTATAATCTTGCTACCTCTACTCTGCCATATAGTGACTGGAGGGAGTCGGAGTAGTGTGTATGTGGGGGGGGGGGGCATTGTCGACGCCACGTTATGTCAAGGATCTTGGTTTATTCTTACCATGTGTATGCCATATCCAAAAATTTCATTACTTCATACAGCATGTGCCCCCCCACTCTGTCTTACTATTGAATACACCATGAATTGTCAAACTAATAGAGTAAGCTTATCTGCGAAAAGATCTAAACCTCCCAAACACTTCCTAGTTCATTTCACAAATATACATGGTCTCAATTCTAATCTCAACGATGTCCATTTCCACTTACAGTCTGCCAAACCCCACGTACTTTTTCTGACAGAATCTCAGTTACCGGTTGATTCAAATATTGCTCATCTCAGTTGCCCAAATTATTCGCTGTATGATTCCATTTGCCTCAAAGGTGGAACTTGTGCATATGTCTGTTCCGATAACCCCTGTCAGAGAATTGGTAATTTGGAATCTCCTCTCTTTGATCTTCTCTGGCTTAAAATCTCTCTACCTCATTGTGTCAAATTCATCTGTTGTCTCTACCGTTCTTCCAAACCCACTAATCACTTGGAGCTCTTTGATTTCCTCTCTTTGCAACTTCACTTTCTCCAATCCAACTTTTCTAACAGTGAGGTAATTTTTCTTGGTGATTTTAATGTTCACAATTCCAGCTGGCTTCCGTTTTCTAGTCATACCGACCCAGCTGGTCAACATGCTGAGGCTTTTGCAATTACTAATGACCTTGCCACCGATTACTGATTTACCTACAAGGATACTGGACAATCCTAACTATAACCACACAGCCAACATGCTTGATCCTTTTCTCACTAACAACACTTCTAAGTACACGGTCAAAGTGAGTGGTACATTATGCACCCCAGATCACAACTTGGTGATTGCTGTTCTCCAATGGAGCCTTTATCTCACGGCTATCCCCAACCTCATATTTTTGGCATTACAAGAATGCAAAATGGGATGACCTGCAAGATTTCTTTTCTTCTTTTCCTTGGTCAGATTACTGTTTCAAAACTTCTGATGTCAACATTTGCTCAGATCGTGTCAGTGAAATTATTCTTGTGGGAATGGAATCCTTTATTCCACACTCCCCTTTAAAATCTCATCCTTTATCTAAACCTTGATTTTCCAATAAATGTGCTAAGGCTGTTCAAGAGAAGAACGTTGCGTATCGTAATTGGCTTGTTTCCAATTCTTCAGTTTCATTTTCTGCCTATTCTAAAGCTCACAACAATTGTAAAGCAGTTATTAATCAATCCAAACTAGATTTTGAACTAGATTTTGAAAGTAGAGTAGAAAACTTGCTTCTTGACTTAATGGTAGCCAAGCATTCTGGTCTCTTGCCAAAGCTATTGGCTGCAACTTTTGCTCATCTTTGCGCCTACCTCTGTCAAAACCAGATGATTCTGGTGTTACTTCAGCCAAGGATAAAGCTAATCTGCTAGCATCCCATTTTTCTTCCAACTCTTGTATTAATAACCTTGGTAAAACACTTCCCACCATTCCCAACATGTTCCATTCAATGCCTCCTGTGGTCTTCTGTCAAAAGGATGTCAGAAGGAGTTTGACAAATCTTGATTCTAAGAAAGCTCCCGGTCCTGATTGTATTTCTCCACTTGTTCTCAAGACCACTGCTCCTGAACTTACTCCTGTTCTTTGTCACCTTTTTCTCTTTCTTATTCCAAAGGTATTTTTCCTTCTGCTTAGAAATTTGCTCATATCCAGCCAGTTCCTGAAAAGGGAGACAAATCCCTCCCATCCAATTATCGTTTCATTCCAATTACTTCTACTCTTTCTAAAGTAATGGAAAAATCAATTAACTCTTAAACTACCTAGAAACCTTCAGTCTGATCAACGATCACTAGTATGGATTCCGTCAGTGTCGATCCATTGGAGATATTCTGGCTTATGTTACCCATTTATGGACAAATTCAATGGAAAAGTTCGGTGAAATACAAGCAGTTGCTCTTCACATCTCAAAGAGCTTTCAATCGTGTTTGGCATAAAGGCCTTCTAAACAAGCTTCCATCTTATGGTTTGCCAACTGTTTTTTGTAATTGGTTATCCAGTTTTCTCTCTGATAGCTCACTGAGGGTGATGGTAGATGGCTGTCTGTCTTCTAACTTCTCCACTAATGCTGGCGTCCCCCAAGTTTCAGTTTTTTCCACCACTCTCTTCCTCTTGTATATTAATCGAATCGCTGGACAGTGCAGTGTCGAGTCAGTTTGGTGTGACATAAGCAATAGGAAATCAAAATTGAGAGCAGGAGTGTGTTATAGGCCTAATGACTCTGATGAGTATAATAAAAAACTGTACTGGGAAATAGAATGGGCCAGTAAATCAGAGAGTCTTAAAAGGGGGGATTTTGATTTCCCGGATATTGACTGGAATTTATGAGTTGGTCACTCACACACTAGCAAGGTTTTGTGGATTTTGAGAAGGCAAATTTTGAGAAATGTTTGGCAAAGGATGCAAAGAAAAACAGTAAAGAGTTCTTTACATATGTAAACTCTAGAAGGAAGGGGATGAATCAGATTGGTCCACTGGATATCGATGGTTCAACTGTTGATGATCCTGCTCAGGTGGCTAACAATCTAAATGAGTATTTTGCATCTACATTCACACATGAGGAGTTATTCAAGGAGGGGAATGCTAGAGGTGAACTAAACTCTGTCAGTGAGCTAGATGATTTTGTAATAACTGAGGAAAGTGGAGGAGAAATTGTTGAAGATAAACGTAAGAAAGGCATCTGGGGTGGATGGGATCCATCCAGTTATATTAAAGGAGGCAGCAAAGGAAGTAAGCAAACCCTTAGCCATAATCATGAGAGCTTCTTTGGACTCAGGGGAGATACCCATGGACTGGAGATGTGCAAATGTGATCCCAATTCACAAAGGAGGCTCAAGGGGCAGCACAAGTAATTATAGACCTATTAGTTTAACTTCTGTTCAAGGGAAATTAATGGAGGCACTGCAGGATTATCTAGACAAGACTTCAGTTATAGCTCGGACACAGCATGGGTTTGTTAAGGGAAAGTCTTGTCTGACCAATTTGATTAGATTCTAAGATGTTGTCATAAAGCAACTGGATGCACGGAATAACTTTGATATAATATATTTGGATCTTAGAAAGGCTTTTGATACTGTTGCGCAAACTGGAGTAGTTCAGCATTGGAGGCAAATTGCTGCTATGGATAAAGGGATGGTTCAGTGGGAGAACACAGAGAGTAGTAATGAATGGACACTGCTCTTCGTGGACTAATGTTATTAGTGGAGTCCCTCAGGTTTCGGTGTTGGGTCCATTGTCGTTTTTTGTATTTATAAATGATATTTATGATGGTATATCAGGCTTAATGTCCAAGTTTGCAGATGAGACAAAGGTTGGCAGGGTTGTTAATGACACTAATGACAGTATGCTGCTGCAACAGGATCTAGCAAACTTGAGCAGTTGGGCTGAGAGGTGGCAAATTAAGTTTAACATTGACAAATGTAAGGTACTACATATGGGAAGCAGTTGTTGTTATTTGGTTTTTAGCAGCATTAGCAACTAAGGCCATATTGCTCCGGTGATACGCGGTGGTCACAGGCTTGAACCCCAGTCTAATCAAGAAGTGTGTGTTACGCACTGCTGCTCCTGCCCACCTGGCTAAGGAGGCACCTGGGAAGCAGTAACTCCAGAGTAACATCTCAACTCTGTAGTACTACACTGACAGTGTTAGAGAATGAAAAGGACCAGTGGGTAATTGTGCATACAGATATGAAGTTTTCTGAGCAGTGCAGACGGTCTGCAAGAGTTGTTGCTCTTATAAAGAAAGGCTCAGGTTTTGCAGAATACAGTGTTTGGAGACTAGGCACCTGCTAGGTGATCTGATTGAGATATATAAAGCCTTGAATGGTTTGAACATGCTCAATGCTGATGGAATTATTTCTCTTGCTCAGAATAATCATCTGAGAGGGCATAAATTCAAATTGAGGAAAGACAGTTGTAGGATAGACGTGCAGAATTTTGAACATCTATCATACAGCAGGTAGTTGATTGGTGGAACAGACTTCCATCTTTTGTTGTGGAAGTTGATAACCTAAATAAATTTAAGGCTGAGCTGGACAGGTATTTGGAACGAATGGAGGGGTGAAATCGGAGCATTATTTTTTAAATTTTTTTGGCTGATGCTGCATAAGCTTGCTTTCTCGTATGCCTCTACTAATGCTAATGACCTTCTTCCATCAACTGGAAATCCTATCCATAGTTTTGCCGATGATAGCACATTGCATTCCACTTTCCATTTTGAGAAACCTTGACCTGCTCAATCAACTTCAACTTCTCGAAAATCTGCTACTAATTCCTTAAATGCCGATCTTCAGGTGGGACAAAGACAACTTACTTGATTTAAATCCTTCTAAAACTTAGTCTTGTCTTATATCTCGCAAAAAGGATTGGATTCTTCTGTTCCTATGTTTATCTTTGGTGACACTCTGATTTCTAGGCAAAATGATATATCTCTTTTGAGGATTACCCTGACTTCTAATCTCTCTTGGCACAAGCACATTACAAATATTGCTTCCTCTGCATCTAAAAAACTTGGTTTTCTCCTTCACTCTCAGCATTACCTTTCTTCCAAACAGCTGCTCACTCTGTATAAATCGCAAATCCGCCCTGCCATGGAATATTGTTCCCACATCTGGGGTGGTGCCCCCAAAATCTCTCTCAGGCTTCTTGATTCCATTCAGAAGAGGGCAGTTAGGTTAATTAATGATTCATCTCTAACAGAGTCTCTCCACTCGCTGTCTCATAGACTTACTGTTTCTGCTGCATGCCTCTTCTACAGATACTGCGATGGGCACTGTTCTTCTGAATTGGCTTCTATAATTCCCGCTCTCTCTCTTTCAAAAAAGTCCAAACACGTGCTGCTACCAGCCAACATCCATTTACTGTCCAACTTCAAACTCACAGAACCAACTTTTCATCTTCCTCGTTTATTCATTCAACTGCCGTTTTCTGGAACAACCTTCCTTCATACGTATTTCCTGAAAATTACAGTCTACAGAAATTCAAGTCTATTGTCAACAAAAATCTTCTTTTGTCTTCTCAACCTCCAACCCAAGCACAATATTAAGTACTATAGGTTCTAATACCTCTAGTGTTTGGTGTTCTCATAAAAAAAAAAAAATTGCCAATGTTTTTAAACACTGTATGTGAAACTTATCTTTCAAACCCACAATTCTTAAGGATCTCTTAGTAATTTGAATAAAATGTTTTTAAGTTAATCATTTGTCTATAGTCAGATCATATTCATACATACATTACACTCAAGAAAACATTTTAATGTTTCAATGAAAAGGGAAAGAGAAAAAAAATTGCTTTTCTGATATAAAATAGACCCTTTCTTTGTTATATCAGTTTATCATAGAGTAATAAGCATCAGTAATTCTGTAATTAAGTTGCAAATAATTTTATATATACAGGGTGATTCAGTACCAGTGCGACAAACTTGCAGGAGGTGTAGGGGGCACAAAGACGAATCGGAATCACATAGCATTGCAGGGTCCGAAATGCCTTCGTCATGCGGTAGAGGACGTTGAATGGGAGGTCGCATGAACAGCGATCCCGCTGGAAGTCAGCATTTGTGAACCGTTTCTGTTGAAGAAACCAAGTAGCAAAAGTCCTCCGGAGTGGATAATCCACAGGCTCCAATGATTGGACGCATTGCAGATGGTATGAACTCATTTAGTTTGTTGACAGTATCCTCCATACAGTGGATTGGGAAATACCCAATCGTTGGCCTATCGCTTGAGTACTCGTACTCAGATTGCCTTCTGCAAGACGTAGGTCATTCTCCTCATTGTCTGGCGTCCTCGTCGTTCACTCTCGATTCATGGTACCTCTCGTGAAACAACCAGTCTCACGTAACCTTCTGTGCACACGTGCGAAAATCGTATGATGAGCATGCCTGTGCGGGAAACGTTCCTGGTACAAGCGCAGAGCGGCGCGGCCGTTACAGTCCGCAGCTCCATACGAGAGGTGCATGTTGGCCAGTTCAACGTTTGAATACTCGTCTATCCTACTGCCTCGGGATCCGGTTCGCAAATGCTAACTTCCAGCGGGATCGCTGTTCATGCGACCTCCCATTCAACGTCCTCTACCGCATGACGAAGGCATTTCGAACCCTGCAATGCTATTGATTCTGAATCGTCTTTGTGCCCCCTACACCTCCTGCAAGTTTGTCGCACTGGTAGTGAATCACCCTGTATATATATATACTGTATATATTTTATGCAGCTAATCACATTCCATAATTGCAAATAAAGGCTACAACAGAACATACAAATGAAGATGAAATACTGCTGAACATGCATGAGAACAACCCATAGAAAATCCAACTTGAGAAGAAATGATTCATGCTTTTAAAATGGTTCGTCTGGGTCTACAGTTTTGTGAATACGTTCCTGATAATATTTTTAATGCTCTGCATAAATGTGAGGTTTTTTTTTGTGAATCAGACTTTTTTTTTTTTTTTTAATTGTACTGGCAAACAAAAATTACCGATTTTTTAAATTTGTAATACCAGCGAAAATTGTGTAAATGTAATTTAAATAAGTATGTTTTTGAAATAAAATACATTAAAAATAAATGTACATTCATTTTCATTTTCTAAATAGATAACAATTCCCAATAACAAAGATATTCTCTGTATAATGAAATTTCCTCTATAACGAATTTCTTGCTGGATTTATCGAATTCTTTACAGGGAAGTTTGACTGTATTTGTACTGTTACAATCATACTATCACGTTGGATCGTGTTACTCTGTCATGCTTTATCATAAATAACACATGCAGTGCTATCAAGATCTGCAAGAAACGACAGCATCCATGCATAATACGATATCGAAACTATGAATTGACTCAGGATCTGAACGAGTACAAGCGCAAGACAGTAAATTGCACATTCCATTTCGCAATGAGAAAACAAAGATACTGTCAGAGATGAAATGTGTCAAGATCTATAACGACGATGAAGAGCTCATACTAGACCGTAAATTATATGAATCGGAATTGGACATTTGCAAAACGACTGAAATATGTAAGACGATGGTGACCCTGATGAAGCATGACGTAATGACCAGCACAGCTTTGGGGAAGAAGACCCCTTTCGAAACTTTTACAATCATCCAAACACAGAGATAAATGAGGATGTAAAGCTCACCACGCTCAACCGACTTAGTGCTATTGCAAAGAAACGCAAAAACTTGATGACCAAAGGGGAATGCAAATTAATGAGAATGGCCAATGACAAGCAAAAGATTCTACTCATGCATGTAATTTGGAGTCAGTTATCTCCCAATTGCAAACTGATTCAAATATTCTCGACCGGCTGCCCAGTTTGTTGTGGGAAAATGTTTATGATTCGCCTCTTGATGGAATTATACAACCGCTTCAGTAGTACAGATGGGTACTGTAACACCTACAATACATGCACTTCAGGTTATTACTGAGAAGTTAGTATTAGATAATATTGCTTATTCTGTACTGGATGGGAACCAGGAGGATACGGTGACCTGGGCTCAGTTGGTCTGGCAGGTCTTGTCAGAATTGTTTTTAAAAGATAATAAGGATATAAACACTGACTTGCAGAGATCCATTGAGGTAGCGAATCAGGAATATATCTCTAATGAGAGAGAGTTCCCGTTTACTCGAACTGAATTGGATGCTGCTGTTAATAGGGTAAGGGATGAGAAGGCACCGGGGATCGACTTTATAGAGATACATGTAAAACATTTTTTTTCTATGTTCCCTGATATAATGTTAGATCTTTACAATACATGTCTACTAGAAGGAGTTTTTCTGAAATTGTGGAAAACTGCAGTCGTAAGAGTGATCCTGAAGAAGTCCTTGAGTGAGCCGTCATATCGCCCAAATGCTTTGCTTCCAATCTTGGGAAAAATTTGAGAAGCTGATAATTTCCAGGTATCAGTTTAAATATGAAAATTTACATCTTTCTTCAAGTAAACAATACGGTTTTAAAAAGGGCCTCTCGACTGAAGATGGGATTCGTAAACTTATTACAATTGTACAGGGAGAATCAAGGCGATATGTTCTTGGCTTATTTGTGGACTTTAGGGGTGCGTTTGATGCCCTGTGGTAGGGTAGCATCCTCTGCAAGGCGAGAACTGCCCTCTCTCTCTCTCTCTCCCAGGGACTTATATAACATCTTGTAGGATTACTTTTCGGACCGTAGTGTAATTGTTCGGTCCTCTTTTGAGGAGGAGATTTTTCAGGTCAAACAGGGATTGATCCTCAGCCCCTTCATGTGGAACATGGTTTTAGATGAATTTTTAATGCATGACGGGGCGGGGACTCACAGGCCATCGTCTATGCTGATGATTTAGTTTTGCTGGTTCCCGGTAACTCCAGGAGAGATATTGAAGACAGGGCCAGTGCCCTGTTACAGGATCTGTTGGATTGGAGTACCTTGCACAAGCTTAATATTTCTAAAGACAAAACTGTTACTATGTTGCTGAAGGGGAAAGCTAAGCAGAACGAGGCCTCCCATTGTTCATAGCGGAGGTGTCTATTTGAGGAATGTGCGTACCGTCAGCTACCTTGGTGTTTGTCTGGAAGAACACTTGCTTTTTTACGAAACATGTTATATATCTAAAACAAAAAATTAAACTCCTTTATGCCAACTCTGCAGAGTAATAAGGGTGAAATGAGGAATCAAAGAATGATCATTAAATATGCTATATGAGTGCGTATTTGTCCCTATTATCACATATGCTGCTGGAGCTTGGTATCATAAAGTGATTAATGTTGTAATTAGAAAGCATTTAATGTCTGCCCAAACGTTTGCTCTTCTAGATATCACCAGGGCCTGCCGTACTGTCTCTACTGATGCTCTGAATGCAATATCTGGGAAGATGCTGCGGATTTATTGGTAATCCATGCAGGCTTGAGGTACAGTCAATCCTCGTATAACACGATAGTTATGTTCCTAGAAACGCTCGTGCAATATAAACAACAGGCCCTATGGGAAAAATAGGGTTAGGTGCTGACCACCCAAGATTGGACACACATTTGTAACCAAAACATTTAACAAACACAATAAATAATCAAAAAACACTTACACAGTTGAAAAATGTAAAATTAATAATTTAATCATTTAAATTTAGATTCTTATCTTAAAAATAAATGAAGACAGCTTGAGGGAATGGGCTTGAGAAATGGTTGAAGCAGCGAAATTATGGGGAAAGTGGCGGCAGGCTGTCATCATTATCGGAACTGAGAGGTGGAGGAGATGCAATGAGGACTTTGGACGAAATGTGGTCACACCAGAACTACAGGGCTGTGGTTCATTTTCTGTCTCTTTCTTCGGTGTATTCATAAAAAAAGATATCTAGTTTCTGTTGTTTTGCAATCTTCCTTCTTTCACAAAGCAGCTGCTTATATGGCTCCAAAGCATATTGAATTGTATGAAGTGCTCTTCTGCTTTTTTCTGCATTATAATCGTCATCTTCTAGCCATTGCATACTTTCTCAAATGAATTTAAAACTGAAGATAACTCTGAAGTGGAAAGCGGTTTTATGGTGGCATTCAGACATTCAACTTTGTTGTCTTCCTTTGTATGGAGGGCAGGTGGCATCTTCCACCTGCCCTCCATACCAAACATACCAAACTACCAACAACTATGCTCAGGGAGGTGGAGAATGATATGAATTGCGCAGTCAGATATGAAGTTCTCTGAGCAGTGCAAATGGGCTGCCAGAGCAGGTCATGGAGTTTTGTCAATGATATTTAGGAATTTTGCTACCAGAGACAAAGTGAATATCCCTTTGCATAAGGCAATGTCAGGCCACACCTTGAGTACTGTATACAGGTTTGGAGGCCTCATATTAAGAAGGATGTAGAGCTGCTGGAACGAGTACAGAGAAGGGCAACAAGATTAGTGAATGGAATAAAGGGTTGCTCTTACGAAGAAAGGCTTAAGTTTTGAAAATTACAGTGTCTGGAGACTAGGCACCTGCGAGGTGATCTGATTGAGGTATATAAAGCCCTGAATGGTTTGAGCATGCTCAATGCTGATGGGATTCTTTCTCTTGCTCAGAATAATCACCTGAGAGGGCATAAATTCAAATTGAGGAAATACGGTTGTAGGATAGATGTGTGGAAGTTTGCCTTTAGCCAGCGGGTGATTAACTGCTGGAACAAACTTCCATCTGTCGTCGTAGAAGTTGATAGTTGTTGCTGTTGTGTTTTCTGGTGCAAGGGCAACTTAGGCCATATTGCACCTCCCAAATCAATTGACTTTACATACAGGAACTGCTTGTACAGCAGTTAGAAACGATCACACATTTGTTTTAAATAGAGAAATAATTCAGAGAGATTTGCTTCTTTACCTATGATGCTATTGAGAGATAGAGGTTGTTGCAGATCTGAGATGAAACTAAAAGCCATTCGTAGGGGGCTTTGTTAAACAAGCTACATTCGAGAAGTATATGTTTTACTGTAAGTGGTTGCGAGCAGTTTGCACACTGAGGAGGATTATTCCCTGTAAGCAGATATAGATGGGTGAGGTGAGTGTGACCTATTTGGATTCTGGCTAAGATTACTTCTTTTCTATTTTTACGAAGGCTAGAAGTCCATAATTGTGGTTCAGGTTTTATTTGAAATAGCTTGTTATTTGTTTGCATTTTCCACAGAAGTGTCCATTGTTCCATGCATGTTCTCTGTATTTTGTGTCTATAATCAGGATATGGGACTAGATCATTTGTTGAGGCTATATTGGAAGGATGCTTTGCATCATCATCTGCACATTCATTTCCTGGAATACCACTGTGGCCAGGGATCAAAGAAAAGATAACAGTTTGTTGATGCTCATGAAGCTGCATCAGCTTATGTCTTATGAGTTTTAATAAAGGATTGTTAGGTGAGGAAATGCCTTTCAAAGCTAAAATAGCACTTTGTGAATTAGTATATATTATACTTTTATTTATTGACAGCAGTGAGATATTTTTCAGAGCAAGCATAGGCATGAAGCTCAGCAGTATAACTGCTACGTTCAACTGAAAGTAAAAACGAGATAGTTGAATTTGAGAAGACAGCAGCTGCACCCACTTGATTGTCAGACTTTGAACCATCAGTATAGACCTTGGTGAATTCGGGGTACTTTTGTGTATGAACATAATGTAGTTGTTGGATGTTAATCTTTGCTATGGAACTTTTACCCCATTGCTCAAGGTATTCATGAGAAGAAAGTGTGAAGGTAAACCACGAGGGATCTGGATCTTTTGATTCTCTGAGGATATTATCAAATTGGATGTTCCAGCTTTCTGCTAGAATCTGCAGTCTGAATTGTTCTAGGTTTATTTGTATAGTGGGTTTTCCACAGAGGATCATGCAGGAGTGACCAAACAGGATGAGTAGGCAGGCTTTTAATTTTAGCTGAGTAATTCATCAGCAACATTTTTCTTCTGATGCTAAGTGGAGATTCGTGAGCCTCAATGTAAAGACTTTGAACTGGTGATGTTCTGTATGCACCTAGGGCTATTCTAAGAGACGAATGTTGGATGGGCACAAGACGCGCTAAGGTGCTTTCCCTAGCTGTTTCATAAACAGATGCTCCAGTTGTTCAAACATTGAACAACTGCATGTTCAATGTTTGAACAACTGCATCGTGGCAGCCAGTATTAAGATTTCTTTTTCTTCTTTTTTGTAGTTGTTGGCGCATAGGCTTCTGTGGCCATAATGCACCTCCCAAGGTTTTTGCAGTACTTTGATCCAAGCCTGAGGCGGGAATAGAACCCGCGACCTTTGGGTTGCCAGGCAGGCACTTTACCCACCCGGCTAACCCGGTCGGCTGTATTAAGATTTCTGTGGGGTTATATTTCAATGCCTGCATCCAAATATAACCCTGAAACCTTTGCTACTTCGATAATAAAAGACCACAAATTCCTGTCATTACAAAGTAATGAAGACAATTCAAAAAAGTAAAGACAATTTAGTGCACTTAAATTATGTAATTTCATGCCCCTCAACTTCCTTATACTGAAAGGCAATTTGTAAAACTAATACCTCATGTCAGAACATACTTCTAGGGTCACCACATTTATTACATTAGACAAGTCTACAGGTGTCCCAGTAAACCTGCACTCAATTTGTTTTATAGTCAAGGTGTAATCATGTTGACTCTATCTTCCAATTGTGTCATTAGAGGACAGTGTGTTGTTGTTATCAGATTTAATGGTTGGAAGGGATCAAGCCCTCTCAGATTTGCAGAATGGTGGCATAATATGAAGAAAAATGTATTAGTCAAAGACAGCATTAAATTGAGTGGAAAAGTTTTTAGAAGTGGAAAGCAGTAACCCCAGAGTAACATATGAACTCTGTGGTACTACACTGACAGTGGTAGAGAATGAAAAGGATCTGGGGGTAATTGTGCAGGCAGATATGAAGTTTTCTGAGCAGTGCAGACATTCTGCAAGAGTAGCTCATGGTGTCTTGTCAATGATATACAGGAATTTTGCGAGCAGGGATAAGGAGGTAATTATCCCCTTGTATAAGGCAATGGTCGAGCTGCACTATGAGTACTGCATACAGGTCTGGAAGCCTCATTTTAGGAAGGATGTAGAGTTGCTAGAATGAGTACAGAGAAGGGCAACGAAGGGTTGCTCTTACGAAGAAAGGCTTAAGATTTGAAAATTACAGTGACTGGTGACTAGGCACCTGTTTGTTCATTTGTTTTTATTTGGTTTTTAGGAGCATTAGCAACTAAGGCCATATTGCTCGGGGATATGCGGTGGTCATTCCCTGACCTTTCCGCATCCTCCGTATTTGGTGGGCACGGGCTCGAACCCCGGTCTAATCAAGAAGCATGTGCTACGCACTGCTGCTCCTGCCTACCTGCTGCTCCTGCCTACCTTATACACCTCAATCAGATCACCTGCGAGGTGATCTGATTGAGGTGTATAAGGCCTTGAATGGATTGAGCAAGTTCAATGATGATGAGTTCTTCCTCTTGCTCAGATTACAAACCAGAGGGGACATAAACTGAAATTGAGGAAAGACAGTTGTTGAATAGATGTGCGGAAATTTGCCTTTAGCCAGTGGGTAGTTGATTGCTGGAACAAACTTCCATTTGCCATTGTGGAAGTTAATAACTTAAATTCAAGGCAGAACTAGACAAGCATTTGAAAACAATGGATAGGTGAAATGGGAAGGTTTTTTTTTTTTTTTTTTTGGCTGATGCTATATAAGCTTACTTTATTACATCATATGCCTCTGCTAATGCTAACTTAAAATTTAAGTGTATCTTCTTCTGGCAAAGTCATGTTGACACGTTTTGGGATTTTAACAAGGCCTATTCTGAAATATCATCAGGAACATAGAGAGACTGTCAGTAATGAAAGATGTTGTGCCATGTTGGAAGAGAACTTAAACCTGCTATTCTCAGTAAATGCAGAAATTTGCTCTCAAATGGTTCTGTTCTGTTGAAGAGTGACAATGCATGACCTCATTCAGCCACTGCAACTGTTAAAATGATATAAACACTTCATTTTGAATTTCTACCTTAATCACAAACCTTGTTCAAACCTTTCTCCTTCAGACTATCATCTTTTTATGACCAGGAAAAAAAAAAAAAAAGCACTGCATAGACTTTAATTTTCAAATGATAACGAAACAAGTGGTTTCACAGACAAATAAAAACATTTGCTTAGATGCCATTAAGAAGCTTCTGGAAAAGTAATATTATCATTTTTGCATATATATATATATATATATTTTTTATTCAATTAAAAATATATGGCCATATATTATATTCATAAATATATTCTTTGATTTACCTTCATGTATAAAAACATTAAACCACATATACTAGGCTACTGACATGCTAGTGGAATGGTTATGGAAATCCTTGTTCACACAAATATTTTCTATTGTGGGAGCTGTAGATATGTGTAAAACTGCACCAACTGAAGTTAAATCACACTTCCACTGGAATGACAGAAATTTTCATAACCACTTCTGGCTGAAGTTTATCGATTTTGGGAGTCTTAGTTGTTTCTCACAACTAGCAAATACAATTTACAGACATAATTCACAACGAATTAAGCAATTACTATTAGTTATTGAAAGGTAACCATATTCAATAACTAAGAGTAATTGTTTAAGATTTACCAAAAAATGATGATAATCTTGATTCCAGTAAGGTGAAGGTTAATAGGCAAGAAGTCAAAGAAATTAATGAATTTTATTACTTAGGGTCAAGAATAAATAAAAATAGTGACTGCTCAAACGATGTAAAGAGACGACAGGCAATTACTAAAATGTTGGTCGCTGATCTGATAAAATTATAGAGAGATCATGATCTGCCCCTAAAGATGAAACTGAGAATCATTGATTTGTTAATTTTTCCAGTTGCCACTTATGGATGTGAAGGATGGAATCTGAAAAGAGTTGGCAGGAAGAAAATTGAGGCATTTGAAATGTAGTGTTACAGGAGAATACTGCGTATTTCTTACTTGGATCAAAGAACAAATGAGTGGGTATTGAATAAAATTGGCAGGCCTAAAATTCTTCTTCATAGCATCAACAAAAGAAAACTCAAGTTTTTTGGTCATACAGTAAGTATGGAAAATTTTCTGTTGAAGAATATAATGGAAGGAAAAACTGAAGGGAAGAGGTGCAGAGGAAGACCTGCAACTAGGTGGAAGGATGGAATCGGTGAACTTCTGGGACGACACTTTGCGATGCTGCTCAGATAGCACACGATCGATGCAGTTGGAGGAATTTGTTGGTGGTCACAACAGCTCCTTAGGGAGCTATGTGACTGGAAGAAGAAGATTGAAGCTAGGCTGCTAATGGCCAACTGCACACAGTGTAATTGGGACTATATATAATTTTTAGAGTGTAAATGAGAGCAATCTATGGTGAATAAAGCATTAGTAGAGGTACATGATGCAAGAAAGCAAGTTTATACAGCATCAGCCAAAAAAAACCACCACTTTCCATTTCACCTATCCATTCACTCTAGACATTTGTCCAGTTCTTCCTTCAATTTATTTAAGCTATCAACTTCCACAATGAAATTGTGCACTCCAGGAAATTACTCATTACTTCTAGAATTTACAACAGCAGACATAATGATTATGAAGGCTTGTAATACTTGTAGAGCATCTCTCAAAAATTATTGCATTCCAACATTTTCGACGAGAAATGATTTTGTTTATCCTGTTATTTCACTTATTTGCCTCAACTGGATTTAATGACCGAGCGACTCATTTCTCTTCATATACCATTTATGCAAATTAGAAGGCTAAGACATGGTTTTGGCCAACACGAAATTTTGGGCCAAATTATAAATGTTCCTGTAAATGTTAATTCGATTCATTTGCCTTGGAGAATAGATTACGATTATTGCGTTAACATTCATATCAAACATAAAAAAAAAAATACACAAATTGAGTTATTTAATGGGCTTGGTTCATAAACGAGATGTAAGGGTTTGATTAAAGTATCTACTTATGACTCCTTTGTATCGTCTGTATGATAATGAGATTGACGAAGCATTCTTCAATGAAGATATGGAACGCGATGATGCTCCTACATGTGATGAAATGTGTGAAGCTATACCTATCGAAGAAAGTTTAGTCACTCAACAACAAACTTTTGTGGAGCAATGACAAATATTTACGAATAGCTTCTGGTGAACAAAATGTTCCACAAAGTTTACTTATTCATGAACATGCTGAAGAATTGTCCTTTCCTAGCATTTACCTTGGTCAGTATTGACTGTTTACAAATAATTTAAAAAGTTACACCTTTCAGCTCCTGGTGAACGAAATGTTCCACAAAATTTACTTTTTGACGAACACACCAAAGAATTGTTCTCTGGATACTCAATCCAAACCTTTGACTGATTTCTTAGAAAATAAATTTGGTCTAACATTAAATGCTTCTAGATCTGTGCTGACTACTAATTATGGGACTATAACTGATGCTGAGTTTCAAAGACATTTACACTTTTTACAATCTCAAGTACGTATCATATTTTAGCTATCACAAACCCATTGCAAGTAAATTACCTATTGAACATGTATTGCAACCTCAAATTGATAAAACTCAAAAAAAAAAAAAAAAAAAAAAAAAAATCCGAACACGTTTAAAATGTTACTGTGTTCGGATTCTTTTCATTCATAAAACCCTTTAACCTCATCCAATCCAAGGACGTTTTCACATAAAAACATCTTTCAGGAGTACAGGGTATACACACACACACACACACACACACTGCCTTTTTTTTTTTTTTTTTTTTTTTAGACTGTGAAGCACTGGAAAATCACCCCTTCGGTACTCCCCTGGGCCACAGCATTCCTGCTACATTGTGCTCGTTGCTTTGCTGGTCTGGTGTGTGGCATAATTTCCATTTAAATTCAATTTAATTGGTTTATAATGAAAATTAATAAGATTAATAAATTTAATTGATCAATTGACAACACTACACTAAGTTAACAGATTCTAAACACAGTGATATGTATTACATTCAAGTTTTAAGCTTAACTTATGCTATCAAGATCTAGATATATATTACGCTATACCGCATGATCTAATATACCATAACAATGGCAGTAAGATTTGAACGGATAAAGATTCTACATATATTAGATATATATTACGCTATACCGCACGATCTAATATACCATAACAATGGCAGTAAGATTTGAACGGATAAAGATTCTACATATATTAAGTAGTAACCTACAAAATCTCTAGCTAAATTCATAATAAAAATAAACTAGGACTATAAAGCTACTTATAGAAAGTAAATTAATATGACAATTAAATCAATAAAATGGCAAAAATTTTTCAAAAACTTATCCGTTTGATGGAGCTGAAAATTCTTTTCCCACATGTGATTAACCTCGTTCCCCAGTTGATGACATATATACAATAATTTTGAGGGAGATGACAAGAGAGTGCACTGAATTACAACCTAATTCATATGCTATGATTAAGATTAATTCCAAGGGCATCACTGGACTTGGGAGGGATTATTTTGCACTGAATGCCAATGTATTGCCAGTACATAAAGGTGATTCTAAGAGCAAAGCAGGTAATTACAGACTGGTCAGACTGACTTTAACAGTAGGCAAAAATGGAAAAATCATGTTAACCAACTTTTTTAGCTATTTTAACAGTCCAAAACTAGGAAATAGTTTCAACATTGTTTATTTGGATTTTAGCAACACATTTGATTCAGAAGTGAATAAGAGGTTACTGTATAAGCTGGACTATATTAGGATCACAAGGGCGGCTGCAGTGAAGGAGACAGAGAGTTGCGATTAATGGTTACTCTTCAGATTGGGCTATTATAAGAAGCTGTCAAACACGAGAGTACAGTAATGCACACATTTGAGCAGACTGTGATTCCAGCCCAAGGCTGGAACCACAGTCCTAATTTTTGATAAAGGGATACAGGGCTTGATATCAAAAGTGACAGAGCAGTTAATGATCAGTACTAAGCAGTACTTCTTCAGGGTGACTTAGATAGGCATCAGGGATGGTCGGAGAAGTAGCAGCTATGTTTTAATGTAACAAAATGCAAAGCCTTGAGGAATAGCAATACAAAATACCTTATACATTTAGTAGGGTTGAATTAAAAAGAGTAGAGGAAGAAGAGGATGAGGGTTACAATATGTGCAGACACAAAGTTCTCCATGCAATGCAGATAGGCAGTAAGGAGGGTCCATTGTCCTAATCCATGTTTTATCAAGCATTTTCTTATAGAGATAAGGTCAAGATGTGTTTGTTTTAATTGTGGTCTCCAGGGTTCCCCTATATGCCACTGTAGCATCTGAAAAGGCATAAGGCCTAGGCCGGCAAGTGTGTATGTAGGTGTGTAAGTTTGTTGTTTGTTTGGTTTTTTTTTTTTTAGGAGCATTAGCAACTAAGGCCATATTGCTCCGGGAATATGCGGTGGTCATTCCCTGACCTTTCCGCATCCTCCGTATTTGGTGGTGACGGGCTCAAACTCCGGTCTAATCAAGAAGCGTGTGTTACGCACTGTTGCTCCTTCCCACCTGGCTACAGAGGAGCCAGGTGTGTAGGTATATGCTGTTATATTGAGAGGCACCTGCTTATAGAGATAGAGGTGATAATTTCACTGTACAAAGCAATTGTACAATTTTCTGCGACCGGTGGCAATGGTTAGCCCAAAGCCACCAATGTGGTTCACCCCTGGACTTTTCACAACATTTATACCGACAGGTCACAGCTCACTAAAGGCAAAATTAAACTCCTTAGGGCTGATATCCATACTGTACCTGCAGCAAAAGTGAAGACTGGGCACACATTCTCTATGAGTGTATAATTTATGATATACCGAGAACCCAACTAATATTGGAAATTAACCCAGGGGACAAGAACACTTATTTATAACAGAAGGAAATAATTATAAAGCTTTCACAAGCTTCACACATAAAGTATTTAAAATGTGTAGAAATATCCAGAGATGGGGGTTACAGCCCCCACAGCAAAACAAATAGCTAAAGTGCCCATGTCTCTCATCATGCCCAGATGATGACATTTTAAACTGACAGTATAGTTGTATCAGCTCCCTGACAGATACCCAAATTTGACTAAACCAGATTGACTAGAGTCCCCTCCAAGTTTACCCTACCCCTAGTGGAGGACCTGGGGGGGGGATCCACACCAAACAAGTAAACATGAGCAGCAGCCTAGAGAGCAAGTTGCTGGGGATTTCAAGAACTGCTGGGAGTCATCATGGAATGAGTAAATACATGGGCTGTGTTAGGGAAACTAAGAGTAAGACCAAGGGTATGTATACTTGCATGTCCACTAATGCTAGAAGTAAATAAAATGCTATATGCTATAGTAAATAAAATTGATGAATTTGAAGTGCTGATCAAGACATCAAAGGCAGATATTGTTGGGATATCAGAGACATGGTGTCACATAGATATAAGCAGTGCAGAATTGGAAATTAGCATTAGCATTAGTAGAGGCATATGATGCAAGAAAGCAAGCTTATTCAGCATCAGCCAAAAAAAAAAAAAAAAAAAAAAAAGAGAAAAAAAACACACCACTCCCATTTCACCCCTCCGTTCGTTCGAAATACCTGTCCAGTTGAGCCTTAAATTTGTTTAGGCTATCAACTTCAACAACAAATGATGGAAGTCGGTTCCACCAACCAACCACCCGCTGGCCAAAGGCAAATTTCCGCATATCTATCCGACATCCGTCCTTCCTCAATTTGAATTTATGCCCTCTGAGGTGATTATTCTGAGCAAGATGAAGAATCCCATTGGCATTGAGCATGCTCAAACCATTCAAAGCCTTATACACCTCTATCAGATCACCTCGCCGGTGCCTAGTCTCCAGACTCTGTAATTTGCAAAACTTAAGCCTTTCTTCGTAAGAGCAACCCTTTGTTCCATTCACTAATCTTGTTGCCCTTCTCTGTACCCGTTCCAGCAGCTCTACATCCTTCTTGAAATGAGGCCTCCAGACCTGTATACAGTACTCAAGATGTGGCCTAACCATTGCCTTATACAAGGGAATAATCACCTCCTTATCCCTGCTAGAAAAATTCCTGTATATCATTGACAAGACACCATGAGCTACTCTTGCAGCTCGTCTGCACTGCTCAGAGAACTTCATATCTGCCTGCACAATTACCCCCAGGTCCTTTTCATTCTCCACCACTGTCAGTGTATTACCGCAGAGTTGATACGTTGCTCTGGGGTTACTGTTTCCCATATGTAGTACTTTACATTTGTCAATATTAAACTTCATTTGCCACCTCTCAGCCCATCTGTTCAACCTTTCCAGATTCTGTTGCAGCAGCAAAACGTCAGTAGTGTCCTTAACAACCCTGCCAACCTTTGTATCATCTGCAAACTTGGACATTAAACTTGATATCCCATCATCAATATCATTCATAAACACCGAAAACAACAATAGACCCAACACTGAACCCTGAGGAACTCCACTAATAACATTAGTCCACGTTGAGCAGTGTCCATTGATTATCACTCTCTGTCTTCTGCCACTCAACCATCCCCTTATCCATAGCAGCAATTTGCCTCCAATGCCACACTGCTCCAATTTGTGCAGCAGTCTTCCATGTGCAACAGTATCAAAAGCCTTTCTAAGATCCAAATATATAATATCAAAGTTATTCCCTGCATCCAGTTCTTTTGTGACTACATCATAGTATCCAATCAAATTGGTCAGGCAAGACCTGCCCTTAACAAAACCATGCTGCGTCTGAGCTATAACTGAATTCTTGTCTAGATGATCCTGCAGTGCTTCTTTAACCAGTGCCTCCATTAATTTACCTGGAACAGAAGTTAAACTAACAGGTCTATAATTATTTGTGTCAGCCTTTGATCCTCCTTTGTGAATTGGGGTTACACTTGCACATCTCCAGTCTATGGGTACCTCCCCTGAGTCCAAAGAAGCTCTCATAATTATGGCTAGGGGTTTGCTTACTTCCTTTGCTGCCTCCTTTAATATAACTGGATAGATCCCATCCACCCCAGGTGCCTTTTTTATGTTTATCCTCAACAATCTCTCCTCCACTTTCCTCTCAGTTATTACAAAATCATCTAGCTCATTGCCAATGTTTACTTTACCTACATCATTCTCCTTCCTGAATAACTCCTCATGCGTGAATGTAGATGCAAAATACTCGTTTAGATTGTTAGCCACCTGAGCAGGATCCTCAACTGTTAGACCATCAATATCCCGTGGACCAATCTGATTCATCCCTTTCCTTCTTGAGTTTAAATAGGTAAAGAACTCTTTTCTGTTTTTCTTTGCATCCTTTGCCAAGGATTTGTCGTAGTCTGCCTTTGCCTGCCTAATCTCCTTTGTGAATTGGTTACAGACCAACTTATATCTATCATAGGCTTCCATGTCACCCATTAATTTGTATGTATCCCATGTATTTTTCTTCTCTGCCACATGTCTCATTAGTTCATCTGACAACCATTTAGGCCTAAACCTTGAACAATATTTCTTAGTTGGTATGTAAAGCCTGGTAGCCTCTAAGATTAGTTCCTTGAATGCTTCCCATTTTGAGTTTGCTGTTGGTAACATCATCAGTTGGTCCCACTGTAGTGAATTTAAATACTGTCTCAGACCATCATAGTCGCCTTTACGAAAACAAAAACCCTTCCCTTTACCACTGATGGTAGTTACCTCCTTGAGTAAATCCCACTTCAACACACTGTGATCACTGCCACCTAGTGGTTCATTTATCTGCAGATTCTTAATGCATGAAGAATCACTACTGATAATCAGATCCAGAGTATTGCTCCCTCTTGTTGCCTCACGAACATGCTGATGTAGAAAACAATCATCCAATAAATCCACAAAAGCCTTGCTAGTGTGCGAGTGACCAACCCACAAATTCCAGTCAATATCTGGGAAATTAAAATCCCCCATTATAAGACTGTCTGATTTACTGGCCCACTCTATTTCCCTGTACAATATCTTATTGGTTAGTAAAATGTGTACAGAAAGGATAGACAGGACAGGAAGGGAGGGGGGTTATGCTGTTAGTTAAGAAACAGATAAAATCTAAGGAAGTGCATCAAGTTGACACGGGTGGACAGTGCAATGTTGAGTCTGTTTATTGTGACATAAACACTGGGAAAGGGAAAATGAGAGTAGGAGTATGTTATATAGGCCTAATGACGCTGATGAGTACAATGAACAGTTGTGCAGAGAAATAGAATGGGCCAGTAAATCGGAATGTCTCGTAATGGGGATTTTAACTTTCCAGATACTGACTGGAACTTGTGGGTTGGTCACTTGCACTCTAGCAAGACTTTTGTGGATTTATTGGAGGATTGTTTTCTACAGCAACATGTTTGAGTGGCAACCAGAGGGAGTAATTACCATGATCTGATTATCAGCAGTGATGATGCATGCATTAGGAATTTGCAGATAAAGGAATCACTAGGTGACAGTGATCATAGTGTACTGATGTGGGATGTACTTAAAGATGTAACTATGATCAAGGGTAAAGGGAAGGGTTTTTGTTTTCATAAAGGTGACTACAGAGGTCTCAGACAGTTTTTAAATTCTATAGAGTGGGATCAACTGATGATGTTACCAATAGTGAATTCTAAATGGGAAGCCTTCAGGGACTTAATCTTGGAGGTAGGCTTTTTATACCAACTAAGAAATACTATTCAAGGTTCAGGCCTAAGTGGATGTCCGATGAATTAATGAGGCTCGTGGCAGAGAAAAAAAATGTATGTGAGGCATATAAATTATCAGGCAACACAGAAGCCTACGATAGATATAAGCTAGTCTGTAATCAAGACACAAAGGAGGTTAGGCAGATTACAAGAAATCTTTGGCAAAGGATGCAAAGAGTTCTTTACTTACATAAACTCTAGAAAGAAGGGAATGAAATAGATTGGTCCACTTAACATAGATGGTTCAACTATTGATGATCTTGCTCAAGTAGCTGATAAACTGAATGAGTATTTTGCATCTACATTCACACATGGGGAGTTATTCAAGGAGGTGAATGCCAGAAGTTTATGAAACTCTAATAGGGAACTAAGTGATTTTGTGATAACTGATAGCGAAGTGGAGGAGAAATTCTTGGTTAAACATAAAAAAGGCACCTGGTGCAGATGGAATCTATCCAGTTATAATGAAGGAGGCAGCAAGGGAAGTAAGCAAACCTTTAGCCATAATGATGAGAGCATCCTTAGAGTCATGGGTGGTACCCCTGGACTAGAGATGTGTAAATGTATCCCCAATTCGCAAAAGGGGTTCAAAGGGTGACACAAATAATTATAGACCTGTTAGTTTAACAGTGAAAAGAACATTGCCATTTCAGCTCTTAGTAGAGCTGAAATGGCAATGCTACTATTCTGGATAATTTATATTTTCATGGTGATTATACAACGGATTCATGGCGATATTTGTGGAGATTATGAAATGGGAGCAATTTAATTTAACAGAAGAATAATTCAAGTAGTTAAATTTTGCACTAATAAAGTAGTGGAGTCAAATACGAAAAACTATGCCTATCCCAATACAATAAAGCTAAAATTTGGGGAGAGGGGATTGGTGGTTAAACATATGTCAATTCTGAAATTTTTACAACTGTTATAGATGAAACAAATTCACAAAATGCCTTAAAGGTCTTGCTCTTTTTGGGAATCTTTGGTGCATCATCAAGTCAAAACATAGTGAAACAGTTTCAATGGTAATCTAATTTATATGATTTGTTTTGTGTAATATCTATACAAATGTAAGTATTATTCACAGGCTGATTTTCATGTAGTGTAAGCTAAAAAAAACAAACAAATAACTCATAGATGAACCCTACTCCCTCTGTCTGAGTTCAACTAATATCAGCTCAAACTGAAGAATCCCTTCAGTTCTTTTAGTCTCCAATGGGATTTGAATCTAGAACTTTCTAAATGAGTGTCAAGTAGTAAACCCACAATACTGTCATGAAGTATGATGGCTTAAAAATTAAGCAAACTACAGGTTCTAAGGCAGGATGCTTCTCTACTTAAAACAATTTCCAGCTTCTTTTTCCTGTATCTTGTAACAATACAATTTTAATAAAGCAGCACCCTTGAAGAACACTGATAACTGTTTTTTTAATGTTTACAAAACTTAGGTCCAGACTGAATATATATTAAAAAAAATCCCAATAATTTTTTTAAGGAAAACATCAAATAACATTTATTTTAAAAAGAAATCTGACTTTAGAAAAATACAGTAATGTTCATTTTCTACTGCACATTACTACTTTACATAAAAGTAACTTGAACTTCCATTTGTAATCTAATGTGACCAAAAAAATCATTCTGAGTGAGTGAGTGCAGAAAATAAAATACACATGTGCATTTGTGCAAGAATGCAACAAGGAGGACAAAAATATATTTAAGAATTGCAAACAAATGCTTATTATAGTTCATAGCCACTAAATGGCCACTAAAATAACAAATATACCTTATTAGCCTTTCTTCCATTGTGTTTCTTCTTAATTATATTTATTCATTCAATACTCTCCAAATGACCAATCGTTTATCATTCCTTCAAATATTAAGCAATTTAAATTCTTTTGAAATGTTTTCTGGCTTGCCATTCTTCACTTCATTTCTTGCAATGACCTGTGACACAAAAAATGCACAATTTATGCATTTTTCCATCTAAGCTTCACTGCTAAAATTTGGTGCATAAAATATTCTTCAGTAACTTTAAGGTAGCATTATGCAGACAGCAAGCAATGGAGAATATTTCAACATTAATCCCGTTTTCTGGAAATGGAATTATAATTATCTTAAAAATAATATGGGGCATTTCAAAAGCACTCCTCAAATTTTAATTCTGATGTACAGAATATACAATATACACATATCTCATTTCAACAGGGCTAAAATCTAATGTCAAAATAAAGTTTGATTGCTGCAGTTTTGTTTTAAGAAAAAAATGTTTTCTGAAATTGAGACATTTTGCATTTTTGGTGAAAGCTTATGCGTCATAAAATCTACACACTAATATGCTAAAGAAAATCCTAAAATTATTTTAAGATATGTGTAATGCAGGAGAAGATTTTTTGTTTGGTATTGACAAATTTATATTAGGAAGTGAACTTATACAGCATCATCAAATGAAAAAAAAAAAAAAAAAAAAAATCCTTTTATTCTCAATCCTTTAAATTTATTGAAACTACCTACTTCCACAACACTAGATGGAAGTTTATTCAAACAAATCAGCTACACGCTGGCTGAAGGCAAATTTATGCATATCTATTCTGCAACTATCCTTTCTCAATTTAAATATATTTATGCATTAGTATTTTTTTTTGTTGCAATCTACCTAGTCTGTTGAATAAGTTGTATCAGCCTCCTTATACTTATACCTGCTTACCTGTTAAGAAATAAGTATCTTTAAATTGAAGCTTTTTTTAAAGCACAAGTCCTGTGTCATTGCTACTGTAGCTGAGTCGTCAAATGAAAGGATACAGAAGTAAACATACATTTGAGTGACATTGGTTCATGCCTGTGTGACTACTAAATATGGTTTTGTCCTTGTATTCTCTCTATCTAGTGAATTCTTCTGACCTGGTCATTCTTCAGTATAAACAGAAAATTTATTTATAACAATGTTTCACAAGTAATTTAGTAAAATTATTTTGATACAGTTTTTGAGTTTAGTAGTAAAACATTAGGTTTGTATGAGTATGGCATGGTCTATTCTACATACAGTTACATGTGTGGTGCACCTTATTAAGTTCAATTTGATGCTGGATTTGCAACTCGACTTCATCCTATCTAACAGGTTCATCTTGATATGCTTGAGTCTACATGTTAGGTATGGAGCTGTACCTGATGGTTCCTCATTATTATTTAAACTACTATATATATCAGCCTAGGTATTTTGAGGAATTATCATATTTTGATTTTACTGATGTAAATGGAAATCCTTCATGACAGACAATGGCCAATTTAGTGACTGCGAAAATATCACTGTTGCTCAATTTCAGTTTTTCACATTATTACACAGTGATCTGTTTCAGCAACAGAATGTGTTAACTTCTCAGTCATATAAATGCAAATCTAAATAGGAGCAGTTCTGGTGATGGCCAAATACTGCTGCTCTTTAAGATGTGTGATTGGGACTGTCTGATATCCTAGTAAAGTAAATGAAGAAGTTGTGTAAAGTAAGTATTTAACAGTTTAAAGTCATAAATATTATGTCTTTAAACTGTTAAATACTTACTATGTATTATTAGATATGTGGTAGAACCACTGCAAAAACAATTTAGCTCTATGGTAATAATGAAAACTTTGTTTAGTATGTATGGAGATTAAACAATATCTGAATGAATGTGATATATTAAAGTGTACACAATTAATATTTAAACCTAAAATTGTTAAGAAAAAATATATGTAAAGAAATAAATCAATATTCAGGCTCAATATTTCTGTAATAATCATTATGCAGATAATAATAATATATACTTGACATATTAAATTTAGACTTTGCAATTTGGAGTTTAAGGGTAAGCTAAATATAACATTACTGCATGCATACTGTATTATTAGTATTATTTTATTATTGACCCAAAAGAGAATAAACCCCAGGGGCTCACATCTGGTGAGTATGGGCTTGGCACACCCAGGGTCCTGAGCTGGATATCACCATTCTTCTGTTTCTTGGTGATTCCCTTCTACATCTCTCTCTCTGGGTAACTTGGAAATTTTTTTTTTTTTTGGCTGGTGCAGCATAAGTCTCAGGCTTCCTTGCACTATATGGCTAGTAATAATAATAATAATAATAATAAGACTGATGAATTCTAAAATTGAAAAAATGTGAAATAGAAAAGCAAAATATAAAACTTAACTATTTCCAACTGGAGGGGGAAACAAGCATCGTGATATACTTGAACAAATTTGAACGCAGCCCCGGAGGAACAGTGGCAACCTCAAGGGGAAAAGAAAGACGCGTTTTGGATTCAGCAAATGGTGAATAAAATAAAATAGCTTAGTAGAGGAATAAAGTAGCCAAACACGTGTCATATCATGTTTAAATTAAGTCAGACATAACGAAACCCACCTATAGATTAGGGCATTATGCAGCCAATAATATACGTTTCACATGCTAAATTTAGAATTTTGATTTTAAGGGTTAGGCCAAGTGGGTATCAAATAATTGTAACGATGTATGCAAACTGATTATTGCTGACTCTACAAAGACCCAGACTTATGACTTATGTTATTATTTTTGCTTTTGACTGATAATTTTTGGCTTCAACCTTTTATATATTTATTTTTGTATTGCAGACTGTGTATCTATATCTAACATTTAAGATCCCACATAACAGATCTCTGCATAATCTGTTCAATGTTCTATCTAAAGGAATGAATGGGATTGCTGTTGTCGTTGTTGTTATTTGGTTTTTAGGAGCATTAGCAACTAAGGCCATATTGCTCCGGGCATATGCGGTGGTCATTCCCTGACCTTTCCGCATCCTCTGTATTTGGTGGTCACGGCTCAAACCCCTGTCTAATCAAGAAGTGTGTGCTACGCACTGCTGCTCCTGCCCACCTGGCTATGGATGCGCCGAATGGGATTGCAACCCTAGACATATCTGAGCCACTGCTGATTTCTACATCTCTAAACTTATCAGGGTCCTGAGGATGAATGAAATGCTATTTCTTACTGCTGTAAAAGCTGTGAGCTTGAACCTTTCTTTATCAACTAAACTTCCTACAATGAACTTTATGCACAGAGAAATGGAAAATAGTTTTTGTTCCATGAGTGCACTATGTATAAGATCATCACTTCATATGTACTGTATATTTGATGCTATTTTATTGTGCATATTTTGGCTAAGGAACACTGTTTAATTAGTTTGTAAAAGTATTTATCTTGTTAATCCTAGATATTCCACTATAGTGAACAAATAATTCAATAATATCTTGATATATGTTTAAGCAATGCATCACTTTCAGGTATATTTTCCACCTTGTTTGTTGCCTGCTTTTTTGCACTTTGCGCTCTTTACAACTTTCCATGTTTATCATTGTTTATGGATCTGACCACTACTTGGTTGTTAGTCACAGAACAGAAGTTTTGAAATAAAAAGTTTCTGATCAAGCTTTAAGCTGAACTAGCATAAGCAGTTTGCATTGTATCTTATGTCATTCTAGTGATTCTTCTAACCATCTTAAAGAATGTTTTTAAGAAAGATAACAAATACTCTCATAATTACATATTTATTTAGAGATGGCAAAGCCATCTGTTAAGAACTTGTGTATATTTGCTTTGAACTGTTATTTTGCAGATGCAATGCTAATCCTCTTATTTAAGTGTGAATTTTTGTACTGTTCATAACCTAACAAACAAGCCACAAGCCAAAAACCAACTCATAACTAACTGTTCATAAACTAACCTAACAGCTCACAAACGGTTAATGCTTCATAATTTGTAACAAAGATGGGTTTGACAACACTTTTTTTATTTTCCAAAGTTCAGTAAATTTATGTTACTACTTTGTAAGCTATTATTGTTATCTCCAAACCCATAGCCAGGTTTTATCTAGCTGGGTTGCATCATCAGCCCTTAATTTAAACACAACACAAAACATATTTGGCTGCTTTATTCCTATACTAGGATATTTTATTTATTTTATTCATCATTTTTATAATTTACTGAATCTAAAAACTGAGCTTTTTTTCCCCCTGCTTTCTACTGTTCCTTCGGCACTCATGTTCATTTTCATACAAGTTTTGCATGTGGCAACACATGGTACTCATTGCATCTACACTTAGAAACAGTAAGTTTTATATTTTGCTTTTCTATTTCACATTTCCATTTAGCATTCATCTTCAATCTGGTTCTTTATTGGGCCAACAATAATCGGCATATATGCAAAAATGTTATAATTACTAAGTATCCATTTGCCGTAACTACACTTTCACTGGCGAGTTTTGCAGAAGTCTTCTTCTGATTGTCCTTCAAACCACAACTAGGCAGCAGAAATCACCTCATCATCAGCAGAAAAGTGTCTTCCACACAGAAAGGACTTCAGGGCAGGAAAAAGGAAGAAATATGAGGGTATAAGGATGGAGAATAAGCAGGATGCAGCAATATTTCAAACCCACATTTGTAGGCACATCTCACTGTGGCATGCAAGGAATGTGCAGAGACATTCCTTGCATGTCGCTGAACATTCCAGAAAGGATAGGAATGGAGGAGGTGTTATGATGTTAATTACGAAAAAAATAAAATCAAAAGAAGTGCATCCAGTTGATATAGATGAACAGTGCACTGTTGAGTCAGTTTGGTGTGACATAAGTACTACGAAAGCAAAAATAAGAGTAGGAGTGTGTTATAGGCCTAATGACTCGAACGAGTACAACGAACAATCGTATAGAGAAATAGAGTGGGCTAGTAAATCAGAATGTCTTATAATGGGGGGGTTTAACTTCCCAGATATTGACTGGAACTTGTGGATTGGTCACTCGCACACTATTAAAACATTTGTGGATTTATTAGATGATTGTTTTCTGCAGCAGCATGTTCGAGAGGCAACCAGAGAGGGTAATACACTTGATCTGGTTATCAGCAGGGATCATTCGTGTATTAAGAATTTGCAGGTAAAGAAACCACTAGGTAGCAGTAATCACAGTGTACTAATGTGGGATTTACTTAAAGATATAATTACCATCAGGAGGAAAGGAAAGGAAAGGAAAGGGTTTTTCCTTCCGTAAAGGTGACTACAGTGGTCTCAGACAGTTTTTAAATTTGGTACAGTGGGATCACCTGATGATGTTACCAACAGCAAATTCTAAGTGGGAAGAATTCAAGGAATTAATTGTGGAAGCTACTAAAAGTTTCATACCTATTAAGAAATATTGTTCAAGGTTTAGGCCTAAATGGTTATCAAATGAACTAATGAGACTCGTGGCAGAGAAGAAAAATAGGATGCATATAAATTATCAGGTGATACAGAAGCCTATGGCAGATATAAGCTAGTCTGTAATCAAGTCACAAAGGAGGTTAGGCAGGCGAAGGCAGATTACGAGAAATCTTTGGCAAAGGATGCTAAGAAAAACAGCAAGGATTTCTTTATTTTTATAAACTCTAAAAGGAAGGAGATGAATCTGATTGGTCCACTTGATATTGATGGTTGTTCGACCGTTGATGATCCTGCTCAAATAGCAAACAAACTGAATGAGTATTTTGCATCTACATTCACATATGAGCAGTTATTAAGGTTTGAAAATGCCAGAAGGTTATCAAATTGTAGCAGGGTGCTTAATGATTTTGTAATAACTGAGAGCAAAGTGGAGGAGAAATTGTTGAAGTTAAACATAAGAAAGGCACCTGGGGTGGATGGGATGTATCCAGTTATATTAAAGAAGACGGCAAAGCAACTAAGCAAACCCTTAGCCATAATTATGAGAGCATCCTTGGACTCAGGGAAGTTCCCCACGGACTGGAGATCTGAAAATGTATCCCCAATTCACAAAGGGGGGGAATCGAAGAGTGACACAAGTAATTACAGACCAGTTAGTTTAATTTCTGTTCCGAGTAAAATAATGGAGTCACTGGTTAAAGATGCATTGCAGGATCATCTAGACAAGACTGCAATAATTCAGACACAGCATGGGTTTGTTAAGGAAAAGTCATGTCTGACAAATTTGATTGGATATTATGATGTGGTTACAAGGGAACTGGATGCAAAAAATAATTTTGATATCATATATTTGGATTTCAGGAAAGCTTTTGACACTGTTGCGCATGGAAGACTACTGTACAAATTGGAGCAGAATGGTATTAAGGGTAAGTTGCTACAATGGAAAAAAGGTGGTTGAGTGGGAGAAGACAGAGGGCGGTAATTAATGGGCGCTGCTCTTCGTGGACTAATGTTATTAGTGGAGTCCCACAGGGTTCGGTGTTGGGTCCACCGTTATTTTGTATATTTATCAATGATATTGATGAAGGTATATCAGACATAGTGTCAAAGTTTGCAGATATTACAAAGGTTGGCAGAGTTGTTAATGACAGTAATGGCAGTGTTCTACTGCAACAAGATCTAGAAAATTTGGGCAGATGGGCTGAGGAGAAGTGGCAACTGAAGTTTAACATTGACAAATGCAAAGTAGTGCATATGGGTAGAAGTAACCCCAGAGAAACATACCAACTGTTTGGTACTACACTTAAGGTGGTAGAAAATGAAAAAGACCTGGGAGTAATTGTGCAGTCAGATCATGGGGTTTGTCGATGATATATAGAAATTTTGCTAGCAGAAAAAAGGAGGTGATTGTGCCTTGGTGTAAGGCAATGGTCAGGCCATGCATTCAGTACTGCATACAGGTCTGGAGCCCTCATTTTAGGAAGGATGTAGATTTGCTTGAGCGTGTACAGAGAAGGGCAACAAAATTGGTGAGGGGAATGAAGGGACCCTCTTTCCAAGAGAGGCTTAAGATCTTCAAATTGCAGTGGCTGGAGACTAGGTACCTGCAAGGTGATCTGATTGAGGTGTATTTGGCCTTGAATCGGTTGAGCACGCTGAATTCTGATGGGATTCTTCCACTTGTTCAGAATACGAACCTAAGGGGGCATAAATTCAAATTGAGGAAAGACAGATGTAGAATAGATGTGTGGAAATTTGCCTTTAGCCAGCGGGTTGGTAATTGCTGGAACAAACTTCCATCTGTCGTTGTGGAAGTTGACAGGTTAAATAAATTTAAGGAGGAACTGGACAAACATTTAGAGGGAATTGTTTTGTAATTTTTTTTAGGCTGATGCTGCATAAGCTCATATACTTGCTTTCTTGCATCACATGCCACTACTACTACTACATTATCATGGAGCAGGCACACGGCTTTTGACAGTTTTCCCATCTTTTTTCTTTTATAGCAGCATACAGCTTTATAAGGAGGTTGGAATAATACTTTGCTATAGCCTTTACAGTACATCCCTTTTGTACGTAAATGATCCCAAAAAACTGAGAGAATCACACTTGGTTGCACCTTTCTTTTTTGGGGGAGGGAGATGATTCTGCATGCTTCCATTGTTCTTAAATTTAAATTTGTTTAGTTTATGGATCTTAAATTTGTTTAGTTTATGGATCATAGTGAGGGATCCAAGTTTCATCCATGGTGACTAGTTGTGAAAAGAACTCCTCTTGCTTGTCCTGGCACATCGACAACATTTCATGTGCATAATGTGCCCTTTCCTTCTGGTAAGGAGTCAGAAGTCTGGGAACCCATGTAGCAGGCACTTTACTCATATGTAACTGTTGTTGGATGATGTTCTCCACAGACCCTATACTAATTTGGAGCTCTGCAACTATTTCTTTGATGCTTGTACAGCAATCTTCTGGGTTTAATACCCCAGTTTTTGCAATGCTCTCTTCTCTTACAGCAGTTGCTAGACATCATGGAATTTGTTCAAAATGAACAGAGGTTCTTCCACATTTGAACTTCTTGCATAAATGTACAACAGCAACAACCCTGTAACCGGGGCAGTTTTCCCCACATGCAGCGACTGTTTCTTTGTGGACTGTTTTTCCTTGAAGAGGAATAAGAGGAATGGAATCACTGATCTGTATTACACTTTATCCATTGTGACACTGCACTTCATTTAGCTTTGCAAAGATAAAAAATTAATTGTCAGAATGAAACCAAAATTTGTGTGGTTGATATAGAGATTTCAAAATATTAAACAACAACAACAACAAAAAAAAAAATTATCTATCACAACTACTTCTGGATGAATACAAATCTTTTTTTAAACTAACCCCCTCATATTTTCTCTCAATTTTCATGGAATACTGTTGTGCACTGCCATTAAGATAGGGCAGTATATAGCAATATGGTACATATGTATATATAACTCACATTTATTTGTAGAAGAATAAGAGAAATTTAGCTCAATATGATACGTAGAACACTTCTGTATGATACTCTCCAGAATTTCTGGAAAGTATCATACAGAAGTATTCTATGTATCATATTGAACTAAATTTCTCTTATTCTTCTACAAATATTGATATCAATATAGAACATATTGAGCATCATAGCTCTGTTATATACTATCATAACTCACATTTATTTCCACATACTGCTGTTTCATCATCATTAGTAATTTACATTAGTATTGGATGAATTGATATTTCAGGTTTAAATATTAATTATGTACTCCACAGCTACTCTTGAATACAGGTAACCCTTGTATAACACGGTATTTGGTTCTACAAAATCTCGTGTAATGCAAAACCATGTTATATGGGACTAAGAACCAGTACAAAAATATGCCATTTTTTTAATAACTATCGGAAAGTTAATATTTATAGTAGTAATAACTTAATATTTTAACTTTATTTTTTATAATAATAGTAGTAATAACTGAACAAACGTCTTACCTTACAAACTGTGATACTTATATGTGAGATAATGTATGTTCATTTAATTTTCTTCCTCTTCATCGCTGCTAAGCACAATCTCTTCTGCAGCATCTAGATCTCGTGTACCTTCTGCTCTCTTTAAAAGTCACAAACTGCACTCTTCGAAGTCACAACTATTTTTTATGGTCTCAAACAAACACAAGTTCAATAGCACAGAACCTAACCCAGGAATCTCCCAACAAAATACAGTGGACCCTCCGTTTTAAATGATACGTGAAAATCGGAAGAATATTTTCCAGTTAGCAAAATAAATTTATGCTTACCTACATAGCTTAATTAATACTACTGTAACATGTACATACTAATTGATATTTCTGTTCACTGATTTTTTTTTTTTTTTGGTTGTAAAATTTAAAACAGTAAAAATGATAAACGATTAATAACAAAGAACACAGCACGCACAAGTTGCAACAAACACGATATGCAGTAATGAGTTTCTGAAAATTTATTTATGTTTTTTATATGATTGAATATTTCATGGAAGGGAAAACACATTTCACCACAATAATGTGAAAACCCACAGAATTCCAGCTGTCGGTACTATGGCAAATGCAAGAAGATAGAGTTTACTACCCATTTATAATTGATTACACTAACAGAACACACCAATAAACCAGAAACTGCAAATTGTTTTTATTGTTTTATGGTAGTGACCTCACAAAGGCGATAACAACTAGTGAGTCAACAGCAGGGATTCGCAAAAAGTAATAGAAACGTTGAAATCTCGTGCAATGCAAAACCATATCTAAAACATAATAGCAGGGTTTCCTCAGCACAAAAGCTCAAAAATACCATGTTATGCGAAATTTCCAGCAATTCTCAAACCATATTAGAGCAAAACCTTGTTGTAGAAGTACTGTGTTGTGTGCGAGGATTGCTGCAATTTTCAAACCATGTTGTAGAAGTACCGTGTTATACGGGGGTTGCCTGTATAGTATTTTCATTTAGATATTCTCCATACATATCTGACAACACACACATATTCAATTTTATCTGATTTTCAGTGTGCTATTCATTAATCTGAAAGCACTACTGAGAAGTTCTACAAGATGCAAAACACCTGTAAAAGTAAGAATCTCTGATGAATCAACAAAGCACTCCAAGTTTGTAACAAATTAATAATTAATGCACTATACTTTCCTTTCTCCTAAACATTCAGTTTAGCTCAAGTCACTCACTTCTCTGCAAACTATATGACAAGGTGTCTCAAAACATTCCTCCTCTCTTTTAGAACTAATACAACTTTTAGAACATTAGAATTGGAAGGTTATTTTTGAGAAGACTGTTATAATCTTCCTAGTCAACAACTTGTATATTAAAAGGAAAAATAACAAATAATTAAAATGGAACTAGCTGACAAATACATAATTAAGTTATATAATAATCGATAAATAAAAACACAAATATCTTTGAACATTACAGAACTGATTGTCTCAGGGCTTGATAAATATTTGTAAATACTGTCAAACCTCACGCCTTAAATAATATTTTAAACTGATGATTCTGATTTTTACCAAATATAATTGGTAAAAATCATGGTCTCTGACTTCAAATCCTATATTTACTTTTTGGCATTTAAAAAGGTGGTAATAATAATTAATGGTTCAAAAACAGCAACTATCATACAATATTTTATATTACCCAAAACACTGTATATCTTGAGCAGTTCAGATATAAGGAAGGTTTGACTTTATTTATATTTACAGTGTTACTTTGCAAGACAACATTTCTTGCAAAAGCAATAAAATTTTAAAAAAAGCAGTAATATAATTTTAGATATTTACTAGATTTTGCTTTACTTAATATGAAATACTGAATGCACAAAATGAAAAACTTTAAATTCTTACCTGTCCTTCAATCATTTCAAATACCAAGCATCCTAAACTGAACCAATCAGGACTAAATGAATACCTCTCATTATCTATAACTTCTGGAGCTGAGAGGGGAAAAAAAAGTAAATGAGAACACACAAAATTTATATTTAATGTACTGAAGAAGAATTATAAAGAATTATGAAAACTAAATGAAATTATTGACACTGATCCACTTGCTGGTCAGTGTCACATAAAATCACAACATCTAACCTTGCATGAATGCATTTTGTATCTGGCCCTATAGGAATTCGAACTGAAACATCACAAAAGCTATCAGGCCAAATCCAAAATGCAAGGTTAGATGTAGTGATTTTATGTGATACTGACCAATTAACTCAATGGAAATTAACTGCAGATCTGCATACAATTTATAAATTATTTCATTGCCTATGGAGAAATATAACCTCAACATTTACTACTGTCTTGTTTCATAAAAATGAAATATCAAGTACAAAAATAGGCAGTTCCCTCTATAACAATGTAGCCGATTCCTGAAAACCATTCCCTAAACAAGTATATTTTTGGACAAAACAATCTGATTCTGTCTCAACTCACCATAACAAAATATTCCCAATACTGTGTAGTAAGGATATATTTATGAGTATTTTTGTGCATATAATTAAACATTAAAAACATTGTTTATCAATAAGATAGAGGTAAGATAAGATACAAATAAGATAGATAAGATTTTTTTATAGCTAGTATTATTTTCACTTGAAATCTAAGGTACTAGGCAACATGGTGGGTGGGGGGGGAGAGAAGTGAACATTACTGGAGCAACAGGGAGGGCCCCTCTAAACTTCTCCCCAGTTCACTGACTTGGAGATATTAGAGGAATTGAAATGAATGAAAGGTTGGGGGTGTGAGGATGATCCCCCCAATCCCTTCAATCTCCAACCTCAGCCACCACTTCCTAAATGGTTACAAAGCTTTATAACTAATTCATGAAGTCAAGGGCACAATTTCTTCCAGCTCCACTTTTACTCTATCTACTGAATATATCATGAATAGAATAAAGTTATCTGTGAAAAGATCTTAAGCCTCCCAAAAATTTGCTCATTTATTTCACAAAAATGTGGTTTTAGTTCAACTTAATTATGTCCATTTCCAACTACAATTTGCCAACATCCATTTACTTTTTCTAACAGAATTGCAATTTTTGGTTGCCTCAACCAACACTCATCTCAGCTGTCCCAATTACTTGATTCCTTTCACTTCAAAAGTAGTAATTGTGCATATGTTTGCTCTGATATTCCTATTATCAAAACTTTAGAATCTCCTCTTTTTGATCTCCTTTGGCTTAAAATCTCTAACTCCATTGTCAAATTCATCTTTTGCCTCTATCATTCTTCCAATTCCACTAATCATTTGGAACTCTCTGAAACTATACTTTCTCCAGTCCAACTTTCCTAACAGTAAGATAATGTTCCTTCATGATTTTAATATTCACAACTCCAGCTGGCCTCAGCTTTCTTGTCAAAAGGGTATAGCTGGGTGAGATGCTGAGACTTTTGCAATTACTAATGACCTCATGCCAGATTGTTCATTTACCTACCAGAATACCAGGCAATCCTAACCAAACAAACTTGATCTTTTTCTTGTGAAAAACCTTTCACGAGAAAAAGATCACGAAAAATGATGTTGCAACATGAACCATGTTACAACTTGGTGATAGTCTCTCTCATGGTTCTCAGCCTCGTGTTGTTTGGCATTATAAGAATGCAAAATAGGGTGATCCATGTGATTTTGGCTTCTCTTTTTCTTGGTTGGATTACTATTTTACATCTTGTAATCCCAATTTTTGCTCAGAACAGGTTAGCAAAATTATTCTTGTGATGAAATTCTTTATTCTACATTCCACCCTGAAATCTTGTCCTGTATCTAAATCCTGGTTTTCTAATAAATGTACTAAGGCTGTTCAAGATAAGTATGTAGCATATTAAAATTGGCTTGTATCCAAATCTCTAGATTTTTCTGCCTAAGCTAAAGGTCACGGAAATTTTAAAACAGTTATTAATCAATCCAAACTCAATTTTGAACAGGAAAAAAACAATAGAAAACTAGATTCTTACCCAAATGATAGTCAAGGAATCTAGTCTGTTGCCAATGCTACTGGTAAAAACTTCTGTCCATCTATACTCCTACCTCTGTGACAGCCTTATGGTTCTATTTCATCCTCAGCTAAATATAAAGCTGACTCTCTAACATCTTGCTTTTATTCTAACTCTTGTATTGACAACCTTGGCAAATAATATCATACCTACTAAACTCAATTCAATGTCTCCCGTAGTCTTCCAACTGAAAGATGTTAGAATTCTGAACAATCGATGCCAAAACTATTCCCCAAATCTGAACTTCTGAGCTTGTTCCTATTCTCTGTTACCCTTTTACACTTTCATTTTCCACTATTATTTTTCCTCCTTCTGGGAAATTTACTCATATCCAGCTACTTCCTAAAAAAGGATTACAAATCCCTCCCTTCCAATTATCATCCTACTGTACTTCAACTCTTACCAAAGTAATGGAGAAATCAATTAACTGCCACCTCACAGCCTATCCCGAAACCTTCGATCTGATCAATGATCACCAAATATCCATCAGTATCTATTCACTGATAATAATACTGGTTTATTTATGTTACTCATTTCTGGACAAATTCAATGAAAAAGTCTGTGAAACTTTAACAGTTGCTCTTGAGATTTAAGGCTTCTCATTGTGTTTAGGAGCATAAAGGTCTTCTAAATAGTTCCAAAAAACAGTGGGCAATCTTATGGATTGCCCACTGTTTTTTACAATTGGGTATACAGTTTTCTCACTGACCACTCGCTTCAGGTGATGGTAAGTGATGCTCTGTCTTCGAACTTCTTCACTAATGCTGGTGTCCCAACAAGGTTCCTTCAATCTTTTCCTTCCTCTTGATGTTCAAACACTAGATCAAAAGAAAATTCAAGCTGTTAAAACCCTGCAAGAAGATGCTACACTATTTTGTAACAAATGTAGAAAATTACACTTCAAAATCAGTATTTCACAAATCAATATCAGCATTTCAGGCAATTTGATGGTTAAACTAGTACAAAAGTGCTTTCAACATATAGATTTCTAACATCAAAAGTGGAAGAAAATTATAAATTTGAGAAAGACGTGGACAGAATTCTTTCTCAAAGACATTTGAGAAAGAGTTCTAGCCGAAGAGGAACAGGGATTCAATGGATAATTCTATTTCACTGAATATTCAAGTTATGGTTTCTATCGTTGAATTGGGAAAAGCTGCACTTATTGTCCATGAAGTGTTTTTTATCACTGAAATTATTCTTAAAAATTTTCTAGAAATTGAGGGATCACTTGCTAAACAAATGTGAAGTGATGATGGCGACATAGGCATTATGCATGAAGAACATGTTAGCATATCTCCAACTCACAAAGATGATCTGCTGTGTGCAACAGTTGAATAGGCTACCTCAACCTAAACTCATAGATAATCTTTATCATTTTTAAAATAGTATTCAAACACAGTGGGTTTCTGCTATGATGATAATGAGGCAAACTAAAATTACTGACTATTTTACTGCAGATGAAGGACTTTGTTGGCCACTCTCAGCTCATATAATTTTATATACACAGTGCGACAAGTGAAAAACAAGACTGATGCTAGAAAAAAAATAATGATTCCACATATGTGTAAACTAATTTTGGTTTATTCAAAGTTATTTCCTCTCCCACATCCACACACTTCATGCAACTATCATGAACAACTGATGGAAGTTCATGACTGGTATACTGTTCAGCATTCCCATCATAACTCTTTGAATGGTGTAGATGTTATCAAAATAACAGTCTTTCAGTGGTGACTTGAGCTTCGAGAACAAAAAAGTCACACAGGTTATGTCTGGTGAATACGGTGGGTGGACAGTATGCAGACTTTTTTGCTAGCCAAAATCTCTCGAACAATGAGAGCTCCGTAGCTTGGTGAATTGTTGTGCAAGAGGAACCAACCGCAGTCTTTTCCATACTGAGGCCGCACGATGGTTTCTCTGCAACAAATGTTTCAAAATAACCAGATAGTAGGCAGCAGTAATGCTTTGGCCACTGGGCAAGAACTCTTTGTGCACAATTCCCTTGCTATCAGAGAAAGTGATGAGCATGGTTTTGATTTTTGACCTTTCTCGATAACTCTTTTTGGCTTCAGGAAAGTTTGCTTCTTCCACTCTTTACTTTGTTAATTTTTTGTGGGGTCATACTGAAAACACCACATTTTGTCACCCATAACAACTGAATTCAGGAAGTCGGGTTTGCTTCCTGTGTCCTCAATCTCCTGTGGCTTCTGCAGTGTGCAACTAGCACCTGTGATTGACCATCTATTAACGAATGTGAAACAAACTGTGCACAGACCTTTGTTGTTTTCTTCAAATTCTCAGTTATTACTTGTCAAATGGTTTCCTTATTAATGCACAGATCTGAAAAATCATTTGGAGTGCTGCACATTGGTCATCGGCAAGGATTTCCTGCACTTTTTAAATCAACTCTGAAATTAAACTGTTTATGCTGGGCTCGGATGTTTGTCGTCTTCCAGTGGTTCTCTTCCATGGGCAAAACTTTTATGGTGTCCGGAAAATTTATCGCCCGCAATTCACCACCAGCAATTAATTGCTAGCAGTTTACTGCCGCGTCAGTTTATCGCATAAACAATTTATAGCCTACAAATGATCGCTAGCATATTTTACCATCTAGAAGCAATGAGATGTGTTCGGTCAAATCATAAAAAGTTATTTTTTATTTAAGTTTCTGCCTTAAGCTATGATTAGCATATTTTTGGAATTCTATGAACTATGAGGGAATATTACGGAAATAAAAAAACACATGTATGGAAATATGTAATTTAATAGTTACATGTATCACAAAAATAGTAAAAAAATCCATTATTTAAACAATATAACAATTGGTTAATTTTAAACTAAACTAATTATAACATTAGGTATGTCATAGTACACTGCAAAAATTCAAAATGAATGTTTATGCAATCTTCAGAATCAGTCACGTTGGGATAATTAATTACTAAGAAACTAATATTTACAACACAGTATGTACATTATTAATAAGAAATATTATGCGCTATACCTCTTAGATAATCAACAATATCACCCCATTCATCGTATGCACTAATAAGCTTTTTAATTCGTTCATCACAATCGCGATACTTCTTTTTTTTTGTTGCCCAGATCACTTCCACTTAAATATTGTTCAATGCGCATTTCGTTAATACTTTGTTCTTTTTTAACGCAATCGATAAATTTCCAAATGTTGGGATGATAAGCAGCGACTTGTTCCTCAAATCCTCTATACCACCCTTCAACAGAGTTATTCGTTCTTGGTAATTCTTCAAGAACAAGCATGGTAATCCTTCCAGAACAAGCCTCAAAATAATCAACAACTTCTTGCGATTCTGGAGGAAAAACACCATTTTCACACAAATGTTCAAAAACACCGTCACAATAGGAGTGGGCACAAATGCAATTGCTGCCAAAATTCGCATATTTAAAGCAAAATTAGCATCAGTTTCATAACGTTGTTTCAATCCATTATTCTGAATGGAACGAAAAATACATTGTGAAAAGTGGAAAAAACAACCCTGTTGTGAAGCGTCAGGCAAAACTCTTCTGCAAGCATTCATCATCGCAGTCTCAAAATCTATAGTTATTGATTGCGGGGACATAGCCAGTTCCAATACTTTCAGCTACTGTAGTAGAGATACATACGTTTCCTCAGACTTGTTAGGCAATAATGCATAAACTAAGAAGTGATATTTTGTCATTGAATCCATGTCCTTGTCCATATCGTATACAGCTGATAAAAAAAAGTAAGAGAACAGTTTTGCAAGTCCCATCGACATAACAGTGTTCACTTCGCGCTAACAACTGCAAATTTCTTTTCGTACCGAAAATTAACTTACGATTGTTCTCAGGTCCAGAATCAAATTGTAGAAACAATTCTCCATTGCATGATGTTTTATATTCTTCTGTAAAAACTATGTCTCTACGATGCGTTGGAAGAACTAGGCCATCAAAATTTCGATTTCTTATATTTTGGATCATTCGTTTCATTGTATCTACACTTGGAAGCTTTGGGGCTGCTGCTTGGCTACAGGTTCTCGAAACATTTGAAATAATACTATGAGGCGTATTATTTGTTTTTCTACATAAGTTTGAATGGTATCAAGAAGTTGTCCTGCCTCAACTCCTGCTGCGGCTCCACAATGATTGTGCTCCTTCCATGTTTTAACGATGGTGTTATCTACCATAGTAACTCGAGCGGCACATTTGGTTTTTCGGTAATTTTGACACTTCCAACGAATTTTTGTTTCATTTTTCCTGTCTTTATAAAACAAATGTCCACTAAAGCACAATTTCGGTTTTCCTTTTTCTGATTTCAAAAATTCCACAGACATGATGTGTTCACAAACTCAAAAGGATGAAAAATAAACTCAAAATAAGAAAATGTTATGATTGTAAGAGATTATAAACATATAAGTACCTCCCTAATCGGCACGCCCTATCCCCACTCCCCTTAAACATGCTACTTAAGTTAAAGGGATTAAGTAGGTACCTACCTAATTCCAATTTTGGAAAATAACAAGCAATTAAATTAAAGCACCTGCAATGGTATGTATTTCTAGGAAATGTATACCTAGCATATAACTTCCATTTTTAGCTGCACTTAATTCTTAAATAACACCTATAGAAAAACCTTATTTTCAATTTAAAATGACCAATAAATTTATATAAATTATATGTATTGCCTGGCGATAAAATATGCTAGCGATCATTTGTAGGCTCTAACTTGTTTATGCGATAAACTGACGCGGCAGTAAACTGCTAGCGGTGAATTGCAGCCGATAAACTTTCCTAGACTCAACTTTTATACCAGTCAAAAATGCATTCACGAGACAGACAATTCTCTCCATACACTTGCTTCATCATTTGAAATGTTTCTATGGAACTTTTTCCTAGTCGAACACAAAACCTAATGTTTGCTCTTTGTTCCATTGTCCCTCCACAACATACTCATGAGAGACATGCAGTTCAGCTCACACATTCTGAAACATTGGCAATTTCTGCTTACTTTAACTGCAGTACTCGAGGAACAATCACTCTTTCATTTCATATTTACTTCTAGTAGATGGCAGAACCAGCACTTGTCTCATAACATCAGTCTCATTTTCCAATTGCCACACTGTAGTACTGTCTAGTTAATAATTCTCTAAATGGTGTAATTGTACTTCTGACTGATCATTAAAATTTATAAATAGAAATGCTATATCTCTTTCACATTCACTACAATCCAGTGATTTGATATTAAGCCTGAAATCCAATCAGCAGTCAGGTCAGAAATAAAATAGTGTGCCAATAAGCTCAATATAATGGAAAAAGCAAGACACTATAAAAGTTAAGTATTTAGATCACTACAGATATATTAACACTATTTCTGTGTAAGTATGTCACCTGCCTAAGTTGGGCACACTGAGTGGGCCTATTTTTAAGTAACTGGATATTTTTTATTCATATATTTTTCCTCTTCACATATCATAGAGCAACTTAGCCTAATTAAAAATGCTAGCCTGTTCAATAATTTTGTCTGCCTCTTATTGAATTTTCCACAAAATGTATTGTATCAGTTTTTTGTCTTAAAATTGTTATACCAAATTCTTTATGCAGTATAAACTGTACTATCTTCAGTGTTTTTATGCCTACTTGATCATCAGTAAAAAAAGCAGTGAGTGTTTCATAGTTTTTGATAGATTTTCATTTTAACTCCCATTTCTGTTTTGGTTCCACACAATAAGATAAGCTCCTTTAACTAAATAGTAACTAAAATTTGAGATAAAGATCATTTTTGATGGATCCCTTGGTCAGATTTTTCAGTTTCAACTTGGATCTCATGATCACTGTTAAGGGTAATAAATACTCATTATAATGATTAAGTAAGTATTTTTTGGTATAATATATCCAAAAACATTTTCTTATATTAAATGTTTTTTGTAATCTATAAATGTGAGGTGTTTCCAAGTTGTATTCTCCATTTTTAAAGTAGGTGTTTTGGAGCTTGAAAAATAAGTATATAGTCCCTTTTCTGAATTCATTTTAGGTTCAAATAAAAAAGTTCCTAACAGTTTTAGGTGTCTTGTTTATGATTTTACTACAAATTTTGTGGCACAAACATAGAAGGCAGATGCTACTATAACTTTTTCCCAGTCATCTTGGTTTCTCTTTTTATAAACAGGTATAGCTATAGCCCTCATCTAATTTTTGTTATTACTCTTATTAAATACTGCAATTAATAGCTATAAAAACGTTATACTACTACTCACCCATATATCCTACAGTTCCAACCCTTCCTCTTGTACTTTCTCCTTCAGGAATGTGTACTGCAAGTCCCAAATCTGATATTCTAACATGACCTATATAAATAAATATGTGCAATTTATTTAATTAGAGAAAATGCATTCAGAGATTATACAGAGAAACCACAAAAGAAACATATAAATTCAACACTAAATCATCTTGTGATCATTATAAAAGATAATTACAAGATGGCACTAACTAAAAATAAAAAGAGAAGTATACGCTCTTAAGTTTTTGTGACATAACTGTCATCGATAAAATTCAACAAGAACACCACAGCATAAAATTAGTATTCATCTCCAGCCATATTGCCATCATCATTCAACTGCCTAATCCATATAGTTTTTGAACCTATTTTTACAGAAAAGAACCTATAGAAAAGAATAAAGTGAAGTAATGCTTCAGGATTAAGGCAACTAGATACAGTAGAGTCCCAATTAACCGAGACTCGTTTAACTGAGGTTCCGCATTATTCGAGGTGAACTGTTGAAAAGTTGTATATACTTTGTCATCAAAGACAAGAGTACATAGTTCAGTACAGAGTGGGAACTCACACTGTTGAGCTATGTTGATCTTTTACATTTGTTGATTTCACGACTTTTTACTCTAATTTTAAAGATTTAAAATTAGAGAGTAAAAAGTTTAATTAAAGATTTAATAAAAAAAATAAAAAAGATTTAAAAATTTTACTTTCTAATTTTCTCAATTTTTTTTGTCATGTTTCATCTATGTTAATTAGGGTTAGTGTAATCACTGCGAGTGGAAAACAGAAGCATGTTGGTGTGTCTTTAGATATGAAGTTTAATGCAATCAAATGCTTGGATTAAGGAGAAACAATAAAAAAAAAAAGTGGCTAGTGACTTAGGTGTTGACAAAGTGACTGTAGGAGACTGGAGGAGAAAAAGAATGGAAATTGAAAAATGGTGTTCACAAAGAGCATCTGTATGTGATAGTGAAAATCTGAATAGGAAAACAATGAATGAGAATTTGAACAAACTTCTGAAGCTTTTTTTGTGGTTCACACAGATGAGAGACAAAGCAAGCTCAATTTCTGGACCAATTTTACAAGATAAGTATTTTAATGAAGGGAAAGAGCAATTTACCACAAGTATTGGTTGGTTGGATTGTTGGAAAAAAAATGTTTGGAGTCAGAAATCTGAACATCACAGGGAAAAATTATCAGCTAATATGGAAGAAATAGCAACATTTATTGCTAAATTGGCAAAAATTATTCAAGAAGAAAATCTGAATTTGGATCAAATTTACAATTCTGAAGAAATAGACCTGAATTATAAAATGCAAAACACTTGCAGCTAGAAAAGAAAAATCAGCTACTGGTTATAAAAAAACAAGGAGAGAATGATGGTACTGGCATGTTCAAATTAATTGGGGGGGGGGGGATAAGCTTAAACTAACTCTCTTTGGAAAGTCAAAGAACCCCTGAGCTTTAAAAAATGTAAAATGTTTGCCTAACTATGCAAATCAAAAAAATGCATGAATGGATTTAAGTTTGTTTAAAACATAGTTTCATGAAGAATTTGTCCCTGGCAGAAAAAAATATTTGAAAGAAAAGAAACTTCCCCATAAAGCACTTTTAATTTTAGACAACATGCCATCCCATCCAGATGAAAGTGAACTAGTTTTTGGTGACATTACAGCTCTGTTTTTGCCACCTAATGTATGTGACATCCCTTCTTCAACCTCTAGATCAAGGTGTTTTGGAGATTTCAAAATGCAACTATAGGTGACATCTCTTAAAACATCTGCTTCAATACCTTGAAACAGGGACCAGGGTTGCTGAGAATCTTAAAAAAATAAATATCAAAGATGTTATTTACTGGTTGGCATAAGCATGGAACGATGTTAACATCTACTCTTCATCATCATTAAATCCTGGAAAAATATTTTATCCTCCCAAAATGAAGCCAACGAGAACAAGATGGCAAATGAAGATGAAAGAAGGAAACCCTTTTAGAACTAGCCAATAACCTTCTTGCTTTGGACACTCTTACTATAGAGGTTAAAGAGTGGATGGATTCTGATGAACAGCTGGAAATGACTGATGACATGATTGTAAAGCTTGTTGACAAACAAAAAGGTGAAAGTGAAGATGACAATGAAGAGTGTGCACAGAAACTACAAAAAAAAAAAAAAAAAAAATGACAGGCACGGAAGGCCTAAATGCTATTGGGTCAGCTTTACGTTATATTCTACAGCAGGGGGATACCATGCTCGCCGATATTTTGTTACTTAGGTGCCTACAAAATATAGCAGCTAAAAAGTGAGGAGCTTCTATGAAATAGAAACTCATTAAGGAATTTTTTATATGATGTTAAGGTGTAGTGCTAACGACTGTAAGTGTACATTTTTCTTGTCTATGACTTGCAATTTTTATACATGTACTATTTTTTAAAAATTTTTGTAAGAAAATAGTTGGAAATAAAATTATAAGTGTTTTATTGTATAATTTAAAAGTCATTATGTTCAATAAGTGGGTCTAACTTGAAAATAGAGTATACATCATCATGTCAATGTATTCAAATCCAGTTTATTTAATAATAATTTACCAACCCTTCCATGTTATCCGAGTTTTTGATTATCTGAGGTTCCCTTGGTCCACATTACCTTGGTTAATCGGGATTCTACTGTAATTGGATTCCTTCTGGAAATCCATCTTCCAGACATCCCATTATCTATGAAAGCTGTTTAAAAAGTAATAACAAATATACGTACTAAAATGCAATAAACAAGCTGACATAACCTGTCATAAAATATTTTTTGAACCAAATGTTCAAAAGTATTTTATTACAAAATTAAAGATACGAGATATAAAGGTCAAAAATAAGGTTTCAGTTTAACATTCACTGTTTAGTTTATTTAACTAGTAAATTTCCTTCTGTGTGGTATGCAGAAGGAAATAGCACATGATCAAATCCATAAGCCTATACATGGATTTCGTCACATATACTCCAAATCAAATTTGATCACATATAATAAAACATATACAAAATTCTTTTATTTATTAGACTGCTGATTGAACTGTTCTGTTCATTCTACTTATATCTAGATTTACAATGTAAATTAGTCATTTGCACAAATGCATCAATTACTTAATTTTATATTTAAAAATTAACTAATTAAATTCTAGTTAATATCATAAGCTTGACTGCTCATTGATAAATTTTGAATAATATATGATTTATCTCTGTAGATGCAAAACTCGAGGCCAATATCATGAACATATGTTCAAGAATGATTCTGATAATGTATAATAGCTTTAAGCATCTGTATCAATATGTTCCTTTTCAAAGTATCCACTTTGGCATGCAATACCCACATCTCACTGCTCAACCCATCCTTGGAACACATGGTCCAAACCATTCTTTGACAATACTTTTAATTTTGCTACAATAATAAATTGTAAAGTGTCAGCCAAAAGAAATTGTCTGTTCTCTGAAATATTTCTTTGGATTTGGAAAGCACCAAAAGTTGCAAGGTGCCATATCTGAATTCAAATGATGCCTTTTCCAATAGAAAATTGGAAACACAGTTCAAACACATGAATGTATATTATTGTGATGAAAGTTGAGTTTTATAAGACATATTAGCAGCATAGGCTATATTGCATGATATCTCTACAAGTATGTGTTCGTGGACCAATTTGCATGTTGTGTAGGCTGAAAAATCTGAAATAAGTCACCTGCTCCCTTTGCCTGAGATTGGATAACTACAACTTTGACTAAAAATACCTTTAGAAATTCCTCCAGTAATTGACAGGGCTCAAACCCTGACCTCTCCAATCAGTGATAAGTGACAAAACCACTACACTATCACAGATAACCTGTGAAGAAAGAGAATGGCTTCTGGCTATTTTTCAGATCACTTTTATTTGAAATATTACAGCACTGTATAAACAAAACACTGGGGACAGTATGGTCCACTGACATAACAATGTTTTGTAATGCCCAAAAAAACATGGTTTACAACTGTTGGAAACTATCAATAACTATTAGATCATGTGAGAGAGTTTTATAAATACTTTAATTTATAATTTTATTTTAATTCACTTTCCAGACATGGTCTTAAACAATAACAATTTGCTTTGCACATATGTATTTGTATAACAAATTGAACTGTGCATTGGATGGAGTCCAGTGCAGCAAATAACTGAAACCCTATTGTCTGACACATGAGGATAATGATGATGTGCTTGAGAACATATGTCCATATTTTGGTGGTTATATACTGAATTGATTATTCTGATAAACTTAGATGCATTTTATTGTTTTCTGGAAATTATATTTTTATATTTTCTTTACTATTTTTCTATTATTTAAAAAAAAATTTCAGGTTACAGCCTATTTATACATATACATATGTTGATCATACCATTTTCCTTGATTTAACCTTCTTGATTCCTCTTCTAGGACTTAATAAAAGGATAGGTATTGTAAATTTAATTTACTTGAGTAAAAACTTGCTTTCTTTTTTTCACCCCCAAATATTTTTGTTAGCTAATCCTTATTTTTTCCACTTTCTAAGCTATTAGATTACTTGAGGCAAGGAAAGTAATATTTTTCATATGTTATTAATTTTACCTAATTTAGTTTTATTTGCCTTTACACGCCCCTCCACAACTGCCTACTGGAGTACCAATGCATTTTATGTATTGGTACTCTAGTAGGAAATTGTGATGTTGCATTGATGCTTCAATAGGCACCAGTGTGTGTGTGTGTGTGTGTGTGTCTACACACACACACACACACACACACACACACACACACACACACACACACACACACACACACACACACACACACACACACACACACTTGCTGGCTTCATTAGCAACATCTACCTAATACCACCACATGGAGTGACTTTTTGTCCATAATACAGCCTATACATGGCTTGCAATGAATTACACAAGATGTTGCAGGGTGTCCTGTGGTAATGCTACCTATGCATTGAATAACGTGTCTATTAACGCCCAAACATTGTCAGCCGGATGGTTGTAGCACCAAATGTCCTTTTCGGGTAGGTCCAAAACGTGCTCAATTGGGTTGAGATAGGGTGAGTTGGGTGGCCATGGGAGGAACGGAGAATTCAATTTCATGTTTCTGTTAGTCCATTTAGAAACTTGCTGTACTTTCGGTCATGGCACATTGTCTTGTTGATAGATGCTGAAGTTGTCTGGATACCTTATCATCATGGGGGGGGGGGTGTACTTGGTTGGAAAAGAAAGGTAGATTTTCCTTCAAGCCATTCATTAATGGTGATCAGAGGACCCAAGGCATGCCACGAAAATAGTCCCAGTTTCTGTTAGTCCATTTAGAAACTTGCTGTGCTTTCGGTCATGGCACATTGCCTTGTTGATATATGCTGAAGTTGTCTGGATACATTATCATCATGAAGGGGGTGTACTTGGTTGGCATAGAAAGTAAATGTTCCCTTCAAGGCATTCATTAATGGTGATCAGAGGACCCAAGGCATGCCACAAAAATAGTCCCCAAACGATTACTGCCTTCAGCCTGCCAAGCATCAATTGCACATCCAAATGCCATGGCCTTGTGTTGCTTTCTCCAGATGCAGATACATGTTAGAAACGGGATTCTTCTGAGCAAGCAACAGAATTCCACACATTAGTGGTCCAGTGTCGGTGTGGATGTGCCCATGCAAGGTGCAGTTTTTGTCTCACAGTGATGATGGCTAACTGTGAGGGCTGTTGGCTGCCATAATTTATATGAGTTAATGTCCATTGCACAGTTCAATATTGGTCAGATATTGGTCTTGCTATTTCTATGTTGTACTGGGTGGATAGCTAGACCTTTGGCTGTTGTCAAGGTACTGGCACCTGCATATCTTGCCCCCACAATCATTCCATGTTTGAAGCTGGAAAAGTCTTAATGCCAAACACTCAAAAACTAATCATGAAGTGTGCAATCTTATATTAGCCATTCCCAACTTTGAGCCTTCACCAGCATCACAGACCAGTCCATTCCTACACAATGGGATGCTGCTAATGGAAAGACAGCTCAGTGAGTGTGTATATATATAAAAAAATTAAAATTAAGACTAAATGTTCAGAATGACAAAGCCAAAACCAAATAAAATGAAAATATATATGCAACTAGGAAAAAATATAAAATACAATAAACAAATAAGTAAAGGGGATCTAAATAAGGATGGGAGTTTCAGAAGGAATAAGTATGCATTCCTTTTAATTTAGATACTTGTTGATTAATTATATTTACACTATATCATAGTTAATATCAGATTATTGGAAAGCAATGTATTTAACGATAGCTATTAATCTCAGACTAACAATATAAGGTTGTATATGCAGTTTAGCCCAGATTATTCAAAACATGTAGTAGTAATGGTATGTGATGCAAGAAAGCAAGTGTATGAGCTTATGCAGCATCAGCCAAAAATAAAAAAAATAATAATAATAATAAAATAAAAATAAATATATATACAGGTGACCCTCGCTTAATGCTGACAATTCGTTCCGTAAAAACAGAGCGCTAAGTGAGCGCCGCATTCCCATAAGGTAACATATGTATTTGTGAGTTGCGGTTGGTGCCATAGGATATTTCCTAACTAATAATAAACGGTAGTGAAAAGATGCACAAATATCGGTCAAAATATTTAATATTCAAATATTTGTACATATAAAATATTCCGCATTACATATGTATATAATTATGTGGTAACTACTTACGTATCAAAATTAAACTTAAAATTCCAATTAAAATCATGAATTTAATTGATGAATTTAATTAAACACATTTTTCTTGTCCTTGACAAGAAAAATGTGTCGATTTTGGGTTGAACTTTGGCCCTCTTCCAAATAAACTAAAAGGGGTATTAATTTTAAATCCCCCGCAGCATCACCACCCAACAATAAAGTCAACCGATCCTTGCCGCTTTGAAACCTGGCATGTTTTTTTCTTCTTTCAATATGAAACTTCTTTTAGGCATTTGTTTCCACAAAAGTTCTGCTTTATCTATGTTAAAAACTTGCTGAGAAGAATAACACATAATACCCCTCTTCAATAATTTTAACAACTTCTTTTTTGAAAGTTTCGGCTCCTTAATCTGCACTTGCAGCGTCTCCCTGGATTTTAAATCTATTCAACCAGCCCTTACTAGTTTTAAATGGTTCCACATTTTTTTTTTTTTTTAGGTGAGTTTTCTTCAGATCATCATATAGGCTAATCTTTTTTTTTTTTTTTAATAATATTTAACATAACTGAATTCTGCATTGGATATTATCTTCAATAAAATTTGTTAAAGTCTTTCCATTTCAATCCTAATAGCTGGCCTAGCCCTAGTTGCTTGCAGTGGAACAGTTATCTTTCCCGCTGATAAAATTAATTCTTTATTTTTTTTTTATAATTGTTCTTACAGTTAAACTTGCAAGTCCTAAATTATGGCACACATCCGCGTGTCTTTGACCGGAATCGATTTGCTTCAAAACGTTTAATTTAATTTTCAATTTCAGTCTTTTTCTTACATTTATAGTCTTCGTACTGCGCTCAGACGTTGCTTTTTCATTCTTATCAGCCATTATTAACTCTTCGAAAATGTAACTGCGCTGGTTACATTAATTATGATACAATGTTCAAGTAAACTGTCTGTTCGCACGATGTCTAATACGGTACTGAGTAATGACTAGACTTCGGATAAATGCATATAACGCAAATATTACAAGCAATATACTTGGTCATTTTTTAAAATGTTGATCTCGGAACTACCTAACAAGTCACTACTGCAATTATATTAGCGTGCGAGAAAATTTCACTGAGTGTGGGAAATGTTTTAATGCTGTTTGGTATTCATTTTCAAGGCTATTGACTCCAACAAATGAAACGATTTTGTTAAATATGCCAAACCTGCAATCTGTAAAAGAGCGTTATAGTCATATGTGACAGCGTTATAGTCAGATACGGGTTATAATCTAAGAACAGCGTTATAGCGAATCAGCGTAAAGCGAACCACATTATAACAGCGGCCTGCTGTATATATAATAAAAAAAAAAATTACACAAAAATTCCCTCTAAATGTTTGTCCAGTTCCTCCTTAAATTTATTTAACCTATCAACTTCCACAACGACAGATGGAAGTTTGTTCCAGCAAATAACCACCCACTGGCTAAAGGCAAATTTCCACACATCTATTCTACATCTGTCTTAGCATTAGCAATAGCATTAGTAGAGGCATTTGATGCAAGCATCAGCCAAAAAAAAAAAAAAAGAAACATAAATAAATATAAAATAACCACTTCCACTTCACCCCTCTGTTCGTTCGAAATACCTGTCCAGCTGAGCCTTAAACTTATTTAGGCTATCAACTTCCACGACAAAGGATGGAAGTCTGTTCCACCTAACAACCACCTGCTGGCTAAAGGCAAATTTCCGCACATCTATCCTACATCTATCTTTCCTCAATTTGAATTTATGCCCTCTCAGGTGATTATTCTGAGCAGGAGGAAGAATCCCATCAGCATTGAGCATGCTCAAACCATTCAAGGCTTTGTACACCTCTATCAGATCACCTCGCTGGTGCCTAGTTTCCAGACACTGTAATTCGCAAAACTTAAGCCTTTCTTCGTAAGAGCACCCCTTTGTCCCATTCACCAATCTTGTTGCCCTTCTCTGTACTCGTTCCAGCAGCTCTACATCCTTCTTGAAATGAGGCCTCCAGGCCTGTATACAGTACTCTAGGTGTGGCCTGACCATTGCCTTATACAAGGGAATAATCACCTCCTTATCCCTGCTAGAAAAATTCCTATATATCATTGACAATACACCATGAGCTACTCTTGCAGCCCGTCTGCACTGCTCAGAGAACTTCATATCTGCCTGCACAACCACCCCCAGGTCCCTTTCATTCTCTACCACTGTCAGTGTAGTACCACAGAGTTGATACGTTGCTCTGGGGTTGCTGTTTCCCATATGTAGTACTTTACATTTGTCAATGTTAAACTTCATTTGCCACCTCGAAGCCCATCTGCTCAACCTTTCCAAATCCTGTTGCAGCAGCATAGTGTCAGTAGTGCCCTTGACAACTATGCCAACCTTCGCATCGTCTGCAAACTTGGACATTAAGCCTGATATACCATCATCAATATCATTTATAAATACAGAAAACAATAAAGGACCCAATACTGAACCCTGAGGGACTCCACTAATAACATTAGTCCACGATGAGCAGTGTCCATTGATTACCACTCTCTGTCTTCTCCCCCTCAACCACCCCTTTATCCATAGCAGCAATTTGCCTCCAATGCCACACTGCTCCAATTTGTGCAGCAGTCTTCCATGTGCAACAGTATCAAAAGCCTTTCTAAGATCCAAGTATATAATATCAAAGTTATTCCCTGCATCCAGTTCTTTTGTGACTGCATCATAGTATCCAATCAGATTGGTCAGGCAAGACTTCCCCTTAACAAAACCATGCTGTGTCCGAGCTATAACTGAAGTCTTGTCTAGATGATCCTGCAGTGCTTCTTTAACCAGTGCCTCCGTTAATTTTCCGGGAACAGAAGTTAAACTCACAGGTCTATAATTACTTGTGTCAGCCTTTGATCCTCCTTTGTGAATTGGGGTCACATTTGCACATCTCCAGTCCATGGGTACCTCCCCTGAGTCCAAGGAAGCTCTCATAATTATGGCTAAGTGTTTGCTTACTTCCTTTGCTGCCTCCTTTAATATAACTGGATAGATCCCATCCACCCCAGGTGCCTTTCTTGTGTTTATCTTCAACAATTTCTCCTCCACTTTGCTCTCAGTTATTACAAGATTCTCTAGCTTACTGCTAGAGTTGAATACACCCCTGGCATTCCCCTCGCTGAATAACTCCTCATGTGTGAATGTCGATGCAAAATATTCATTTAGTTTGTTAGCTACCTGAGCAGGGTCATCAACAGTTGACCCATCGATATCAAGTGGACCAATCTGATTCATCCCCTTCCTTCTAGAGTTTACATAAGTAAAGAACTCTTTGCTGTTTTTCTTCGCATCCCTTGCCAAGGATCTCTCGTAATCTGCCTTCGCCTGCCTAACCTCCTTTGTAACTTGGTTACAGTCTTTCCTCGATTTGAATTTATGCCCCCTGAGGTTTGTAATCTAAACAAGTGGAATAATCCCATCGGAATTCACTGTGCTCAACTCATTCAAGGCCTTATACACCTCAATCAGACCACCTCGCAGGTGCCTAGTCTCCAGCTGCTGCAATTTCCAGAACTTAAGCCTCTCTAGGTAAGAGGATCCCTTCACTCCCCTCATCAATCTTGTTGCCCTTCTCTGTACACGCTCAATAAAATCTACATCCTTCCTAAAATGAGGCCTCCTGACCTGTATGTAGTACTCAAGGCATGGCCTAACCATTGCCTTATACAGAATGACAATCACCTCCTTTTCCCAGCAAGCAAAATTCCTGTATATCATTGACAAAATCCCATGACCTGCCCTGGCGGCCGGTCTGCATTGCTCAGAAAACTTCATATCTGACTGCACAATTACTCCCAGGTCTTTTTCATTTTCTATCACCTTAAGTGTAGTACCACACAGTTGGTACGTTTCTCTGGGGTTACTTCTACCCATATGCACTACTTTGCATTTGTCAATGTTAAACTTCAGTTGCCACTTCTCAGACCATCTGCCCAAATTTTCTAGATCCTGTTGCAGTAGCTCACTGTCATTAACAACCCCGCCAACCTTTGCATCATCTGCAAACTTCGACACTAAGCCTGATATACCTTCATAAATATCACTGATAAATATACAAAACAACAGAGGACCCAACACCAAACCCTGTGGGTCTCCACTAATAACATTAGTCCACGAAGAGCAGCACCCACTGATTACCACCCTCTGTCTTTTCCCACTCAACCATCCTTTTATCCATTGTAGCAACTTACCCTTAATACCACATTCTGCTCTAATTTGTACAGTAGTCTTCCATGTGCAACAGTGTCAAAACCTTTCTGAAATCCAAGTATATGATATCAAAATGATTTTTTGCATCCAATTCCTTTGTATAACCACATCATAACTGTAATCCTGGGTAAAACCTCCATGAACAAGTACATGGTGGGTGATCACCCAGGTGTGAACCAATGTAAGCAGAGGTCGAGGTGTGGCACCCACACCACATGGAGGAATGCCGCCCCTCTATGTGGTGTGGTGGTAGTTGACTCTCATCAACCAGTGCAATACCACCACTTTGCTTATTGGAGGCTTGAAGTGGTGGAACCCATGTTTAGTCTCTAGAGCTAAGTTCCGGTCAGCCCTTTCCTATCTCTTTCATCATGCAGTATGATTGATGACTTTTGAGGTTATGATGAACATCGTGGTGAGATCCAATATTCCTTACATTTCGAGGGTACAGCTCTAAAACGGTGTTTGAAGGCTGGCCGCTAGTTAGTACACCGGACCGAATCTATTGGTAACTCTCTAGGAGGCTTCTGGATCAGCTCGTGTATAATCTTGCTACCTCTACTCTGCCAGATAGTGATTGGAGGGAGTCTGAGTAGTGTGTATGCGGGAGCATTGTCGAGGCCCGTTATGTCAAGGATCTGGGTATATTCTTACCATGTGTACACCATATCCAAAAATTTCATTACTTCATACAGCATGTCCCACCTACTTTTTCTTACTATTGAATACACCATGAATTGTCAAACTAATAGAGTAAGCTTATCTGTGAAAAGATCTAAACCTCCCAAACATTTCCTAGTTCATTTCATAAATATACCTGGTCTCAATTCTAATCGCAACGATGTCCATTTCCACTTGCAGTCTGCCAAACCCCATGTACTTTTTCTGACAGAATCTCAGTTATCGGTTGATTCAACTACTGCTCATCTCAGATGCCCAAATTATTCGCTGTATGATTCCTTTCGCCTCAAAGGTGGTACTTGTGCATATGTCTGTTCTGATATTCCCTGTCAGAGACTTGCCAATTTGGAATCTCCTCTCTTCGATCTTCTCTGGCTTAAAATCCCTCTACCTCATTGTGTCAAATTCATCTGTTGTCTCTACCATTCTCACAACTCCACTAATCACTTGGAGCTCTTTGACTTCTTCTCTTTGCAACTTGACTTTCTCCAGTCCAACTTTCCTAACAGTCAGGTAATTTTCCTTGGTGATTTTAATGTTCACAACTCCAGCTGGCTTCCGTTTTCTAGTTACACCGACCCAGCTGGTTGAGATGCTGAGACTTTTGCAATTACTAATGACCTTGCCCAGATTGTTCATTTACCTACAAGAATACCGGACAATCCTAATCATACAGCCAATATGCTTGATCCTTTTCTCACAAACAACCCTTCTAAGTACACGGTCGAAGTGAGAGGTCCTTTAGGCACTTCAGATCACAACTTGGTGATTGTCTCTTCTCCAATGGAGCCTTTATCTCATGGCTATTCCCAACCTAGTATTATTTGGCATTACACAAATGCAAAATGGGATGACTTGCGAGATTTCTTTTCTTCTTTTCCTTGGTCGGATTACTGTTTCAAAACTTCTGATGTCAATGCTCAGATCGTGTCAGTGAAATTATTCTTGCAGGAATGGAATCCTTTATCCCACACTCCACTTTAAAATCTCGTCCTTTATCTAAACCTTGGTTTTCCAATAAATGTGCTAAGGCTCTTCAAGAGAAAAATGTTGCATATTGTAATTGGCTTGTTTCTAATTTTGCAGTTTCATTTTCTGCCTACACCAAAGCTCACAAACAATTGTAAAGCAATTATTAATCAGTCCAAACTAGAGTTTGAATAGGCTAAGAGTAGAAAACTTGCTTCTTGCCCTAATGGTAACTGAGCATTCTGGTCTCTGGCCAAAGCTATTGGCTGCAAATTTTGCCCATCTATGCTCCCACCTCTGTCCAAACCAGATGGTTATGTTGTCACTTCAGCCAAGGATAAAGCTGACCTGCTAGCATCCCATTTTTCTTCCAACTCCTGTATTAATGGTCTTGGTAAAACACCTCCCACCATTCCCAACACGCTCCATTCAATGCCTCCTGTGGTCTTCCGTCAAAAGGATGTCAGAAGGATTTTGACGAATCTTGATGCTAAGAAAGCTCCAGGTCCTGATGGTATTTCTCCACTTGTTCTCAAAACCTGTGCTCCTGAACTTACTCCTATTCTTTGCAGTCTTTTTTCACTTTCTTATTCCAAAGGTGTTTTTCCTTCTGCTTGGAAATTTGCTCATATCCAGCCAGTTCCTAAAAAGGGTGACAAATCCCTCCCATCCAATTATCGTCCTATTGCAATTACTTCTACTCTTTCTAAAGTAATAGAGAAATCAATTAACCTCCAACTCTTAAACTACCTAGAAACCTTCCGTCTGATCAACGATCGCCAGTATGGATTCTGTCAGTGTCGATTTACCTGGTGATATTCTGGCTTATGTTATCCATTTATGGACTAATTCAATGGAAAGGTTCGGTGAAACACAAGTAGTTGCTCTTGACATCTCAAAGGCTTTCGATCATGATTGGCATAAAGGTCTTCTAAACAAGCTTCCATCTTATGGTTTGCCAACTGTTTTTAGTAATTGGTTATCCAGTTTTCTCTCTGATCGCTCACTGAGGGTGATGGTAGATAGCTCTCTGTCTTCTAACTTCTCCACTAATGCCGGTGTCCCCCAAGGTTCAGTTCTTTCCCCCACTCTTTTCCTCTTGAATATTAATGACCTTCTTCCATTGACTGGAAATCCTATCCATAGTTTTGCTGATGATAGCACATTGCATTCAACTTTCCATTTTGAGAAACCTTGTCCTGCTCAATCAGCTTCAACTTCTAAAAAAAAAAAAAAAACAGCTACCAATTCCTTAAATGCCGATCTTCAGGTAATTCTCCAGTGGGGCAAAGACAACTTAGTTGATTTCAACCCTTCTAAAACTCAGTCTTGTCTTATATCTCGCAAAAAGGATTTTTCTGCTCCTATGCTTATCTTCAGTGCCACTCCGATTTCTAGGCAAAATAATATCTCTCTTTTGGGGATTACCCTGACTTCTAATCTCTCTTGGCACAAGCACATTGCAAATATTGCATATTGCTTCCTCTGCATCTAAAAAACTTTGTTTTCTCTTTCGCTCTCGGCGTTACTTTTCTTCCAAACTGCTGCTCACTCTGTATAAATCGCAAATCCGCCCTGCCATGGAATATTGTTCCCACATCTGGGGTGGTGTCCCCAAAACCTCTCTCAGGCTTCTTGATTCCATTCAGAAGAGGGCAGTTAGGTTAATTAATGATTCATCTCTAACAGAGTCTGTCCACTCGCTGCCTCAGAGATGTACTGTTTCTGCTGCATGCCTCTTCAACAGATACTTCCATGGGCACTGTTCTTCTGAATTGGCTTCTATAATTCCCGCTCTCTCTTTCAAAACAGTCCGAACATGTCCGAACACCAGCCAACATCCATTTATTGTCCAACTTCAAACTCACAGAACCAACTTTTCATCTTCCTCGTTTATTCATTCAACTGCTGTTTTCTGGAACAACCTTCCTTCATACGTATTTCCTGAAAATTACAGTCTACAGGAGTTCAAGTCCAATGTCAACAAATATCTTCTTTCGTCTTCTCAACCTCCAACCCAAGCACGGTACTAAGTACTACAGGTTCTAATACCTCTCGTGTTTGGGGTTTACATAAAAAAAAATAAATAAATAACATCCAATCAAATTTGTCAGGCAAGACTTTCCCTTAACAAACCCATGCTGTGTCTGAATTATTGCTGCAGTCTTGTCTAGATGATCCTGCAATGCATCTTTAACCAGCGACTCCATTATTTTACCTGGAACAGAAGTTAAACTAACTGGTCTGTAATTACTTATGTCACCCTTCGATCTACCTTTGTGAATTGCGGATACATTTGCACATTTCCAGTCCATGGGGACCTCCCCTGAGTCCAAGGATGCTCTCATAATTATGGCTAAGGGCTTGCTTGGTTGCTTTGCCGCCTCCTTTAATATAACTGGATATAGGTCCCATCCACCCCAGGTGCCTTTCTTATGTTTAACTTCAACAATTTCTCTTCCACATTGCTCTCGGTTATTACAAAATCATTAAGCATCCTGCTACAATTTGATATCCTTCTGGCATTTTTAAACCTTAATAATACCTCATGTGTGAATGTAGATGCAAAAAAATCATTCAGTTTGTTTGCTATCTGAGCAGGATCATCAACAGTCGAACCATCGATATCAAGTGCACCAATCAGATTCATCCCCTTCCTTTTAGAGTTTATATAAGTAAAGAAATCCTTGCTGTTTTTCTTAGCATCCTTTGCCAAAGATTTCTCGTAATCTGCCTTTGCCTGCCTAACCTCCTTTGTGACTTGATTACAGACTAGGTTGTATCTGCCATGGGCTTCTGTGTAGCCTGATAATTTATATGCATCCCACGCATTTTTCTTCTCTGCCACAAGTCTCATTAGTTCATTTGACAACCATCTAGGCCTAAACTTTGAACAATATTTCTTAATAGGTATGAAATGTCTAGTAACTTCCACAATTAATTCCTTGAATGCTTCCCACTTAGAATTTGCTGTTGGTAACATCATCAGTTGATCCCACTGTACAGAATTTAAAATCTGTCTGAGACCACTGTAGTCACCTTTACGGAAGCAAAAACCCTTTTCTTTCCCCCTGATGGTAATTATATCTTTAAGTAAATCCCACATCAGTACACTGTGATCACTGCCACCTAGTGGTTCCTTTATCTGGAAATTCTTAATACACGAATGATTACGGATGATAACCAGATCAAGAGTATTACCCTCTCTAGTTGTCTCTTAAACATGCTGCTGCAGAAGACAATCATCCAATAAATCTACAAAAGTCTTACTAGTGTGTGGGTGACCAACCCACAAGTTCCAGTCAATACCTGGAAGTTAAAATCCCCATTATAAGACATTCTGATTTACTAGCCCACTATTTCCCTGTACAACTGTTCATTGTACTCATTCGAGTCATTAGGCCTATAACAAACTCCTACTCCTATTTTTGCAGTGCTTATGTCACACCAAAAACTGACTCAACTGTGCACTGTTCATCTATATCAACTTGATGTTTATGATGAAATTTGAAGTCATCGAATCTGAAACTGTGAACAGATGTCTAATTCAGAAAAGACTGCTGAAGCCAACTACAGGCAGACTTCATTATAACAAAATTGAGTGGAGCTATAATATTATAAAATTTGCTAGTGTACTGCACATAATGTCATTATACAGTATATGACACCTTTGAATTTTACATTCTCTTCACTTTTCTTCTCAAGAACTGTGTTTCTGTGAAATTATGGAGGATTCGCATAACTATAAACTCACATTACAGGTGCACACGAAACCCATTTTGTTTTCGTTATTAACAGAAGAGATTAACCACAGAAGCTGCTTCAGCAACTTTTCTCTCATTTTCAATACTATTTTGTCAAGTTAAAAAAATAAAAGAAAAAAATATCATATACTGCCATGTAATTGAACAGTTCTAAAATTGTTAAAATCATTTTTTTGTTATATTTTATTTTAGTATTACAGTCGTATGAAATATTTTCCTTTCAAGCAGCTTCCATGGTTAATCTTTTCTGTAAACAGCAAATTATTTACATGAAAAAAAAAAAAAAAAAAAAAAAATAGACTGGGCATTTTCTATCTACCATTCTCACCTGTTCTAAAGTGATGTCAAGCAGGTCAATCTGATAACAATTGTAATTAGCAAGAGCAGTTTGCACTTAGTTTCAAATAAAGAGAGAAATGTCCCTCCTTTTTTGCACGGATTATAAGTATTAAACCAAATAATATTCCAAGCCACAAATTCTCTCTCTCTCTCTCTCTCTCTCTCTCTCTCTCTCTCTCTCTCTCTCTCTCTTATATGTACAATTATACATAATAAATGGTTATTTTAATGTATTAGTACAGGTTTTATATGTTGAATTGTATGACAAGTAATGGCGACAAAAAATAACAACTTAGCAGTCTTTCATATTTGAGATATTTACTGGATTAACGCATTAACTATCTATTCATGAAAGTATATCATAGCAAAAGTAAAAGATTATTAATATTTTAAAGAAGAATTACAAAAATTCAATTAAAAAATTTGTAATTTGATTACAAAGATTTGTGTTAAGAGTACCTGACTAAAAATTTCTTGATTAATATCAACGTGTTCTGATCTCACATGAATACTCTGAACCCCTATAAGCCAAAAATGACATATTCTGGTCTGGTCCCTTGAACTTCAAACTAACCATGTTTCAGTTTATATTTGCATCTTACATGGATATCATTTATTATCATGGTTTTAATTTATACTTTAGTCTGGCAACATGTGGTTGTGGCTGTTGTGCACTCACTGATGTTTGTTTTACTATTAATTTTCTTTTCTTTAAATTTTTGTTAAGTTAACTTTCTTTTATTGTTTAATTTTAACAGTAGGTAAGAGATTGTAGGTGTCACTTATGCTATCATCTATTTCTCCCCTTTTTGTTCAAGTAAATAAGAACATGTGACATTGTTACATGTCCACCATTTCTCTCATATAGATTTCTTCAGTAGTTTGACATTGCGTAAATACACTTAGCCATTTTGTTTTAATTTTTCACAGAATAAGAACTACTATTACTCAAATCTATTGCAGTGGTGTGGTAATCAGATTAATTTATCCCTCAGCTGCAGTACTGCATTGATATTTTTAATGTTTTGAATGCTATGGTTCATGGGCCATTGTTGCCTTGTGGTCCTCTAACAAGATGGAGCTCAATGGTTGAACTTTCTGCATTAATTTTCACAAATATTGCTCACATTATTGTGGCTAGTTTTAATATATGTAATATCTTCCAACTATACTGACAGCATGGGAGCTGGTCTAAATTTACATGTAATTAGCTTGGATTAATTTATAATTTAAATTTGTTTGCCATACTGACTTTTTGATTAATTTTATTCTAAATTATTTACATGTACATATTTCTTCTGCAACCCTCTCATTCTTAATTTTGTTCCACACTCCCATCCTCAACCTTTTTTTTTGTTTTGTTTTTTCATTATATTTATTATTGGTTTTACCAAACCAGTAAAACTAGTAATAAATTAAATTGAACAAACAAGTAAAAAAATTATTAATAGTTGCATCTTATCTGGCTGCTTGGCTCTGTCACTCTGCTAATTCAGTCTTAATTTTCGTTGTATTATGGAAATATGCAATTTTAGATGCTCTGAACTCAATGTTTGCCATACCATCCATTTGCTTTTAATATTTTTGTTATTAAATTAATTATTCTTTACTGTTAACTTTAATGTATATAATATATTTAAATATGACTTACCATGATCATCTAAAAGTATATTTTCAGGTTTTAAATCTCTGTAAAGGAGAGAAAAAAATTAATAAATTTAAAGATAAATAAATATATATACAGTGAGAAATACTCCAAGGAAAAATTTTTACTCATTTATATATGCAATGGAAAATTTCAACAATAATCAGAGCCTTCATAAAAGACACGTGCTTATAAACTGTATACTAAAATGGGGATAGGAAACAAAAATTTGTTTGGGACCACCGGAATGCCATCATTATAATGATGACATTGTTTCAAAGAGAATAAGCATGCAGTTGGAAATATCTACATTAAAATGTGTGCAAAAAAATTAAAGGCCCAAGCACCTGCCAGCAGAGCAACACTAGCCTTTCCTTTGATCAATGAAAACATTTATTACTGGAGCTTAAGGAAGTTGGAGCAACCATTAATCGCTGCCTCCAATATGATGAGCATTCAATATGGTAAAACCTGGAATACTTGCTATATGCAAGTTTTCCAGGTAATTAAAATAAGATTAAGATAATTAAATAATTAAAAATATGCATCTAGGGAATCTGACTCATGGAATTGCTATCTTACATGAAAATGCACACCATCAACACTAAGTTGCAGTACATGTACTGAAGCATTCAAGCATGTGGTCAAAATATCTCCTTTTTCACATCTTTCAGTCACTGAAGAGGGCACCCATGGAATGCTGATTCTAGTCATATGCTCAAGTGAAACAAAATGTTCATGAATTTTTCTAGCAGCAGCCTTTGGGATTGTTGGAGAATGGCATTCTGCACTTGACTCTGGGACTCCTATCTGAATGTGGGCAGTGAACTTATTTGAATGAGTTCAATATATATTATGCAATTGATTCTGATTATGCAATCACCTCTGACCCTTTTCCATTTGTAGTTTAATTATGTGTATAAGTATACATTATACACATAATTAAACTACAAATGGAAAATAATAATCATTTTATCAATTGATTTTTAATATTTTTATAAAGTTGAAAAGTATTGGATGCTCCACATTTTTTTTTACAATATTGTGCATATACACACACATATATATATACACACTGCCCTACCATTAATATCCGGACGGGGAAACATGGATGGGGAAACAGGTCCTATGCATGCAACACGTCACAGAACCTGCTATAAATATGCACATGGGGCTTTAAACAGACAATTGCAAAAGTGGGCATGCAAGATGACCAACAGAATTGATCACCTCAACAAATGCTAGATGCTGATTAACATGGTGTAAGGAGCAAGAATCCTGGACTGTAGAGCAGTGGAAAACAGTCCTACGGACAGACGAGTCGAGGTTCACACTACCAGTCTGATGGTAGAGTGTGAACCTTGACTCGTCCTGGTTTTGTCATTATTGACAAAACCATGAATGCTGTGCAACAGCAGGATATCCTGGACAATTATGCACTTCCAACATTATGTCAATACTTCAGGGAAGGCCCATACCTGTATCAGCAAGACAACGTGCCAGGACATACTGCTTGGGTCGTAACAGAGTGGTTTGAGGTCAAGGGTGTGGAAAAGTTGGATTGGCCAGCCCAGAGTGCTGATCTAATCCCTATTGAGTATCTTTCGGATGTATTGGATCATTGGGTATGTGCACAGTGAGACTGTCCAAAGAACAAGGCCGAATTGGTGGCTGTGTTAAAGGCCGAGTGGAGGAACACATCACCTAACATTTATAAAAAGCTGGTTGAGAGTATGCTAAAAAGACTGAAGGCTGTCATAAAAGCAAAAGGTTTCAGCACAAAATATTAAATGACATAATAAAAGTTATTTTTTTGTCTAAAGGCAGGATATTAATGGTAGGGCAGTGTGTATACAGGTAACCCTCGTATAACATGGTTATTTGGTTCCTACAAACTCTCATGTAATGTGAAACCGTGTTATACGGGACTAAGAACCAGTACAAAATGGGGAGTTATGTTTAAAAAGCTACACTGTTTTTTTATAACTAAAAAATACACTGTTTTTTTATAACTATCGGAAACTAAATTTTTCTAATAGTAATAACTTAATATTTTAACTTTATTTTTATAATAGTAGTAACTTAATTAGTAATAATTGAACAAACGTTTTACCTTACAAACTGTGAAACATATATGTCAGATAATGTACTTTCATTTAATTTTCTTCCTCTTCATCGCTGCTAAGCACAATCAAATGAGAACGTTTTCTGTGTTGCTGAATATCTTCACCTTCTGAACTTTCTTCTGTAGCATCTAGATTTTGTGTATCTTCTGCTCTCTTCAAAAAAATCAGTAATCTGGGTTTGTTTGCTTTTTCTTGATAGATCTTTGTAAGTTTTATGGTATGGAGCTAAACATTTTTGAAGCTCCCTTTTGAACTTTGTTCTCCTTTCAGTCGAAGGATCTGCATTCAAAAAATATGATTCTAATTGCTCGGCTAACTTTATGCCTTCCCATATGTTTTTTAATATAAAATTTTCTTCTGTGCTATCATCCTCTGAATTGATTTGGTTTACCTCCGATGCCATTTCCACCAAATCCGCTTTGCCAGCCTCTTTTTCTACCAGTAATTCGTGAACATCTTCAGTAGCCATATCATCAAAACCTTTCCCTCCTACCGACTTAGCAAGTTCTACTATCGAACCAATTCTATTTTCTGCTGGTTCGACCATATTTCCTGAATGAACTGACTCTGCCATATTTTTTTCCAACACACATTTAATGTTGACAGTTTTACTTCTTTGAGCGATAAAGCTATGATTCCGCTACAGTCCACAACTGAAAAATGTTTCCATGCCTTCATCACTTCAATAGATTCAGAATCAATTTTTTCCAAAATCCATTGTAACGATTTTCTGATGTAGTGAGCTTTAAAGGTAGATATAATGCCTTGATCCAATGGCTGAATTAAAGAAGTTGTATTAGGTGGTAGGAACATTACTTCAAAGTTTGGATGATTTAAACCTTTTGGCTGGCCTGGCACATTATCCAATAGTAATAAAACTTTGAAATCTAGATTTTTTCAACTTTAAATACTTTTCCACATCTGGCACAAAACAATTTACAAACCATTCTTTAAACAAATCAGTGATGGTTATAAATTTTCAGTGCCTTTTGTTTAATTACATTTCCGTCCAATGGGATCCATTTTTTACTGCTATCGTCAATCCAAATGCTGAGTGCTTTTTCCACTTTCTCAATTATTGGTGCTCAGGGACGAGCTGTCATATTTGCAAAAATGAAAGATCCTGTAGCAACAGCAGTTCTAATTTTCTATTCATTTTTCTTTATGGTCCAGATTGTTGCTTCATTTAAATTTAAACTTTTTGCAACGTATGATACCTTCCCCCTTTTTTAAGACGATCCAAAATTTGTATCTTTGATTCTAAAGAAATAAAGTTTCTTTTGAGCGGTGCTTTTTTGCTTTCCATGGACATAATTTAGGACTGGAATTTAATTCACAACAAAGAAAGTTTAGTAATACATACTCGGAAAAATGAATAAACGATCAAATAAAAACCTTAAAAGTCACAAACTGCATGCTTCGAAGTCACAATTTTTTTGTGCTCTCAAACAAGCACAGATCCTAACTCAGGGATCTCCCAAAAAATACAGTGGACCCTCGCTTTACGATTGGTTCACTGTAATCAAATCACTTTATGATGGACTCTTCTTAATAAAATACCGTTTTAAATGGCATTTCTAATAAGTGAAAATAGGAGGAATATTATCCACAGGCTATAAAAGTAAAGATATAAAGCACAAATTTAACTTTATTACCTTACCAATTAACAAAGTTAAAAGATATGTGAAAATCGGAAGAATATTTTCCAGTTAGCAAAATAAAAATAAATTTATGCTTATGTATGTAGCTTAATTAATACGTACAGTAATATGTACATACTAATTTATATTTCTGTTCACTGACTTTTATTTATTTATTTATTTTTTGGTTGTAAAATTTAAAACAGTAAAAAAGTTATGCAATTAATAACAAATAACAGGGCACACACAAGTTGCAAGTGAGACATGGAGTAATGAGTTTCTGAAAATTATTTATGTTTTTATGTGATTGAATATTTGATGGAAGGGGAAAACACATTTCTCCATAATAATGTGAAAACCACAGAATTCCAGCTGTCGGTACTATAGCAAATGCAAGAAGATGGAGTTTACTACCCGATTATAACTGATTACACTAACTGAAAAGCCCAATAAACCGTAAAGTGCAAATTGTTTTTATTGTTTTATGCTAGTGACCTCCAGAAATGGCTTTAGAAAAATATCACGAGGTGATAACAACAAGCAAGTTAACAGTGGCGATTCACAAAATGGAATGGAAACATTGAAAAATTACATCCAACATAACAGAAGGGTTTTCCAAGCACAAAAGCAAAAAAATACAGTGTTATGCGAGATTTCACAATTCTCAAACTATGATAGAGCGAAACCGTGTTATATGGGGGTTGCCTGTATATATATATATATATATATTATTTTTAACTTTATTTATAACTTTAATGACATCACCATCACCATTTTAGATATAGAGCATAATTATAGAACCAGGTTAGAACTAGAAAACATTAACATACTGAAACATAAATCTCTCTATCCTTACGGACTAAACAGTCTATTTAATGGGCATTGTTACACTAATAAAACTTCAGATGCTTGCGTCTATAACCTATTTCACTTGGTCAAAAGACCTATTTTCAACATAGTAAAAGTTACCACTAACAAAACAACCCATACTGCAAAAGTTACACATACTAATAACACTACTCTGGGTAGATTTGCAGATGTATTAAGTTCATGGGACGAACCCATTATACCTGTCAAGCAGATACACGATATTATCTTCGGACTAAAACTGAGTAAATTTAAAGCTTTAATAAAAATCAATGCCACATATAGCCACAAGAATATACATCTGAAGCACTTACTTAGCGATATCTTTAAATACAGATGTAGCAATATTTATAGCACTACCAACGAATATATTAACATCAAATACAGCTATAACATGTTGGATCATATAAACCTAAATAAACTCATGAATATCTACAAACACGACCTGCCTATTAACAATCTGATTATCAGTACCAGATTCAGTTACAATAAGCCTATTGGTCTTACAGTCTGTAACTATAAGCAGGTTGCATGTAACCTAGAAAAGAGCGATATTGAGGCCGAATGCTTATGTCATCTGCCTCAATATATTGCTTATGTGGACAAAGATCACAAGCACATTATTACTGGTGACATCAGTATCATTACTGAACCCGAATTACGCAACTTACTTTCCTATGGATTCAAATTTAGACCCAGCACTACATACAATACCAATAAGATATCCAAACAAATACATCAAGACCTCATACAATTTTGCCTAAAACTAGCCTACAAACACAACATACCACTAGAAGCTTTCCACAAATGGATATCCCTCACATATCAAGCTATTTATAAACAGCTTACTGTCTCACATAATAATAAACAGCATGCCAAGACCTTTGACTTGGGTAAAATAAAACAACAATTAAAAAAGTTACAGGCTATGTTTATCATAACCTCCATAGACAAAGCAGCCAACAACTACAGCTTCATATGCAAGAAATTCTATACTACTACCTTACTAAACGAGCTGAACAACAGTTCTACATACAAAGTAGAGACTATTAAACGTACCACCATCACCAAAAAACTACTGGCTATACACAAAAAATTAAAACTAAACAACACCAACACTAATTTTCCGTATGTTTATTGCATACCCAAATTCCACAAATCACCCATCAGTTTTAGATTCATCACTTCATGCAGGAACAGTTACGCTAAAATTCCACATAAAATGCTGGTTGAATTACTAAGTATTATTTTTAAAAACATTGACCATGCTAGAGTCATTCTCAATAATAACCCAATACTAGAATATTTAAAACACAATAATGACTCTATTGAACATGTAAGCACTTACGACTTCAAAAATCTGTTCACTAGTATCCCGCACGATAGTTTAAAATACGTACTCAGTCACTATTACACTGAATATAAAAATATATTACCATGCAAGCAGCAACACTGGAATGATCTGATAAATATATGTATTTTTAATAGCTATATCTACAATGGTACTAGAATATATAAACAGAATACAGGGATTGCCATGGGAGCCTGTAGCTCTAGCCTGGTTGCTAATCTCTACTTGCATTTCTTTGAAACAAAAATTAGCAAGGAAATAACACTATATAGATACATTGACGATTTAATTGTCTTTGATCATCCTAACTTTCTCACTGAATTTGGCAAATTTTACCCTTCGGAATTAGAAATAGTTGCCACCAACACAGATAGCACCAAATCAGCTACATACTTGGATATAAACATACAGGTACACACTAATAATATAGATACTAACGTCTACGACAAACGTAATGCGTTCGGATTTAAGGCCATTAGCCTTACCAACTGGCATTCAAACATATCATTAAGAATCCATAAAAATATAATCGTGTCACAAAGCATTAGATTAATTAAAATATGCAATAAGGCAAACAACATTATCAACACGCTTATCGATTTCAGACAAAAGTTATCTGATAACGGATTCCCGGATCATTTTATTATTAAAAACTTACATACAGCTATGTTGATAGCCTTAAATACTTTCCATAATAGTTTTGACCACCATTATATTATATCGCGTGTTTTGCGAAATTAACGTTTCACCCACATTATCTGTGCTTAAGTACCTACTGGATTATTTACGGTTGACGGCTTCTACAGAGCCTGTATATATGTACATTATTAGGCACTGCCTCAGGAACAAAATTAATATAGCTTACACTCATTGAAAAAGTTGTACCTATATTTGTTCCTGAGGTAGTAATTAATTTATTCTTGGCTTCCCCCCTTAGCCAGCTTTTTCGTTTTCTTTTTCTTTTTCTTTTTCTTTGACTTTTTATGAGAACCGCTCATCCTATTCTAGTTTTCGCCTCTTCATGCTATACGCTAATAATACCAGAGGGCGCGCCATTATTATTTTGGCTTATTTTGGGCCTATTATAATGTATCTACAACTAATTACATGTCAGTAAGAGGGCGCTGACATCCACTATTATCTTCATATATAAATTAACACGTGCACTACAACGTGGTTTTTTCTTGTTTCATCATCGAGATAGGTCTACTATCTATGCACCAAGTACCACGAAGTAAGTAAGTGATTAGGAACTAGCCTTTCCTGTCTTCCTTCGCTTCCTTTATTTTATCTAATTTATATTTTATCCATATTTGCCATGTTATGTTATGCTATTGAAATACCAGGATCTCTTACTATAAGGGACGGGTAGTTACGCGCCCGGTATAATCCGACGTACAATTGCAATATTGCTTCTCCTCTACTTTTATCTATGTGCTGTCTTTTTCTATTCTTCTTACCTCATGAACTATTAGAGTAATTCGAGGGGGATTGAGGTACTATCCCTTTTCTTAAACCCTTTTTCCGTTCTCCTTTTTTAGCTTTAGCTACTGTACCACCCATTAATATGATGCTATTGGTTCTCAATTGCCTCTACTTTTCGTTGTGTTTTAGCTATCGGTCGGGCTAAAGTCATCTAGCCTGTTAACTACCACAAATTTCCACCTATTGTTAACTACCACAAAATTCTTTTTGTTTAACTTTAACTTAAACCTTCCACCCCAATGATATCTTTTATCACCATTCGGCAACGTTTAACAGGCAGATGATATCAGAAACTGATAGCTCAGTTAATTATAGGAGGACACATTGAAAGGGTTAGCCCTTGAAAAAGTCCCTTTCATTGTGTTACTATCTCCTATAATTAACATACCATACTTATTTATGTTATCTTCTACCTTTATGATTTATCTATTATATTATATTATTTTCTCTACTTTATTCTATTTATATGTATCCTTTCCAGGTTTGAACTAAGGACCAGTAATGGCTAGTATAGCATTCTGTTGCCACTAACTTATCTATTACTTGCTTTTAACATATTAAGACTGATGTAATGTTTTATCATGTTATTTTTGATGGCATTAATCAGCTCTTCTCCTTTTAGTATTTTTAGTATTTCTCTCGCTCCTAGATTCTATTGTTTAGTTATTTATAAATTCTGTTCACGTATTCTATTTGCTCGCTATATATATATATATATATATATATATATTTTTTTTTTTTTTTAAATTGTTTTAAAAAATAAATACTTCCAAATACCTATTATTGTATTATTTTCTCTACCATTACATTACAAGTAATCTTCCATGATTAAACAATTAACTCATTTGATATTTGCCTTTTAAATTGGTATCTATATATTCCACTGTGTTAAATGTATTATAGATTTATTACAATAGTATCTTAAACCATAAACACATACACATGTATCCATAATTGCACCTTGTATTATTTAAATATCATGTTTTGCCTTCAACATATTTTCACTAACCTTAGAAATGTTGAAGTTGATTACAGATTTTATGTGAAAGGCATGGATGGAAAATTAACTTTAGAATAATAAAATGCTTAATTGTACACAATAAATAGATAAATTATAGTTTACTGGTTACTACATTAGTACAATTAGCACAAAAGAAATTCCAAATAGCTAAGTAATCTTGCCCTAAGTTCAATAACATTTTAGAAATGTTTTGGGCTCTGCTATCAAGTTAGACCTCATTACTAAAATGTATTCTACGCTGCACAGATTTAGGACAAAATTCATTTGGCTATTTGAATAAACTATCATTTTGTCTATTGCTTTTTGCTTATTGCTTTTGAAAGAAATAAGTCTCTCTCATTTTATGATAATTACAAACTTCTAATGTGTAAAAATAATTAATAAATTTCTAATGTGTAAAAATAATTAACAAATTTCTAATGTGTAAAAATACAAACTTCTAATGTGTAAAAATTGTCAGAAGGAGCCTCTGACAGTAAATGATAACATTTTCAAATTTCTTAACTGTTTCAGTTTGTCCAGCCAAACAGCAAAATCCAGTAATATTTTGTTGATGACAGAATACCAATCCGTGTCAGAGCAAAATATGCAAGGTGGTAAAACAACATATAATAAAGCTAAGTGAGAGTTCCTTGCTGTTGTAAACTCCTGTTTAGCAAATTCAAAGGGTCCAACCCCAAAGAGCATTATAAGTGGAATTACAAGCAGGACCCTCCACTTCATAGGACCAGAAGAAAAGAGCACTCAAAGCAGGAATGTTATAATAGGAGTTTACTGTATTAGACTGCATTACATTCATAATATATCTTACTGAATAACTCTTTGAGACAAAACACTTTTTGCAAGTTTTCAATAAAAACAGATTTTTAATATACACAAAATTTTCAGATTTGTGAATAAAAATTAAAAACTACACCACATTGTAATTTCATGTATTTATACATATGCAAGACAAATCACATGCAATTTTTCATTATATTTAGCAGTACCATATTACCTATTTTCAGATACTCTTGAAAAACACAACTTTTCCCTGTTTGATTGACAGTTATAAAAATCTTTTGAAGAGCTGAAAATGCAGGTTTAAATTCTCAAGAAAATTGTTTTACAGTGATTTAAAATTATAATGATTTCAAGGAAAGCAAGAGTACCTGTATACTATGCCCTGCGTGTGAAGATGGTCAATACCCTGAGTCACCTCTGCAGCATAAAATCGTGCACGATGAAGGCTAAAGCCTGGTTCTCCACCCATATTATAGATATGAAACTTGAGATCTCCTCCATTCATTATTGTAAGTACCAAACAAAGTGAATCTTTTGTTTCATATGCATAGGCTAAGTTAACCTAAAATTTTAAAGGATGTATTAGTAAGCAGCTATAATAAGACAACATTACAAGCATGCACATTAAATTTTCCTGATATTTATTATTTACTTTATCTGTTATTACAGTAGAACCTTATTAATATAATGTTCAAGGGACTTAAATTTTTAGGTTTTGTTTTGTAATGTGTAAAATTAATTACAAACTTCTAATGTGTAAAAATAACAAGATTTGTAATAATGAAGTCTGGCAAAATATCCAAACTTGACCAATTTCTTTAGTACATATATTTTTAATTAATTAAGGCTTGCTACCAATAACATGAACAATATTTTATTTATTATTATTTTTTTTCTTTATAAGAGAAACCATAAGAAAAGAAATGATGCAAATATAAAGAGTGTTTTATAGCCTGTGGGATCTACTTATAGGAGTTAACAAAATTACATATAAACATGTGTCTGATTATGAATGGTTACAGGATTTGAATTTTAAAAATGGCTATTAAATTTTCAATGATAAAAAAATATATATAATAATAAATAAGGAAACAAGTATCTATAAATATATATATAAATAAAATCATTTATTTCCAGAAACACAGGCAAGCCCATCATGGCCTTATGGCTAGGGACAGGCATAAACAAAATTTACAGAAGCTATAGTGATAAATTGATTACAAATTGGGTCTGGTAATAAAGATTTTTAAATCATCAGCATATGAGATAATGTTGGATACGATTTGAAGTAGTGGCTGTAGTGAGGCTGCAAAGATAACTGACAGAACTCCTCCTTGAGGTATACCCACGGATGTAGTGACTGTGATATCCTTCGAGCTAGATTTGAACTTGAGAAATCTGCAGTTGAAGCTATGCAAGAGATTGGCTACTGTAGTGTTTATGTTTCAGATATTCTTCAGAATTTTTATTGTTTCCTTGACATTATTAAATGCTGATTTAATATCTAAATATATCACGCTGGCCTTTTTCTTGAAATGTTGATTGTATCTGAATAAAATGTATCAACCAGGTTAGTGATCGAGGATGTACCCACTGGACCAAGATGGATGTTGAAGGAACTGAATCCATAAATCAAATTTTGCCGGTATGGACGATGACCTTTTTCTATTATTTTTGGAATTGTTGAGTCAACTGAAATAGGTCTGTAGTTGATGTCTCCCTGTGAGTGTCCAGTCTTGGGAATGAGACTGATTTTGTTGGTTCTCCAAATTCTGGGCAAGTATGTTTGACTAATACATCTTTTGATAATGACCACTAGAGGAGCTATCATGTAAGGGCTAGCAGCCTTGATAATGAAGGTTGGAATGCTGTCTGGGCTGGATGTGTCTTGTTTCGGGGAATTTATTATTTTTTGAACGGTAGACTGATTGACCAACTGATTTAAAAGTGGATAATAGTTTTGTTCATCTTCATTAGGCAAAAAGTTCTATGGTTGTATACAGATTTGAAATCCATCTAGTAACTTCAATGGGGTCGAGAGCAGGAGCAGTTAGGAGAAAGCCCACTTACTGCTCTGAATTCTGCTTAAGATGAAGGTCTTATATGACTGTTTTTTGAGTTGAAATAATGCTATCTTTTTCTTGAAGTTTAGTAATGCAATGGGAGTTCTCCTTTTCTTCCATTCCTTGTGACTTTACTTGCTTTTGAAATATAACTTTAGATCAGGTGTGAACCAGAGTGTAGTGCATGGCGCCTCCGTAGCCAGGTGGGAAGGAGCAACGGTGCGTAGCACACACTTCTTGATTAGACCGGGGTTCAAGCCCATCACCACCAAATACGGAGGATGCAGAAAGGTCAGGGAATGACCACCGCATATTCCCGGAGCAATATGGCCTTAGTTGCTAATGCTCCTAAAAACCAAACAACAAACAGTGTAGTGCATGATGTTATGGAGACTTCTTTGGATGCTGCTTCCTTGGTTAAATGTGTAAGCCATTTTATCAAGAGTTGCATTGCTCAATCAATGGCCGGGTTGTTCAGAGAATCCCAGCAATAGAATTTTAATAGCTCCAGCATTTTGTTTTTATTAAGAAAATTTGGTGATGCAACTAACTTCTCTTTTGTTTATGTGTAACTAATTTTCATGCCAAATTATCTAACAACCTATATCTAATTTCTTCAGATATTCTTGAAGACGTATTAAAGAAGGATGCACCACTTCTGCCTAGATATAAAATTAATATCTGTTTATTTACAACTGGAAATTATATACAGCTATTTCATGGCACATTCCTACTGGTTATTCAGTGACTGCTTTCATTGCTGCTTCACTGTTACAAAGAACAGAATGATCACAGATTTAACATCATGATCATTATAATTATTATATTTTAATTATTAATTACAACATTATAATCCATAAATCATATGACAAGGAAGGTTTCTAATCAGTTATTTACCACACTTTTACCTCTGTGGAGAAGAAGATTATAATCCAGTTATACGAGTCAAGTTGAGACTACATTTGGGGTATTGTGAGAACAAGGTGTACTTTGCTGATAAGAACAGCAAAGGCTCATTCATATGAGAAGAAACTATGAAGATATGGTTTACAGAGTTGGAAACTGGGAACCTTGGGGGAGGTAAAATTTGATAGAAGTATATAATGCAATTGGGGATGAATAAAATTAATAAAGGCAAAATTTTCACACTGAAATGGGATACAAAAACACCATGGGGCATAAATAAAAGTTATTGGGAAAAAACAAAAAAAACAAACAAATCACTGAGGATTTGCCTTTGGTCAGCATGGCATGTTGGCCACTATAGTAAACTGCCTTCTTAGTTGTTGAGACTGACAGGATTAGATATAAGTTGTATAAATAAGTTTTTTTTTTTTTCAGCTAATGCAGCCAAAAGAGCCAACTTCTCTGTACTTTTTGGCCTTTATTAATACTAAAGATTGATACAATCAATATAAACTAATTTATATTCCACCTAAGTGGATTTCAAATCAGTTATTGTTACTATTATTTTTTGAATTTTAATTTATTTTAACTTACAATAAACCTTGAATTCAGCTTTTGAAGAATTTGTTTTTCAGAAAGAACCATAGACTCTCCTCTTCTTTTCTTTATCCTCTTTTTTTCCAGTTTTTTGCAAGCATACATCTTTCCAGTTGCCCGCACTTGACAAGCACACACTTCCCCAAATCCACCTTTTCCTAGCACACGATACATGCGAAATGTCTTTCCCGTAATAGGCCGACTAAAAAAAAATAAGAATAATGAAATTAACAAACTTTCATAAGGAAACTAGGATAACAGTACAAGTCTGATTTAAATTACAGTAACTTATTTTAGCCATTCTTAAATGAATGGTATTCTTCTTCATGGGTTAGATCTAGTATATCAGTTAAAGTTATACAATACAAATAACACAATATTAATAACAGGTGTCATTAACTAATAATATTAATTTTATGAGTATTGTTGCTATTTTAAACAGCATACTAATTAAAAATTAATTGCTGATGAAAAAATTGTTCATTTATTTTTAAAAATTTAAAAATTAAAACTTCCATAATACTTAAAAAATATTATCATGAAGCTGCTTGATTTGTGATGATAATCTGAACTTAATTTAATGGCAATATGAAGTGATGCTATATCCAAGTTCTCAACTTGCTCCCCTTTGTGTAATCATCTGTGACTGTAGCTCCAATCTGTGTCTCGTGATTAACGAGAATGCTTTTTCATAAACACCTATACATGTGGTGTCAAAACAATGACAGCATATTTTGCAAAGTTTTGTAGTAAAGAAAAGTAACAGAATCCCTTTTACATGCCATGTCAACTTTTGGCACTTTAGTATACCAACTAACAGAGTCGTTTTGCAGAAGCAGAGCATGGCTCTGTTAGGATTATTTTACAAAGAGTTGATAACCCCAGGGGCTCACATCTGGTGAGTATGGGCTTGGCACACCCAGGGTCCTGAGCTGGATATCATCATTCTTCTCTTTCTTGGTGATTCCCTTCTATTTCTGACTCTCTCTCTCTCTCTCTCTCTCTCTCTCTCTCTCTCTCTCTCTCTCTCTCTCTCTCTCTCTCTCTCTCTCTCTCTCTCACAGGGTAACTCGGGAATTTTTTTTTTAGCTGGTGCAGCATAAGTCTCAGGCTTCCTTGCACCATTTGGCTAATAATAATAATAATAATAATAATAAACAAAACTTCATTAGTTTAAGCAAGATGACAAGAAAACAGACCTCTTCATGTGAGTTGTTAAGCATATTGAGCTATTTTAAATTCACTTTATCATGTTGCAGAATTCCTGATTATTCATGTGTTTTGAACAGGGAAAGTTTTGGAGCGGTTTATAATTCTTCACACAGAATATAAATTCTGTTTACATTATGGAACAGCCAGATGGCAAGAACAGTTTTTTTTTTTTTTTTTTTTTTTTAATGGCAGCATGCAGATTTTAAAATGTATATCTGTGAACAAGTATACCAGCACAGGAGCACAGCCAAACCTTTTTTTTTTTGTAGAATAGTTGCACTTCCCAAATTATCAACACTATTTCATAAAAAGTAAATTCTATGGCATATCAGTGCAGCATTAATTATCCAATTCAGGAAGAGAAATATATGTACGTGTCAATTCCAAATTTTAAAAATTAAATCAAAAATTTTATTCCAATGCTGAATTTCTTGAAGATTTAGTTATTATTTATAATACAATATGGCCCAGAAAAAAAGTAATACAAAAGGTGGCTGCATGTATTTCAGTGAATATATCCTTAAATCTGAGTTGGATCCTTTTGTAAAATAAGTTTATTACTTGTTATGTATACTAACTATTCTGTTGAACTGCATGAAAGTACAATGATTATCCATGAAAATATATTTATAATAGGACTTTTTTTTCTCCTATGTAAAAGAACATGCTGGTGGACTAAGCATTAAACAAGTTAGGTTGGCATTAAAAAATGAGTTTTGGAAAAACCTCATCAAAACACACAGGTGCAATCAAATTGATGGTGTGCTGACACAACATGCAGGCCACATGAAAGGGAGACAAAGTGTTATTGACATTGTGCCAATGAGAGTGGTTTCTGACAAAATTCTGCACCCTTCAAAGTCAACAACATAATTGAATTCAAAAAAACCTCATTATAGAGAATACTACATATCTTAGGTGGTTTCTCATATTGGATCCAAGTGGCTAATGAGTTACTTGATCCTGAGAAGGAGGAGAATGGTACTGCTCACAGACTAGTAATGCAGTATAAAAATGAAAAATTCTTTAAATATTTGATTTTCTTCATTATATATTAACAGAAAAACAATGTATTCTGCAAGATCCCAGCAGCCAAATTAACTTGCTGGAGAGGCCCTTGCCCAGCAAATGAGTGACAACATTGTATGCCATCATCACCATGTTCTCTACAATATGGATGGTCCACAACAGGCATAACTGAACTGTATCCCCATTTCTCCCTGTCTCTAGTCTTCACTTTCAGTCCTATAATGACCACTGGCTTCCATCAAATCATCCACTGTTCCAATTCTCTTGCTCATCAAATTTCCTTCAATTATATCTCTTAAAAAGTTCCTTCTCCTCAGTATTTGTCCATATAATTTTTCTTTCTCTTCCTTATAGCCATTATTATATTTTGATTTTCTCACCCTCCTCAATAATTACTCGTTATTTTTAACTTTATCTGTCCATTTCGCCCTTTTATCTACATCTAATAAGCTTTGATTCTAATATGTTTTATTCATCCCTGCAAGTGCCCCTCATGTTGCTTAGGGAACTAATATTGCCATAAATGATTTTCCACACCATGGGAAGCATAATTAAGCCTGTTCACAAGAATTTTAACAAATGAAGAACATGAAGTGTAAATTTACCTAAGGGAAATTTGCCATAGCTGTCTACAGTTGCTAAAATTAAACAGTTTATTGTTACTGACCTACCCTTTAGCATTTACTAAAAAAAACACGAGTATGGCAGAATTAGAAATAAAAATTTTTATATATAAAATATATATTTTTTGCCTGGAGTGGAAAATTCAGAAATTAACTGGGAAATTAACTCCGCCATTGCCAGTTCCAAGCCCGGATGAGAAAGGAGGAGCATACCTCGTGTAAAAAACCCTGGGCTCGGTTGGCTCCGGCCAACAGTACCTGGGATGGGCCCCTGCCTGGGTTACAGGTGAAGATGGAGGATCTATCTTCAGCAACAGTGGAAGTTTGTCACTCTTCCACGACACTGGTCCCATCTAAATTGTGGACTATGCAGCAGAGGAATGGCAAGCCGGCTGCATTATCTGCCTTAAATCCTATGGATTTCAGTCATTGTAAGTCATGCTACCACATCCAGGGTAACTGATGCGGCTGCTCTTATACCATGGAGAACAGCTGTGAAGAAAGCTATATGGTCAGCCAAAACTCAAACGTATCTCTCAATGCTAAAAGTAAGATCGCTTTACAAGCCTGGGAAAATAAAATTGGTAGAAGAAGAATTGAAAAAGATCAAATGGAATATCATAGGAATGTCAGAGACACACTGGAAAGGAAAAGGAACACTGGATATGACACAAGGAAGAATATTTTACTCAGGGAGAAAAGACAACATACACAGAGGAGTCGCTTTGATGGTAAAGAAATATCTATTAAATTCAATAATAGAAATTCACCCACACAGCTCAAGAATGATAAGTTTAAGAATAATAGGTAAAGAAAAAAGAATCTTCATAAAAATAAAACCAGGTATATGCCCCAGACTATTCACATGATGATAGAGACAACTGCCTTCTATTCAGACCGACAAGAAACCATAGCAAACACAAAAAAGATATTTTAATAATAATGGGAGACTTCAACACAAAATTTGGAGGCTTTTCAACAGACTTCAGCGACATATTAGGAAAGTTCAGGATAGGAAATAGAAATGAGCGAGGAGAAGACCTCTTGAACTTCTGCAAAGAAAATAAACAATTCATTACCAACACACTGTTCTACCACAGATCTCGACATAAGTATACATGGACATCACCAGATGGAAATACAAAAAACTGCATCAACTACATTTTAATAAATAACAACTAGAAATCACCCATTCAAAATGTTAAAACTCTTAGAAGTACAGATTTTGACACCAACCATGAACTGCTAGCAGCAACAATTAAATGGAAATTTAAAAATACGAAGCCAAAGAACAATAGAGCAACATTAAATATATCTCAATTTGAAGAAGACAAAATAAAGGAAATTTATGGGAAAACACTACAAGAAAAATTAAAAGATATAAACTATTCATCATCTGTGGAAAATATATGGGAGAAAACTAAACAAATGACTAAAGATGCAGCCTTAGAAACCTTGGGAAAAAAACCAAAACCAAATAATCCTTGGATTACAGCAGAAGTTTTAGATGCATGGATGGAAAAAAGACAAATGAAAAACCTCCTAAACAAAGAAAATAATCAAGAAAAAAGGAAAAATATAAAACCCTAAAAAACAAAATAGACAACCTATGTAAAGCTACTAAAAGGAAATGGTTGGAAGACAAAGCAAAGCAGTGTGAAGAGGCAAATAAACGTCACGACTCTAAATCAACTTACTGGGTTATAAAGGAACTCTCTAAAACATACATCCCGAAAAAACTGACAATGAAAAATAAAAACAGGAAACACGTAAGAAATATATGGAAAGAATAAAAAATAAAATAAAAAATAGAATAAAATAAAAAAATATGGAAAGAATATTACCAAACCCTGTTCAAAGGGGAAAGAAAAAACACTCTTGCCTTAGATAATAGAAGAGATAAATCACCCTCGATAACAAAAGAAGAAGTTCAGAAAGCAATTAGCCAAATGAAGAATGACAAGGCACCCGGGAATTATGGCATCCAAGCAGAACTATGGAAATTCGGAGGTGATGTAATGTTAAAATCGTTTAATTGTTTAATCTAATTTTATTTATAGGTGATATACCAGAAGACTGGAAAAGTGGAATAGTACCTATACACAAAACAGGAGATAAAGAAAACTGTCAGAATTATAGACCCATTATGAAAAGGCACCCGGAAATTATGGCATCCAAACAGAACTATGGAAATTCAGAGGTGATGCAATGTTAAAATCGTTCAATTGTTTAATCTAATTTTATTTACAGGTGATATACCAGAAGACCGGAAAAGTGGAATAGTACCTATACACAAAAAAGGAGATAAAGAAAATTGTCAGAATTATAGACCCACTACCCTTTTAAACCATATACAGGAATACTTCGAACAGCGCAGGTTTCACAATAGCGTGGTTTACAAATTGAAAAAATATTAAGTGTTATGCACCAATACATTTGATATGTAGGTATGTATTATAATGCCAGCACGTAGGCCAATGCGTTATGGATTCAAGGCCACACTGACTGTTGTTGAAACTCCCATTATATACGGACTCTGTTAGCATTCATACATTAGTAAACAGTCTAGATTCCGAGCAGTGAGGCCGTTCACTGTGCGTAAGCTGTACAAATATTTTTCACTGTGTATTTTTATTAAAGATTATTTTTTTAAAAACGTTACAGCTTTATATGCAAATATGAGTGGAAAGAAGAAATGTAATGGCGCCAAGAGTTGTTCTAGATCCAAACATCGAACGAAGTATGAAAGTAAGGCAGGCGTTGCAAAATGACATTCGACGTTATAAAGAGATGTATGCAGATAAAAAGAATAAAAAAAAAAACTGTGCAAACTAAGCAGTTATTTTTCAAAATAAAAATACAGTACATACTTCACTTATATTCTTTTGGTATGTATATACTGCAATAAAAATCATTTGTACTGTACTTACTAGTATTTTTAATTTTTATCATTTTAATTTCTTTTTTTGAAAGAACTTCATGTGCATCAATTTATAGTAAACAAACACCTATATATTTTTGCAACTCGACCCACATAATCAAATTTTCGGAACACATTACATTAAAACACATACTAATAATACCTTGATTAGCATGGTTTTGCATAGCGCGGTATTTTTTGGCACAAATTAACCGTGCTATACAAGTATTCTTCCTGTATCTAAAATATTTATAAGGATCTATATATTACAAATAAATTAAATATAATATATTTATATATTACAAAGTAGGATACTTAAAATAACAAGTAGGATTTAGAAAAGACAGATCAACAATAGACCAAATATTCACACTAAACATCACTGCAGAAAAATATTGGAATAAGAAGAAACCTCTTTATCTGTGCTTCATCAATTTCAAGCAGACATTTCACTCTGTAAACAGAGAAAATTTAATGAAGCAATTACAAAAAATCCCACTCGACCATGAAATAATCATGTTTGTAAACAATTTCTACAAAAATACAAGAGCAATAGTAAAATTCAACCACCTTAAAACAGAGAAATTTGAAATAGAGAAAGGAGTCGTGAAGGGATGCCCTTTATCTCCATATCTATTTAATATCTACCTAGAAGAACTAATGAAATCAATTGAAGAAAAAAGAGGCACGATAATAAATGGAAAAAATATAAACCATATAAAATATGCAGATGATGCAATTTTAACAGAAACCAAAGAACCACCAACAGAAATATTAACAAACATTGATAAAGCAAGCAACAATTATGGAATTAATATTAATATAAATAAAACCAAAGTAGTAATGCAAATCGGAAAAAACATAGAAAACATAAACATCCAAAATCAACAAATAGAACAAGTACAAAAATTGGTATACCTGGGCTCTCTAATAACTGGAAACCTAAGTAATATTGACCAAATTAATCACAGACTGAACACTGGATGGACAAACATGAACAAACTCAAAAACATATGGAAGAGCAATAAAATCTCAAATAGTCTAAAAATCAAACTATATGAGACTGTCATCATACCCACAGCAACTTATGGATCAGAGAATTGGAGAACAAATAAGAAAGAAAGGCAAAAATAATGGCATTTGAAATGAGATGTCTAAGGAAAATCAATAAAACAAATTGGAGAGAACATAAAAACTAATGAACAAGTAAGGACAGAGAGAGAGAGAGAGAGAGATCTAAATTCTGAATGCAGAATAATAGAGCAGATCTACAAAAAACAACTTTAGTGGTTTGGACAAATGAACCGGATGAAACAACACAGGCTGCCTAATGTAGTACTGACAGGAAGAATGAGATAAGAGACCAGCAGGAAGACCCAAAAGAGAATGGCTCCGATGCCTAAAGGAAAACACAGGCTTTCAGAGCTATCAACAAATGATGCAAGATTCAAGAGATCGACAACAATGGAGGATGATATCTAAATAGGGACTCAACCCATGCCAAATGGAAGGGTAGAATAATGATGATGATGTGGAAAATTTACTACCATGGTGACAAATGTTAGGCTAAATATTTTATTTTCTTGTACATCTTGCTTTGCTGACAAGGTGACCTATGAAAGCCTTTTCATGTACACCCATCATAGTGCTACACATACTAATTAAATCAAGTTATAGGTATAACTCCAGTTATTCCAAATAGGATGCATACCTTTGAACACAACCTCATGCTAATTTGAAATTCTCTTCCAATCTGATGATGCACCTTTCATTATCATGTCCCCCTGCCTCTTTCTATAAAACTATTACTACAGAAGTATATTTAAGTAATATTTAAATTTTTTTTACCTTTCTAGCCATTTCCATTGAAGATAACGATGAAAATACATAGTAGTTTTGAATTCACGAAAAGGTTCTTCAGATAAGTAATCTTTTACAGCTCTAAAAAAGCAAGTAGTTATTGAATTATCAATATTATGAATATGAGGATTAAAAAAATTAATTCCAAAATTTTGAAAATCTATAAGATTATTTTAATTTCATAATTTTCTTTCTCAATTAATCAAAACTACGCCATATTCATATGGCATTCTATCAATAGCTTGCATTTCTTCTCCTGCGACAAGTATATAACTACTTTGGTGTCATCCACATATTATTACATTTAATTGAATTCCAGCTTAAAAAGAGGTGGAAGGAGGGCAAAGAAAAGAAGTAATTAAAGGGTACCACTCAGATAAATTCCTGCAGAAATAAATGTTCTGAGCTGCAGAGCTACATATTAGGAGGTAAGCAAATTGAGATCCTGTCTAAGAAGGAAGCGCTGATAAGCAAATTAAGATCCTGTCTAAGGAAACACTGATAAAAGAGAGTGTATACGTCCACCATGCTTAGAGTAAGAAAATATTTTAAAGGGGAAGGGAAGAAGTAACAATTGGGTCAATTGTAATCAACAAATCAATGAAAATCAAGTTAGGTAGATGTTCTCTTTGAATGCAGCCAGGGCTAACTGAAGAACAGAGTAGATAAAAGTTAAATATTTTGGGACACTGTAAACTTAAAAAAGAAAAAAATAAATAAAATTTAAAAATAAAGAATAAATAAGGAAATGAAATAAAAGCACTTAGATATAAATGCTCATAAAACATAATTCAGTGATAAAATATAATATCTTGGCATTTCTTACCTCGCACATTCTATAAATAATTCTTTGTTGGCAGTATGGAGATTTTCCTGACATCTTTTTATTAGTTGCTGGTTCAGTACTTCAACACATTCGGCACTCTAAATTAATGCAAAAAATTTTAATGTATTTATTAATTTCAGTTAATACAGTTCTTTGAGATATGCTTAAACCAAAATTCTTCATAATCTATACTGAAAAATATACAAAATACAAAAAAGTTTTCAAAAGTAATCATTGTTATGTGGATAGTGATGCAAGACCACTGAAACTTATGGGAGGCAATGAACCTGCTAAAAGTTAAACGGTGAAATCAAAATGCCAACAGAATGGTGTGCTGACACAACATTATTACTATTACATTTATTACTATTATCATAAAGTTGAAATGTCAATGGATTAAAACTGCAAAGGATCAAAATGCAAATGATTGAAATGTTGACTTACAAAAAGGCCAGTTTATAAACAGGTTAAAATACCACCTAACTGCATGTTATTAAAATGTATCATTATCTTTTAAAAAATCTGTGACCTAGTTTCTTTCCTTTCATCTTCTGTAGAAAGGCACACTGCAGCTGGGGAGAATGATAAAGTCTTGGCTAAATCACCAAACTAAATACTATTATTATATCATTTATTGCACATCTGTTAGTTACATTATAAAAATGGCAATGTAGATGGCCATTATCAGGTGGGGTGAGTAGGTTTCCTTCCATGAATTATTCCAGATTGGTGATAAATTCAAGTTTTGATCATGGTTCACAATCGTAGTCTACTTTTCTATCGAAACGAAGAAGAAAAAAACACTTTCTCATTTTTATGAAATTTTTTTCCACCCTGTGACCAGTGTTGCCAATTTAGCGGTTTTCCCGCTAGATTTAACGGAATTGCTTCAGGTTTGGTGGATTAAAATATGTAATAGCGGATAGCGTTTTTTTTTTTAGCGGAATGAGTTTAAATGTAAAAATTTTAAATATGTTTAGCATTTTATATATTTTGGCAATGTAACATTTAAATTAAGAAATATTTATTTAACAATATAAATATTTCATAATTGAAATGTTTTATTGATATACAACGTAAACATAGTAGGGTTATCTTATTTAATAGTTTTTTTTTTATAAAGCAAAGAATCGGGTTTATATTATTCAGGGATCTCCTGAGGGGAACCACAACAATTTCAATACGTAGTTACACTCTCAGTCAAACGATATGACCGTTGGTTCATAGCTTTAAATTATTGAATCAAATCTAAAAATGTGGAAAAAATTCTAATGAATTAGCCCCACCTTTTTTTGAAACCACGAAGGAATGCCATTGGATTATTTTCTTCGTCGTAATTGAATCATCTGGAGAAACAAAATTATAGCGATGAATAACCTCATCATGTGTATAATTAATGTCTCGGTAGAGATCTTTATATGCAGGCCATCCATCACTGATGATTCTTGTACCTGACAATATTCTCTTTCTTACAATTGATAATAGAGTTCTTTTATCTCTATTTTCTACCGGAACTAAAAGAACATCGTTTGGTAATTCTTTCGAATGCACCAAAATCCCATTGTGTTCCTATTAGTCGTCCTCTATTATTTTATTATTAGCTATGTGGTGCAAGGAAGCCTGAGGTTTATGCTGCACCAGCCGAAAAAAAAAAACTCTGAATTATTGAGAGACAGAGAGAGAAGTAGAAGGGAATCACCAAGAGAAGAACGATGATGATATCCAGCTCAGGACCATGGGTATCCCAAGCCCATACTCACCAGATGTGAGTCCCTGGGGTTATTATATATTTTCTTGAAAAATTCTGATTCATCAATTTCAACTTCGATAGGTATTCCATTTTCTGAAATCCCCCTAGTTAACTATCTTAATCAATTATTGATATCATGCAGATCTCCCTCAGATCTTTGCATTTTCCAATAACAGTGCTTTTTTTTTTTTTTTTTTTTTATTGATATTTAAATGAAGAGCAATGCAATCTTGAGACCAATCTTAGGACCAGAAGTATAGAAATAATAAATTTTGATAATGCTAATGTACTATCATCAAAAAATGATTTATGTCTAATACTCTTTGTTTTACGGCAAGGTTTCTTACAACCCCATCTAAACATATCAGTTTTACATTTACTTTTTGTTAGCCGCATTTCAAGTTTGCAAACTTCACCAAAAGCTGTACTTTGCAAAATGTGATTTTTCGCCAACCAAGAAATCAAGTGATTAATAAATTCATCAACTCCGTTAAATGGTAGTTGTTATTTTTGACTTCTTCCTCAGAATAAACTGCATTTGATATGCAATTTGGAGGTTTTTGTCTGGACATAATGTAGGGTCTTAAATTTTTTTTATGGCGCCCATTAACTGGATTCAACCCAAATGAAAATTTAAAAAGTTGGCGGGTTAAGTGTTAAACATAGCGGATTTTGAGCATGCGGCTAGCGGGAAGTATTATTAAGAGTTGGCAACACTGCCTGTGACGTGTACTGGTACCAAGCTCATGGGGTTATTGGTTGTGTCTGGTTACTATTATTTTTTTAAATTTTATTTTATTTTATTATTACTGTGGTTGAGAAATTTTCTACAAGTATTCAGGATTGCAGCTTTCTGGAGTTCCATCTAAGTGTTTCTGGGAGGCCTATTGCTGCTAGGTTCTTATGGAGGCTCTTTGGAACCACACTGGTGTTTGACATGGTGATTGGGATGATCATTACTTGTTCCATATGCCACATTATCTGACTTCCTGTCTTAGGCCTGAGTACTTCCTGATCTTTTCCTTGAATGTTTTCTGGAGGTTGCTAGTGTTGGGCACTGCTATGTCAATCAGGTAGGTAGCCATTTCTTTCTCGCCAGTAAGGGTTATGTCTGGTCTGTTGTGCAAATCATCTTGTCCATTATTATGACATGGTCCCAGTACAGTCCATAAGCAGAGGTCTCTAGTACAACCTGAGGCTTGTACTTGTAATATGGCACATATTCTTTGAACAACTGGTATTTCCTCACTAGTTTCTGTTCATTATCCTGGTGACCTGGTCGTGTCTATGAGTATACTCCATCTGGATGATCATCACGCATCCTGCAGTGATGTGCTGGATTGTTTCTGGGTCCAGGTGGCACTGACAATGTGTCATCTGATACTCAGGGGTTCTTGGCAATATATTTCCTGTAGTTCCTGGTGTTGATTACCTTGATCTTAGATGGCGAGCATAAATCCTTTGGTCTTGGGGAAGAGCTTTCCTTTCGTGAGCCAAGTATTGGAAGCTGTCATCTATACAGTCTTGACGGAAGTCATTATCGTGTCTGCCATAGAGTGTCTTCTTCGCCCATTTTTCTGTCTTTGTTTCTTGCATGTGCGTGTGAGAGAGTGTGTATGTGTGTCTCCTCCTTGTTGAGGTTGAACACTGTCTCGTTTGTCTATCTTTCTTATGGCTTGGTGCTATGTTTTCCTGGAAGTAATTGTGCAGGTTCTTAATCGCTTTCTTCTCTTGTTCAATGAGGTCAGTCAATTCCCTCTCTCCCCCCTCTTTACAGACTATCGTCAGTCTCTCGATGGCTGACTTCAGGTGATGCTGGCAGCCCTAAGTCATCACTATCCTGGCTTCTCATAATCACCTCCAGCTTGCTGTTGGTCCAATCTACAATCCCAAAGGAGTAAATTAGTACTGGGACTGCATAAGTTTTTGTGGCTGGGACCATTTTTCATCATTCAGCTTTGATTTTAGCAGGCTTCTCAGTCTCTGATGGTATTTCTCAGTCAGGCAGACCTTGATCTTGTGATCTAACTGGCAGGCCTGCATCATCCCCAGATATTTGTATGTCTCTCCCTCTGTTATGGCTTCAATCTCTTCACCAGTCTTCAGTTTGTAGTTTTGTCTGATTAGCTGTCCCTGATGTAATCCATGGATTTTGCATTTGTCTAGGCTAAATTGCATCCTGATTTCATTGCTGACCTCTTTGGTGATACAGAGTAGCTGTTGGAGTAGATTCTCAGTTGTGGCATAGGGTTTGATGTCATCTACGGACATCAGGTGAGAGAGAGAGAGGGTGTACAGGTTCTTCCTCCTTTCTTTTAGGATATACCCATACTTGCTGTTATTGAGCATGGCAGACATGGGTTGAGTGCCAGAGAGAACTATAGCAGGCTCAGAGCATCTCCCTGGAAGATTCCTCTTCTTATACTATCGACCTTGATGGTGGTCTTCCATTTTGCCATGGTTTGCTTCTAGGAAATGTGTCAGTGTCGGACTGACTTTGTAGATTTTCAGTGTCTCTATCAGCCCCAACAACGGAGCACAGAATCAAAGGTCTTGTAGTCAATGTATGGCATGTACAGATTGCAGTAGGCTTGCTCCATAACTGTTCATCTGCTTACATCCCTTTTGCTGCTTGGCCATGATGTTCTGGCTCCCCAAGTGGCCTGATATACTCTTAGTTATGCAGCTGGTCAGGATCTTGCACAGTGTTGGGAGACTGGTGATTGGTCTGTACTTTGCCAGGTTTATGGTGATTTTGTTCTTAGCCTTCAGGTAGGCGATTCCTTAAGGAAGAAACTCTGAGATTGTGTCAGGGTGGCTTATTATCTGGGTGAACTGCTCTGCTATGTGCCTGTGTGGACAGCTAAACTTCTTGTACCAGTAGTTGTGTGTTATCTATTTTTCAGGTTCTCCAGTTGTGGGACTTTCTGATCGACTGTTGTACTTCTTCCTCCCGAATCTCCCATTCTGTCATCTCTTGTACATTCTTGGTTTTCTTTTTTTCTATTTCTATCCAGGGGGGTGTGGCCATTATGGGTAACTTCGCTACTCCACAGGCTACATGAGAACTCCTTGAGTGCCTTCTGGCTGTCTGAGTAGTCTTTTGCTCTCCTTCTCTTGTCTGATTTTCCTATAGAAGGCTCTCTGGTTTTTATCAAATATCTAGTCTGTTTTCCTCTGGGCATTTTCTCTGTAATGGTGCCTTTTGCTGAGTTCTGCCTGAGGGTGTAAAGATATTCTTCGATCCTCTGATTTTGAGACTAATTTGATTGGATACTATGATGTAGTCACAAAGGAACTGGATGCAAAGAATAACTCTGATATCATATATTTGGATCTTAGAAAGGCCTTTGATACTGTTGCACATGGAAGACTGCTGCACAAATTGGAGCAGTGTGGCATTGGAGGCAAATTGCTGCTATGGATAAAGGGATGGTTGAGTGGGAGAAAACAGAGAGTGGTAATCAATGGACACTGCTCTTCGTGGACTAATGTTATTAGTGGAGTCCCTCAGGGTTCAGTGTTGGGTCCCTTGTTGTTTTCTGTATTTATAAATGATATTGATGATGGTATATCAGGCTTAATGTCCAAGTTTGCAGATGATATGAAGGTAGGCAGGGTTGTTAATGACACTAATGACAGTACACTGCTGCAACAGGATCTAGAAAAGTTGAGCAGATGGGCTGAGAGGTGGCAAATGAAGTTTAACGTTGACAAATGTAAAGTACTACATATGGGAAGCAGTAATCCCAGAGTAACGTATCAACTCTGTGGTACCACACTGACAGTGGTAGAGAATGAAAAGGACCTGGGGGTAATTGTGCAGGCAGATATGAAGTTTTCTGAGCAGTGCAGACAGTCTGCAAGAGTAGCTCATAGTGTCTTGTCAATGATATACAGGAATTTTTCTAGTAGGGATAAGGAGGTGATTATCCCCTTGTATAAGGCAACGGACAGGCCACACCTTGAGTACTGTATACAGGTCTGGAGGCCTCTTTTAAGAAGAATGTAGAGCTGTTGGAACGAGTACAGAGAAGGGCAACATGATTAGTGAACAGAACAAAGGGTTGCCCTTAAGAAGAAAGGCTTAAGCTTTGCAAATTACAGTGTCTGGAGACTAGGCACCTGCAAGGTGATCTGATTGAGGTGTATAAAGCTTTGAATGGTTTGAGCATGCTCAATGTGGATGGGATTCTTCCTCTTGCTCAGAATAATCACCTGAGAGGGCATAAATTCAAATTGAGGAAAGACAGTTGTAGGATAGATGTGCGGAAGTTTGCCTTTAGCCAAACTTCCATTGGGTGGTTGATTTCTGGAACAAACTTCCATCTGTAGTTGTAGAAGTTGATAGCTTAAATAGATTCAAGGCAGAACTTGACAAACATTTGGAGCGAGGGGATGTGTGAAATAGGGTTTTTTTTTTTGGCTGATGCTACATAAGCTTGCTTTCTTGCATCATGTGCCCTTGCTAATGCTAATGTTTGCTGTGGATGTTGTCTTTCTTGGGGATGGCCCTAATTTTTCTGATCAGTTTCTTATTTCTGTTGCCCTGTTGGTACTGGCTCAGTTGGTCAGTATCAACTGAGTACCAATTTCACTCTTATCCCTTCTATCTTCTGCTGTAGCCTTCCTTCCCAGGCTGGTGGTTCCTTGTCTTTACATTTTGTGTTATTTTTTTCATGCTATGGTCTTGTGTTACTTCATTGTTGTTGAGATAATCCGGTATTATTCACCTATTGAGGTGGTCTGTGACTTGCTGTAGGATTCTGTTGGTCTCTGCTTCAGTATGGTGTGGGCCTTTGTGGGGGTTCATTCCCTCAAATTCTGTTAGGACTTTCTTCCACTCTTCTATTGTGGATATCATGATCTTGTCTGTTTCCACTTCAACTGCTCTGGGTTGTAGTTCTTGTACTTAATGTTCCTCCTCCAGTTCTGGTTACACTGTGTTCGTATTCATTGTTGTTTGTAGTTGGTTGCTCACATCTTGCTTGATTTTTTCCAATCAAGCAAGATTGGCAAGCTAGTCGATCTCTGATCCACTATTCGCTGTTCAGTGATCTGAACAGTCAGGAACAGTTCCAACCACTAGGTTATGCGCCATGATCAATATATTCATTTCACTGCTTCACTTCGTGCATTGGCTTCTTTTTCCTTCCTGGGTGGCCACCAGCACAGTTGTTTAGAAGGCACTTCCAGATCATTGGCCTGGATAGTCTTAGTAACAGTAATAGTAGAGGCGTGTAATGCAAGGAAGCAAGCTTATGCAGCATCAGCCACAAAAAAAAAAAAAAAAAACCAAACATTTCACACATCCATTCCCTTTAAACGTTTGTCCAGTTCCTCCTTCAATTTATTTAAGTTATCAACTTCCAAAACAACAGATGGTGGTTTCTTCCAGCTATCAACTACCTGCTGACTCAAGGCAAATTTCTGCACATCAATTCTATAACTTCCTTTCCTTAATTTGAATTTATGTCCCCTCAGGTTCGTAATTGGAGCAAGAGGAAGAATCCCATCAGAATTGAGCCTGCTCAACTCATTCAAGGCATTATACACCTTAATCAGATCATCTCGCAGGTGCCTAGACTCCAGATGCTGCAATTTACAGAAATCAAGCCTTTCTTGATAAGACCATCCTTTCGTTCCTATTACCAATCTTGTTTCAGTTCTCTGTACTCGCTCAAGAAACTCTAAATCCTTCCTAAAATGAGGCCTCCACACCTATACGCAGTACTCACGGCATGGCTAGACCACTGCCTTATACAAAGGGATAATCACCTCCTTTTTTTCCCTACTAACAAAATTCCTGTATAACACTGACAATACCCTATGGCCTGCTCTAGCAGCCTGTCTGCAGTGCAGATAGGCTGCTAGAGCAGGCTGTAAAAGTAAAAGTAATCCCAAGGAAATGTACTGTGTGCTACTGCAGTACTTTGCATTTGTCAATATTAAACTTCAGTTGTAACTTCTAAGCCCTCTGCTCAACTTTATAGATCCTGTAGCAGTAGCATACTGCCATTACTGTCACTAACAATCCTGCCAACCTTTGTATCATCTGGAAACTTTGATATTAAGCCTGATATATCTTCATAAATATCATTGATAAATATACAAAACAACAGTGGGTCCAACACCGAACCCTGGGGAAATGCACTATTAACATTAGTCCATAAAGAGCAGTATCCACTGATTATCACTCCCTGTCTTCTCCCACCCAACCATCCTTTTATCCATTGTAGCTACTTTCCCTTAATACCATACTGCTCCAATTTGGACAGTAGTCTTCCATGTGCAACAGTGTCAAAAGCTTTCCTGAAATCCAAGTATATGATATCAAAATTATTTTTTGTATACAATTCCTTTGTAACCACATCACAGTATCCAACCAAGACTTTCCCTTAACAAACCTATGCTCTGTGTCTGAATTATTACTGCAGTCTTGTCTAGATGATCCTGCATTGCTTCTTTAACAAGTGACTCCATTATTTACCTTAGAACAGAAGTTAAACTAACAGGTCTATAATTACTCGTGTTACCCTTTGATACCCCCCCTTTGTAAATTGGGAATACGTTTACATGTCTCCAGTCTGTGGGGACTTCCCCTGAGTCGAAGGATGCTCTCATAATTATGGCTAAGCATTTGCTTATTTGCTTTGCTGCCTCCTTTAATATAACTAGATAGATCCCATCCATCCCAGGTGCCTTTCTTATGTTTAACTTCAACAATTTCTCCTCCACTTTGCTCTCAGTTATTACAAAATCATTAAACTCCCTGTTAGAGTTTATTAAGCCTCTCTCCTCCACTTTCTTACAGAAAGTGTGAATGTAGATACAAAATACTCATTCAGATTGTCAGCTATCTGAGCAGGATCATCAATCGAACCATCAATATTAAGTGGACCAATCTGATTCATCCCCTTCCTTCTAGAGTTTATATACTTAAAGAAGTTCTTGCTGTTTTTCTTAGCATCCCTTGCCAAAAATTTCTCGTAATCTGCCTTTGCTTCCCTAACCTCCTTTGTGACTTGATTACAGACTAGCTTATATTTACCATAGACTTCTTGTGTCAACTGATAATTTATATGCATCCCATGCATTTTTCTTCTCTGTCATTAGTTCATTTGACATCTATTTAGGCCTAAACCTTGAACAGTATTTCTTAATCGGTATGAAAAGCTTGGTAGCTTTCACAATTACTTCCTTGAATTCTTCCCATTTAGAATTTGCTGTTGGTAACATTATCAGTTGGTCCCACTGTATACAATTTAAAAACTGTCTGAGACCACTGTAGTCACCTCTACGAAAGAAAAAACCCTTACCTTTACCCCTGATGGTAGTTATGTCTTTAAGTAAGTCCCACATCAGTACACTGTGATCACTACCACCTAGTGGTTCCTTTATCTGCAAATTCTTAATGCATGAATAATCACTGCTGATAAACTGAGAAAATAATCATCCAGTAAATCCACAAAAGTTTTGCTGGTGTGCAAGTGACCAAAACACAAATTCCAGTCAATATCTGGAAAGTTAAAATCCTCCATTAGAAGACACTCTGATTTACTGGCCCACTATTTCTCTGTACAGTTGTTCTTTGTACTCATCAGAGTCATTAGGCCTATAACACACTCCTACTCTCATTTTTGCTTTCCCAGTGAGTGCTTATGTCACACCAAACTGACTCAACATTGCACTGACCATCTATGTCAATTGGATGCACTTGATTTTATGTTTCTTAACTAACAGCATAACCCCTCCTCCCTCCCTATACACATTGTACTTCCCAAATTCCACTTCTGCACTGCTTATATCTATGTGGCCCCACATCTCTGATATCCCAACAATATCTGCCTTTGATGTCTTGACCAGCACTTCAAATTCATCAAATTTATTTACTCTACTCCTAACATTGGTGTACATGCCTAGTCGTTCCTTTATCTGCAAATTCTTAATGCATGAATAATCACTGCTGATAACCTGATCAAGGGTATTACTCTCTCTGGTTGCCACCCTATGGTGTTGCACCTATTCTTATTATTAGTTACTCTAACACAGCCCATGTATTTATTTGTTCCGTGATGAGTCTCGCCAATCCTTGAAAACCCCAGCATCCCGCCCCCATTCTAATAGAAGGAGTGCAAGAATCATTTACACCTCTGCCTGCCCCTACTGTTAATCTTTTAGTCTATGAATCCCACAAGGTAGCGGTTTTCCAACCTACCTAACACTGCCTAGATAGATAGCATCAGCAAATATTCTTGCACCCCTTCTATTTAAGTGTATCCCATTCCTGTAGAAACAGTCTCTCTTGTTAACAAGCACAGACTAAGCTGAGAAAAATTCTACCCCGTGAGCCTTGCACAATCTCTCCAGGGCCGAGTTAATTGATAAGACTCTCACATCATGTACTCCTTCCTATCACGTCTGGGCAGAACTGCAGACCCTTTCAAATTTAACCCTAACTTATGACTTTTTTTCAACATTGACCTGTACTTGTTAAGTAAGTCTGCAGATCTCATACTCTTAATGTCATTAGTGCCAACGTGTACAACAATATCACCCTTTGTGACCTTAAAAGATGATAACTGCACAACGTCATCAACTTCTTCCCCTGGCAGACATACCCTGGTATTGCCCTTCAGTTGTGGTAGGCATATGGGAGACAGTGCCACTTGTTAAACTCTCGTCTGTGGGAGACTGTCTCCGACTTTCCAAACTGTCCCTTTGCCTAAGGCGTGAACATGAGTGACTTTATCCTGTGCCACACTCAATGCAGTATGTTCGATATTGCTACTTCTCATCTTCATCCAGCTATGGAGATGGGCCTGTTTTAGCTTTTGGTTTTTGCATCCAGTGGTGGGTGGTATTTATGTGAGCAACACCAGATGGTGCCACTTTAATGATCCCCCCCCCCCTTTTCAACCCATGTTTTTTTTTCCCTTCATTATGGTGGAATTCGAGTCCGGGTTTGTGATATTAGCAGTCCAACGTTATAACCACTGGGCTAATCATGATCTATTATTATCATTACTGATGAATAATAATGCATTTTACAAAGTGGCAATGTATACATTCATTTATATAAAACTTACTTTAAAGATATTTTAAAGTCTTATCTTCCATTTTTTATGTCAAGGTACTGCTACATTTTAAAACTAAACAATTAATTTAAAAAATAAAACTATGAATTTTAGTGCTCTCATCATCAAATATCACAAGACATCCTCCCCTTCATTCAAAAAATTATCAGAAAACTGTTCATTCTAAATACCAAAGATAAGAGGCATCTTATCTTTGGTATTTGGAGTGAAAGGGTTCTTGATAATTTTGAATGTGGAGGGTCTTGTAGCATTTGATTGATTACACAATCAATCAAAGTTTCATATCTTTTTTAATTTAATTTAGTTTTAGAATACAGCATTACGTTGACATAAAAAATGAAAGATAAGACTTTCAATTTTCTTTAAAGTAATTGCCTAGCTCAAGGTTTATTGGACTTTTTATTAGTTCTACTAATCATATAAAATTTAGGTATATGTAAATTTACAGTTGTTTGCTTCATTTTAGCCTAAAGTATCAAATGGAAAACCTTGCCTAAAATGGAATCTGCATGAAATGGAAAACTGTCTTAAAAGAAAAAAAAAAATTTTGGAAAACTTGAAAGGGAAACTAATATGAAAATGGAAAAGATTTGGTTTGGTTTTTTTTTTTTTTTTAGGAGCATTAGCAACTAAGGCCATATTGCTCCGGGATATGCGGTGGTCATTCCCTGACCTTTCCGCATCCTCCGTATTTGGTGGTGATGGGCTCAAACCCCGGTCTAATCAAGAAGCGTGTGCTATGCACTGCTGCTCCTTCCCACCTGGCTACGGAGGCGCCAAAAAAAATGGAAAAGAAGATACAAATTTGAACTGTGTCGTGCAAATGTCAGTCTTTAATCATAATGTATGCCCTAAAATTTACATGGCTAAAAAACTGAAATGCAACATTGAACTGAACAACTGAGCCTGGCCTTGATGTCACCTGCATATGGTAAAAAGAATAGCAATATAGATGAAGAAGTGGAGTTTGTCAGGTGGGGGGGAGATACCCATAGGTGTCAGGTATGCTATCTAACTTAACACCAATTATACTGAAGCAATGGATTTCAAGAGTTATCTGTCAGAACTGAACTGTTAAAAATTTTAACAGTAGACTTGCAGCATATTATATAATACCCTGCCCTTGATGGCATTTGGTTTCTGTATGCAGCAAAAGGATTGGCTACTGATATAGATATGCATTTATAAGCTGAAACCCTTGTGAATTAACTCAAGACTTGAAGGACTCTGCAAGGCTTTTGGGGAGAAATTGCTATCAGCTTGGCCTGCACTTGTAGGTAGAAGGAATCTGTTTTGTAGAGATGGGATACATTTAAACAAGGGTGGTGCAAGAATTTTTGCCAGTATTACTGAGGATACCTTAAAGGCTCAGGGAAACTGCTAGTTTGGAGGGGACAAAGAATAATATAGATACATGTTTATCTGAAAGTGGAACTCTTACTAAAGGAGGGAAGGAATGGCAAATTACCTGGACCTGGAGGAGTTTATATGGAACTTCTGAAATACGGAGGAAGAGGAGTGGCTGTTTTGATACAAAAACTGTTAAATGGTATACTGAGAGGAGAAGAAATACCGAAAGAAATGACAACAGGATATATATTACATCAATTTATAAGAAGGGCAATCGGAAAAGCTGTTCCGATTGCTGAGGAAAATTACAGAGGAATATGCATCCTGAACCTGCTGTTAAAGATTCTTGAAAAATGGATCAGGAACCATTTAGAAGCCCGAATCGAGGTGTCAGAAGTGTGACAGGAACCATTTAGAAGCCCGAATCGAGGTGTCAGAAGAAGAAAAACCACTTTGACACCGAATCGAGGTGTCAAAGTGGTTTTTCAGCTAGGAGGTCACGTATAGACCATATTTCAACAGTACAACAGAGCCTTGAAAAATTTCAATCAAAAGGAAAAGAAATATTTATGATTTTCATTGACCTTGAAAAGGCATATGACAGTGTTCCACGAAAACTCTCATGGGAAGCACTGAAAGAGGCAAATATTGGTGGACAACTGATTAACATTATTAAGGCAATTTACAGGAATAATAAATGCAGAATTAAAGTGGGACCGGCTTTGTCACCTGAATTCCACACTTCAAAAGGCTTATTACAAGCTGTTGCATGTCACCAACACTTCAAAATTTATACTGATATCTGCCTGAGATCCTGGTCAAAAAATGCAATAAAATGGGATTGCCAATCAATAAGAACATCTATATTCACAATTTACTTTTTGCAGACGATCAGGTGGTGATAGTATAAGACTTAGAAGATGCAGACTATGCATGTCATAAATTGTTTGAGGAATATAAACGATGGGGTCTAAAAATCAATTTTAGCAAGACTGAAATGTTCTCTTCAGAATCAGGACACATTCTAAATACTGAAGGTTTTAAAATAAAACAAGTCGATAAATTCAAATATTTGGGATCAATCCTACAAAGTGATGGATCATCCCAAGCAGGGATCAATAAGAGAATTGCAGACAGCAGAAAGGCTATTGGCATGTTAAATTCTGTTCTATGGAGCAGAAATATTCTAAATAAAACAAAGAAACTTATATTTCAAACGATTGTACAAAGTCTTTTATTGTATAGAGCGGAAACCTGGACATTGAATAGAAGAGGGGAAAACAAATTGCTGTCCACAGAAATGGATTTTTGGAGATGTTTAGCAAGAATGTCTAGAAGAGACAGAAAACAGAATGAAGACATTAGGGAGAAAATGGAAGTGAAAAAGAATATTATTGATGTTTAACACGATATGGACATATAAAACAGATGCAAGAAACTAGATATCCAAAGGCTATCCTAGAATGGATACCTCCAGGAAGAAGGAGAAGAGGAAGACCTGGGAGGACATGCATGGATGGAGTACGGAAGTGCATGATAGCCCGAGGTTTAACTGACCAAGACATCTTAAACCACAACTTTACAGTGGTAAAAAATTCCTACTAAAAAATAACTTGTAGGCTGAGGAAACCCATTGTAAATGGAAACACTCTTCTTGAAGAAGAAGTTTATCTGATAATATTAGTCAAAGTAACACTTGCACATATCTCAAGAGTTCTTGTTTATTACCACAACAGAACATATTAGCAAGATGTTCTGAGGGCAGAAATGTTTCAAATGAGTGGGCAGCTAATGCAAGGGAAGCCAGCTTAAATAACTTTAAGGAGTGTGTCAGGGTAGTTAACTATACAAGAACACTAAATCTTAATTGTTTATACAGTAATGTCAGAATAGTCGTCAATAAAACGAGTGAATTCGAACTGCTGGGTAGGACAAGTAATGCTGACATAATAGGGCTTATGGAAACCTGGTGCCACCTGGAGATAGAGAATGATAAGTTTCAGTACAGCATGTATAATGTATTTAGAAAGGATAGAAAAGACAGAAGGGATGGTGGAATCATGCTTCTTATCAAAAGCAACTTAAGCACGACGAAAGTTTTCACGGATTCAGACGTTTCACTTGCTAGTATAGAATCTGTATGGTGTGAGATAGTTGGAAGCAAAGGTATACTGAGAGTGGCAGTAATCTACAGGCCAAGTGATTATGAAGATTAGTAGTAGTGGCATGTGATGCAAGAAAGCAAGTGTATGAGCTTATGCAGCATCAGCCAAAAAAAAAAAAAAAATCACACCATTCCCTCCAAATGCCTGTCCAGTTGCTCCTTAAATTTATTTAACCTATCAACTTCCACAACAACAGATGGAAGTTTGTTCCAGCAATTAACCACCCGCTGGTTAAAGGCAAATTTCTGCACATCTATTCTACATCTGTCTTTTCTTAATTTGAATTTATGCCCCCTTAGGTTCGTAATCTGAACATGTGGAAGGATCCCATCAGAATTCAGTGTGCTCAACCCATTCAAGGTTTTTTTATTTGCATTTCCCGCTTTTTCGCGCTCATTGTTTCGCACTTGTTACCGGTATATTAGGTTACGTTTTGCCACGTTCTGCCCAGAAATGGCTCAGAAAAGATTTTCGTACAGTGCTGAATTCAAATTATGAGGAGTTGTATGAATTTTATGAGGAATAAAACTTGAGTTCAATAACTTTATGTAATACATTTTTTTTCAAATTTCGGGCCCCAAAATTAAGGTGCGTCTTATACATGGGGAAATATGGTATATCTTTAAGTAAATCCCACATCAGTACACTTTGATCACTGCCACCTAGTGGTTCCTTTATTTGCAAATTCTTAATACACGAATGATCACTGCTGATAACCAGATCAAGAGTATTACCCTCTCTGGTTGCCTCTTGAACATGCTGCTGCAGAAAACAATCATCCAATAAATCCACAAAAGTCTTACTAGTGTGTGAATGACCAACCCACAAGTTTCAGTCAATATCTGGGAAGTTCAAAATCTCCCATTATAAGACATTCTAATTTACTAGCCCACTCTATTTCTCTGTACAATTGTTCATTGTATTCATTTGAGTCATTAGGCCTATTACACACTCTTACTCTTATTTTTGCTTTCGCAGTGCTTATGTCACACCAAACTGACTCAACAGTGCACTGTTCATTTATATTATGATGAGCCTCTACATGCAAATGGAATGGGCAAGTAAGCATGAATGTCTTATTATGGGTGATTTTAATTTGGCTCTAATTGATTGGAGCAAATGGGAAGGAAACTAACTCCACATGGGGGACAAAATTTTTTAAATCAACTAGATCATTGCTATTTGTATCAACATGTCAGGGAAAGTACTAGGGAAAATAATACTGTTGTTTGTTTGTTTGGTTTTTAGGAGAATTAGCAACTAAGGCCATATTGCTCTGGTGATATGCAGTGGTCATTCCTTGACCTTTCCGCATCCTCATTTGGTGGTCACGGGCTTGAACCCCGGTCGAATCAAGAAGCATATGCTATGCACTGCTGCTCCTACCCACCTAGCTACAGAGGCACCTGAAAATAATACTCTAATCTCATCCTCATCCATGAACCAGATGACATAATAGGGCTGACAGTACAGGAACCAGTAGCAGGAAGTGATTAAGGAGTTCTACGGTGGACGATGAAGAGAGGTAGCAGTAGTTAAAGGCAAAAGAATGGGTTATAATTTCAGAAAAGGAAATTATGATGGATTAAGATGCTACATGGCCTCTATTAACTGGGTAGACATCTCACAGAGAGCGAATACAGTTGAATTATGGTATACCATTAATCACAGAAGCCTTGAATGCTTATATACCATTAAAAAAATACTCCACGAGGAAGATTCCAAGTTGGACAAATAAGGAAGTTGCCAGATTACTTGAGCAGAAAGACAGCATGGAAAAGTTACATAGCAATAAAAAGCACTGAAGCCTATAACAGCTACAAATTGATCTGTAATAGTGCCACAGAAAAGGTTAGGCTGGCAAAGAGAGCAAAGGGTGGGGATAAGGTATTCTTCACATATATAAATGCAAAGAAGAGAAGGACAAAGCAGATAAGACCCTTATGTAATATTCATGGGATAGTATTAGATACCCCAGCTGAAGTTGCAGATGAACTCAACAGTTACTTTGCATTGATATTCACATAAGAAAAATCCTTTACGTCGATGAGAAATTATGAGAGTGAAGTTAAAAAAAAATGTAATTAATGATGTTGAAATTCCACATGTTTATTTAATGAAAGAACCTTCGAGACTACAGGCTAGTAAGACTCCTGGGGTTGATGGCATATACCGTACAATCTTAAGGGAGGTGGAAAGTGAGTGCACTGAACCATTGAGATGAATTATGGGAGCATCACTGGACTCGGTAGTGATTCCGTTGTATTGGAAAAGTACCAATGTATCTCCAATATATAAGAGCAGTTCTAAGAGTGAAGTGGGAAATTATCGGCCAGTTAGTCTAACTTCAGTAGTAGGGAAAATATGGAGACAATGATCAAGGGTGGAATTCAGGATCATTTAGATAGATTTGGAATTCTGAAGGATACTCAGCATGGTTTTGTAAAGGGAAAATCATGTTTACCTAATCTGGTTAGCTATTTTGACAGAGTCACTAAAGAGCTGGACTTGGTAATAATTTCGACATTGTTTATTGGGATTTCAGCAAAGCATTTGATTCAGTCCCACATGAGCACTTTATAAGCTGGAACAGGTTGGAATCACTGGGAAAATCCTTAGTTGTTGTTGTTGTTATTTGGTTTTTAGGAGCATTAGCAACTAAGGCCATATAGCTCCGGGATATGCGGTGGTCATTCCCTGACCTTTCTGCATCCTCCGTATTTGGTGGTGACGGGCTCAAACCCTTGTCTAATCAAAAAGCGTGTGCTACGCACTACTGCTCCTTCCCACCTGGCTATGGAGGCGCCTTAAAATCCTAAGATGGATAGCAGGATGGCTTCAGGGCAGGAGACAGGGGGTTGTGATAAATGGTTATTCCTCAGATTGGGTTGATGTAAGGAGTGGGATTCCCCAAGGATCAGTATTAGGACCATTGTTTTTGATTTTCATAAATGACATCGATGAAGGGATAGAGGGCGTGATGTCTAAATTTGCAGATGATGTAAAGATTGGCAGAGTAGTTAATGATCACCGCCAAGCAGAGTTTCTTCAGAGTGACCTAGATAGACTTCAGGAATGGTCAGAAAAATGGCAGCTATACTTTAATCCAGCAAAGTGTTGCACCTGGGAAACAGTAACCCCAAAATAACTTATACACTTGGCGGAGTTGAACTAAAGCTGGTAGTGGAGGAAAGGGACTTGGGTGTTGCAGTATGGTCAGACCTGAAGTTCTCCGAATGTTGTAGACAGGTTGCAAGAAAGGCCCATGGTGTCCTATCGATGATTTCTCAAACAATTGCTAGAAAAGATAAGAACATCATAATCCCATTATATAAGGCTATTGTTAGACCACACTTGGAATACTGTGTTCAAGTATGGAAACTGCACTTAAAGAAAGACATTGTGCTTCTTGAAAGGGTCCAAAGACGGGTAACTAGCCTGGTGAGATTGGCAAAAAGGTATTGGCAAAAATTAGTAAAGACTTCAAATATGTGGGTTGCAGAGCTTAGAGACTAGGCACCTTAGAGGACACTTGATTGAGGTGTTTAAGGCTCTGAGAGGCATAAGTAAAATGAATGAGAATGAAACTTTCACGGTTATAAATGATTCTAGAACTAGGTGACATAATTTCAAATTACGGGGGGGGGATGTTTAGACTGGATTGCAGGAAGTTTTATTTTAGCCAGAGAGTATAAATTACTGGAATAAGTTATCTAAATGGGTGATAGAGGCTGACAGTTTGGGGAAATTCAATGGTCAGCTGGATAACTACCTAGCGGAGGAGAGAAATGCACACGTTATTTCCTTTTCTCTTATTAATTATTATTATTTTATATTTTATTTTTTCATATTATTATTTTATTTTATTTATTTTTGACGTTAAAAATGTTTTTACCGGCGCTATTTGGAAAAAGCATTATGTTGCCTGGAAATCGTCAGGAAACCCGATGCATTGTACTTGTTGCATGCAGTGATGCAACAATGCATGCACCCAAGAAAATTCAATTGTACGCAACAAGTGCATTGATGCAATAATACAATTGAGCAGTGATGTGCTACGTTATACTATTATATCAGCATAGTGATTAATACGCAAGTGACTGTGCCAAAATCTACAGCCCAGCATTCAAAGAAATATTGTGAAAGAAAGGAAAGTTGGACAGAAATGTGAATCCAGATGAAATTCAACAAGAGTGTTTTGTTATGCCTGGGAGTTCTCAAACTGCACCCAAAAAAAAAACTCGAGCTGAAATAATGAAGAAATATCATGAACAGAAGAAAAGGAAATTATAAATTCAAACTATTCCAAATCATAATGAAATTCAACCACAGAGTTCTACTATGCCTGATACTTATCAGGAATCTAAAACTTCAGCAGAACGGATGAAGGAATATCGTGCATGAAAAAAAAAAAAGCGAAATTAGGAATGGCTAATAATGAGATTCCTGATTACATCCCTATAGTATCTACACGAGCTGACAGTGAGTTTGAAAAACTAGTGTACAAAAACCCATTTGGATTTAGTAGTAATGTTTGTGATCGTTTATGGTTTCAATTAGATTTGAACCATTTCCAACAACTTCATATGAATTACTTCAAAATGAATTTCATTTACAAGAAGTGAGTACTTTCGTGACGTGTAATACATGTCATACTTCATTAAAAGAGGGACAGATACCAACTATGGCCACGTCAAATGGATTTATATATCCAACATATCCTACTCATTTGCCTCCACTGGATGTTGTAACTGAGCGTTTGATATCACCACGATTACAAATTCGTGGTGATATCAAATATGCAAATGCGTTGTTTACGTTATGAATATGGACAATATGGGATCATTGGACAAGTAATAAAAAAAAACTCCAATAATGTATCAAATTCTTCCTTAAGTTTATTCAAACTACACACTTCCACAATGCCAGATGATAGACTGTTCCAATGATCAATTACTTTCAGGCCAAAAGCAAATTTTTGCTGATCTATTCCGCAGCCATTCTCTTTCAATTTGTTTGACTCCTTGAGTGCACTGACTGAGAAAGAACAAGAATACAATTATCAGGTTAACTCAATCCATTTAAAGCCTTAAACACTTCAATCAGATCTCCTCACAAAAAAAACCTAGTTCCCAAGAACTAAAATTTGCAGAACTGAAGTCTTTCCATGATAAGAGTATCCTTTTGTGTTCTTAATTAATCTGGTTGTTCTTCTCTGCACCCATCCAGGAGGTCTGCATTCTTCTTAAAATGAGGTTTCCAGACCTGTATGCAGTACTCAAGATGTAGCCTAATCAGTGCCTTACACAATAGGATAATCATCTCCTCATCCCTAATGACAAAGTTCCTCTTAACAGAACTCTGAATTGTTCTAGCAGCCTGTCTGCAACATCCAGAGAACTTCATGTCAGACTGTAATCCGTGGGTCTCTTTCATTCCTCACCATTTTGAATGCGGCATCTACTAATTGGTATGCTATACTGCTGCCCATATACAGTACCTTACATTTATCAACGTTAAACCTCAGCTGCCACTTCTCAGACTATCAGCCTAATTTTTCTAGTTTTTTCTGCAGCTTTGATTCCCATCAATGAGTACAATGCCAACCTCTGTATCATCTGCAAACTAGACAATATTATGGGAATGAACTTACCATCATCCTTCAATGTCTTGTCCTCAAGACATTGAAGGGATAAGGGATACAAATTTCAGATGTCTGTATACAGAAATCATGTTAAAACTACACTATGACTACTCTAATCAATAAAGAACCATCAAAGATATAGAATCTTAAAATAAATTAAACTGCCTCAAATCAAGTTTGTAGCCATCATAACATAGTGCTAGAATGAGGATAAAGTATTGAGCAAGAATGCTTCCAGTTCAAAAGCTCTGTTATCGAGTATTAAATAATGATTAAGATACTGCTACAAAAATTTGAAAATTAAAAAAAAATTTGCTTTATTATAGGCCTATAATTTCCCTGCCAGAAAAATGTGTGCCTCTTTCTGCTAATTAAAACAGATACAGTACTTAGTAATAATGTTTAACACAATTACTAAAATCTGTAATTTTCAAGAAAAAGGCTCAATGGAAAATAACATACTATAAATATATTCACTAAAAATGAACGTTATAATTTTCAATGTATGAACATAAGCAATTTCTAAACATGCATCTATTGATCCTTAAAAAAGGGATTAGTAAGCAAAATATCTACAGGAAACTAAAATTAAGCTTTAATTTAAATAAATTTCAAAATACATATATACATATATATAATTTTGATAAAGCAAAAATGCACAGAAACAAGTAAAAGAGGGAAAGTTCATAATGTTTCGCATAATTTAACCAAACTGACACCTGATTAGAATTAAGAGTTAAAGAAATAATGAAATCTACAATATGGTTACAAAGGTATTCTTTTAATTATAAAAATAACCTATTTTCAGAATTATCAAAATGGTAATGCTTTAGACACTATATAAAAGTTTCACTACTACTGCATACTTTTTCAGTATACATCTCAGTCAAGTGTTGAGCATATATTACATGTGAAACTTAATTTTTCTATTGAAAAATTAAACAGAAAAATCAAAATGTATTTTATCACTTTTACATGTTTCCTATTAGTATTCTGCAGCAGTTAATATTTTCTCTTAAAATTGTTATTTATGTTTATAAACATTCTATATCCAAATAAAATAATTATAAAACTGATAAGAGGAGATCAAATAAAATGTAACAATTTTGTCTATATAATAAATATATCCATGCACCCTTTTTTATTTCTTTAAAATCTAATCATGCATCCTGTGCTATAAAAGTAAAAACTGAATGCAACCCTCTAATGCAAAAAGGTTACCTACTCAGCTAACCTGAGTGGTCTATCTCATACCACAGCCTACGAGCTAGATTTTTAACTTTCTCTTTGGGTATATTACCAATGAGAAAAACCTCAGATAGAGGCTGAAATGCATGATTTGTTTTTTGATCAATAAATCAATTTTCAAATGCAGTAAATGTCACTACTATAATATTACACTGTTCTGTGTTTAAGACACCTTTTAACCTTTGTATTATTGAAAATCATTTCACCAGCTCAACCAGTTTAAACTGATTGTATTTGTTTGCAAAGTTAATTAAAAATTGAAATATATTGGAATTTCTGTCAATAAAAATGTACTTAATACAAATGATATGATTATTCAGTAGTGTTAATGATGTAAGAGGGTCACCCAAAAACACATCCAAATTTTTTCCTTGGAAACCACTGCAATTATGCCAATTTAAACTGTATGTTATGTCTTTTAAGTACTTACATTCATTCTGATGGCACAAGGTCAAGCTATATGGGGGGGGGGGAGAAGAATGTGGCAGAACACCCACATGAATTTTGCAATGTCTTCCTCTGTCAGGACGCTGGTATGGGAGTCTGGCATTATCGCGTTGAAGGAAAAAATTCTCCATTCTTCTTTAGCTTCACTATTGCAATTCAAGTATTCAGTGTCTCTATATAGCAAGCAAAACTGATGGTGTGTCTCCAGTCCAAGAACTCTGTAAGGATAACCCCTTCCTCTCCTGTTCCAAAAAAAAAAAAAAAAAAAAAAATGAAGTGCATGATTTATCTAGAAGATGGGTTGAGCCTTGAATTTATTCTTTATGAATGAATCCTTGTGTTGCCAGTCTGTAGAATGCCACTTTGACTCAATTTGTAGAAATGTATCCAAGCCTCATCAGTACTTGACAATACTGTCAAGAAAATTGTCACCTATGGTCTCATACTACTCAAGACTGTCACAAGCCTGAACTCTCAGTGACTTGTGATCTGGCATCAGCTGTTTGTTTGTTTGTTATTTGGTTTTTAGGAGCATTAGCAACTAAGGCCATATTGCTCCAGAATATGCAGTGGCCATTCCCTGACCTTTCCGCATCCTCCGTATTTGGTGGTGACGGGCTTGAACCCCGGTCAAGAAGCGTGTGCTACGCACTGCTGCTCCTTCCCACCTGGCTACGGAGGTGCCCTGGCATCAGTATTTGTGGAATCCACCTAACACACAATTTTCTCTATTCCAGATTGTCTGGAATTGTTTTCAGTTCTTTAATGCCTACACACACTCTCTCTCTCTCTCTCTCTCTCTCTCTCTCTCTCTCTCTCTCTCTCTCTCTCTCACTCTCACTCACTCACACACACACACACACTGGGTCTTAATGTGTTAGCCTTCATGAATCAGGTTCTCTACTCTCTCCTTATTTTCCAGCACTGCTGCAGTGTGAGGGATGCTTGATCTTGGCTATCCTTCCGGCCATCACCACCTAACTATGGTCACATCAACTTCTTTTGTGTCTCCATAAATATTCAAGAAACACTGGTGAAGCTCAATGTTTGCAATGTTTTTTTTGCATTCAGGAACTGAAAAACAGACCACAGCTTAATTGGCACATCACTGTCACCCTCCTTCACAAATTATTACAGCCCTGCCGCATAGTGTGAAACATTGAAACTTGCAGGATATTAGCCGCAATGTTTAAAGTTCATCTGATACCATTACATTTTGTTACTTTTGTATGCAACATCAAGCAAGTGAGAAAAATATTTAGAAGCATTGGTTTCACAGTGGTCCTTATAGAATAATAACATTTAATAACTAATAGTAACTTACCTATGAATGATGATTGATAAATGGCATTGCAAAAAGAAAAGAAAATGCAAATACAGAATAATCAACGAATACCACGAGTTCCTTTATATAAATTTATATATCTAGTAAAACATATCTGATTTGGGTGATAATTGATAAAGACATATTAGATTATTTACACCTAAAATATATAACTGAAATTTTACAAAAGTCCAAAAAAATAATAATAATAATTAAAAGGTAACAAACCTCAACGTCAAGATATGTGCCCCAAATTTCTTGTGCTACACTAATTCTGTCGTCATCAAGTTGTACTTCGTAACTGTCCTAAAAAGTTCAATACAAATTAAAGTGAAACATGATTATTAAACAGATGCTCTGCATATATTAGCCAATAATTTGAAAATACTCTTATATAAATGAATAAAAATGATAACACTTAAGATAAGAAGGCTGATGAATTAATGCAGGACAACTAATGATATATGTTATCTGAAACACTTTAAAATCAAATCAATTCTTACTAAAATGTATCTTCTCTACTTACAATGCAGAATAACATGATAATTTTATTTTAATTAGATTAATTTTTGTTCTCTGTATGTGAGACACTTAAGAAAAAAGACAAAATAATGGACAAGAAGGTTCCTTTATGGAACCTTCCCATCCAATATTTTGTCCATCCGATTCTCTATTCTGTCCATCCAATTCTCTCAAGTCTTTGACTCATCCCTGGACCCATTCCCAGGCATTATTCCTGTTCCTATCTCCTATAGGTTCATAGAAACTCCAAAACTTGATTAAATGAATCCATCAATGACTCAAAGTGCCCCAAATCCTGACTAAATTGTAGTTTTACATAAATCAATTCACTTTCTCAGTGGATCCTCATACTACCCTCCCTCTAACTCAGTCTGGAAATACTTGCTATTGACAATATGAGCTTAATGATTTCTAAAAGTCGTGAATTATTTTCTCATTCTCCCTGATAGGTACACCATATTATCTGATTTAGCTGACTAATTTGATTTTTGGACTGATGTTATACTATGAACTTGCTAACAGCAGTCCTCAGGAATTTTAACATCCACATGAAAATGCACACAAGCAGCATCCTACCAATAATACTCTTCATTTCCTCAACCTCCTGTTTACCAAATTTTTCACTTTTTGTACAACTTTCCCAACTGGTTACAATATCCAGTCGTAGTGCCTTCAATTTTTTCATACTTACATATATACCTGCTCCCAAGTAACCTTGGTTCTCTGCACCAAACTGGCTACTTCAATGCCAACTGGGATACAAACAAGGTCATCCTGTTTCAACTGAGCCAGAACTAGTAGTAGTAGTAATAGGGAAAACTGACACGGTTTTCTCTGAAACAGTTACACAATCATAACGAACTTAATTTCGATACTGTTATATGGCTGCTCCTTTGTACAACACAAATCTTTCCCAGATTCTAAATATAATTGTAGAGATAGCAAAATACTATGTAGTACAACCAAGGAAAAAAAAAACACAATACACAGAATTCTCTTTGTTAAAGTTTCAAGTCTCTACAAGTCTGATTAGGGAACAGAATTCTAGGTACATCCAGTCTGTTCAGTTCAGTACAGTCTTATTCGAAATTCATATATCCTTTTCCCTTCCCCACTTCAATTTGTATGGAATCTGATGCAAAATTAAATGTCGCAAGGATCTCCAAAGCCATCACTGATGACAATGCTCATTTCAAAAACTTATCTGAAGTGGGTTGGGTTGTTTAATTTAGATGCCAAAACAACTAAGACCACAAGATTTGGCGCCTCCGTAGCCAGGTGGGTAGGAGCAGCAGTGCATAGCACACGCTTCTTGATTAGACTGGGGTTCGAGCCCGTGACCACCAAATACGGAGGATGCGGAAAGGTCAGGGAATGACCACCGCATATCCCCATAGCAATATGGCCTTAGTTACTAATGCTACTAAAAACCAAATAACAACAACAACAACCACAAGATTTAAGGTATAACATGTCTGCAAATTTGCTTATATTCTTTTCCTTATAGTGTTTAAGGTAGTAAATTCACTGTGTTGTCATGGAGGTCCATTTATAGGATAATTATGTGATACTACATGCTAAATTCATTTTTCAGTATTTGCACATGGTATGTTACATATCTCCTGTGACATTTAATACATATACATTAATTTTTCATGTCTTACGTATGTTCTAATGACATATTATTATTATCCATTGGGCTATTTCACCGTTGTATAATACTGTCACTCTTGATTTTTTTAAGGAGTCCTTATGTGCTGTAATGTAATAACTAGATCGTATGTATAGTTCAGCTTAATTTTCAGCACTCACCTCTGGAGGTGAGTGCTGAAAATTAAGCTAAGCTATACATACGATCTAGTTAATACTGTCACATAAGAACCATTGAGTTAAATAAATTGTCACTACTATTTTTTTTTATTTCTGTGGAAAAAAAAAAAAAAAATTCTAATTTTTTTTTCATCTTCTGATTGTTTTTCACAATTCAAGTAATTCTGATTATTTAAAATGGAGAATATTTGTTCCCAAACTGCTATATTTAAAATACAATAACGTTTCTTCAAAATACTTACCACAGCATCAAGAAAATTGCTACAATTTTTATAAAGTGGATTTGTTTCACAAAACTGCTGAAACAAAAGTCTGCCTAATGGTTGTTGCTCAACAATAAAACTATACCGGACATCTATAGAAAGGGAGATGTAAAACAATATATTAAAATGGCATCCGGGCAATCTTTTATTTCAAAATGGTATGTAATGTAATATAATCAAAATAAGGTTACTGACATTCACAAATAATATAGCATGAAAACTTCCACTGATGGGTTTAAATAAGAAACCTGAATTACTTATATAACTCCAGTTTGTAAAATTATTTCAATATCGCAATTAATGAAAATCATATAGATTAAGATTATTACTATATTTAACATCACTCTTATACCATGTGAAATTAATAATATAGTTTATTAAGCTATTTGCCTAAACTACAATATATTAATGTGACATTACAGGTATCTTACCGATACCCATCATCAGACCATGCTGCTGACAGATTCCTCTTGCTGATGCTCCCAGAAATTTGATGTGCATTTTTGGGAACAACAGCAAGAGGAGTCTGTCAGCAACATGCTCTGATGAAGGGTATTGGTAAGATACCTGAACTGTCACCTTAATGTATAGAAGTTTAGGCAAATAGCTTAATAAACTATATTATTAATTTCATGTGGTATAAGAGTGATATTAAACATAGTAATAATCTTAGTGGAAAACAACCGCATAACATCCTTCCCTAACTATATTAGATCATATAGATTTCTATAAAAAAATATTTAAAACTAAGAACAGGAACCAGATTCTGATCATGACAAATTTAAAATTTGTTGATTTAAGATTTACATCTTGTTTCAATTTATAAATTCACAACTGTATAATAATTATATAAGATTGTGATAACTCTAGAAGAATCTTCTTTAGTTCTTAGAAAATATGGGCATGTTTATGGGCTGCTCTGTTTAACTTTTTATTTTTAAATGTAAATATAGCCATAATTCCAATAAAAGCTAAGTTAAAGCACATGAATGTAAATTTGGTGGTTTTCAACCCTTTTTAAGTAAATAAATACCTAGAATGGTTAAGAAATTGGCATGTCACTCCAGCATGAACACATTAAATGAGAATGTGACACTTTGTACATTATCTAGGACTGTGTGTGTTCATGTGGAACATTACCTCCAAATAGAGATAACATTCCACCATGAACTACTTAATGTGATTTTTTCAGGAAATTTTAAATCATCAAAATCTGAGAATGTGACTGTTGTAAGTCATTTTTGCACATCAACTGTGTATCTGAGAAACATTTAGCACTAATTAGGGCAATCCGTAGCCGAGTGGTCAGGAGAGGGAGTGAGTAGCACACGCTCCTTGAGAAGACCAGGGTTCAAGCCCCTGACTACTAAATACAGTCGATCTGCCAACCCGCACTGGACCAGCATGGCAGATTATGGTCCATTTCCCTCAACATGAATTGTTGAGGAGGCTTCCATCCTGCAGTGGGTTGATAATGGCTGCAGTTTACCCTTAGGGTAAGCCTAACAGCAAGGCCATATAAGTCACTTCAGAAGCTTGCACAAAAAAAAGGGAATACCATATGGCAGTTGTCACACAGCAGCGAGGGAAATTAAAACTACTTCTGTACAAAGTGCATTTGTAGTTGTACTGATTGTCAATAGGAGGTGACACCATACAAAGAATAAAGAATATTACTTATAAATATATATCTGCAATTCTGCCCAGAAATGATGGAAGGAACTATATGCTGAAAGCCTTTTGGATAAACTCAAGGTTTTAGGAAATTAGCAAAGTTTCTGAAGAGAGGGGAAGGATTTTATCAGTTTGGCCTGCCTAAAAAGTAGGAGTTGATTTTGTAGAGACAGAATACATTTGAACAAAGGTAGTGCAAGAGTCTTTTATCAATAACACTGAGGAGACCTTAAGGGTTCAGGGAAACTGCTAATTTGGAGAGATAAGGGTAATACAGACATGTTTATCATGTGATAACACTAGCACACATCTCAAAAGTTCTTGTTTGTGGCTGCAAAAGCCGAAAATGACAAGATATGCCAAGGCTAGAAGTGTTTTGTACAAAGGAAGCTCCTGCTAAGGAAACAAGTTGAAATACCTTCAAAGGGTGTCAGGGTAATAAACTATACAAGAATACTTAGACTGTTCAACAGTAATGTCACGAGTATTGCTAACGAAATGAACGAATCTGAGCTCCTAGTTTGGAAAAATGTCGACATAGCAGAGTTAATGGAAACATGGTGTCACCCCATAATAGCGGATGACAAGTTTCAGTGGTATGTACAACGTATTTAGGAAGGATAAGGAAGACAGGGGTGATGGGGGGCATGCATCTTATCAAAAGCAGCCCAAGTGTGACAAAGGCTTGCAGATTCAGAAGTTATACATGCTAGTACAGAATCAGTGTGGTGTGAGTTGGTTGGAATCAATTAATGAAAATCATATAGATTAAGATTATTACTATATTTAATATCACTCTTATACCACGTGAAATTAATAATATAGTTTATTAAGCTATTTGCCTAAACTACAGTTAATGAGAATGATCTACAGATCAGAAGATTGTGAAGAGCATGACAAGAGCTTCTGAGTGTTTCCTCATGATGAATTCCTCCTCCCACTTGAAGCAAGTTGAAGAGAAACTCACCATGGGGAAAAAATGTGAATTAAATCAACTAGATGATTATTATTTGTATTAGCATGCTAGAGAAAATACCAGGGGTAAAAATATTCTAGACCACATAAGGTTCACAGTACAGGAACCATTAGTAGGTTCCTGTACTGTGACCTTAGAACCATGATCATGTAGTTCTAATTTGAAAGCAGAAAGAAGTAGCAGTTGTTAAAGGTAGAGGCATGGTTTTAATTTCAGGAAAGTGGACTACTAACTGGGCATTTAGTACAGAGGAGGTGAATACATTAGAATTATGGAATATTTTTAGAGCAATAATCACAGAAGAGAATACAGCACTGAAAAGTATTGATGCTTATTACATCTACAAATTTATCTGTAACAGTTTCACAGAAAAGGGTACTGGCAAAGGCTAAGTATGAGAAATCACTGGTTCAGAGAGCAGAGAATGGGGATAAGGAGTTTTTCCTGTATGCAAATACAAAGAAAAGCCTTATAACCAGGCACATGAACTGAACAGGAATTTTGCATTGAACTTTACAAAAAAAAAAAAAAAAAAAAAAAAAGCTTTTCACAGTGAGGATACTCTGTATGAGAAAAATGTAGTAAAGCAGTATTAAATTAGCAACTGTTTATTAGAAAAATAAACATAAAATAAAATCTAAACAAAGGAGAATTACTTGTATTTAGGCTTGCAGCCTATTACTTGTATTTACTTGTATTTAGTAAATTACTTGTATTTTACTCATGAACTCCTGGTGAATGAACTCCTGGTGAATTACTTGTATTTAGGCTTGCAGCCTAAATACAAGTAATTACTTGTTACAAGTAATTACTAATTACTTGTATTTAGGCTTGCAGCCTAAATACAAGTAATTCACCAGGAGTTCATGGCATATACACAATATTTTTGAGGGAGGCAGCAAGAGAGGGCACCGAACTATTAAGGTTAATTATGAGGGTATCTTTGAGCCCAGAAGAGATTCCTTTGGATTAAAGTGACAAAATATCACCAATATGTGTCCTCTGTGGTAACCTAGTCAGCATAATATATCACCACCTGTCACTCATTTGAAGAGGCTTAGTTTCAATTCCCATTATGACGAGGAATATCTAAAGTCCTTTCCATTCAAGGCTGTAATTAGCCAATCTCAGCAGAGGGTACATGATTTCCCCTGTGAATTATTCCAGGTTTTTCAGCTTGCACAACATGCAAACTGGCCAGTGAATACATACTTCAGCAGACATCAGTACCAATATAATAAAGATAATAATAACTATAACTAATACATACAGAGGGTCATAAGACCAAAGTGGGTAACTACAGATGCCAGTCAGTCTTACGAAAGGAGAAAATCACACAGTTTTTCTTTTTGATATATTTATATATTTTCCTTTTAACGTTTTTATCTTTTTTTTTTTTTGGCTGGTGCAGCAAAAAACTGTGGCTTCTTTGCACTACATGCTAATACTAATATGTGCATGTGCTTCTTTTTACTCACCAAGAAATAACACTGTCAGAAGTAGCAAAAGAAGACATTTTTTGAACTTTTGACTAACAGACTGTGGATACCTTCCACATCAGGATAAAAGTTAATCATATCAGGAAATTAGCAAAAATAATATACAGTCAATGGAGTAAGTTCCCAAAACATTCTCCATTTACCTCTGCTTGGATTTCACTAATTTTTTTTAATTTATTTTGTGAAATTTATAAACTTTTTTTCAATGAAACAATTTTAGAGAAACTAAAATAAATTTTATTTAAAATTGATTTCTTTCCCATATTCCTTCAAGAATGTTATTAAAAGGCTGACTTAGAAGGTTCAAATGGTATTATTTCAAAATGACATGCAGTAAAGATAATATGATAGTCAAGGTATGTTACACACCAAATGATTCTGAGGAGTATGACAAAAATCTCTATAGGCAACTTGAATGGGCAGCCAAATGGGAATGCCTCATTATGATTAGAAATTTTGGATGGGTGATATGCTATGGGAAAAGGGATTTCTGAATCATCTGGATGACTGTTATTTATTCCAACATGTTAGAGAAAGTACAAGGGGCTTTAATATCATCTTGGTTTTCATCAAGGATTCAAACTCATCCAAAATTTGACGGAACCAGGAACCAATAGTGGTTAGTAATCATAATATCATAAAATGGATAATGTCCAAAGAGATTTCTGCGATAAGAGGAAAAGGGGAGGGCTTCATTTCAAGAGAGTAGACTATAATGAACTGAGGTATTTCTTGAGTTCTGTTAACTGGAGAAACAACTATAAGGTTACTATAAGGATACGAGTTCACTATGATATTCAATAGATTTATCCTGGAAGCTAAAGTGAATTTGTTCCACTGGAAAAGTTCTATAAAAGAAAGATGCCCAAGTGGATAACTAGAGAGGTTAAGGGTTGAACTTAGCAAAAAAAAAAAAAAAAAAAAAAAAAAAAGGGATATTTACAGCCAATCATCATGAGAGAGTGATTTATATGAATATTATAAGTAATAAAAGCACAATGTGGCAAGACAGGCAAAAGCTGAGTATGAGAAATCACTGGAAAACAGAGCTAAAAATGGAGACAAAGAGTTCTTCTTTGGATGTGAATACACAAAAAGAAGAGAAGAGAATAATCATATTGGTCCTGCATTTGAACGAATTAGAAAAGTCACAGAAAACCCAGCAGAATATGTACTTTGCAGTGATCTTTACAATTGAAAGCCATTTATACTATACTAAGTGGACAGAAATCATGGGATACCTACCTAGTAACAGGTAGGTATCGCCCACCTTTCGCCCAGATAAGGCCCCTCACACAGCAAGGCATTGAGTCCACTAGTTCATGAAAGCGTTCCACAGGTATTTCCATCCATGCTGCACTGCTGTTCATAATTCCATAGCATTTCTGGGTGGAGGATCCAAAGAATGAAAGGACCTTTCCACAGCATCCAAAGATGCCCCACAGGGTTCACGTCCGGTGAACAGGGAGGCCACCCATGGTGGTAAAATCTGGAAATGCTCTTCAAACAATGTTCTAGTCACCACAGCTCTGTGGGGAGGTGCATTGTCCTGCGGGAAGAGTCCCCTGCCCTGTGGGTGCACAATGACCGTGAAGGGATGCAGATGGTCTGCAAGGATGGACACATACCCTGGACTGATCAGAGATGCATCTAGACGTACCAGAGGTCCCAACATGTGCCAGCTGAACATGCCCTAGACCATTACTGACCGTCCACCTGCCTGAACAGTTCCTTGTTGATACGATGGGTGCATAGCTTCATGCGGTTTCCCAAACATGCATACTCCCATCAGCTCTAAATAACTGGAAATGGGACTCATCGGATCAGTCTCCAACCATCCAAGGTCTAGTGCCGATGTTCTTTCGCCCAGTTGAAGTCTAGAGTCCTGTGTCTTGGTATTAGCAATGGGACTCTGGTGGGTTGGCAGCTCCCATAACCTTGTGGCTAATGATCATCTGATGGTCTTGGTGGAGATGTTTCTGGCACCTCCCTTGAGGTCGGTTGTGATTTGTGCCACTGTCACTGTCCAGTTAGCTGAAACAATGCGAGACAGTTGTCAACGGCCAGGTCGTCCACCAACTTTCTCCACCCATAGCACTCCATGCATCGGGCACCCATTATCATCCCTCTTTCAAAGTCGGTTAGCTCATGACATTTATCCATACTGACATCGAATTACCGTCTACATGAATGCAGTGTACCTATATACTTGCCAAGCATTGGGTTTGTCCACTAGCGAGAGGAGTGATAGTGTGTTGCCCAGGAACCAGGTATCCCATGAATTCTGTCCTTTCAGTGTATAAAGGATCAGTAACAAGGTTGCAGATTTCTCTAAATTATGTGATATATCAATATTGGAGGAGTATATGGGAAAAACTACTGAAGCTGAGTGAGAGTAAGGTTCCAGGAGCGGATAGTATATGTTCTGTTTTGCTAAAAAAAAAAGGCTAAAGGTGAGTATATCATCCCACTGGGATGTTAAATAGATCATTGTTAGAGTTGGGGACCAGGCTGGAAAAGTGCTAATGTCTCCCCAGTCCACAATGGAGATCCAAGTGACAACATGGTCAACTACAGACCAGCAAATTTGACTTCAGTAGTGGGAAAGATCATGCAGTCTGTGGCGAAGGAGACAATACATGACTATCTTAATAAGAATAGTATCCTTAATGGATCGAAGCATGGGTCTGTGAATAGTAAGCCTTTCTTGACCAATTTAATTATTATGACAAAGTTTTAAACCAGCTGGATGCAAGAAACAACTTAACATTAATTACCTTGATTTGACACTTAGAAGTTATAGTGTCTTAAAGTACTGTTTTATTGGACTAAATTCAAAAAATAGCAAGGGCTTAATTTTTCAGTACTCACCTTGATCGATCTGCAATTGTTATGGTTTGAATGGCAAGAGGTGACTAGTTCTTAAATTGATTCTTTAAGGTGATTGGTTCTTAAAACGGGATTCAAATATGCGCAAGGAAGTAGAAGTGAAGTAGTTGAGGCATGCTAATTGAGGCATGCTAACTCCGTCCTTGGTTGTCATTAAATTGGGAATCTCTAAATAGTGGATAAACCAAAAGTAGTAACGAAGGACTTTTGTTAAAAAACGTCTTTAGTTGCCAAGTTAAAAGAAAAGGGAACGTGTACTGTATTTAAGAAGAATTTTGTAATCCCGTGATGCACTTTGTAACTTGCGGGAATCTCAGATTGGTGAGATTCCAAACCGGAGAGAGATTGAGGGGGAGTTTTGCATTTATAATATTTAGATCAGAGTGGTGACGAAACCATTCTATAATGAAGGCTTCGAATTGTAAAATTTTGTAACTGTTTTTTAATTTTAATATGGTAATAGCTGAGTCAACTAAGGGAGTATGGTTGTTGGAGTGGGCATGTAAAGTAAGTTCAGTGCTAGATTGTCCAGTTCTGAAGCTATTGTCGTGATAGTATGCTCTGGTATTGGATGATTGGGTTGAACCGAATTTGGTTGTGGCACTACCAATGTAACAGGCGTTACAATTGTGTTGACATTTTATTAAATAAATAATATTATTCATTTTGCTTGTTGGATATTTATGCGTTTCTTTATATTTATTGAAAAGTGATCCGAGTTTGTTATAAGTGGAAAAAATAAGAGTGATGTCTGTACCTGCAAATATTCGCCGAAATTGTCCTGCAAGATAACTATGATAAGGAAGGACAAGACGTGTTTTACTATTTATGATGTGTTTTATGGGGTTATTGATATTATTTTTTGCGATGGAAATGGTATGTTGGATTAATTTTGGAGGGTAATTTCTGGCTATGAATTTTTTTGTGAGATATTGTAACTCATTGGATAGGTTGTCTTGTGAGGTGCTGAATTTAATGGCATTGTAGATTTGGTTATAGAGAACGGATTTTTTTATGTTGAAAGGGTGGTGTGATGTGAAATGTAGGAATTTCCCTGTGTGTGTATGTTTTTTATAGATCTTAGTTCAGTACCTGTTTTATATATGGTGAGATTGAGAAAATTAATTTGTTTATTGGTTTCTATTTTGAGTGTGTATTTAAGTCTGTCGTGAATTGAATTGAATTTTGTAAAAAGATTATCAATTATAGTTTTGTTTCCTATTAAAAGTACATCATCGGCGTATCACATGTATAACTTTATCTCGGAAGGGTAAGGTTGTAGGATTTTATTTTCAACTGTGGCTAAGTAAATTTTGGAAAGGGAAGCAGAGATGACCAAGCCTTGATTTGTTAAAGCTTTGATACAGTTCCCCCACAAAAGGCTAATGTATAACTGGCAAACAGAAATTAATGGCAAGATTCGTTATTGGATCAAGGGGTAGCTAAAAGATAGGAGACAGAGTAGTTATAAATGGACACACTTAAGGGTGGATTATGTAGCAAGTGGAATTCCTCAGGAATCAATGTTGATGCCACTTCTCTTTCATACCTTTCTAAATGACACTGATGAGGGAGTGCAAGCGAAGTTGTGTCAGAGTTTACTAATAATGTAAAAATAGGAAGGGTGATAAATGACAAGAATCAGGCCATTTTGCTTCAAAATGACTGATCAGTTCCACAAATGGTCTGAAAAATGGAAAAATTTTCATGCTTCTAAATGTAAGGTTTTTCCCATAGGGAACTGAAATCTGAAAATTACTTACAAGCTAGGGAAAGAGATGTTAAAAGTGATTCAAGAGAAAAAAAGACTTAGGGATCATGATTTAATCTAACGTGAAATTCTCTATGCAGTGTAAATGGTAGTGGGGGGCTAGGAAGGTATGCGATGACTTGTCTAGAAAGGGTTCAAAGAAGAGCAAATAAACTGTTGAGGCATGGTAATTGATATCCTTAAAAAGAACAGCTTAGGCATGAACTACAAAGCTCGGCAACTAGACATTTTGGTGAGAGGAAGAGACATCACTGAGGTATATAAGATCCTAAAGGGAATCAGTAAAATGAATGAGAGGTATATTTTCAATGGTAGGAGAAACAAGGTTCGGAGAGCAAACAAAATTTGGGAATAACAGAAAGTTGAATCCAATGAAGTTTACTTTCAGGCAGTGTGTTAAAGATTACTGGAATCAATTGGAAAGTTGGATCACATGAAGTTTACTTTCAGGAAGGGGTGTTAAAGATTATTGGAATAAACTGCTTGCCACAGTAGTTGAGGTGCGGATAGTCTGGTAAAATTTAAAGTAGAATTGGATAGTCACTTTTTGGTGACAGGGAAGGTATGAATTAGAAAATTTTTTTACTTTTTTTTGCAGATGAAGAAAAAGTCTGCTACCTTTCATTATTTAGCCTTTATACTACTAATACTAAATACTTGATTGTTAGTGATCTTTGAATGAGGTGAAATTTGATTGTCATTAGCTGCCAATCAGGATTAGTAAAAGTCAATGAGAGACATACTCAATGTAGATTGTGTTGGCTAATGGAGGAATCATGTGATAAGTATGAGAAGATTTTCAGTACTTCTACCAAACAACTTAAGCATGGTAAGAATAGTATCCTATATAAAGTTTAAAAAGGAACTGATAATCATTATCTTCACTGCTGTTATGTTAACCACATTTTATTTGACAGTCAGGTAACCAAGAAATTGAGAATAAACTGTAACCTTAAATTACAATTTAAAAAATAATAAAACTAGAGCACATGCCAACTTGTCATGGTTCCACTAACAATAATACCCAGTGGCGTAACTTGGGTGAGGCAAGTGCCCTGGGTGCCAAATTTGGAGGGCACCATTTTTATGGTTAAAAAATGTAAAAATTCCAATTTTTGCATTTTCCATGGGGCACCATTTTTTTTATTTTTCCTGGGTGGCATCAACCCTAGTTATGCCACCATAATGTTTAAATTTCATAAAATATATTCATGTAGGTGAGTGGATTCAGATAGGTAGTATGTAGAGATTTTGGTTGTATTTCTTAATCCTGCCTGAGTGGTCATCTCCAGTATAATAGTAATTCATGAAGGTATATCTTTATACCTCATGAGGGGTAACTTGGGTGAGGCAAGTGCCCTGGGTGCCAAATTTGGAGGGCACCATTTTTATGGTTAAAAAATGTAAAAATTCCAATTTTTGCATTTTCCATGGGGCACCATTTTTTTTATTTTTCCTGGGTGGCATCAACCCTAGTTATGCCACCATAATGTTTAAATTTCATAAAATATATTCATGTAGGTGAGTGGATTCAGATAGGTAGTATGTAGAGATTTTGGTTGTATTTCTTAATCCTGCCTGAGTGGTCATCTCCAGTATAATAGTAATTCATGAAGGTATATCTTTATACCTCATGAGGGGTATATCAAGGGTTATTAACAGACCCATCAGTATGAAGGTGCACAGGATTTAGCTGTTGCAGAACTGAACTTTGCTTTGCCAGTTCAGTGCATTAAACTGACAAGTGGTACCTGAATATCTAGGTTTAATTAAGTTCTGTGAATGTTGGGTTAGGTAAAATCCATTACAAGTGTTTTTGACCTAGTTCTGCCCACTTAAAGGGAGTTTACAGCTACTGATTCATTATTTTTTAAAATAGAATTTCCACCCATGCTAATAACGGAAAGTTCATTAAACAAATCACATACTTTAAAAAAAATTTTTTTTTTGTATTCTCGTACTATGCGGATATTACTATATGCTTCCCTTATTAAATTCCTACTGATGAAATAAAGCAAAACTTTTTTAGTGCTTTTAAATTACAGCAGCTTAAAGAAATAAAAGGGTTTTGATTTTGCCAAGAAACTTTCCATAAAACAGTACTTACAGTATGGAAATTACTATTTCTTTATATTAAACAAGTTAGTTATTTAATTTATCCACTGTATTACATTTCAGGCATGCTAGCAAATAGTAATAATTCATGATTTATAACAAAATAAAAACATTCACACAAATTTGTTACAAAGATTCCTAAAATAATCTAAGTAATGAAATTTTGAAATGGATCAGAGTGGCTGTTCCAAATTTATAGTAATATTTCTTAATGGGAAACTGGAGAGGGAATGCTATGAAAAAGGAAATGAACTTAGAACCATCCCAGGGACAAACAGAATATATGTTGAAAATTTGGGAGCAATCCACATTTTTCTTATTGATTAATGCAAAAACACTTTCATTTATGCTGATTTTTGTGGGGATGGAACAGAAGGACAGCTGTGAAGTTATAACTAAACCTGAAATTTTCCCAAGGACCAACAGAACAAACTTTAAAAATTTGGTCTCAATCTGACTTTTGTTCTAGAGTAATACACAATATATACTGGATAAGAAATTCTTGCATAAGACATTTTCCCCTATACTAGGTTTGGTTTCTTAAGTCCCAATTTCAACTCTATATGTTGTAATGTATTATTTTTCCGTATAAGAGTTTCCTGGGTAAAACGTTTTCCCGCATAAAAAGTTTGTGATAAAGAATAATGTATTATTATAATGACATTTTCCCATTTAATACGTTTTTTTTTAAATAGAGAAATTATTTATTTTTAATATTAAAAAATATTAAACAATATAAACATTTGGTAATTGAACAAGTTAGTGCCAAGCATCATAGTAAACCACTGAATTAGGTGAAATGGCATCATTTTCGATATTCATGGATCTCATATTGTGGATGCCTTCAAAATGAGTTGCCCTGATATTGCACTACCTCCAATAAGCAACACTTTGCCAATGGAGAAGACTAATGTTACTTATTCTCGGCAGCAGTGGGGTGGTCGTATCTGCCAAGAACCCATTGATGAAGTAGTAGTAGTAGTGGCATGTGATGCAAAAAAGCAAGCTTATGTAGCATCAGCCAAAAAAAAAAAAAAAAAAAAACACCATTTCACATAACCATTCCCTCTAAAAGTTTGTCCAGTTCCTCCTTGAATTTATTTAAGCTATCAACTTCCACAACAACAGATGGAAATTTGTTCCAGCAATCAACTACTTGCCTGGCTAAAGGCAAATTTATGCACATCTATTCTATAACTGTCTTTCTTCAATTTGAATTATGCCCCTTCAGGTTTGTAATCTGAGCAAGAGGAAGAATCCCATCAGAATTGCGCCCACTCAACCCATTCAAGGCCTTATACACCTCAATCAGATCATCTCGCAAGTTTCTAGTCTCCAGACAATGCAATTTGCAGACTTTAAGCTTTTCTTAGTAAGAGGACCCCCTTCGTTTCCCTCACCAATCTTGTTGCCCTTCACTGTACTCGCTCAAGCAACTCTACATCCTTCCTAAAATGAGGCATGGGCTGACCACTGCCTTATACAAAGAGACATTTTGTATGAATTCCTGTATTGCCTATTTGAGATCCATTGTCAAAGTGTTGCTTATTCAAGGTAGTTCAATATCAGGGCAACTCATTGTGAAGGCATTCACAATATAAGATATAACAGAAACTGCCATTTCACCTACCTACTTCAGTGATTTACTACAAACTAAAATGATGATTGGCACTAACTTGTTCGATTAGTGAATTTTCCATAGTCTAATGAGGCTTTCAGTGCTAAAACCTTTTCGATATTATGGAAGTGACATATTGCAATTGTTTTCATCGATATCAATAATCGGATATGTAGACCACGTTAAGTGTTAAGTTCTGATAATTGTGAACAGTTCTGAATTACTTGGTGGAATTTTGCTGTCTTATTGTAATTGTAACCTTTTAAGGTATATTGAAACTCCAAAGGAGCTCATTCTTCCAACTTGGTAATGAGTTTAATGAACAGAATGTTAAGCAATTAGAAATCCTCAGTTTAAAAATGTTTCCCATAGAATTCTGAAATGGTACTTAAAAATGATCTTTAACTTATGTATGCATATCTTTTCATTTTTATTTGTGTAGTTAATATTTCATACCCTTAGGTCATTTTCCCTTCTAAGAAGTTTTCCCATGTAAGAAGTTCAAAATCTCCAGTCCTTGGAAAACTTATCTGGGTTCTACTGTACTTTCATTTATATGAATAAATTTCTGTGATTAAAGGGCGGGGTGTAGTGTTGACTATGATTGATCTTAAACACTTTCCAGGGACCAAAGAGGCTGAAAATTGATAATAATTGAACTTTTTCTTATTAAGTAATGTCTAAACATTTGATAACATACTTCCATTACAAGTTAGGTAACATACAGTGTGTTACATTTCAGGTGCATTCTATTTTTTCCTTAAAATTAATTGAATTTTTTTTTCTTTTTCTGTGATTAACTGAAGTAAAAAGTAAGTATAGTTATCTTCTTATCAATTAATTACTAAAATAACATCTCTAAGAGATATTACCTTTCACACTATACAGACCACTTAATAAACCTCTATAGTTTTATGTTCTCGAAACTTAGCCATTCAGTTTAATTACAACTGTACAATATTTATCGCTCTTTCCCATAAACTTTTAAGTCTCTTTTCTCTCTTACATATGTATCTCTTCACAAACAACACTACATTCACGAATCTTGCAAAACAATACATGGACATACAATAAAGCTAACAATACTACATTAAAAACTACATTTCATCTATGAATTTCTTTTTTCCAAATAATAAATGCAAGATTTTTATTTATCTGATTTTAATGAAATTTGGTATGGCTCAACAAATCCTCTGAACCAAATATAAAATTTATTGAACCAAATATAAAATTTCAAGAAAATCCATTCACTGGGAGTCCTGTTACATGCATGTGGACAAACAGGTGGATAGACAAACATGGCAAAGACAATAAGTGCTATGCATATATGCTAATGTGCCAAAAAATAGCAAAAACTAGTAAAAACTGCAGAGAGAAGACCTTTCCTCACTATTTTAACTTTTATCTATTTTAAGAATATGTAAAATTTTGAGTATCATGGCACAAACAAACAAATAATAAAAATACAGATAATGCACTCACCAATTTTGTTCATTAAATCAATACATAATGATATGTGAGGAAACTGTAAAATCTTCTTCCATTTCTTACTCTTTCCTTTGTTACTGTCTGCTCCACCTAAATAAATGGTTTCCGAATTCATAACACATTTCAATTACTAGCAATTTGAAAATTCTTTATATCATTAACTTATTAAATTATAAATCCTTTATCTTTTACATTAGAAGAGAATGAAGGGACAATTGCACATTCAAATGCATAGACTGCTATAAAAAATGCATGGTCCATTGGTACCTGAGTGATGTAACAGTGAAGTAGTAAACTCCTCCTAGAGTAGGTCAGCAAACCTATGGCGCACGGTGGCATGCAAAAAGATTTTATTGGAACATGATGCATACTGCTGTCCCAAAGTTTTTTACTTAGTAGTTAAGTAAAAGAAATGTCGATTAACAGTGCATGGGCATGCTCCAGAAGTTTTTCAAAATCTATCAGTAATTTTAGCATGTGCTCTCTAAAAAGGCTTTCCAACCCTGTCCTAGGGTTTACCATTTCATAGTTTATCCTAGAGTATGTACTTATTTTCCTTTTTAGGAAAAATATTAAAAATTATTATTTCTAAAATGTACTCATTATAAAGGCATCCAGCACCTGGCTTGTGTTCATAATTCACATTGTGGTTTTTCAAAACAATACAGTTCTTCGACTGACACATTCTCTTTACACTCTTAATTAGAATCGAATCAAGAGTTGTTCCTCAGAGATTTAACCCTTCATCTTTTCCACATATTTTACAGAAAAAAATAATTCAATTAAATTCAATGTCATCCAATGTTGTCAGATTGGGCAGAAGGTCACAAACTGGACTCTAGATGATAGCTCAAATGGCTACACTGACTTGTTGGACTACATGTGACTTTCTGGATAAATTTAATTCAGTCTTATTAAGTTTTTTGGCTGTTCTATGAATATTTTTAATTTTAAATAAGTTATAATTCACCAAAAAGATATATACATATCATTAAAAGTACTGTATATATAATATAATTCTTAAAGTTGGAGTCATTTCTAAATATAAATTATTTTTTTTTTACAAGTTCTATGCATACAAAATATGCCTGTCAATGTTTAAGCACAATTGTTCAAGAGGGTAAATATTTGCTCTACAGTTTGCTAAATTTGATTAACTATATCTATTAACTGGACACATTTTTTTGTATTGCTTGTGTTCATTTTGGCATTTATCTTAGCCTATAGCAGGAGTCTCCAATGTTTTGTCAACTTAATCTTTCATATCACATGCCACGATTACTATTACTCCATTTATACTGAACTCTTTTCTGAACTAAAACCTTCACTCCTTTTATAATGAAAGTTATAAAAGAATTTTTCCATCTACACTTAGAAGAAAAGTAATACCTTTAGGGGAAAGCAGTCATGAAATGTGTGAGATAGCTCTGCAAGTGACCCATAAGTCACACACAGGCTGCAAACTAAGGACTGGGAACCCCTGGTCTATATAAGTGAATTTGTACTATACCACAGTAGTATGAAGTAAATTGTTTTGTAGTTATCTGACTTAGAGACAGAATCCTGGAAGAAATTATCAAAAATTGCAATATAAGGGCATTTAGATAATTCTGAAAGAAACATAAGGTTTTGTAAAGGAAAATTCATGTTTAACTAACCTGGTTAGCTATTTTAACACAGTCACTCATGAGCTGGATACAGGAAATAATTCTGAAATTGTTTATTTGGATTTTGGCAAAGCATTTGACTTTGTCCCTCGTGGGAGCTTACTGTATAAGCTGGAACAAGTTGGAATCATGGATAAGATTCTAAGATGGATCGTAGGGTGGCTGTGGCTGCAGGGTAGGAGGGAGAGAGTTGTGATTAATGGGCTATTCTTCAGATTGTGCTGACATTAGAAGTGAAGTCCCCAAGATCAGTTGTGGGACCACTGTTGTTTCGGATTTCTTAAATGACATCACCATCCTCCCACACTAAGTGAAAAAGGGCTGAGTTCATATCCCATCGGTAATATGAGGAATTTTTAGGGACTTTTTCCCACAACATGCTGAGTAAGTTGGTATCAGATGAGGGTTGCATGGTTATCCCCACTTGAAACTCAGGTTTTTCATTTAGCAAACAGCAAACCACCCAAAGAATACATGCAGCTAAAGACATAATATACTGACACCTCATAGTGTTAGTTGCTTTGCTGCTTAACACACACTGCCCACTATTTCTTGCATAATAACTGGATTTCACAAGTCTCTAAAGTGACACCAATTTTTTTTTTGACAAATTATTGTAAAATTATGAAAGAGCATATCTTTTTATGTTAAACGGCCAATTTGCCTAAAAAACTATAATATCCATTTTTATTTTTTACAGGTTGAAGAAAGCAAAGATGTCAGCCCGCCCAAAACATCACTCTCAGAAAAACTGAAGCTAGAGTGGTTATGAAATACATGTTTCTACAGGGGGAAAACACCAAAGGAATTCATGCTGATAAGCTAGCGACATGAGGAGACCAGTGTCCATGCTATTCAACCATAAAAAGCAAGATTTAAAATGTTTTTTTTTGCCAAGTGAGGATGCAAAGAGGATAGGAAGACCAGTTTCTGTAACAGTGCCTGAAAATGTTATTGCCATTCACGCCATGATGTCTGATAGACTTTCAGCTAAACAGATTGCCGAGATTATAAGCACATCCAGAGAACATGTTGTATATGCTATTCATGACATTTTGCACATGCAAAAGCTTTCTGCCAAATGGGTCCCCATATGCCTGAATAGCCCTGGGGCTCACATCTGGTGAGTATGGGCTTGGCACACCCAGGGTCCTGAGCTGGATATCATCATTCTTCTCTTTATTGGTGATTCCCTTCTACTTTTGTCTCTCTCTCTCTCTCTCTCTCTCTTAGGGTAACTTGGGAATTTTTTTTTTTTTTTTTTTTGGCTGGTGCAGCATAAGCCTCAGGCTTCCTTGCACCATATAGCTAATAATAATAATAATAATAATAATAATAATAATAATAATGTTGATTAAAAGTGACAGCATGTCCTGTCTTCGACTGCCATTCTTCACCATTTTGAATAGGGTGCCAATGATTTTCTGGCATTGTGACCACAGAGGAAACATGGTTGTTTCATTATGATCTAAATCCAAAGAACAATTGAAGGAGTAGAGGTACAGTTGCTCTTCACCCCAGCAGTCTGCTGGGAAGGTCATGGCCTATGTCTTTTGGGACAAGGATAGGATTTTGTATACTGAATACCTGGAAAAGGGTAAAATGATAATGGCAAGCATTATTCATTACATTACTTCTGGATAAGCTGAAGAAGGAATTGAAGGCCAAACACAAGAGAAAGCTCACCTGAGGAATGCTGTTTTTGAAAAATAATCTGGGCACACAAAGCACATGCCAAATTGGCTGAACTAGGCTTCTGGCATTTATCATCCCTACATTCATCAGATTTTGCACTCTCAGACTAACATTTAAAGGGTATCAAATTTTCATCAAATGACAACATCAAGCAACAGTATCCTGATTTGGGGAGCAGTGTTTCAATTTCTATTTGAGAGGTTTACAAATGCTGGAATGTCATTGTAGAAAGTGCATACAGTTGAACATGAATATGTTGAATAAACTGTGTATATAACTAGATTATCTCTAAAAAAAAAAAAAATAAAAAAAAACTATCTCATTGTGAAAGTAGCCACAATATGATATACAATTAAAAATGATGCCTTTACACTACATACGTACATAGTTTAATTTATGGGTAAACTATGGTGTATCTACACCGATATTATATAATTATTGAATAATGTACAGTACATCCACTATTTTTACAAAAATATTTCACCTTTTTGTATATATAACTTGGAGTTTTTCCTGGAAACTATGATAATTAGTATAATTTCGATAATTTTAAATGTATATTGATTTTAACACTTATAATTAATCTCATTTGAATATTTCAACTGTATGTTGTGTAATAAAGCTATATAATAAAGCTATAATACACTATGTATGTAGGCGCCTCCGTAGCCAGGTGGGAAGGAGCAGCAGTGCGTAGCACACGCTTCTTGATTAGACCGGGGTTCGAGCCCATCACCACCAAATACGGAGGAGGTGGAAAGGTCAAGGGAATGACCACCGCGTATTCCCGGAGCAATATGGCCTTAGTTGCTAATGCTCCTAAAAACCAAAAAAAAAAAAAAAAAACACAACAACTATGTATGTAGTTTATTTATGGGTAAACTATAGTGTATCTACACTGATATTATGATAATGTATTTTAAAGATGAAATGCACAAGGTATTTCAGCTTTAAAATACATTATCATTTGTTCACCATTTGGCATCTCTCATATTGTGGAACCACTTCGCAACTGTGATGACATGTTTGCATTATCAGGGTACCTGCCCACCTACCAATGTTAAGTCAACAGCTTTGAAATGGTGCCATCTGGGTGGTGGTATCCACTGAGAATAAATAACAGTAGTCTTCTCTACTAGAGAAGCGTTACTTATTCAAAGTAGTGCAATACCTGGTATCTCATTGTGAAAGTAGCCACAATATGAGATACAATTAAAAACGATGCCTTTACACTACGTATGTAGTTTAATTTATGGATAAACTATGGTGTATCTACACCGATATTATATAATTATTGAATAAGGAACAGCAAACTTAAAGAGGTATATCATTTCTCTTGAAAATTATATATCAGTAAGTGTGGGAATTTATTATTGAAACCACCTTCTGTCACAACAAACAGATTCTGCACAGGGCCACCCATGGTCTTCTAACAGAAGGACATTCAAAGAATCCTGAATGTCAAGAAGTCTCCAAGTCCTGATGGCTTTGTTCACTTGCCTACTTTATCCAAGTGCTTATTCCTGTTTTGCGTCACCTTTTTACACTTTAATATGCCATGTTGTTTTCCCTTCTGTATGGAAATTTACTCATATACAGCCAGTTCCTAAAAGGGTGACAAATCCTTCCCCTCCAATTGTTGTATTGCACTTACCCTTACTCTTTCCAAAATGATGAAGAAATCCATCAATTGCCAATTCTTATACTACTTCAAAATCTTCCATCTGATCAAAATAACTGCTAATATTGATTCTGTCAACATTGACCAACTAGCGATATTCTAACTTTTTACTCATCTTTGGAGAAATTCAATGGAAAAGTTCCGTGAGACTTGAGCAGCTCTTGATGATTCTAAGGCTTTTGATCATGTTTGGCATAACGGCCTTCTAGACAAATTTCTACTTCATAGGTTTCCTTCTGCAATTGGATAGCTTGTTTTCTCTCTAAACACTCATTGTGACAGTGGATGGCTCTCTATCTTCTAACTTCTCAACTAATGCTGGTATTCTTGAAGATTCTGTTCTCTTTTATACTCTTTTTCTCCTGTACATTAATGACCTTCTTCTGCTGACTGGAAATCTTGTCCATAATTTTGCTGTTGACAGCACATTATATTCCACATTACAGTTTGAGAAACACTGCTCTGCATAAACAGCTTCAAATTCTCAAAGAATTTGAGGATCTCCAGTAGGGCGAAGAAAACTTAATTCTTCCAAAACTCAGTCCTGTGTTATTTCTAGGAAAAAAAAAAAAAAAAAGTCTCCTGCTCCCATTTTCATCATCAGTAACATTCTGGTTTCTGAACAAGATCATGTATAATATATATCAGGGTAAATCCTAATTTCTAGACTCCTTTAGCATAAGCATATCACAAATGCTAGAAAAACTAGCATTTTCTGCTAGTTTTCTGCAAGCACTCTTGATGTTACTTTTCTTCTAAACAGCTACTGATTCTGTACAAATGTCAAATCTGTCTGCCTTTGCATGACATGACATGACATGGGTAATGGTTTGGCACATTACCCATGTGGTGATTCCCACATGGGTAATGCCTCAAAACCTCACTTAAGCTTCTCGACTTTATCCAAAAGAGGGAGGTTACGCCTCTTTTAGATAAAGACTGGTCCCCCCCCCTCTCTTATCACATAAGCAGTTTCTGCTGCAAAACTCTTCTATATATATTTACATGGGCACTATTCTTCTGAATTAACATTTGTAATTTCACTTCTTTCCTCTAAACCACTCTACACACTCAATTAGTCAACGTCCACTCACTGCTGAACTCCTAAGCTACGGAAGTAGCCCTTTCACAAGTATTTCCTAAAAATTGTAATCTACAGAAATTCAAGTCCAATATCAAAATATATAGGTTCTAACACATTTTTTGTCTCAAGTTCAGAAAAAAAAAATTTAATAATAAATAAATCGGTCAACTACTGAGTGCTGGGCACTCGGGATGAAGGATCCGTAGTCATGAATGGTTGTTAGTGTAGTATAAATAAATAAATAAATTTTCTGTTTATACTCCGGCACGACAACCAAGTCAGTAGAGTTTATAATAAATCATCAATACAAATATTTATCGTATTTAGTAGTCATGGGCTTGAACCCCGGTCCACTCAAGGAACGCGTGCTATGCACTCTCGCTCCTGACCACTGGGCTACGTCAGGCCTAAATAGAGAACTTTATGGTAACTGAAAAAAGTTTCTAGTACCCCGACTTGGCCTAAAACTGAGGAACTAATGAAAATGTTGTCTATTTGAGTTTTCCAGTTGTTGTGAACAAGGGTGAGAGAAGCGATTCCGACTTCTTCCTGAAGAAGAAATTAAAGTCTTAGGAGAGAAGCAACTGGCAGGTGAAGGCAGCCATGCAAGACTCCACACCGGTGCCTCCCCACCAGGGCTCCCACTCACAAATTTTAAAAAAACTTAGATTGAAACTTAAATAAACCCAAAAAAAACCTAGTTTTCATCATATATTATAGCAGCACAAATAAGATAAAACTTACCATGCAAAAATATCTTTTATTTAATTGTAATCAGAATTTTCATTCCATTCAGTTCCCTCCACATTTATTTTTTGAAGTTCTTTCATTTTTTTCAAACGTTCTTCGTATCTTTTATGACAAGTTCCTTGTATGACTTCTTTTACCAATTCTGATTTTGGTTTCCATGTATAGCAATTTTGATTAGATCTATTTATCGCCTGTTTTGCCATTAGTCGATTTTTCACAGTTTCTGGTTTAAGGGAATTTGTGGCTTTTGTTTTTATATGGTTTACTTGGGAGAAGATTCTTTCTACGCTTGCCGAAGAGTGAGGTAAAATAGTTAGACTGGTCATAAAGTTAGATAAAATCTCATATTTAGAATTATTAAAGCCATCTTTTACATTACGTAACAGATACCAAAACTCAGGGATGGTTTTGTAAGAGAAATCTAAATCTTGATTTAAACGAAATGATCTCCATTCATCATCTAGAAGATCTAGTTTGTCTTCAGAAACAAGGTGAGGGAACTGCATTGCTAAATGGAAAATTGAGGTTGGCGAATTGGCACGATCATGTATCACTGCTGGGTCAAGAACATTGAGACTTCCATCATCATTTAGAGGAAATCTTTTTCTGATTTCCATACAAAGTTCAACAAGAAATTTTAAACAATCATTTTTAAACCTGCTTTCACTGTCACCAAGTGGTGTTGAATTTAAATAAGGCCATACAACGGCCTCCCAAATATATTTTATTCAGAGGCTTATGATTTATTGCATTGCTTGGATCAATTTCAACCAGCTTGCACGAAGTAATGACTTCTTCTTTTATGAAAAAACTAAGAATATTTTTATACTCAATTGAAACCATTGAATGAAGTAAGTGCAATCTGAAATGCTCAGATTGAAATTCAATATTCAGGCAGTTTATTTTCTCCAGTACATATCCTAAAAACAACAACATATGCTTAGTTCCTTTGGTGATCATAGTATTGTAAATATTCCCTGCACCATCGATTTTGTCAATTTTTGATTGAGACTGAAAATAAAGAACTAACGCATCCCACTGCTCAATAATAATTTTTATTACATTGCCACGGGATAACCAACGTGTTTGTGCTAATTTGGGGATTTTATGCTTAGCAGTATCTACAACATTTTGAAGCATTTTGAACTCGTTTAATCTTTTACTTCTACGGGAAAAATAACAAGAGATATCTTTTATAAATATTTCTAGATATGATGGTAGTACCTTGACCGAATGACTAGCACATAATGCAAAAGAATGGCAAACACATCCCATTATAAATACTGATGGTACATCCTTTTTTAGCAATGACTGGAACCCACTCTTAGTACCCATCATAGTGGCACAAATATCACTTCCAAAGACAACGAGATTACTTATTTGAATGTGTTTTTCTATGAAAAGATCTTTTAAAGCTTGATAAAGCCCTTCTGAAGTACCATTTTCGACACAAACAGTGTCAAGTAACACATCTAGAACATCAAGTTTTTGAATATCAAAATATCTAACAACAACAGCTAGACCTTGTGATAAAGATAAATCTGTACTTTCATCTATTATCATTGAAAACTTGTTGTTTCTGCATATGTTAGAAATGTATATTTTTTCATGATAGGCTATGCCATCTTGTATAAGATAAGAGATTTTAGTCGCCTTCATCTGAACTTATTTTGCAATATTGCTATCATGAAATGCTTTCTTACATGCTTCTATAAGGTGATCACATTGCGCAAATGGAATATTATGCTCAGAAATGAGTGCAGCAATTGTTAACTCTGCCTTTGCTACTTCTTCATTCTCCGTAGGTTTACGTTTTGTGAAAAACGTGTCTAACGTTGAACTTGTCTTAGCAATATTTGCACTTTTTTTTATGTTTAACTGTATTTTTATGCGTTAGTAACATCGATTTATTGGCATTCTTTAATTTCATTTCACAACAAATACAGTAAGACGCTGTTGTTGTTGTTGTTGTTGTTTGGTTTTTAGGAGCATTAGCAACTAAGGCCATATTGCTCCGGGATATGCGGTGGTCATTCCCTGACCTTTCCACATCCTCCGTATTTGGTGGTGACGGGCTCGAACCCCGGTCTAATCAAGAAGCGTGTGCTACGCACTGCTGCTCCTTCCCACCTGGCTACGGAGGCGCCCACAGTAAGACGCACCTTTTTCATTACTGTCTTCTTTCAACCAATCCTTTAATTCCGGATCTTCTAACCATTCATTTCTAAAATTTTGAGTATACCACCGTTTACTCATCTTTCTCCGTGGGGAACAAGTTTCAGACATTGTGGGCAATTTGTGGGTATGGCTAATTAGCAGTTATCTTATTTAAAATGTTCTATAAAATAAAAAATAAATCACTAATCCATTAACATAAAATAGAAATAGTCACTACAATTTAAATTTATTATATCACTGTATGTAGTACACGCATAAATGTAAAAATCACACCAAATAATGCAATAATACCACGAACGATCACGAAAGACTGTGCAGTAAAGACCGCCTTCCGCCTACTCAATAGGCTGCGCATACATGTTAGTAACACGAACATGTATGCTTACATGTATGAACATGTAAGCGTAATTTCATAGTGTAGAACCCTGCGAAAACTTTGAAATCCTTTTACATTTGTAGTATTTTGTACAAGCACTTGAGATATTACAAATTATGATCAGTATTGTTAGAATATAACATTAAGAAAATTGTAAACTGTTATTTAAATGTATTAAATTTTATTGTATTTACAAGAAATAAAAATAAATTTTGACTTAAAATGAAAAATTACCGAAAAAACCCAGATAATGAGATAATTTTGTGAAAAAAAACCTATCAACCCAGATGACAATCAAAAAACCCAGATCTGGGTGGAAAAACCCAGGAGTGGGAGCCCTGCTCCCCACCACTGCCACCTCAAAACTGGCTCTCTGTGTACCTCCTTGCCGGAACAACTCCAGCTTTGAAAATTGTTAAAAAATACTTCTCAATCACAAAATTTATATACCTTTATAGAATTATTAACTAACTATTTAGCAACCTTTTTGCCACCAAAAGGAGAATTACTTAGTATAAAGAAGCGCGGTGCGAAGTGATGGAAATAGAGGGGGGGACACGAAAATTACTCACATTTTCTTGTCTGGGGCCACCATTTTTAATTTTAAAAATATTTTAAAGTTATATTTTAAACCTACTCATTGAGCTCAGACTGACAACCAAGTAACATTATAAGAGTCACTCTTTAGAGTACGGACTCTAAAAAACTTAACTGATAAATTACATCCAAACAAATGAGCTGATATAATTTTCATGTCTTAGCATAAATAAATTTCATTATATTATTGAAAATTTTTTATAGTGAGTTCTTTAGACTTCGAAAGATTCTCAATGATAAGTGCAATAGCACTTTTGTTCTTTTAAACTGTAATGTATATCTATGTAATCCAGTACATTAAAGGATGGAAACTTTGGCCAAAAAATATTCTAGCAATAAATGAGATATTGTAGGTCATAGAGCAGTGAAGGGTGTTCAAAGATATTGAAATAATCATATAGGTACAATACTACATAACAATTACATGGGTAAATGAAAAAGAACATGTTGCACTAACTGCTACTATTTATATAAAATTAAAACTGCCACAAAGGCAGCAAGACCACACTAAACATCCAGAGTCACTTCTCCTACAATGCAGCCCTAGCCACTCTTTTTAAGTAAGTTAAAGTTACATTACCTATAGGAATACAGTTCTACCCGGCTTCCATATCCCTGCAGTTCTCTGCAATGAACATGTTTTTCCAAAAGACTACCAAGACTCTGAAGTACAAAAAAATTCAATAATGCAGTGAATCTACCAAAAAAAATCACAAATTTTGAGTCAGTGATTTTGTGCTAAGCCAAGTAAGGTCGTGACACATCAGTATATGTATTTATATTATGGTCAGTTTATGTATTTTCCAGAAGAAAAACAAAATTTCACAGGAAGAAATAACTTTGTAATAAATGACCATTTCAAACTGTGGCCATGCAACTAACATGGCCACAGTATGAAAAAGATCATAAAAGTTTCTCCTGTCTAGATGGTACTAAACCCAAAACCTTTTTAATAGGATGTGAAAAACCAATAATTCTGTCTACTGTGCTAGCCACAATGGTCATGAATGTTTAAACTGGTAAAGCACTACTGTTATCGGGTTAGCCTATTATTACCAAACCTCATCTGAATGGGGGATCATTTTAATTCATGTTCAATTGAGAGTTCTCAATTTTAATACTAAAACCATGAGAAAAACTTTCTTCAAAGGTACTGTAAGTTACAGCTGGGTGACAGAATTGTTTAGTGCACAAAAGCATTAAAAAGAGTGTTAAAATGACACAAAACAAATGCCAATGGGTTAAGAGAATGCTGACCTGCCTATATTAACCCTTTGTATCACAGGCAGAGGCTATTTCTCAATGAACGTTTCAAACAATTATAGTAGTTCCTATTATGCAATGCAGCAGTTAGAGAAGGCAAATGACTAAGGTACAAGGATATATGGACTGCTACACAAAATTCTGTATTTTCAAATATATTTGGATTTTAGGAAAGCTTTTGTTACTGTTGTACATGGAAGACTACTGTACAAATTGGAGCAGTATGGCATTAAGGGCAAGTGGTAAGGACTATTGATAAAGGGATGGTTGAGTGGGAGAAGACAGAGTGGTAATCAATGGACACTACTCTTCATGGAGTCCGCCAGGGATCTGTGTTGGGCCAATCGTTGTGTTCTGTATTTATCAATGATATTGATGAAGGTATATCAGGCTTAATGTCCACATTTGCAGATGATACAAAGGTTGGTAGAGTTGTTAATGACAGTAAGGACGGTATGCTACTGCAACAGGATCTGGAAAAGTTGAGCTGATGAGCTGAGAGGTGGCAACTGAAGTTTAACATTGACAAATGCAACGTGCTGCATATGGGTAGCAGTAACATACTAACTATACTGTACTACACTCAGAGTAGTGGAGAATGAAAAAGATCTGGGGTAATTGTGCAGTCAGATATGAAGTTTTTTGAGAAATGCATACAGGCTGCAAGAGTAGCTCATGGGGTATTGTCAATGATATATAGGAATTTTGCTAGCAGCGATAAGGAGGTGATTATCCCCTTGTACAAGGCAATGGTCAGGCCACACCTTGAGTACTGCATACAGGTCTGGAGACCTCATTTTAGGAAAGATGTAGATTTGCTGGAATGAGTACAGAGAAGGGCAACAAGATTAGTGAGTGGAACAAGGGTTGCTGTTACCAAGAAAGGCTTAAATCCTGCAAATTACAGCATCTGGAGACTCGGCACCTGCAAGATGATCTGATTGAGGTGTATAAGGCCTTGAATGGTTTGAGCAAGCTCAATGCTGATGGGATTCTTCCTCTTGCTTGAGGAAGAATTAATTGTCTGAGGGCACATAAATTCAAACTGAGGAAAGACAGCTGAAGAATAGAAGTGCAGAAATTGGCCTTTAGCCAGCAAGTGGTTGATGGTTGGGTGAAACTTTCATCTGTCATGGAAGTTGACAGCTCAAAGCAGAACTAAACAAACATTTGGAGTGAACCATCTAGATGGGGGGAAATGGGAAGGTGGTTTTTTTTTATTTTTGCTGATACTATATAAGCTTGCTTTCTTGCATCATATGCCTCTACTAATGCTAATTTACCTGCAGAAATAATCATATTGTGGTTTGGGGGGGGAAAAAATCCAAGCTTCTGAATAATTAATTCAGAAGGTCTGGACTTTTTATTTCTTTCTAGATCATAGTTGAACCACTATTATTACATAGAGAGGAAACAGATAGAGTAATCATGGAATAAAGCCTTGGAACCTACTGTATGTGCGTTTTTATCAATTATCCACTGAGCCAACCTGTCCTTAAAATTTAAATAAAGGTTCTTTTTAGAAAAAAACAAGACATACAAAAATGTGCTGAGATACTGATAAAGGATCTGATTATCTGAGTATCACTATGGCTGTATTTTGCCCATTGATGCTCAAGATTTTGATAAAATTGGCATCAAATATGTTCTGTATTAATTAGTACTGGCAAAGGAAGGAAAGCTCATATATTAACAAAAAAAAAAAAAAAAAAAAAAAAAAACAACTCCCACCTCATTTGTTGCTGTTGCTTTAATATTAAACTGATTGTGAAAGAATAAGAATTCTGATGTAAATCTAAATATTAAAACAACAAAAACGTGTCCCAAACAGTACTGTCCAAATTGTATTCTTTCGGTGATTCCCTAAAGGAAGAAAAATCTTTTTTAACTGAGGTTCACTAATTAATATTCTAGAAACAAAACTTGGATGTTGCACCGAATAAGATTTATATATACTACGGGCGTAAATCATCAGGAAAAATGAGTTTTTTCATGTTTATCGTTCTCAATGCCCTAAAGAGCTAGCGTAGTTTTCTAAAGCTTTATTTTCATAGTATTGATAATTCTGGGATGGTGCAAAATTCGACTTGTTCCTTCGTCATAATTTTCAGCCACTGAAGACCTTTCTAGAGAATTTTATTCTGAGAGAATATTTACACTTTCGTGTTCGTCGTAAGTTTGTTCCTGAATGTTACATTTTGCATTATTTAGAATCTCTTTATACAACTAGCCAGCCAGTAAAAGTTAATAGTGCAATATTGGCATTACGACCACGTAAAGCGATATATATTGTACTGTTATTGTTGTTTGGTGGTGGTTGGTTCAAATTAATCGAATGAATAAGCTGCACATCACATGATTAAAAATTACAGAAGCTACAATCCAATGTAACCTTTCCTTCTGGTAACAATAATAAAATATATATATACATAACGATGAAACGTAAAATGTGCTACATACGCACAAAAGCTGAACTTCCGCCAAATTATTATTGGTTTCCGGTATAGAATTCCATACAAGCATAGGCTTACCTTCTCTTGCTTTTAAATAGACGGTATTGGCAACAATATTCTCCAGTTCCATCAGTTCCAGCTTGATAAACGCAAAGATAGCGGGTCCACATTGAACCCTTCGTTCCCAGCGTATACGAAGATATCTTTACAAAGTAACAAGAAATAAGAAAACCGTGCTAAGCCTAGCAAAACCGGTGTTCATCACCTTATTCTAGGAAAGATGGATGAATACAAAATTCAAAATCGATTGAAATACAGTAATTTTGATTACAGCAAAACTAAAATGTTCTGTTTGCGTTGAACACGATTACATTATATTCCAATAATTTTTAGAAACACAAATATATTCATAAAACAAAATATGGAGAAATAAAAATTTTATTTGAAATAATATCAACACTTTGTTGTACTGCGATAGATAATAAGGTTTTACTGATTCGGATGTGACTTCGAGGTCATAAAATTGAAATGTGCCATTGATAATTCCCAAGCCACCTTAAAGTAACATGGCCCCTGTCATTTCTCTTATTATTTCTTTATTTTTTATTTCCCTATGCCATGTCAGCATATTTCTTTTCATCTTCTTCTTCTTTTTTTTTTTTTTCCTAAGTTTTGGAAATGAATTTAGAATAAATTTCTATAAATTTCAAACAATCAAATTCACTGGCAATTCTCGCATATCACAGATATTTATTTTAGACTTCTTTCGATTCATCTACATAATAGAATTTCGAGTATGTTTTTCAGAACGATTCTAAATTTAAATGATTATAAAAGGACAAAGATTCCACTTCTGGACAAAAATTAATAACTTTTTCGTGAAATGTTGAAGTAAGTCTGACGATTTTTTTATTATATATATATATATATATATTTTTTTTTTTTTTCCCCCAAAATCAGGTCATGATGAGTATTTTACCTGGAGCTGTAGTTTTTTGCTGCAATTTTTTTCACGAGATCCAGATACAACAGTAAAAGTCCCATCAATATAGTGCAAAGTCTTCCTTTTATAAACACTTAAGCATGGTTCACAGTCATGGTTTTTCTGTTCACACCACTGGATAATGTGCAAATACAGATCTGAATCCTCATCTTGCATATTCAAGCGTAGCACATTTGCTAGAAATGCCATCCACCCAACACCACATCGGGATGAAAAGACCTGAGTTCGAATGCCATCAATGACGCGAGGAGTTTCTATAGGCCTTTTGTCACAAAGTCACTGAGTTAGTCGGTCTCAAGTGGGAGTACCATGGTTTTCTTCCTGAAACTCAGTGCTTTTTTTTTTTTTTCAGCAAATCGACCACAGAACTCACGCAATTTACAGACATATTATATACACCGCAATATGGACTATAATGCTGATGCGCTTAAAACTCCACAACAAAAACAAGTAAATTCAAGGAAGCTCACAGAAGTCGGGAGTCTGACTAAAATATAATTATTGAAAGATCAAAGAAATATATCATTTATATTGCTAGAGGAGTTAGCGTACTTCCATTCCAATATATCGATCTCTGAGGTATGTTTCTCACAGATATTATCTGACAGATCATAGTATTTATATAATATCAACTTGTCTGCACGGGTACCACAGTGGTATCATCGCAGTCCTCCCCACACCAGGTGGAAAAGGCCTAGGTCCGCGATGATGCGAGGAACTTTAATGGGCATTTTTCACTCTGTGGCTGAGTTAGTCGGTCTCAGGCGTAGATAGCAAGGTTTTTTTCATCCAGCAAAACAGACAAATCGACCATAGAACACATGCAGTTAACAGACATAAGACACAGCACGGCATATGAATTTAATTATTCGGGTGGCCTAAAAATAGCAGTTTTTTTTTTTTTTTTTTTGTTAGTTTAACTGCTATTCCAGGGAAAATAATGGAGTCACTAATTAAATTCAGGACGATCTAGACAAGACTGCAGTTAGCAGTGGTGTATCCATGTATCATCGTAAGGGGGGAGGCATAGCGGTAGGCTTTTCAGTTATTTTTTAGGACATCTCTTGGGTTCGTTTTCTTTATTTTTTAAATTTTTGGTAAAGGATGGGCATATGCCCAAACCATCTCTGCCCACCCCTGATTATGCCCCTGGCTGTTAGAGTTCATTCACAGCATGAGCTTATGAAGGGGAAGTCTTGTCTGCCCAATTTTATTGGATACTATGGCGTGGTCACAAAGGAACTGGATGCAAAAAAATAATTTTGATATCTTATACTGGATCTTAGGACGGCGTTTGATACTGTTGCACATGGAAGACTGCTTCACAAATTGGAGGGGTGTGGCATTGGGAACAAATTGCTGCTATGAATAAAGGGTTGGCTGAGTGGGAGAAGAGAAAGAGTGGTAAGCAATGGACACTGCTCTTCATAGGTTAATGTCATTAATGGAGTTTTCCAGGGATCGGTTTTTGACCCATTGCTGTTTTCTGAATTTATCATAGTAATCGTAATAGTAATAGAAGCATGTGATGCAAGAAAGCAAGCATATGTAGCATCAGCCAAAAAAAAAAAAAAAAAAAAAAAAAACTCACACAACCGTACCCTCTAAACTTTTGTCCAGTTCCTTCTTAAAATTATTATTTGTGCTATCAAGTTCAACAACGACAGATAGAAGTTTGTTCCATCAATTAATCACCCGCTGGCTAAAGGCAAATTTCCGCACATATATTGTACAACTATCTCTCCTCAATTTGAATTTATACTCCCTTAGGTTCGTAGTCTGAGCAAGTGGAAGAATGCCATCAGATTTCAGCGTGCTCAACCCATTCAAGGCCTTATACACCTCAATGAGATCACCTCGCAGGTGCCTAGTCGCCAGCAGCTGCAATTTGCAGAACTTAAGCCTTTCTTCGTAAGAGCACCCCTTTGGTCCCCTCACCAGTCTTATTGCCCTTCTCTGTACACGCTCAAGCAAATCAACATCCTTTCTAAAATGGGTCGGGTCTCCAGACCTGTACATAGTACTCAAGGCGTGACTTGACCATTGCCTTATACAAAGGGATAATCACCTCCTTTTTCCTGTAAGTAAAATTCCTGTATATCATTGAGAAAAACCCATGACCTGCTCTTGCAGCCTGTCTGCAATTTTCTACCACCCTAAGTGTAGTACCACATAGTTGGTACGTTCCTCTGGCGTTACTTCTACCTATATGCACTACTTTGCATTTGTCAATGTTAAACTTCAATTGCTACTTCTCAGCCAATCTGCCCGAATTTTCTAGATCCTGTTGTAATAGCGCTCTGTCACTAGGGGCTGCCCCCAAGGCTCTGTTCTTGGATCGCTCATCTGGGACATCGTTCTTGACGAATGGCTCCTTAAAACTGTTCCTTATATTTCCAAATTGGCTTATGCAGACGATCTCACTCTGCTGATCCAAGGCAATTCCCGTGCCTCCCTTGAAAATACTGCCAACTTAGTCATGTCAGATCTCTCTCAATGGTCCACCATAAATAAATTATCCATATCCTCCACGAAAACTAAAATGATGCTGGTTAAGGGTTCGCTTAATATTTCACGGCCACCTGTTGTAAAACTTCAAAACAAATCACTTTCCATGGTTTCTTCTCTAAAATGTCTTGGTCTGATAGTAAAGTTACACTTACTAAACACTTAGAAGATCTCTCAGAGAAAGTCAAAAAACTTACCTTCTCACTTCTGCGTCTCTCTAAACAATCTTGGGGTCTTAATTCTCATTCTCTACGGTTATATTACAAAGCTGTGTTTCTACCAATTTGTTCCTATGGCGCGGCCGCCTGGTTCTGGCATGTTAAAAAGGTTTCAGTACAGACTAAACTTCACAGCATTCAACGTAAAATGCTTTTAGCAATGGTCAGGGCCTGTAGGACTGTGTCTACTCCTGCTTTGCAGGTCCTTAACGGCTGTCGGCCCCTCGATCTCTTTCTTATGTACCGAGGCCTGTGCTTCTACATTAGGCACGCTGTCCCTGTCACCTTTCTTGGCATTACCATCGATGTCACTGTGGATCCCAAGGCAGAGAAAAGACGCTGTTGGAATATTTTGAGGCAGAGCTGGCAATACAGATGGTCCGCTACCTCTAAGGGTCTTGTTACTTTAAAGTTCATCCCTAACGTCACCTTTGCCACGTTAGAGTCCACTCAGAAATGTTTCTCCTGGTCTGTACACTCTCTACTTACTCTCTGGTCATGGCTCCCTTAATGCCAAACTTGCAACTTTCAAACTTGCTGAATCACCTCTCTGTTCTTGTGGTAACCCAGATTTGTCTGTTTTGCTGGATGAAAAACCCCAGTTTCTGGGGAAAAACCTTGCTAACTACGCCTGAGACCGACTAACTCAGCCACGGAGTGAAAAAACCCCATTAATGTTCCTCGCGTCATCGACGGGATTCGAATCCGCATCTTTTCCACTCGGTGTGGAGAGGACGATGACGATACCGCTGTGCTACTTGCGCAGACGCAGTTAAACTAACAGACTTGAAATTACTCTTGTCCCTTTCGATCCTGCTTTGTAAAGTGGTGATACAATTGCTCGGCTCCAGTCCATGGGTACCTCTGCTGAGTCCAAGGATGCTCTCATAAACATCGCTAAGGGCCTGCTTACTTCCTTTGCTAGCTCCTTTGAAGTAACTGGATATATTCCATCCTCCAGAGGTGCCTTTTTTAAAAATGTCTTAATTTTTACTTCACGTTTGTATTTGAGGGCTGTTACTTCGCCAAGTCACCTTATACTTTTTGTCACTACTGTATTTATAATGTGACATTCACTCCGTGTAAAAGGCTTTTTCTTTTTTTTTTTTTTTTTTAGTGTACGCCCGGAAAAATAGCAGTTGAAATACTGTTCCATCTTTATGAGTCCGGCTGATTCACAGCAAGAGATCATTACTCGATCGGATCTGACGAATATCGTGGATATATTATTTATGAAACTATGAGAAAATAAACGACATTCGTTGGAGGAAAGAGAGTAAAGACAATTAAGAAACATACTTTAGGGTGAAATATACACCTTATAACTACGTTGTGATTGTTGTTTGGAAATTCCTTATTTTGGGGAACGGATTTAAGATTTAGTGGCTACAGCTGGGCAGTCTGGAAATTTCGCCCAATGCAGATGCGAGGTTCCTCTTTCTCCTCATAAGTTCCTTTTTTCACTGTATCAGGTGTCCAAAATAAGAGTCCCTGGGATTTTCATTTCCCCATGAAATTAGTGTTTTAAACAATAGAAGCATTGGAAACTCTAAAAGGGGGGGGATATATATATATATATATGCAGATCAGAGACCAAGGGAGGAGGGAAAAAAAGCGGAAAGGATCGAGAGAGACACAGAAGCAGACAAAGAGAGTCTTGTCCAGTACGAAGCACTTCTCTTTTCTTGAGGCTATCTCGTCAAAAACGTCTTGAGAATCTTTTGCTGCTGGCTCCTGTTCCTAGATGCCTGTTCCTGAATATAGCCAAGATTATTCAGGTAAGTCTCACCCTATATTTACGACATGATAGTTTAATATAATGAAAGTGTTCGGACGTTCATACTGACTCTTTATTTAATAGAGTCTACTGAGAAACATCCCTCCTCATAGGAACATTCACTGAGATAGCATCAATCTCACAACACTTAGAAATTTGAGTATAAGATTCGAGAAGATCCATTTGTATTAATATAATACCGTACGTTATGACTGTTACATATTGAGTCTGTATAGTTCACTTACATATACACCCAGATTCTCAAACTGGAGGATCAGTGTTGGCTCCGAGAGTACGGGCAGTGCCAACTGAAGACACATGAAGAACACAGACATGTTTGTACACATGTATTATTAGCCTTATAGTGTATCGTTTTATCCACTTGGATAAGTAATAGAGCTCTTATATAGTTAGTATTTTACACCTGTTTTCTACGGTAGAATTCATAAACATGTTTTGTTTAATTATCCTTGTCTCTTAGCCATTCTCTTGCTACACGTTATCCTAGTACTAGTTTTATAGTTAAAGAACCATAGTTTTGCGGAATTCTGAGGTCTAATTTATAGGAGGATTTCAGAGTAAATAACACACCGCCAATTCGATGTTGCGAGTCTGTTCTCTACGTTGCAGAATAGGTCTTGATAACACGAGATTGTTGTCCTAGTATATAAACCACTAATCAATCATATAAGACATAGGCGTTTTCTGGAACATCAATCTTAACGAATAAACGTGCCAGAAAATCTTGTTATAAAAATTTCACATTGAATGTCTTAATCTCCATTTGTAGAATGATGGCCAGAAAAACCCCTGTGGAACACCTTCCTTATGATTAACTTCACCAATTTCTCCTCCACTTTCCTCTCAGTTATTGTCAGGGGCGTTATTAGGGAGTGTGGTACAAAAGAAATTTGGCGCCCTCCCTTTAAAATTTTCTTCATATGGGTATGTAAGTTTCAGGTTTTCAGGCGTCCCTTGAACCTTGGTGCTCGGTTGCAGTGCGCCCCTTTTTTCCCTTCTTTTTTTCCCCTCTTCATATTTTTATTTTATTATTATTTTTTCTTCCTTTTCCGTTTTTTTTGTCTTCATCTCATCTCATTTTATTTATTATTTTTTCTTTCTTCCTTTTCCGTTTTTTTTGTCTTCATCTCATCTCATTTTATTTATTATTTTTTCTTTCTTCCTCTTCCTTTTTTTTTTCCAAATTTTTATTTTATTTATTTATTTTTTATTATAAATGCACCACAGCAACTTTTTTTTTTACTTTTTTAAATTTTATTTTTATGTTTATTATTATTTGTGTCTTCCTCTGGAGTGGGCCCCTGGAGGAATCTGGCCCACCTTTTGGCAACATCAGGTGGGTCAGAGTCTCGAATTGAGACGCTATGAGCACAACTGGGACTGCCCCACCTTCAGGTGGTGTGGACGAGTACCCAGAATCATCTGTTCAGGTAACTGATGCTTCTAGATAGCCAAGTGGCCAGGAACAACAACACATCACACACATAATACACACAAATCTACGTCACACACATAACTGACCTATTGGTAGTGATACTGTTCTTCTTTTAGAGATACAAGACGGAGCTGAACCGACGTTTTAGGAGCCGCCCTTTACAAAAAAAAAAATGTTTTCTGTATCACCAGTGGATCGACACTGACGGAATCCATACTGGCGATCATCGATCAGACGGAAGGTTTCTAGGTAGTTTAAGAGTTAGCGGTTAATTGATTTCTCCATTACTTTAGAAATAGTAGAAGTAATTGTAAAGGGACGATAATTGGATGGGAGGGATTTGTTACCCTTTTTAGGAACTGGCTGGATATGAGCAAATTTCCAAGCAGAAGGAAAAACACCTTTGGAATAAGAAAATGAAAAAAGGCGGCAAAGAATAGGAGTAAGTTTAGGAGCACAGGTTTTGAGAACAAGTGGAGAAATACCATCGGGACCTGGAGCTTTCTTAGCATCGAGATTCGTCAAAATCCTTCTGACAGAAGACCACAGGAGGCATTGAATGGAGCATGTTGGGAATGGTGAGTGGTGTTTTACCAAGATCATTAATACATGAGTTGGAAGAAAAATGGGATGCTAGCAGGTCAGCTTTATCCTTGGCTGAAGTGACAACAGAACCACCTGGTTTGGACAGAGGTGAGAGCAGGGATGGGCAAAAGTTGCGGCCAATAGCTTTGGCAAGAGACCAGAATGCTCAACTACCATTAGCGCAAGAAGCAAGTTTTCTACTCTTAGCCCGTTCAAACTCTAGTTTGGACTGATTAATAACTGCTTTACAATTGTTGCGAGCTTTGGTGTAAGCAGAAAATGAAATTGGAGAATTAGAAACAAGCCAATTACGATATGCAACATTCTTCTCTTGGACAGCCTTAGCACATTTATTGGAAAACCAAGGTTTAGTTAAAGGACGAGATTTTAAAGTGGAGTGTGGGATAAAGGATTCTATTCCTGCAAAAATAATTTCACTGACACGATCTGAGCAAACGTTGACATCGGAAGTTTTGAAACAGTAATCTGACCAAGGAAAAGAAGTCTCGCAGGTCATCCCATTTTGCATTTGTGTAATGCCAAACAACACGAAGTTGAGAATAGCCATGAGATAAAGGGTTCATTGGAGAAGAGACAATCACCAAGTTGTGATCTGAAGTGCCTAAAGGACCTCTCACTTCGACCGTGTACTTAGAAGGGTTGTTTGTGAGAAAAAGATCAAGCGTATTGGCTGTATGATTAGGATTGTCCGGTATTCTTGTAGGTAAATGAACAATCTGTGCAAGTTCATTAGTAATTGCAAAAGCCTCAGCATCTCGACCTGCTGGGTCGGTGTGACTAGAAAACGGAAGCCAGCTGGAGTTGTGAACATTAAAATCACCAAGGAAAATTACCCCACTCTTAGGAAAGTTCGACTGAAGAAAGTCAAGTTGCAAAGAGAGGAAGTCAAAGAGCTCCAAATGATTAGTGGAGTTGGGAGAACGGTTGAGACAACAGGTGGAATTGACACAATAAGGTAGAGAGATTTTAAGCTAGAGAAGATCAAAGAGAGGAGATTCCAAATTGCCAAATCTCTGACAGGGAATATCAGAGCGGACATATGCACAAGTACCACTTTTGAGACGAAAGGAATCATACATCCCCGGGGGCTCACATCTGGTGAGTATGGGCTTGGCACACCCAGGGTCCTGAGCTGGATATCATCATTCTTCTCTTTCTTGGTGATTCCCTTCTACTTTTGACACTCTCCCCCCCTCCCCCCTCTCTCAGGGTTACTCGGGACCTTTTTTTTTTTTTCCCTGGTGCAGCATAAGCCTCAGGCTTCCTTGCATCATATGGATATTAATAATAATAATAATAATACAGCGAATAATTTGGGCATCTGAGATGAGCAGTAGTTGAATCAACCGATAACTGAGATCCTGTCAGAAAAAGTACATGGTGTTTGGCAGACTGCAAGTGGAAATGGACATCGTTGAGATTAGAATTGAGACCACGTATATTTGTGAAATGGATTAGGAAGTGCTTGGGAGGTTTAGATCTTTTCGCAGATAAGCTTGCTCTATTAGTTTGACAATTCATGGTGTATTCAATAGTAAGAGAAAGTTAGAGGTGGATATGCTGTATGAAGTAATGACATTTTTGGATATGGCCGTACACATGGTAAGAATATACCCAGATCCTTGACATAACGTGTCCTCGACAATGCTCCCTGCATACACACTACTCGGACTCCCTCCAGTCACTATCTTGCAGAGTAGGGGTAGCAAGATTATACACTAGCTGATCCGGAAGCCTCCTAGAAAGTTACCAATCGGTTCGGTCCGGTGTACTAACTAATGGCTGGCCTGCGAACACCATTTCAGAACTGTATCCTCGAAATGTAAGGAACATTGGATCTCGCCACGATATTCATCATAACCTCAAAAGTCATCAATCATACTGCATGATGGAAGAGATAGTGTAAGTGTGTAAGTGTAAGTGTTTTCAGTGTCTAACGGTACCAGGGGTTCCCCCATCTCCGCGTTGCTTTTATTGTGGGTGTACCAGTTCACTGGGAAGGCCAGAGATTTAAAAGTGTATGGATTATGGAAGTGTGGTGTTTTGTACCGTTGTTCCTCTGGCCATTTAGCCGCTGGACCTCTTCTGAGGCCCAACGTTGCCCCACTTACGCCCCGTGGAGGCAGACCAGGTACCCGATAGTCTTTAGTTCACTCTGGCAGGTCCTGCCACCTAATTTCATGAGATTTCAGTGGCTAGGACCTTAAAAAAAAAAAAAAATTTTTTTTTTTACACATATATGTATAGGTACATGTGTGATAACTCTCGATTGCGTAGGGTGATGTCGCTTGAATAAAGAAAGACCGAAATATGGGCGTAAGTTAATTTGGATTCATTGAATTTATGTGTGTGGGGGAATTCGCTTGTGTAAAGATAGAGAGGGGGGAGAATGAAGACTGGGGGGTTAAAGGAGGAAGGATAAGGCCAATAGAGTAGGAGGCCTCAATTTGGTGTCAGCAGGGCATGCCCATGCCCTGCCAGAAGGAAGAATGGGGGTGACGTGGAGAGGAGGAAACAGTATGACCGTCTCCTCCCCCCTGCCGGGGTGGGATAGAAAGGGCCGGACAAGGGAGCCGGCACAGGTCGCCAATATGGCGTGTGTGCAGCCTGGCTGCAGAGTGGTGGCTAAGCCAGCAGGTTCAGGACAGAATCACAACACTGGCCCCACCAGGAGGTACATCCAGGGACAAGGTCTCTACTGACTTGTTCACAGATCGATTGAATGCCGGTGTTGGTCATGGGATCAACGTCTCATCCAGTTTGGTCGTGGTCATGGTCCTTCTATTTCCATTTTGTGTGGTCCTTGTTGGTATGTGGTCACTTTCACTGTTTGTTCTGTTATCTGGGCGTCGATGCAGTGTTGTCACTCCTGCATATGGTGATTGTCACATTCTAGGATAGTTCGTTGGGCAAATTACATGCGCTGTCGGTCCAGCTGACAGGGTGTTCGTGTTTGATTGCAATTGTCGTGGAAGCAAAGTCCCGTCCGATATCGTGGTACTTTGATCTTTCTGGCACAGTCGACAAAGTAATGGCACTCGTGAGAGCAGAGTCCCGTCCGATGAGTTGTAGTTGTAGTCAGGTCCTGCATCAGGCCTGGGGAGGTTGGGTCATTGCCCTTAGCCGGGTAAACAGCTCATGTGCAAAGTACGAGAGGGCCTTGTAGTGCTCCTCCTCATGTAATATAAGGTGCTCCCGTTCCTTCGGATTAAAGCGTACCTTTGTGATGAAATGACATCTGATGTCCTCAAAGAGGGTGCAATCGTGCATTAGATGTGACCATGTTTGGTTTTCTCCGCAGTGGAAGAGATAGTATAGTATCTTATGTAGGACGGCACCTGAACGAAAGTTCATCTCCGTTCAGTGGAAGAGATAGGGAAGGGTTAACCGGAACTTAGCTCTAGAGACTAAACATGTGCTCCACCACTTCAAGCCTCCAATAAGCAAAGTGGTGGATTGCGCTGGTTGATGAGCGTCATCTACCACCTAATGTTGAAAGTGTCTGCAATTTTGCCCAGCCATGATAAGAGGGAATACATGATAAGTCTCGTCAATTAATTCGACTCTGGAGAGATTGGGCAACACTCATGGTGTCGAATTTTTCTCAGTGTGGTCTGTGCTTGTAAATTGCTGTGTTCGTGTAATTGTAGTTATACATTTATTTTTATATTTTGTGTAGATATTGTATATTATTGTTATAAGTTCTCGAACTATTGCTATAAGTTCACAGTACAGATCTTCAGCATCAGTACTTTGTTTTCATAGTTTCATCAATAATTCTTCCAAAGTCACAGCATTCTTCCATCACCATTCACAGGATTATTCTTACAGATCTTAAGTACATCTTCAGTAGATTTCTGTTGATACTGTACAAGTTGCTGCAATAGATAATGGGATGGTTGAGTGGGATATGGCAGAGAGTTGAAATAAATGGGCACTGCTCTAATTGGACTAATGTTATTAGTGGAGTCCCCCAGGATTCGGTGTTAGGTCCATTGTTTTCTGTTTTTATCAATCTCACTCGACAAAATGCTGTCAAGCTGTGAGCAACACTTGATGTCAACTAAGAAGAATAAGAGATTTTTTTTCCTAGTCCAAAATATCACCAAATTTCAAAAAAAATAGAACAACATATAAAAAGGATAAAAAAAAAAAACAGAGTATAGAAAATTTTTATAAAACTTTATAATTAATTATGATTCTTAGCACATTTGTGGTATTTATCTTACAATGAAAGATATAAATTGTGAGTTGAATTTTTTACATTTTTTTAACAAAAAATTAATCACCATAAAACTGTGCCCCACAAAAGTGAGTGCTGCGCCTTATGCGGCTGAATAGTTAGCGTAAGGATAGCATCATTCCTGGCTACTAAACCCCTCAAATAAACTCTTCATACCAAGGACACGAACTTTTCAAACGACCCTCGTGATTGGATAGATTTCTTACCTTTTTGATATCTGCTAAGTATAGGCTTGGCACACTCAGGGTTCTGAGTTGGAAATCATTATTTTTCTCTTTCTTGGTGATTCCCTTCTACTTCTGACTCTCGTTTTTGCTTTCTTTCTCTCTCATGATAACTTCGATTTTTTTTGGCCGGTGCAGCAAAAGTAAATTATTATTATTATCATTATTATTAGCCGTATGGTACAACGAAGCCTGAGACTTATGCTACACCAGCCAAAAAAAAAAAAAAAAAAAAAAAAAATTACCCTGAGTAAGTAGAAAGGAATCACCTAGAAAGAGAAAAATGATGATTTCCAGCTCGGGACCCTGAGTGTGCCAAACCCATACTCACCAGATGTGAGCCCCTGGGTACTTTTTATTTAATAAAAGATGTATTTTAATCGATTAAAAAGAGATCATTAATGCAAATTTCATTTCAAGATATTGCTTTAAAATTTTTAGATTTAAAATATCAAAGGTTTGTGTGGGTGGGCAGCTAATAATGTAAGATGGGATATAACCGCTAACCTGTACTCTGTGTAAACCTAAGACTACAACCTGTCCTTATTCTGATTTTGAATACAGTATAAAATAATAGATAGTTATTTAAGTACATAATTTCGTCGTGAAAATGCCAGAAGTTCTCGAGTTGTTAAACTTCAAAACAAAAAACCCGATTATTTCCCATTAATCGTGACTTCCGAATGTTAGAATCAACAAGAACTATTAGTATGTACTATTTGCATGAACTGCAGAACTGCCATACCACTTCGGAAGTGGGTGGAGGGGGGGGGTGCCTGAATCGAAAGGTTTCGAGGAATCAGGGGTGAAGCGAGTACGATGCATCCAATCTGTAGATTGAAAGCGGCTGCGAATCCTAACAAAGGGCCTCAACTTAGGCAAGCACTTCTCCTTGATGATTTCCCAATATTAATTCTCTCTCTCGCCGGAAACGGGTGTGGGAATTAATTCTGGGGTCGACCCTAGTAAGAGGGGAATCCAAACTAAGTAAAGGAAACCGTTCGTAAATCTCTGCGGGGGAAACAGAATTTGTAGTTTCGCTACATAAATCGGATAAACTTTTCAGAAAGAAAAACCTTGTTCGGTTATTTAAGTATTAAGGTAATATTTTCAGTTTTTTACAGAGTTATATACACGTGTATACAAAACTACTAAATGTCTATGATAGGTGAATTTGTACCACGTGATGCTACAATCATAAGCACCTTATTGGTGTTTTTTTGGTGTCGCGCGAATTTCGGAACCTCTGAGAATTTAGTAGTGTTTATTAAATGTCGGAAGAGTAGGTAGAGTGATTGCAATATTTTTTATTTGCATTCTATAATTTTATCGAGATTTTTAGTATCGTTTTATACGTTGGTAAGTTGTTAGAATATTGAGGTGGTAGGAAGGTCGGTTTTGTATTAGTGGATTTTTTCCCAATCTTAACTGAAAGAAAAGATCAATTTCTGTTTAGTTTTTAGTGACATGAATAACGGTTATGTATTTTAACAGTTTAGTGATAGGAATGAATGTGCCTTTTTTTTTCTTTTATTATTATTATTTTTAAATACATTTATTTGCTTCAAGTTCTGGCACGATTATAAAGCTCACACCAGTTTTTAAAATGTTTGCTTCTATGACTGGCTGTAAAGTGTTGACCAGCTGTAAAGTGCTGTTCCGACGTTCTCAAGCTTAAAATATTAAATTCGCGTTAGTGAAGAGAGCCCAGTTCTGAAATGTTCAGCTTTACTTCATAATGCGAGTGAGCCAACATTATAAAATAAAAATAAGATATATCCACGAGGATAGTAGCTGTTTTTAAGCTTTTTCGTAATAGACGTTCCTGTAGTTCGTTTTACTCAAACTTTATAAGCATGAAAGTGAATTATATAGTATATAACAGAGCTAGGTGCTCAATAGAAAGTGAATTATGAGTTTAGGATTCAGAAGATGAACACGGTTGGGTACGTTCAGTTTTTTTTTTAATCTGTAGTCCATTTCAAACCAAATGAAATGCATTTCAGAAATATAGTAAAATTCGTTTTACATTTCCTTTGAAGAATAAGGAAGGAATTGGCAAGTTATTGTGAAGAGATCCGGTTGTGATAAAATGAGTTGTCATACCACGGCATTACCCCACTTGCCCTAATTCATATGGCCTAATAGCTTAAGCCCTATTTCCCACTTGCCCTAAAAGTATATGCTCTATGGCCTAATCATAATTCTGTTGTGTGTGTGGAATTTTCTTGGTTGAAACATTGGCTCGATTTGCAATGCTTTCTGTTGAATTAATCGGAACATACGATTGTAAGTTGATTTTGACTTATCTGGAAGAAGAATAAAAAGAAATGGAAACATTTGGCCTCTATGCATGGCATGAAGAGTATGCAGTTGGCAAAATAATTGAGGAATAACTTTAAATGTTCCATCCATGTAAATAGCATTTCCTGGATTTTTGCAGAGAATCTGAAGGAACTGCGCAATTCCGAAACCAAGAATCTTTTCTTCCTCACCATTTTCAAATAGCAAAAATCCTTCACCTTTCAATTTCTTATATTCATCTGGGATGATCAGTTTTGATAATGAATCCAGAAGACAAGGATAAGATTTAGCTGAAGCTCTATGAAGCATTGATTGTATGTTTTCATAGCCAGGCATAGCAGAAGCAACTTCTATATCTTCAGAATCTGGTGCTTTGTTTAATATTTTCCTATAAACTGTAGTAACTGCTGTTTCTGGCTGTGTACCAGGGGCATTACTCCACTTGCTCATCAATCCCCTGTAAAGGGTCATTAGAGTGAAAAGGATTGAAGGTATGGAATTATATACTTGCTTGTGGCAACTGACAGTAGCATAACCCACCCCCCAACCATTGGAATTATGGCAGGTTATGATTATGGCAAGTGTTCATTAGGGCATGTACGATTAGGCAAGTGAGACTAAACCCCATAATGATAGTGTAGTGAGTTTTCTGTTCATCTAGAAGACTCAATTTCGGCGTACATTTCTTCAACCTCTTCATCATCATGGCTCGATGTTGGTGCATAAATCATTATAACCTTTAGCTTATACCTCTTAGAAATCCTGGTAGTAGTCTTGACACCCTTGGTGATGTACTTTTGAATTCCAAAATTTTTTTTATCTTTATGGACCAGAAAGCCAACTTCACCTTCACTGTTTCCATTGGTGTACAGCAGATTTCCACTTGATAAACTTATAAGCGATTCATTTCTTCTTCTTGTTTCAGCCAAACCGATGATATTCCAATTTACATTTTCTAATTCCTTTTCCAGCTCTAGTATCCTGTGTCTTCGTCGATGCACTATCTTACGTTGTAACAGGCCAAGTGCACTGACCTTAGTCACCCCCAAATGTTCATGGAGGATGGTTATAACTGTTCCCTCAGATATGTCATATTCCATAGAGATTTAGGACACCTTTAAATTTTTGTCATTCAGCACAAGGGCTTACACAGCATATTTCTGGAGTGGTTGCTGTCACAGGCCTTCCTCGACGTGGATCATCTTCGATGGACTCTACCCCACTTGAATTGTTCTGACCAGTATTTTGCCCTGTACTGTTGAAGGGTGCACTGTTGCCATATGCAGCCACCATCCTTTCATGAATGGCTTTTGGCTGATTTCCTTCTTTTGTGAGAAACTTGTTGATTGAACGATGCTCCAATTTCAGCAAATCTATAATTTGATACAGTTGTCTTCTTTCTGTTACAGCAGCACAGCCTAAAAACATAGTGGGATCAAAATTAGTGTGATTCAAGTTGAGATATGTAGGAACATGATAAATCATTGAAATATAACTGACACTTTGGTACCTTAGGTAGATAATTTATTGGATTCCCATCGTATTTGAAGTCTTTCCTTATATGGATGCTTTTTTTTGCTAATCTTACTAGGTACACAGCTTGTCTTTGGACTATTTCAAGTAGCTTGATGTGTGTCCCTCTCTCTTTTTTTTTTATACTGTTTTATTATGGCCTATCTCCATTAACAAATAATTGATAGTACACTGTTGGGCCCTCCTTGCCAATTGTCTACACTATTCAGAGAATTTCATGTCAGCTATATAGTAACTACTAAATTCATATCTTCTATTTTTAGTTCAAATCCATCAAATGTGCAAATTATTTTGGGGTTGCTATTCACCAAGTGCAGGACCATACTTACACTTCATAGAGTCCGAGGTGCTAAGCTGTTGCTAGTCCCCCTTTAAAGATACCAGAATCCAAAAAGAAAAAAAACCTTGCATATATAAATATAATCATAATAAAAAACCAAATATTTTTATTGATCTGTTTAAACCCATATATTACAATACTGCAAAATATAAAGAACAGTACCAAACTAAACTGTGTTGCAACAGACCATGAGGGTAGGATGATTGGCCGTACTCTGGACATCACAACTAAAGCCAGTAATTGACTGAAACAACTCAACCTAACTGAACAGAAACATTCAAATGGAAAGATTGAGCCAACCACACTAAGGACCTTCTGCAACAGGACCAGGACCGGACACGGAATTGACACAGTCCACAGCTCACCTGTCTCAAGATCCCTCTGCGGCAGAAGACACCAGTGATCATCAAGTCAGACTTGACTCTACACATCTCCTGAACCTGACATCAGTGGCTGTGACCTCTGGACATGACTATTGCTGCAGCTTGCTGCCAAGGCCATTGGCCTCCCCACACCAGTGCACTCTTGCAAGGTTCTTTCTTCCTACTTCCTGGATGGGGGAAGTCTGTTATCTCCCCACCTCCTTGCCACCCCATTTTCTTCCCTACAGTGGGGCATGTGTATGCCTTTTTTCTTTTTTTTTTTTTTTAAGGTGGCAGGACCTGCCACTGAAATCTTAAGAAATTAGGTGGCAGGACCTGCCAGAGTAAATATAACTATACTGGGTGTACCTGGTCTCCTTCCACGGGACCAAGTGTGGGCAATGGCGGATCCCATTAGGAGCCCAACGGCTAAAAGGCTAGATGAACAACGGTACAAAACATTACACATCACAATATCCATACAGTTTTAAATCTACAGTGTACTGTATCACACGACAATGTATACTACCCAGAGATGGGGGAAATTCCTGATGCTGTTTGACCGAAAACACTTTATGAACTATTACTCCAGTTGATATAGGTCGTACAGCACCTTAAGTTGTCATAATCTCCTTTCTTGAGATTGAAAACCTTTGCTTTGCCTTTAACAATTGCTGTCTTTCTCTTTCATCATCTAGCTTAGAACTTTGTGATTACTTCCAATGGTTCCTGTACTCTCAGCCCTCTGATGTCATCTGGTTTATGGGAGATGGTCAGGTCTAGAATATTTTTTCCCCTAGTACATTCCCCTAACATGCTGATGCAAATAACAATCATCCATTTCATCTAATTTTTTTTTAGATTAAATGAAGAACACACTAAGAAAATATACTGACATCTGTCTCTAGAGATTTTTCCACTTAAAGAATGGTGCATAATTCAAACTGTGTCAAACCTAATTCAAAGAATTATTGAATAAAATTTCAATAATTCTTTGAATTAGGTTTGGCACACTGGAGTCCTAACTCCTCAGATGAAGGCACTCTACCAACGAAAGTGTATAGTATTTCAACACACTCTTAAATCTCATCATTGGCCAGAGTTTAGAAGCTGGTCATATGCTGCGATAGTCTAAACCATGTAACCGTTACCTAGATAAAGATTATTTATGTTCAGGTCTTTATCTGGATAAGAACTTTGTAGTTCAGCTTGTTATATCTGGTATTTAGGGATTATTGAAATGTATTTTTATTTAATTCTGCAATTTACAGTTCCATTGTGGTGCAGAGGAGTGGGAGTCTCAGTGGATTAAATTCTGTTTAAAATGGATTTGGCATGTAGTTTCAAGGTTATGTACTGATTGTTTCTTAGTAACTGGCAGAAGGAGACCACGTTGAATTGTAAATCCTTTCGTAATGTGAAATGCAGTGTTTGTGAACAGTTTATTGCACATTATCATGCTACCAAAACAAACTGTTTTTGGGTTGCCCTACATATATTCACAATGTGATGTAGTAGTGGCATGTGATGCAAGAAAGCAAGTGCAGCATTAGCCAAAAAAAAAAAAAAAAAACACCATTCCCTCCAAATGCCTGTCCAATTCCTCCTTAAATTTATTCAACCTATCAACTGTCGTTTCCACAACCTATCGTTGTGGAAACGACAGATGGAAGTTTGTTCCAGCAATTAACCATCCGCTGGCTAAAGGCAAATTTCCGCACATCTATTCTACATCTGTCTTTTCTTAATTTGAATTTAGGCCCCCTTAGTTTCGTAATCTGAACAAGTGGAAGGATTCCATTAGAATTCAGCGTGCTCAACCCATTCAAGGCCTTATACACCTCAATCAGATCACCGCGCAGGTGCCTAGTCTCCAGCCACTGCAATTTGCAGAACTTAAGCCTCTCTTGGTAAGAGGATCCCTTCATTCCCCTCACCAATCTTGTTGCCCTTCTCTGTACACGCTCAAGTAAATCTACATCCTTCCTAAAATGAGGCCTCCAGACCTGTACGCAGTACTCAAGGCGTGGCCTGACCATTGCCTTATACAGAGGGACAATCACCTCCTGTTCCCTGCTAGCAAAATTCCTATATATCATTGACAAAACCCCATGACCTGATCTGGCAGCCTGTCTGCATTGCTCAGAAAACTTCATATCTGACTGCACAATTACTCCCAGGTCTTTTTCATTTTCTACTACCTTAAGTGTAGTACCACACAGTTGGTACGTTTCTCTGGGGTTACTTCTACCCATATGCAGTACTTTGCATTTGTCAAGGTTAAACTTCAGTTTCCACTTCTTAGCCCATCTGCCCAAATTATCTAGATCCTGTTGCAGTAGCAAACTGCCATAACTGTCATTAACAACCCTGCCAACCTTTGTATGATCTGCAAACTTCGACATTAAGCCTGATATACCTTCATCAATATCATTGATAAATATACAAAACAACAGTGGACCTAACACCGAACCCTGTGGGACTCCACTAATAACATTAGTCCAAGAAGAGCAGCACCCATTGATTACCACCCTCTGTCTTCTCCCACTTAACCATCCTTTTATCCATTGTAGCAACTTACCCTTAATACCATTCTGCTCCAATTTGTACAATAGTCTTCCATGCGCAACAGTGTCAAAAGCTTTCCTGAAATCCAAATATATATCAAAATTATTTTTTGCATCCAGTTCCTTTGTGACCACATCATAATATCCTATCAAATTTGTCAGACAAGACTTTCCCTTAACAAACCCATGCTGTGTCTGAACTATTGCTGCAGTCTTGTCTAGATGATCCTGCAATGCATCTTTAACCAGTGACTCCATTATTTTACCCGGAACAGAAGTTAAACTAACTGGTCTGTAATTACTCGTGCCACCCTTCGATTCCCCTTTGTGAACTGGGGATACATTTGCACATCTCCAGTCCGTGGGAACCTCCCCTGAGTCCAAGGATGCTCTCATAATTATGGCTAAGGGTTTGCTTAGTTGCTTTGCCGCCTCCTTTAATATAACTGGATAGATCCCATCCACCCCAGGTGCTTTTCTTATGTTCAACTTCAACAATTTCTCCTCCACTTTGCTTTCATTAAGCAAAGTGGAGGAGAAATTATTACAAAATCATTAAGTATCCTGCTACAATTTGATAACCTTCTGCCATTTTCAAACCTTAATAATTCCTCATGTGTGAATGTAGATACAAAATACTCATTCAGTTTGTTTGCTATCTGAGCAGGATCATCAACAGTTGAACCATCAATGTCAAGTGGACCAATCAGATTCATCCCCTTCCTTTTAGAGTTTATATAAAGAAATCCTTGCTGTTTTTCTTAGCATCTTTTGCCAAGGATTTCTCGTAATCTGCCTTTGCCCGCCTAACCTCCTTTGTGACCTGATTACAGACTAGCTTATATCTGCCATAGGCTTCTGAGTCGTTTGATAAATTATATGCCTCCCATGCATTTTTCTTCTCTGTTACGAGTCTCATTAGTTCATTTGATAACCATTTAGGCCTAAACCTTGAACAATATTTCTTAATAGGTATGAAACTTTTAGTAGCATCCACGATTAATTCCTTGAATGCTTCCCACTTAGAATTTACTATTAGTAACATCGTCAGTTTATTCCACTGTACAGAATTTAAAAACTGTCTGAGACCACTGTACTCACCTTTACGGAAGCAAAAACTCTTTCCTTTACCCCTGATGGTAATTAAATCTTTAAGTAAATCCCACATCAGTACACTGATCACTGCCAACTAGTGGTTCCTTTATCTGCAAATGCAACTGAGGATGTGATGAGCACACCCTCATAGTTGTTGTCTTGAAGCTTATTGCCATTTCTTCAGAATACAATAAGAATCTTCTATAACTGCCAAAGCAGCTAAACAGCATAATATCACTATGAATATTGAATGAGCATAGGTTACTGGATAATGAGTGATTATAAGTAAAATAGGGAATATTATACTTAATAGGAAAATTATCTGAATATAGGAAAACCATATTTTAAAATATAGTTCACACGTTGAATTTTGAAGATATTTTTGTATAACTGAGTGGTCAGCATGGGGGCACAGTAATACATCTGTCTGAGTTGAATGTGGGTCAGGCTGATGCGATTGCCTAAATACAGTAACACCCTTGTATTTTCTATCTTGTAAACTCCTTGAATCCTATGTGGCTATGTTACAGTATGAACAAAAAAAATTTTTTTATTTTTTAGTGCTGCTTGGAATGATTAACTATATGTCACTTGGATTTTATATCATTGGTTTGTGTAATTTATTTTTAGACATACTGAAAAATTGGCAAGTAATGGCTGCTGCAGTGTGGCTGGATAAAGAAAATATAACTCCTCGTCATCAAATTATAAATGGTAAGGTTTTTTTTTTAACTGAGGGTTTAGCACAAAAAGACAAGTCTTTTGAAAACTAAAATTTAATTTAAGATAACAAAAGTTAAAGTGAAATGATACCCATAATGCAAAGTGTGGTATCTAGAGTTTCAAATTTGAACAACATGAAACAGTTTTAAAGTGGTACTGGAAATCTGAGAATGAATGTGAAGTTCAAATAGTGCAGATGAATTTTTCACAAACCATGAAGAACAATTTCAAGAATTTTGTAATAAATTTGAGACATTTACTGTGCAAGGTTTGGGAAGTCTTATTTGTCAGCAATTGAGAAAAATTCTGATATGGTATTGCAGCAGTTTGTATGATCATGAAAATCTGCAAGGATGGAGAATACCTGCCATTCAGTTGTTTACTGGTATTAATAGTGCCTAGAAGCAAAAGATGGACAACTTGATCATCTGCGCTAGTTCACCATATGTCACACACTATTATTTCTGCACACCCAGTAATAATAGTTTTTGATGTCTAATTTTATTTCCTAAAATATGTGCACATCTTTTTTGAGACACTGTATGAGAGACAGCAGTATAAATAGGCCATTTGCAACAGTGAGGCTTTCCTTGCGACGGGTTCTGAACCCGAGGTACAGAAAGAATTCTCAACATTTAAATTCAATCTGATATGCAGACTAGCATTGCTAATAATGAAATGAGTTGGATGCTTCTGATAGCTACAGGTAGTCTCATAAAATTGCCTTGATAGCACAGACACCTTTCCCCCATACCAGTTATAAGAATAGTGTTTTGGATAGCTTCTTTTTACAATCTTGACGTGCAGCAAGTTGCTATGTACTTGGAAGACATAGGTACCCTGTTTGTGCTACAACCTGGTTTTGACGGGTAGTGTCCATAACTGATTTAATGGAAGTCTCCACTGAATCTTTGAACTAGCTTTTTATTGAAATGAGAGTATGGTGCACAGTATAGATGATTAAATCAGCACCTTTTGTAACAAGTTAGTTTTCTTAGGTGTATGCATTTTGTTCTGATTTTAAGCTCTGGATTCTAGTTTAGCATTACAATTTCTAAACTACAAATTTTTGTTTATTTTGAAATATAATTTTCATTTTAATTTTTTTAATTTAACCTTATACTTCAAGTTAAATTCATTTTATGGTTGTTGTGACTATAGAAATAATGCTTTATTATATAAATTTATTTTAAGATAAGCACCATTTATTCAATTGTGTTGAAAGTTTTGCTGTTTTAATGTTATATATGGGATTGTGGTTAAACTTAATTTTTTTTTCAGATTTCAATGTTATATGAAGAATTTGAGTAACACTGTGTTATGATGGATAATCATGCAACTTTCCCAGGAATCTGATTATTGATTTTTTTGTCATCATTGATTTACTGGTTTTCATTTGGCTTTTTGAGTTTGTCTTAGTTTATTTTGCTTCATGTTCAATTTATTTAACATAATGAGTTATATATTTAAACTTTCTTATTTTTCTACTTTTCTTTTCTTTCTTCATTTCATGTAGGTTGGCATCTTGCACAATGAACACTTCAGCCTTCTATACCTATTGGCATATACTCTAGTTTCACACACAGTGTATTTTAACTGGCACTCTAGCAGCATAGTGCATTGAAGGTGTTTGTTCATATTCCATTTCTACATGAGTTATAATCCACCTACATGGAAATTCTTTTTATATCAATCTCTACTCTCATTTATGTTCTTGATTTTATCCTTTAAAATTTTATGATCAAAAAGCTGTGGGCACTAAGAAATTCATACTCTTAGGATGTACTGAATGAAGAAAATATAAATTCTAACAAAAGAAACCTGATGTAATATGAACAGAATAATGGCAGTTTTTCAAAAAAAAAAAAAAAAATTGATCACTCATCTAAAAATATGTTTTTGGATATCTAGGATAATGTGTAAGAGCTTTACAACACCAGGTAAAGCTGATACCATACTCTATTACTGCAGTACTCTTAACTCTCATTTTTCATCAGAGTTTTTTTGTTAACCTTTTTAAATTGTGTCCATAGTTTCTATAGGGTTTAAATCCAGCAAATTACTAAGCCAGTGTAATGTTTTGTCATGTTTGGATGACAAAAAAGTTAACATTCTTTGCTTGGTGAAGCTGGGCAGGGTCATCTTTGAAATTTAATGATACTTCATTGAACATCTGTCTAGCTGAAGGTATCATTTAAGAAAAATGTGTTTTTGTATGTTATAGCTTTAGCAGTTCAGTCTTTCCATAGGGTTGGCTGAAAAATGCTATCCAGACCAGTGCATTGGTAGGAACTTCATGGTTTTGATTATATGAGAAGCATGTGGAAATCAACTGCAAAAAATTTTTATAGCAGTTATTGCCACTTAGATTGATTTTTCTTCCATCACTAAGCAAAACTTTGTCATTCTTCTTCAAACTAATATTGGTGCTGCTGTAATGCATGTTTGCTGCTACTCTTCCTTCAACATTCTCCTTACAATTCTGCAAATTTTTTTTCTCTTCCTTTCCACTGTTTGGCAAAACTCTATAAGAACAAGAAAATCTGTTTTGAGTGCATGTATGGGAAAGGTAGTTACTTGCTCTTGGAACTGACATGTTATTTCTTTTGCATTTACCTACTCTTTTGCTGCAACCCGTTCCCATTTCTTGCATTTTCTTTAATTGACATGAATATTTTGTGTTGTGTATTCCAACAACTTCATCAATTTCAGTGTTAATGCATGTTTGCTGCTGCTCTTTTATAGTTAGTAGTAGTATAATTTTAGTAGCCTTCCAAGGAGTAATATTAATTTTTGTTTCCATTCCTTCACTAATTTTGAAGTGCAAAGTCACTTATAATATTAAAATTACAGGATCCACTTGAAAACAGAATCACTCTCTATGATGGTTCAGAACAGTCTTTGAATGCATACAATTTCCCTTGGACTACTTACTTATGCAGAGGATTAAAAATGGAATGTGACTAATGCCCAATAAGTTTCCATATCCAAATGCTTAAAGGCACCATTCAGAGTAGTTCATGATAATATTTGGAAAAAGCCTTGAAAACCAGATTTATCATATTAAATATTTGAATTCCCTGGTTATAAACTAAATGTTTATTGTCAAAGATATACATACCAACAGTTAAGTACAATATATGAAGGCAAAGCCTTTGCTGCCTTAAAAATGGCTAGGGGATTGATATAATAGATGTATCAACTGGCAAGGAGAAAACTGACACTGAGATATCCAATATCTGCATGTCAGGGGTACAGTGAGTTAGTATAGAGATAGTGGTGTTTTTTTTTTTTTTTTTAATATAAAAACCCAAAGCATAAGGTGTATTGGAACCTGTAGTAGTTGTTACTGTGCTTTCATTGAAGGTTGAAAAGATGAAAGAAAATACTAGATAGTAGTTGACATTAGACTTGAATTTCTGTAGATTGTAATTTTCGGGGAAATACACATGAACAGTGTTACATGAATATAAATACACGAGCATGATAATGAAACCAAAGAATAGCAATGGTATACTTAAAAATAGCAGAGAAGGCATAATTCAAATAGAAGACTACTATAAAGAATTATATAAGGACCGAGGGAATGATGCCAGCAGTGGGGAAGATGGATCACAAATTAGCAATACATATGACATACCCGATATCCTTCCTGATGAGGTAGAACATGCACTGAAGAAAATGAAGAATCAGGAAGCCCCGAGTGAAGATGAAGTTACTGTAGAGCTGTTAAAATTGGGAGGAAGAGATAACACAGAAACTGGCAAGACTACACAAAATATATTAGGAAAGGTGTGCTGCCTAAGGAGTGGAATAATGCAATCATAATTTTGCTGCATAAGAAAGGAGATAAATCAGAAATTGGAAATTATAGACCAATTAGCTTAGCTTGTTGTCCCATATCTATAAGTTCTTCACAATGGATATTACTAACAGATTAGAAAAAATATTGATTAGAATCAACCAAAAGAGCAAACTGGCTTTATGACAGGATTCTCAACTATGGATAACCTTCACATAATATCACAGCTAATGGAGAAAGCAAATGAATATAAAATACCATTATGCCTGGCATTTGTGGATTATGAAAAGACATTTGACTCCATACAGCATAAGGCAAAGTTTCGGGCACTGGAAAGAAAAGGCATAAATATCTCATACATTATGATTTTGAAGAAAATATATGAGAAAGCTACCTCCTTTATTAGACTAGACAAAGATGGTAGCAAATTTAAAATTGAGAAAGGAGTTTGTCAAGGAGACAATATCTCTGAAGTTGTTTACTGCTTTCAGAAGATTAGACTTGTTGCAGAAAGGAGTCAATGTGAATGGAAAGTATCTAAAATATTTGCAATGAAGAATGGAACAAATTATATTAGAAGTCAGACTGTCAGATAAGAAGAGAAACCAGGATTAGGCAGCAAACACAAATAAGGGACATTTTATCGAAACTAAAGAACTGAAATGCACTTGGGCAGGACACATAGCTCAAAGACATGATGACAGATGGACCAAGAAAATAACAGAACGGTACCCAAGAGGAGCTAAAAGAAAACCTGGAAGACAACAATGGCGATTCATTCATACAAGAATAATTTTACTGACACGATCTGAGCAGACATTGACATAAGAAGATTTAAAACAGTAATCCAACCAAGTAAAAGAAGAATAGAAATTTTGCAGATCATCCCATATTGCATTCTTGTAATTTATTGTAAACAACACAAGGCTGAGAATGGCCACGAGAGGAAGGTTCTGTTGGAGAGAAACCATGACCAGGTTATGCTTTGAGGTGCACCCACCCACCTCAACTGTGTACTTGAAAGGGTTGTTTGTGAGAAAAAGATCAGAATTTGGCTTCACTGTTAGGATTGCCTGGTATTCTGGTAGGTAAAATTTGTGCAAAGTCATTAGTAATTGCAAAAACTTCAGCATCTTGATCAGCTGGATCATGCGACTATAAAATGGAAGCCAGCTGGAGTTGTAAACATTAAAATTACCTCACTGTTAGGAAAGTTGGACTGAAGAAAGTCAAGTTTCAAAGAGAGGATGTCAGAGAGTTCCAAGTGATTAGTGGAGTTGGGAGAAGGATAGCAGGCAACAGACGAACTTAATTTAACTTAAAATAATCTATCCCTCTATCAGAATGGGATAGAGGTATTTTAAGCCAGAGATCGAAAAGAAGAGATTACAAATTACTAAGTCTCTAACAAGAGCAGACATATGCACAAAAACTACCTTTTGAAGCTAAAGGAATTGTAAAGCAATTAATTAGGATAACTAGGTTGTTAATTAGGATCTGGAGAATGTTGTTGATATTGATAGTTCAACTGTTGATGATCCTATTCAGATAGCTAACAAACTGAATGAGTATTTTGCATCTACATTTACACATGGGGAGTTATTCAGGGAGGGGAATGCCAGAGTTGTATTAAACTCTGGCAGTGAGCTAAATGAGTTTGTAATAACTGAGAGCAAAGTGGAGCAGAAATTGTTGAAGATAAACATAAGAAAGGCACCTTGGGTGAATGGGATCTATCCAGTTATATTAAAGGAGGCAGAAAGGAAGTAAGCAAACCTTAACCATAATCATGAGAGCTTCCTTTGACTCGGGAGAGGTATCATTGGAACTGGAGATGTGCAAATGTGACCCCAATTCATAAAGGAGGACCAAAGGGTGACACAAGTAATTACAGACCTGCTAATTTAACTTCTGTTCTGGGGAAATTAATGGAGTCACTAGTTAAAGAAGCACTGCAGGATCATCTAGACAAGACTTCAGTTATAGTTCAGACACAGCATGGGTTTGTTTAGCATTAGTAGAGGCATTTGATGCAAGAAAGCAAGCTTATGCAGCATCAGCCAAAAAAAAAAATAAATAAAATAAATAAAAAATAACCACTTCCACTTCACCCCTCTGTTTGTTTGAAATACCTGTCCAGCTGAGCCTTAAACTTATTTAGGCTATCAACTTCCACGACAAGGGATGGAAGTCTGTTCCACCCTCTGGCTAAAGGCAAATTTCCTCATGTCTATCCTACATCTGTCTTTCCTCAATTTGAATTTATGCCCTCTCAGGTGATTATTCTGAGCAAGAGGAAGAATCCCATCAGCATTGAGCATGCTAAAACCATTCAAGGCTTTATACACCTCTATCAGATCACCTCGCTGGTGCCTAGTCCCAGACACTGTAATTTGCAAAACTTAAGCCTTTCTTCGTAAGAGCTCCCCTTTGTTCCATTCACTAATCTTGTTGCCCTTCTCTGTACTCGTTCCAGCATCTCTACAGGGTGTTTCAGTTAAACGTTTCAGAACTTCTAAGAGGGGTAGGGTACATCCGGACAACTCTAAATCATATACCAATGGGCAGAATCGAAAATTCTGAGCTTTAGTGCAGGGAATCTTAATTTCGCACAAGAACGCCAAGTTAGTAGGATGGATGATTACACGAACACAGAGTTAGCCGATATGCATTTGGCGTACGAGGCTGCAAATTGTAGTGGGCCAGCCGCACAGCGTTTGTACGCGGAACGATATCCGACGAGGCGTATTCCCAGTCATAATTTCTTTGCAATACTGCACCAGAGGTTAGCTGAGAGAGGTTCATTTGAAAGAGTTGACAGGGACAGGGTAAGAACAGCACGGACTCCAGCCGTCGAACAGAATGTGCTGCAGCATGTACAGGGGAATCCAAGAACGAGTACACGAAGTCTAGCAAACGCAGTCGGGGTTTCCCATTGCAGCGTCTGGAGGATTCTCCGAGAACAAGACATGCATCCGTTTCACGTGCAGCGTGTCCAGACACAGCAACCGGAGGATTATGCACCTCGTATTGCTTTTGCACAGTGGTACCTTGGAAAATGTGCTACAAATCCCCTTTTTCCTGCTGAAGTGTTGTTTTCCAATGAGGCATCCTTCACAAGGGAAGGAATTTTCAACACGCATAACGACCATATCTGGGCGGTCAGGAACTCGCATGCAATACGATGTCGTGCAGCACAGATTCGATTTTCGGTCAATGTATGGGCCGGTATTATGGGAGATCACCTCATCGGACCTTACCTATTACCGTGTCATCTAACCGGACCTATCTACTTGATCTTTCTGCAGCAAGTATTGCCACAACGTTTGAGAGATGAACAGATTTCTGTATCGACACAACACACAATGTGGTTCCAACACGATGGAGCCCCTGCCCATTATAGCGGAGGTGTTCGTAACTACCTGGATGTCACATTTGGTCAACAGTGGATCGGACGTGGTGGGCCCGTGCGTTGGCCTGCTCGGTCACCCGACCTATCATGTCTTGATTTTTATTTCTGGGGTCATATGAAATCGCTAGTTTATGACACCCCTGTTGACAATGCTGAGGAGCTGGTTGCAAGAATCGCAGTAGCTGCCGAAGAAATTCGAAATTCGCCTGGAGTATTCCAGAATGTTCGGATGTCCATGCGTCGGAGATGTGAGGCGTGCATTGTAGCCCGTGGAAGAAACTTCGAACACTTACTTTAATCCATGTACCTTTTGCTTCTTTTCATGTATTATTAAAACGATTTCTCACTTACGGTCTCTTTTCTTTATGGTGCTTCTGTGTACAACACCGCTTCGGAAAGCATTTCTGACCCCACATTGCTATATGATTTCGAGTTGTCAGGATGTACCCTATCCCTCTTAGAAGTTCTGAAACGTTTAACTGAAACACCCTGTATATCCTTCTTGAAATGAGGCCTCCAGAACTGTATACAGTACTCTAGGTGTGGCTGACCGTTGCATTATACAAGGGAATAATCACCACCTTATCCCTGCTAGAAAAATTCCTATATATCATCGACAATACACCATGAGCTACTCTTGCAGCCTATCTACACTGCTCAGAGAACTTCATATCTGCCTGCACAACCACCCCCAGGTCCCTTTCATTCTCTACCACTGTCAGTGTAGTACGACAGAGTTGATACGTTGCTCTGGGGTTGCTGTTTCCCATATGTAGTAATTTACATTTGTCAATGTTAAACTTCATTTGCCACCTCTCAGCCCATCTGCTCAACCTTTCCAGATCCTGTTGCAGTAGCGTAGTGTCCTTGACAACCCTGCCAACCTTCGTATCGTCTGCAAACTTGGACATTAAGCTTGATATACCATCATCAGTATCATTTATAAATACAGAAAACAATAATGGACCCAATACTGAACCCTGAGGGACTCCACTAATAACATTAGTCCACAATGAGCAGTGTCCATTGATTACCACTCTGTCTTCTCTCCCTCAACCATCCCTTTATCCATAGCAGCAATTTGCCTGCAATGCCACACTGCTCCAATTTGTGCATCTTCCATGTGCAACAGTATCAAAAGCCTTTCTAAGATCCAAGTATATAATATCAAAGTTATTCCCTGCATCCAGTTCTTTTGTGACTGCATCATAGTATCCAATCAAATTGGTCAGGCAAGACTTCCCCTTAACAAAACCATGCTGTGTCTGAGCTATAACTGAAGTCTTGTCTAGATGATCCTGCAGTGCTTCTTTAACCAGTGCCTCCATTAATTTTCCAGGAACAGAAGTTAAACTAACAGGTCTATAATTACTTGTGTCGCCCTTTGATCCTCCTTTATGAATTGGGGTCACATTTGAACATCTCCAGTCCATGGGTACTTCCCCTGAGTCCAAGGAAGCTCTCATAATTATGGCTAAGGGTTTGCTTACTTCCTTTGCTGCCTCCTTTAATATAACTGGATAGATCCCATCCACTCCAGGTGCCTTTCTTGTGTTTATCTTCAACAATTTCTCCTCCACTTTACTCTCAGTTATTACAAGATTCTCTAGCTTACTGCCAGAGTTGAATACACCTCTGGCATTCCCCTTGCCGAATAACTCCTCATGTGTGAATGTCGATGCAAAATATTCATTCAGTTTGTTAGCTACCTGAGCAGGATCATCAGTTGACCCATCGATATCAAGTGGACCAATCTGATTCATCCCCTTCCTTCTAGAGTTTACATAAGTAAAGAACTCTTTGCTGTTTTTCTTTGCATCCCTTGCCAAAGATTTCTCGTAATCTGCCTTTGCCTGCCTAACCTCCTTCGTAACTTGGTTACAGATCAACTTGTATCTATCATAGGCTTCTGTGTCACGTGTTAATTTGTATGTATCCCATGCATTTTTCTTCTCTACCATATGTCTCATTAGTTCATCTGACATCCACCTAGGCCTAAACCTTGAACAACATTTCTTAGTTGGTATGTAAAGTCTAGTAGCATTCCAAGATGAGTTCTTTGAATGCTTCCCATTTTGAATTTGCTGTTGGTAACATCATCAGTTGGTCCCACTGCATAGAATTTAAATACTGTCTCAGTCCACTGTAGTTGCCTTTACGAAAAGCAATAACCCTTCCCTTTACCCCCTGCTGGTAGTTACCTCTTTGAGGTAACATCCCACTTCAGCACACTGTGATCACTGCCACCTAGTGGTTCATTTATCTGCAGAATTCTTAATGCATGAAGAAATCACTACTGATAATCAAATCAAGAGTATTACTCCCTCTAGTTGCCTCCCGAACATGCTGAATGTAAGAAAACAATCATCCAATAAATCCACAAAAGCCTTGCTAGTGTGTGACGTGACCAGCCCCCAAATTCCAGTCAATATCTGGGAAATTAAAATCCCCCATTATAAGACTCTCTGATTTACTGGCCCACTCTATTTCCCTGTTCCCTGTACAGTTTCTTATTATACTCATCAGAGTCATTAGGCCTATAGCACACTCCTACTCTCAATTTTGATATCCCAATGCTTATGTCACACCAAACTGACTCGACACTGCACTGTCCAGCAATGTCAACTGGCTTCACTTCCTTGGATTTTATGTATTCCTTAACTAATAGCATAACCTCTCCTCCCTTCCTATCCTGTCTATCCTTTCTGTAGACATTGTACTCCCCAAATTCCAGTTCTGCATTCCTTATATCTGTGTGACACCACATCTCTGAAATCTCGGGGAAGTCTTGTCTCACCAATTTGATTGGATACTATGATTAGGTATCTAATCAAAGGAACTGGATGCAAAGAATAATTTTGATATCATATACTGGATCTTAGGAAGGCTTTTGGTACTGTTGCACATGGAAGACTGCTGTACAAATTGGAGCAGTGTGGCATTGGAAAATTTCTGTTATGGATAAAGGGAAGGTTGAGTGGGAGAAAACAGAATGGTAATCAATGGACACTGCTCTTTGTGGATTAATGTTATTAGTGGAGTCCCCCACGGTTCAATGTTGGGTCCTTTGTTGTTTTCTGTATTTATTAATGATATTGATGAAGATATATCAGGTCAAAGTTTGCAGATGATGCAAAGGTTGGCAGGATTGTTAATGACAGTATGTCATTGCATCAGGATTTAGAAAAGTTGAGCAGATGGTCTGAGAGGTGGCAGCTAAAGTTTTACATTGACAAATGTATAGTACTGCATATGAGTAGCATAACCCCAGAGTAATGTATGAACTATGTGGTACTACACTCGGCGGTAGAGAATGAAAAAGACCTTGGAGTAATTGTGCAGTCAGATATGAATTTTTCTTAGCAGTGCAGATGGTCTGCAAGAGTAACTCACGGTATCTTGTCAATGATATACATGAATCTTTCTAGCAGCGATAAGGAAATGATTATCCCCTTGTATAATGCAGTGGTCAGGCCACACCTTGAGTACTGTATACAGGTCTGGAGGTCTCATTTTAGGAAGGATGTAGAGCTGCTGGAACAAGTACAGAGAAGGGCAACAAGATTAATGAATGGAACAAAGGGTTGCTCTTATGAAGAAACGCTTAAGGTTTGCAAATTACAGTGTCTGGTGACTTAGGCACCTGTGAGGTGATCTTATTGAGGTGTATAAGGCCTTGAATGGTTTGAGCATGCTCAGTGCTGATGGAATTCTTTCTCTTGCCCAGATTAAATTAAAATTGAGGAAAGACAGTTGTAGAATAATGTGTGGAAATTTGCCTTTAGCCAACGCGTGGTTGATTGCTGGAACAAACTTCCATCTGTTGTAGAAGTTGACAGCTTAAATAAATTCAAGACAGAACTAGACAAACATTTGGAGTGAATGGATCGGTGAAATGGGAATTATTTCTTTTTTTTTTTTTTTTTTTTTTGGCTGATGCTATATAAGCTTGCTTTCTTGCATCATATGCCTCTACTAATGGTAATTCTCTACTAATGCCAAGGATAGCAGGCAACAGAGAAATTTGACAGAATTATATAGAGATATTTTAAGCCAGAGATTGAAAAGAGGAGATTCCAAATTAAGTCTCTGACAAGGAATATCAGCAGTCATATTATTATTATTAGCAGCATATGGTGCAAGGAAGCCTAAAGCTTATGCTGCACCAGCTAAAAATAAATTTCTGAATTACCCTGAGAGAGAGAGAGAGAGAGAGAGAGAGAGAGAGAGAGAGAGAGAGAGAGAGAGAGAGAGAGAGAGAGAGAGAGAGAGAGAGAGAGAGAGATAACAAGAATCAGAAGGGAATCACCCAGAAAAAGAAGAATGATGATATCCAGCAAACTACCCTGGGTGTGCCAAGCCCATACTCACCAGATGTGAGCCCCTGGGTTTATATGCAAATGTTTACCCCAGGGACTCATAGTCCTAAGCTGGATATCATCATTCTTCTTTCTTTTTGATTCCCTTCTACTTCTCTCTCTCTTCAGAGTAACTTGGGGATTTTTTTTTTTTTTTTTTTTGATTGGTGCAGTGTAAGCCTCAGGTTTCCTTGTGCCATGTAGCTAATAATAATAATAATAATAAAAAGTATTGTCTTTGAAGCTAAAGGAATCGTACAGCAATTAATCAGGACAACTGAGATGAGCAGTAGTTGAATCAACTAATAATTGGGATTCTGTCAGAAAAACGGTGTGGGGTTTGGCAGAAGTGAAATGGGTATCATTGAGATTAAAACTGATACTACTTATATTTGTTGAAATGAATAAGGAATTGCTTGGATGAACAAGGAAAAGGATTAGATCTTTTCACAGATAAGTGTATTTTTCCACCACTGTTAGTTTAACTATGCATGATACGATTGAATGTCATTAATACAAAGTTCAAGGGACCTAAATTTTGACGTTTTGTAATAAAGAGGTTTCTAGTAATGAGGTCTCCCAAAAGCGTCAATTTTTTTTTTTTTTTTTTTTGGTACATACTATATATCTAAGAAGAATAATATCAAAAATAAATAAAAAAATAAATTAATTTAAATTAATAAATTAAAATAAAATTAATAATAAATACAGAAGCTTTGTCTAACAATACAGTAATGGGATTGTCACATTTTTTAAAAGATTATTTTATTTTTAAGGTAAATTAAGAGAAAAGCAATTAACGGAAATGAAAATATTGTACAGTATATATTTTGATATATATAGAATATTTTTGTATCACAGTAAAAAGAATTATAATCTTAATATAAAAGGAGACATACAAATCATTAAGTTTTTAATAAATTAATCTAATTTAAAAGAATCCAGTGTTGTTTGTCCTGTATGCATACAGCACAGACATTATCAAATGCAATAGTTATTTCTCTATCAATATTACTGCAGGCCAACACATTCTCTGTTATGCTCTATGCATTTTGGGCATCTTTTTTAGATGGCAGCTTGCGTGTGCTTCTTCACTTTTGCTGTTGAGCAGCAGTGCGTAGCACACGCTTCTTGATTAGACCGGGGTTCGAGCCCGTGGCCACGAAATATGGAGGATGTGGAAAGGTCAGGGAATGAACACCGCATATCCCCGGAGCAATATGGCCATAGTTGCTAATGCTCCTAAAAACCAAATAACAACAACTTTTGCTGTCGCTGGTAACAAAATCATTGTTTTGCTTGGTGCACAGCAACTCTAGTGTTGGCATTGCTGTGGTAGCAACTTCATCATCCATCTTTGCAAACTCTTCAAATTTGATAACAAAATTCATATGCTCCTTCAAATTCCCCTATTCCTCAATGTTGCTATCACATTCATCTGCTGGACCGTGTTTTTTTCGATGATGTTCTCTCCAAAGCCCCTCTTTCTGAAGCAGTTGATTATTACACTTGGTGCAATACTGTCCCAAGCAATAACGAGATTATGGATTTTTATGTTCCAATTTGGCTGCAAATTGTTCCCTCCTATGTTGTAGATCAAGAAGCTTATCAAGTGGGCTCTATATACTCTCTTGAGGTTATAAATAATGCCTTGATCCAGTAGCTGCATAAAACTGGTGGTAATGGGAGGTAAAAACAACAGCCATATATTTGTCAATTTAAGTGTCTCGGCAGAATGTGCTGTTCAAGGATCTAGAATCATCAAAACGTTCCTTTATTCTGAAGCCATTCTTTTGTCCACTTTTGATAACCAACATTAAAAAATTTTGACTATAAGCCAACTTCTATTGGCCTCATAATCACAGGAAAGTTGGTTAACTTTTATAAAATATCTTGGCTTGGAAAACTTAACCAATCACAAGTGGACAATTTTGTACTGCCATCTGAATTGCAGCATAACAGAAGAGTGAGTCTTTGTTTACTTAATTTTTCACCATGAGAAGATCTCCTCGAACATAAAATGTTTTATTTGGCAGCAAATTATAAAATAAACCTGTCTCGTCAAGATTAAAAATATCCTTCCCTCATATTTTTCAAGAATGAGCCATGAATGTGATAGCAACTTTGAGGAATAGAGGAATTTGAAGGAGCACAAGTCAACAAAGAAAAGGCTACCCAGAACACAACCAGTGTTCTGTGTAGCGTTTTCTTTGTTGACTTGCTGTAAACATTTGCAAAGCCAAGTTATTCCTGTCTTTAAATCTTTGGAGCTAGGCACTGCTGCATTTGAAGTCACTAATTCCATTTTGCTGAGCTAGATAATTCGAACTTTTCTTGAAAAATTGGACCACTAGTTCCTTGGACCAGGCAGAATGCGCTGGTCCAAGGAACTAGTAGTTGTTGGTGACTATTGTCAGGGAAATGGGAAACATGCTTTGTAAAAAGGATAGGTGGAACAGACCAGTATGTCTGCCAGGGGCAAAGGTTGATGACATTGTAGAGCAGATATCATCTTTTAAGGGCACAAAAGGTGATATAGTTGTACACGTTGGCACCAATGATATCAAGAGTAGGAGACTGGCAGAATTGCTTAACAAGTACAGGTCACTGTTGGAAAAAAGCCATGAAATAGGGTTGAATTTGAAAGTGTCTGAAATTCTGCTCAGACACGATAGGAGGGAGTATATGATGAGAGCCTTGTCGATCAATTCGGCCCTGGAAAGATTGTGCAAGGCTCAAGGGGTAGAATTTTTTTCAGCCTGGACTGCACTTGTTAACAGGAGGGATTGCTTCTACAGGGATGGGATACACTTAAATAGAAAGGGTGCAAGAATATTTGCTGATGCTATCGAGGCAGTGTTAGGTGGGTCAGAAAACTGCGAGCTTGGGAGGAGACAAAGACGAATAGATTAACAGTAGCCACTGGCAGAGGTGAAAGAGATTCTTGCACTGCTTCTATTGGAATGAGCAGAAACCTGAAAAACAAGATGCAGGATATTTCAGAGACTGCCGGGAGTCATTGTGGTACAAATAAACACATGGGTTGTGTTAGGGTAGCTAAGAATAAGAATAGGTACATGTATACTTGCGTGTACACCAATGCTAGGAGTTTAGTAAATAAATTTGAATTTGAGGTATTGCTCAAAACATCAAAGGCAGATATTGTTGGGATATCAGAGACGTGGTGTCACACATATAAGGAATGCAGAACTGGAATTTGGGGAGTACAACGTCTACAGAAAGGATAGACTGGATAGGAAGGGAGGAGGGGTTATGCTATTAGTTAAGAAATACATAAAATCCAAGGAAGTGAAGCCAGTGGACATCGCTGGACAGTGCAGTATCGAGTCAGTTTTGTGTGACATAAGCATTGGGAGATCAAAATTGAGAGTAGGAGTGTGCTATGGGCCTAATGACTCTGATGAGTATAATAAGAAACTGTACAGGGAAATAGAGTGGGCCAGTAAATCAGAGAGTCTTATAATGGGAGATTTTAATTCCCCAGATATTGACTGGAATTTGGGGGCTGGTCACTCACACACTAGCAAGGCTTTTGTGGATTTATTGGATGATTGTTTTCTACATCAGCATGTTTGGGAGGCAACTAGAGGGGGAGGAATACTCTTGATTTGATTATCAGCAGTGATTCTTCATGCATTAAGAATCGGAAGATAAATGAACCACTAGGTGGCAGTGATCAGTGTGCTGAAATGGGATTTACTCAAAGAGGTAACTACCATCAGGGGTAAAGGGAAGGGTTATTGCTTTCGTAAAGGCGACTACGGTGGACTGAGACAGTTTAAATTCTATGCAGTGGGACCAACTGATGATGTTACCAACAGCAAATGCAAAATGGGAAGTATTCAAAGAACTTATTTTGGAAGCTACTAGGCTTCACATACCAACTAAGAAATATTGTTCAAGGTTTAGGCCTAAATGGATGTCAGAGAACTGATGAGGCATATGGCAGAGAAGAAACATGCATGGTGTACATACAAATTAACACGTGACACAGAAGCCTATGATAGATACAAGTTGATATGCAACCAAGTTACAAAGGAGGTTAGGCAGGCGAAGGCAGATTATGAGAAATCCTTGGCAAGGGATGCAAAGAGTTCTTTACTTATGTAAACTCTAGAAGGAAGGGGATGAATCAGATTGGTCCACTTGATATCGATGGTTCAACTGTTGATGATCCTGCTCAGGTAGCTAACAAACTAAATGAATATTTTGCATCGACATTCACACACGAGGGTGCCTTTCTTGTAATAACTGAGAGTAAAGTGGAGGAGGAATTGTTGAAGATAAACACAAGAAAGGCACCCGGGGTGGATGGGATCTATCCAGTTATATTAAAGGAGGCAGCAAAGGAAGTAAGCAAACCCTTAACCATAATTATGAGAGCTTCCTTGGACTCAGGGGAGGTACCCACAGACTGATGAGATGTGCAAATGTGACCCCAATTCACAAAGGAGGATCAAAGACTGACACAAGTAATTATAGACCTGTGAGTTTAACTTCTGTTCCAGGAAAATTAATGGCGGCACTAGTTAAAGAAGCACTGCAGGATCATTTAGACAAGACTTCAGTTATAGCTCGGACACAGCATGGTTTTGTTAAGGGGAAGTCTTGCCTGACCAATTTGATTGGATACTATGATGCAGTCACAAAGGAACTGGATGCAGGGAATAACTTTGATATTATATACTTGGATCTTAGAAAGCCTTTTGATACTGTTGCACATGGAAGACTGCTGCACAAATTGGAGCAGTGTGACATTGGAGGCAAATTGCTGCTGTGGATAAAGGGGTGGCTGAGGGGGAGAAGACAGAGTGGTAATCAATGAACACTGCTCGTCGTGGACTAATGTTATTAGTGGAGTCCCTCAGGGCTCAGTCCATTATTGTTTTCTCTATTCATAAATGATATTGATGATGGTATATCAAGCTTAATGTTGAAGTTTGCAGACGATACAAAGGTAGGCGGGGTTGTTAAGGACACTACTGACACTATGCTGCTGCAACAGGATCTGGAAAGGTTGAGCAGATGGGCTGAGGGGTAGCAAATGAAGTTTAACATTGACAAATGTAAAGTACTACACATGGGAAACAGCAACCCCAGAGCAACGTATCAACTCTGTGGTACTACACTGACAGTGGTAGAGAATGAAAGGGACCTGGGGGTGGTTGTGCAGGCAGATATGAAGTTCTCTGAGCAGTGTAGATAGGCTGCAAGAGTAGCTCATGGTGTATAGTCGATGATATATAGGAATTTTTCTAGTAGGAATAAGGAGGTGATTATTCCCTTGTATAAGGCAATGGTCAGACCACACCTAGAGTACTGTATACAGGTCTGGAGGCCTCATTTCAAGAAGGATGTAGAACTGCTGGAACGAGTACAGAGAAGGGCAACAAGATTAGTGAATGGAACAAAGGGGTGCTGTTACGAAGAAAGGCTTAAGTTTTGCAAATTACAGGGTCTGGAGACTAGGCACCGGCTGAGGTGATCTGATAGAGGTGTATAAAGCCTTGAATGGTTTGAGCATGCTCAATGCTGATGGGATTCTTCCTCTTGCTCAGAATAATCACCTGAGAGGGCATAAATTCAAATTGAGGAAAGACAGATGTAGGATAGACGTGCGGAAATTTGCCTTTAGCCAACGCGTGGTTGATTGCTGGAACAAACTTCCATCTGTTGTAGAAGTTGATAGCTTAAAGAAATTCAAGACAGAACTAGACAAACATTTGGAGTGAATGGATCGGTGAAATGGGAATTTTCTTTTTTTTTTTTTTGGCTGATGCTGCATAAGCTTGCTTTTTTGCATCAAATGCCTATGCTAATTTGTTTCCTTTTTTTTTTATTTTTTTCACTGCTCTACTATCACACACCCCAAGTTGTTTTTAGTTTTTCAGTATTGTAGAAAAGTAGGTAAAGGGATGTTGTATTCCTTTGCAATGTCTGTTTTGCTTCGTTCCATCCTATTAGCCTCTTGTATAATTTTCAGTTTAATTTCCAGTCTTAATTCTGTCTGTTTACGTTTTTGCCACCATAAAACTGCTAGATGAGGTTTAATATAAAGAAATTTTAAATTAATATAAAGACAAGTTCCGAAAAAGACATCAGCTCAGATAAAATGGCACAAAAAATATATTGCTGTATACAATAGCAAAAGACTCTTTGAACTGGGGTAAAAATTGCAACTGACCTTAATCCCTTGGAGAGCAAGGGAATATATATAAACAACTTTGAACTAATTAAGAGTTAATCATTCACTAATTAAGAGTTAATCATTCACAATGATGTTTTTCAGAGTGCAGTTACGTTGTAGCTACCATAAACTGGTTTTGTTTTCACAAATGTAAATTCTAACAAGTCAGTGCCATTATTCATGAAGTAGGCAACTGGGTGGCCAGAGGCAATAATAGTGGCAATAATCGGACAACTGTGCCAAGATTGTATAAAACGTACAAAATAACAATATTTATTTCCCACAGGGTGAAAGCGAACTTTGTACTACATATTAAACAAATTTTGTAATAAACAAATACATTTACATAGAAAAGCCTTTAGGCGCCTCCATAGCCAGGTGGGAAGGAGCAGCAGTGCGTAGCACACGCTTCTTGATTAGACCAGGATTCAAGCCCGTCACCACCAAACATGGAGGATGCGGAAAGGTCAGGAAATGACCACCGCATATCCCGGAGCAATATGGCCTTAGTTGCTAATGCTCCTAAAAACCAAATAACTAACTAAGAAATTCCTTTGCAGAGGAATGGTATGTGCTTCATATAAATGAGCACTTTGTATAAACAGAGTTTGTATTAACAAGATTTTATTATATACAGTGAAACTTCTAACGGACACCTCGTTAACGGACATCTCTCTACAACGGACATTTTCAAATTCCCCAACTCGCCTCCATTGGTTTTAACGTGTTTGCAGCTTCTATCTAGCGGACATTCTCTGTAACGGACGCGGACAGGCAACCTGCACTGTTTCATTTAGATTAGCACTTAATTTGATCTCCCCATAACGGACAGCGGGCGAGCTCACGGCCCTTTTTCTAGGAACGTTTCTTCCACGTATTGCCTCAATCGTGTGTTTATTTTCTATTTCCGATTCTCTGAATTTTATCAAGGTTTACTTCGCGGTTCCAAGAATTTTAAGGCACGTGTAAAACTTCTGATGAATTCGGTGTGTGCAGGGGGGGGGGGGGGGGAATATGATTGGCCTTTCGTCTCCTCAGTTTCAGTTTTCAGTTTTGTTCAGTGTCATGTGAAGTGCACAATGTCTTCTCGTAAACATTTAACTTTAAAAGATAAAGTCGAACTTATTAATGCGTATGATCGGCAAAAAAATAGTGTTCGCAATCTCGCTGCAAAATTCAAAATCGGCAAGACGCAGGTAAGCGACATCCTAAAGGAAAAAAAAAAAATGAACTGCTCAAACAATTTTGGCAACACTGAAATGATCAGGTTCAAAAATCATTCCCGAAAACTGTTGGACTTCAAATTTGTCACGCACGTGCTAAAAAAATTCCCATTAATTGGCCTATTATTAGGGAAAAGGCTTTGGAGGTTGCGAAATCTACAGGAGTAAATGAGTTCAAAGCTTCTGTGGGATGGCTAGACAAGATCAAAACTCGGCATAAAATTTCTTGGAAAACCGTAAGTGGTGAAGGTGGATCTGTTGATACTGGGGTTGTAACAGAGTGGACCGTCAAATTGGAAGATTTATGTCGTGATTTTGAAGCTAAGGATATTTAAAACTGTGTTGAAACAGGGTTGTTTTTTTAAAGCTCTTCCTGAAAACACAGAGTCTAAAAAACGAAAAGTGCCAAGGTGGAAAAATTTCTAAGGAACGCTTGACTGTATTATTGTGTACAAATATGCTGGGAGACTTTGAACAACCTCTTGTTATAGGAAACCCACAAAATCCTCGTTGTTTCAAGGGCATAAAGTTGAATCTTTTGGATGTTGACTGGAAGTCTAATAAAAAAGCGTGGATGACACGACATATCATGAGCGAATGGATAAGTCACTTTAACCAAAACATGATTCGTCAAAACAGAAAAATTATTCCTTTCATGGATAATGCTGGATCTCACCTGCACATTGAATTGTCCAACATTCAAATCATTTTTCTGCCACCAAACACATCTGCAGAGTGTCAGTCCTTGGATCAAGGGATAATAAAAAATTTTAAACTTCACTACAGAAAACGTGTTTTAAGACATCTCATTGCAAACATGAATGATGTAACATGTGCGAGTGACCTTGCAAAGAAAATCAGCATCCTAGATGCGATTCAGTGGATTTCCTCTTCAGTAAACGCAATTAGAAAACAAACTGTCGTGAACTGTTTTGTAAAGTCTGGCTTCTCAAACGCAAAAATTGAAGTTGTGAACAGCAATGTGGAGCACCAAGAAGAACAAGAACTTCAACATCTATTGATAATGTACGATACTTCCGCTACAAGTGACCCTGGCTACAAAGATATAGACTCAAACCTCACTACAGAAGATGGTGCTCTAGATATCAACGACATTATCATCGATATTTTTCAAGAAGTTCCTCATGAGGATGAAGAAATGGAAGGAGGTCATTCTGTCGAAGAACGTATTAACGACGAACCACCGATGAAAATAGAAGATGCGCTCATACAAATCAATCGTTGAAAAATGTTTTTTGCTGCTGAAGAAGATACTGAAGGACTTTCGATGGTTACTTCACTCCAAAGAAATGTTGAAAACAAAATTATCAGCAGGAAGAAGGTGCAGAAGAAAATAAGTGATTACTGTATGCATTTTTCTTAAGATAAAGTCATAATATGCATAGCACAATTGTATGTATATTATTTACAAAAATATTGTGCAAAATCTGTATTTAATTTAATTTTACATTAAACATTTAACGATTTTTCTTTCTCTTGTGTATGTAATTGTATATTATTTACAAAAATATTGTTCAAAATCTGTATATATTTTAATTTAATTTTACATTAAACGTTTAACGATTTTTCTTTCTTTTTTTTTTTTCTCCCTCAGACTTCTTGTTAGCAGACACTTCTCTCTAACGGATACATTATTTAATCCACGAAAAGCAGCGTCCATTGATCACAACTCTCCATCTTCTCCCACTCAACCACCCTTTTATCTATTGTAGCAAAACTTGTCCTTAATACCATTATGCTCCAATTTGTATAGTAGTCTTCCATGCATAACAGTGTCAAAAGCTTTCCCAAAATCCAAGTATATGATATCAAAATTATTTTTTGCATCCAGTTCCTTTGTAACCACATCATAGTATTAAATCAAATTTGTCAGACAAGACTTTCCCTTAACAAATCCATGCTGTGTCTAAACTATTACTGCAGTCTTGTCTAGGTGATCCTGCATCACTTCTTTAAACAGTGACTCCATTATTTTTCCTGGAACAGAAGTTAAACTAACTGGCCTGTATTATTCATGTCACCCTTAGATCCACCTTTGTGAATTGGGGATACATTTGCCCATCTCCAGTCTGTGGGGACTTCCCCTGAGTCCAAGGATTCTCTCATAATTATAGCTAAGAATTTGCTTATTTCCTTTACTGCCTCCATCAATCAGTATAACTAGATGAATCTCATCCATTCTGGGTGACTTTCTTATGTTTAACTTCAACAATTTCTCCTCCAATTTGCACTCAGTTATTACAAAATCTTTTAGCTCCCTGTTACAATTTGATAAATGTCTGGCATTCTCCTCCCTTAATAACTCCTCATGTGTGAATGTAGATGCAAAATACCCATTCAGATTTTCAGCTATCTGAGCAGTATCATATATTTTGTACTATTAGTTACTTTCTGATCTATTTCAAATTTGAAAACTATGCATATTACTACCCACAGTATTAGATATCTTGAGTGAATATTGCATTTTGTCTTTATTATGTGAAATAAGGAATAACAAATCTTACTAACAACTCCTGCAAGACTCCTGTTTATAGAACTTGGGAGAGAACAGCAAGTAACTTTGAATTATAAACAAATGCACAATTTGAAATTTTGTAACATTAGTGCCTGTTATCCCCCGTGCTGTTTTTCCAAGCAAAGTAGTTTTTCTTGAAGAGCTCAAGTACCTTTTAATTTGCCAAAGCAATAAAAAAATCACTTCAGAAACTGTTGTGATAAAAATTTTCTAAATTTAGGAAGCTAAAAATTTCAGATTTTTAATCATTAATTAAAGGATAACACAGGATTGTTACGTTGGAGATACACCTATTTGGTACCGTGGCATCATTACTAAGTTAAGTAAAAATCTGCTCCAGAATAATGCTTAATTATATATATAAATTAAGTAAAATACCTTTTTGTTTTTTTTCTGCATACAGAATTGATTCATATTTGAAAGAATATAATTCAACATTTGAAATGTTAATTGTAAAAAATTATTTCAGTTTACTTATAAAATATTTTTATGAATTAGTAAGGAAGGAAATTTTATCTTTTTATAACTTCCATTTGATTCTATATTTTTTAAGGTAAAGGGGATAGGAATCATTTAAAGTCAGCCCATCATCAGAAGGTGAACAAGAAGTCTCCTCATGTGCCTCGTAAGGCACTTGGTAGTGTAGGTAACACCAAGTTTCCTTCTGAATTCATTGGAAAAACACCACTGTCTCAAAAACAAATTGGAACAGCTTTTTCTGTTCCAGCCAAGAAGATTATCACTAGTGAGGTAATTTAAATTTAATTACAGTATGTTATAAGTTCGTATTTTGTGTTTTTAGAGAGAGAGCAATCATATGTAGTGTTTGTTTATATTTGGTGACAGCCACAATAATTAGTAATAGCAAATGACAAGAAAGCAAGCTTATACACCATCTGCTAAAAAAACTCTTCCTACATCACCTTTTCATCCTTTCCAGTAGGTTATGCAGTTGTTCAATGAATTTATTTATTTTTATTATTTTTTATGAAAACCCCAAACGCGAGAGGTATTAGAACCTATAGTATTAAGTAATGTGCTTGGGTTGGAGGTTGACAAGATGAAAGAAGATATTTGTTGACATTAGACTTGAACTTCTGTAGACGGTAATTTTCAGGAAATACGCACGAAGGAAGGTTGTTTCAGGAAATGAATGAATAAACAAGGAAGATGAAAAGTTGGTACTGTGAGTTTGAAGTTGGACAGTAAATGGATGTTGGCTGGGGGTGACACGTGTTTGGACTGTTTTGAAAGAGAGAACAGGAATTATAGAAGCCAATTCAGAAGAACAGTGCCCATGGAAGTATCTGTAGAAAAGGCATGCAGCAGAAACAGTACGTCTATGACACAGCGAGTGGAGAGACTCTGTTAAAGAAGAGCCATTAATTAACCTAACTGCCCTCTTCTGAATGAAATCTAGAAGCCTGAGAGAGGTTTTGGGGACAACACCCCAGACGTGGGAATAATATTCCATGGTAGGGCAGATTTGTACAGAGTGAACAGCTGTTTGGAAGAAAAGTAAGGCCGAGAGCGAAAGAGAAAACCAAGTTTTTTTAGATGCAGAGGAAGCAATATTTGATGCTTCAAAAGAGATATATCATTTTGCCTAGAAATCGGAGTGTCACCAAAGATAAGCATAGGAGCAGAAGAATCCTTTTTGTGAGATATAAGACAAGACTGAGTTTTAGAAGGATTGAAATCAGCTAAGTTGTCTTTGCCCCACTGGAGACCTGATGGATCGGCATTTTAGGAATTGGTAGCAGATATTCGAGAAGTTGAAGCTGATTGAGCAGGGCAAGGTTTCTCAAAATGTAAAGTGGAATGCAATGTGCTATCATCGGTAAAACTATGGATAGGATTTCTAGTCAATGGAAGAAAGGCATTAAATATACAAGAGGAAAAGAGTGGGGGAAAGAAGTGAACCTTGGGGGACACCAGCATTAGTGGAGAAGTTAGAAGATAGACAGCCATCTACCATCACCCTCAGTGAGCGATCAGAGAGAAAACTGGACAATCAATTACAAAAAACAGTTGGCAAACCATAAGATGGAAGCTTGTTTAGAAAGCCTTTATGCCAAACACGATCGACAGCTTAGCATTAGCATTAGTAGAAGCATATGATGCAAGAAAGCAAGCTTATTCAGCATCAGCCAAAAAAAAAAAAAAGAAAAAAGCACAACCACTACTTCCATTTCACCCCTCCGTTCGTTCGAAATACCTGTCCAGCTGAGCCTTAAATTTGTTTAGGCTATCAACTTCAACAACAAGTGATGGAAGTCTATTCCACAAACCAACTGCCCGCTGGCTAAAGGCAAATTTCTGCACATCTATCCGACATCCGTCCTTCCTCAATTTGAATTTATGCCCTCTCAGGTGATTATTCTGAGCAAGAGGAAGAATCCCATCGGCATTGAGCATGCTCAAGCCATTCAAAGCCTTATACACCTCTATCAGATCACCTCGCCGATGCCTAGTCTCCAGACTCTGTAATTTGCAAAACTTAAGCCTTTCTTCGTAAGAGCAACCCTTTGTTCCATTCACTAATCTTGTTGTCCTCCTCTGTACTCGTTCCAGCAGCTCTACATCCTTCTTGAAATGAGGTCTCCAGACCTGTATACAGTACTCAAGGTGTGGCCTGACCAATGCCTTATACAAGGGAATAATTACATCCCTATCCCTGCTAGAAAAATTCCTGTATATCATTGACAAGACACCATGAGCTACTCTTGCAGCTCGTCTGCACTGCTCAGAGAACTTCATATCTGCCTGCATAATTACCCCCAGGTCCTTTTCATTCTCTACCACTGTCAGCGTAGTACCACAGAGTTGATACGTTGATCTGGGGTTACTGTTTCCCATATGTAGTACTTTACATTTGTCAATGTTAAACTTCATTTGCCACCTCTCAGCCCATCTGCTCAACCTTTCCAGATCCTGTTGCAGCAGCATAGCATCAGTAGTGTCCTTAACAACCCTACCAACCTTTGTATCGTCTGCAAACTTGAACATTAAGCTTGATATACCATCATCTATATCAATAATCATCTATATCATTAGCTCTTTGAGATGTCAAGAGCAACTGCTTGTGTTTCACTGAACTTAACTGCTTGTGTTTCACCGAACTTGTCCATTGAATTTGTCCATAAATGGGTAACATAAGCCGACCGGGCTAGCCGGGTTGGTAAAGTGCCTGCCTGGCAACCCAAAGGTCGCGGGTTTGATTCCCGCCTCGGGCTTGGATCAAAGTACTGCAAAAACCTTGGGAGGTGCATTATGGCCACAGAAGCCTATGCGCCAACAACTACCAAAAAAAAAAAAAAATAAGCCAGAATATCACCAATGGATCAACATTGACGGAATCCATACTGGCGATCGTTGATCAGACGGAAGGTTTCTAGGTAGTTTAAGAGTTGGCGGTTAATTGATTTCTCCAAATCCCTCCCATCCAATTATTGCAATGGGACAATAATTGGATGGGAGGGATTTGTCACCTTTTTTAGGAACTGGCTGAATATGAGCAAATTTCCAAGCAGAAGGAAAAACACCTTTGGAATAAAAAAGTGGCAAAGAATAAGAGTAAGTTCAGGAGCACAGGTTTTTAGAACAAGTGGATAAAAACCATCAGGACTGGGCACTTTCTTATCATCAAGATTTGTCAAAATCTTTCTGACATCCTTTTGACGGAAGACTACAGGGGGCATTGAAAGGAGCGTTTTGGGAATGGTGGGAGGTGTTTTTACCAAGATCATTTATGCATGAGTTGGAAAAAAAAATGGGATGCTAGCAGGCCAGCTTTATTCTTGGCTTAAGTGACAACAGAACCATGTGGTTTTGACAGGTGGGAGCAGAGATGGGCAAAAGTTGTGGCCAATAGCATTTGGCAAGAGACCAGAATGCTCAGCTACCATTAGGGCAAGAAGAAAGTTTTCTACTCTTAGCCTGTTCAAAATCTAGTTTGGACTGATTAATAACTGCTTTACAATTGTTGAGCTTTGGCGTAGGCAGAAAATGAAACTGAAGAATTGGAAACAAGCCAATTACGATATGCAGAATTCTTCTCTTGAAGAGCCTTAGCACATTTATTGGAAAACCAAGGTTTAGATAAAGGACGAGATTTTAAAGTGGAGTGTGGAATAAATTATTCCATTCCTACAATAATAATTTCACTGATGCGATCCTAGCAAACGTTGACATCAGAAGTTTTGAAACAGTAATCTGACCAAGGAAAAGAAGAAAAGACATCTCACAAGTCATCCCATTTTGCATTTTTGTAATGCCAAACAATACGAGGTTGGAAATAGCCATGAGGTAAAGGCTCCATTGGAGAAGAGACAATCACCAAGTTGTGATCTGAGGTGCCTAAAGGATCACTCACATTGACCATGTACTTAGAAGGGTTGTTTGTGAGAAAAAGATCAAGCGTGTTGGCCGTATGCTTAGGATTGTCTGGGATTCTTGTAGATTAATGAACAATCTGTGCAAGGTCATTAGTAATTGCAAAAGCCTCAGCATCTTGACCAGCTGGGTCAGTGTGACTAGAAAATGGACGCCAGCTGGAGTTGTGAACATTAAAATCACCAAGGAAAATTACCTCAATGTTAGGAAAGTTGGACTGAAGAAAGTCAAGTTGTAAAGAGAGGAAGTCGAAGAGCTCCAAGTGATTATTGGAGTTGGGAGAACGGTAGAGACAACAAATGAATTTGACACAATGAGGTAGGGATATTTTAAGCCAGAGAAGATCGAAAAGAGGGGATTCCATATTACCAAGTCTCTTACAGGGAATATCAGAGCGGACATATGCACAAGTACCACCTTTGAGGCGAAAGGAATCGTACAGTGAATAATTTGGGCAACTGAGATGAGCAGTAGTTGAATCAATTGATAACTGAGATTCAGTCAGAAAAAGTACATGGGGTTTGGCAGACTGCAAGTGGAAACTGACATCGTTGATATTAGAATTGAGACCACATATATTTGGGAAGAGAATTAGGAAGTGTTTGGGAGGTTTAGATCTTTTCACAGATAAGCTTACTCTTAGTTTGACAATTCATGGTGTGTTCAATAATAAGAAAAAGTGGGATGTGGACATGCTGTATGAAGTAATGACATTTTTGGATATGGTGTACACGTGGTAAGAATATACCCAGATCCTTGACATAATGTGGCCTCGACAATGCTCCTTGCATACACACTACTCAGACTCCCTTCAGTCACTATCTGGCAGAGTAGAGATAGCAAGATTATACACTAGCTTATCCAGAAGCCTCCTGAAGAGTTACCAATCGGTTCGGTCCAGTGTACTAACTAGCCGCTGGCCTGCGAACACCGTTTTAGAGCTGTACCCTCAAAATGTAAGGAAGGTTGGATCTTGCCATGATGTTCATCATAACCTCAAAAGTAATCAGTCATACTGCATTATGGAAGAGATGGAGAAGGGTTAACTGGAACTTAGCTCTGGAGACTAAACATGGGTTCCACCACTTCAAGCCTCCAATAAGCAAAGTGGTGGTATTGCACCTGTTGATGAGTCATCTACCACATAGTATTGCCTTGTAACACAGAGGGGCGCCACACTCCAACCCCTGCTTACGTTGGTTCATGCCTAAGTGGTCACCCACAGTGTGCATGTGCATGGAGATTATGCCCAGGATTACTAACAGTCCCACCATCGTGAAGGTGCAAGCAGAGGATTTGGCTGTCATAGACTGTCCGGACTTTGCCGAAATTGGGTCCACTTAACTTGAATATCACCCAAATATCAGTTCTATCAGTGTTTTAGACTCCCAGGTAACAAGTACAGCTTGTCCAGCATGTCTCTGACAACCTCAAGGACCAATTTAAATCATCTATGGCCGCAACAATAGATGGAAGTTTGTTCCAACAGTCAACCACACACACTGGCTGAAGGCACACTTTCCACACACATTCTGCAACCATCCTTCCTCAATATGAATTTGTCTCCTTGTGTGAATAGTCTCAGCAAGAGTAAGAATGCCATCAGCGTAGAGCTTGCTTAATCCATTCAAAGCCCAAAGCAAGAAGAAAGGTTACCTCTCAGGTGTCTAGTTTCTGTATACTGCTGTTCACAGAACTGAAGCTCTTTCTTGGTAAGAGTATCCCTTTGTTCCACTCACCAATCTCAGTGCCCTACTCTGCACCTATTCCAGTAGCTCTCCATCCCTCCTAAAATGAGGTCTCCAGAATTATGTATGCAGTACTCAAGATGTAGTCTGACCATTGAGTAATCCAATGTAAAATCACTTGCTTATTGCTGCTAGCAAAATTCCTGTGTATCATTGACAAAACCCCATGAGGTGTCTTGGCAGCCTGTCTGCACTGCTACTTAGAAAATTTCATATCTTATTGCTCAATTACCTCTAGGTGTTTTTCATTTACAATAATCTTAGTGTAGTGTCTCACAGTTCTGTAGCCGAGTGGTCAGGTGTGAGGGTGCATAAGTACAGATGCCTTGAGTGACTGGGGTTCAAGCCCATGACGTTAAATACGGTGCTGTTTCTTGTATTCTCTATATCTTGTGAACTCCTCTGACTCTGTGGGCATCCTGGAATATAAACATAAGATTTATTTATTTAATCTGGGATTACTGCTACCCATATGAAGTACATTGCATTTGTCAATGTTCAAATTAAATTGTCATTTTTCAGCCCATCTGCCTAACTTCTCTAGATTTTGTTGCACTAATCTACCCTAATTACTGTCATTTATCATTCTGCCAACCTTTATATCATCTGCACACTTAGACATTAAGCCTGATATACTTTCATCATTATCATTAGTGAATATAGGAAATAGCAATGGGCTTAGCTGTAAGCCCTGACTCCACTAATAACATTAGTCCACAAAGAGCAGTGTCCATTGATAACTAAACTGTCTTCTCCTACTCAACCACTTTTTATTCAGAGCAGCAACTTGCCCTCAATGCCACACTGTTCCAATTCATGCAGCAGTATGAAAAGCTTTCCTGAAATCCAAGTATACGATGTCAAAAGTATTTTTTTGCATCCAGTTCCTTTGTTACTGCATTATTGTATCCAATAAAATTGGTCATACAAGACTGCCCCATAAAGAATCCATGCTGTAACTTCAGTGTAATGGAATTTCTGTCTAGGTGATCCTGCATTACTTTAACCAGCGACTCCATTATCCTGAATGCAAAGGTGCTCTTATAATTATGGCCAAGGGTGTGCATACCTCCTTTGCTGTGTCCCTTAATATAATTGGATAGATCCCATCCACTCAAGGTGCCCTTTTTATGTTTAACTTCAACTATTTTTCTTCCACTTTCCTCTCAGTTATCACAAAATCATTTAGCTCCATATTAAAACTTGATAAACTTCTGGCATCCCTTTCCCTATAGAATTTCTCGTATGAATGTAGATGCAAAATACCTATTCAGTTTTTTGACAACTTGAACAGGATTATCAACAGTTAACCCATCGATATTAAGTTAACCAATGTGATTCATCCCCTTCTAGTCTTTACATAAGTAAAGAAGTCTTTGCTGTTTTTTCTTTGCATCGTTTCCAAAGATTTCTCATAATCTGCCTTAGCTTGCCTAACCTCCTTAATGACCTGATTACAGACTAGTTTATATCATCTGCTAATTTATATGCATCCCACACATCTTTTTTTTTTCTACCCTGAGTCTTATTAGTTTGAGTGACATCCATTTTAGGTGTAAGCCTTGAACAGCATTTCTTAGTTATTATGAGAAGCTTAGTTATTTTTCTGAATGCTTTCCATGTACAATTGCTGTTGGGACCATTATCAGTTGGTCCTACTGTATAGAATTAAAAAATAACTGTCTGAGACCACTGTAGTCACTCTTATGAAAGCAAAAGCCTTTCCATTTACCCCTTCATGGTAGTTATATTCTTAAGTAAATCCCACATCAATACACTACGATCACTGCCATCAAGTAGTTCCTTTTATCTTATTTTGTAATATCCCAGACTAGCAGTTTTCTGACCCACCTAACACTGCCTCAATTAGCATCAGCAAATATTCTTCCATCCCTTCTATTTAAGAAGGAATGATGTACTGAATAGAAAGAAATACGAAAATAATGTAGATTTTTGGGTGAACGCGATACTGTCATATGTGCTGAAAGTTGATTAGTGTTACTTATCATAGAACATAATCTTCCTTGGAGTTGTACTAATCATGCAGGCACGTTGTTCAGAAATTTGTTTCTTGATAGTGGAACAGCAAAAAGTGGTTGTGGAAGAATGAAAGTGTTCACTGATAGTGAAATTGCAAAGAGGAAAAGCAAGTAGTGATGGCTCTGAAAATGTGCCATTTTGCAAATCAGATATTTTCTCATGAAGTTTTATCATTTTATAAGCTTGTTAATTTAATTTTAATTGCATTCTCTTTGTTTATAATTGCTTTCTTGAGGTTCAATAAAATTTTGCTACCATTCTTGCTGTTTTGATTGAATATATCAGCTTGTACACTGTATTTGTATGAAGTAGCTTTTTTCCCTTTTTTTCAGAGAATTGTCATAGTATGAATCAGAGCTGTAATACTCAATATGTTCTACGTTGATAATAATATTAGTAAAATAATAAGAGGATTATACCTCAATATAGTACGTAGAACACTTCTGTATGATACCCTCCAGAAATTAAAATGGAAAAAACAAAAAAATCGACAACTTACCAGTACATTAGAGTAAAATATAAATAATTACATAATCAATTTAACACAATTCAAAACAATTAAAAATCACTTTCACAGGAATGAAAATTGAATTTTCATTCCTGTGATCAAGACATACAGTCAAAGCATTGTCAGCTTCAGGAAGGAAAATTGTTTTGAATATTTTTGTTAGATTCTTTTAATTGCATTAAATTGATTTTTAATTGTTTTAAATTGATTTTTAATTGTTTTAAATTGATTTGAATTGTGTTAAATTGATTATGTAATTATTTATATTTTACTCTAATGTACCGGTAAGTTGGTTTTTTTTCGTTTTAATTTCTGGAGGGTATCATACGGAAGTGTTCTACGTACTATATTGAGGTATACTCCTCTTATTATTTTACTAATAAGAGAATTGTCATATATGAATAAGTGCCTATTGTCTTCACCATGTCCATCTGTCTGTCCACATGTATCAACTCAACTCCCAGTGGATGGATTTTTACAAAATTTTATATTTGGGCTTCTTAAAAATATTTGTTAAGCCATTCCAAATTTCATTAAAATTAGACAAATAGAAATCTGCTAATTATTATATATTTCCTTTTTCCATGCAATGTCAATGGAAAAAGAAATTCATAGATTAAATGAAGTTTTAATACCATATTATTAGCTTTAGATGGTCTGGGCACATTTTTAATGTATTGTTATGTGTAAGGCCATGGACATGGTGTTGCTTGTGAACACACACACACACACACACACACACACACACACACACACACACACACACACACATACATACATACATATATATATATATAGAGAGAGAGAAAAGAGACTAAAAAAAAGAAAGGAAGAGAATACAATTATGTGAATGCCTTTTTTCAAATGATGAAGTCAAAGGAGCAGTGCACATATATAGCTTCATGAACAACTGAAAACATCTAGCTTGTGGACTGATATGACAAGTGGACTACAAAAAGAAGTAACATTAAAATTTTTGCATTTTTTTTAAACTTTAATAAAAAAAAATAAATTGCATTTAATTATTGATTTACCTTTGTAAGATCATTACCTGTCATTTACTGTTGATTTTCCTTCTTCCTAGAAAACCTTGGCTTTATATAATTCTCTCTCTCTGGATAGTTTCATTTGATATGAGTTAATAAATATTTTTAAAATTTCTGCATTTGTTTTTCAAACTAGACATGCAAATCAAATGTGAAATCTGAAAAGCCAATTGATAAATCAACTTCAGGAGTTAAAGAGGAAGAGTGGCCAGAGATTGAACACATGCCATCTTGGAAAGAACCTGAAGGTTGGTTTTTGTTTTCTTTTGCTATATTAAGTGAAAAAAAAAAAAGTGCAGAAATTTTTTTATCAAGTTTCGCTTTGTGATACTAGTTAAGCTTCATCTTTTGAATTTTAATGAACAATAAGAAATCTCTAAACTTTGAATTAAGAAATATAATATAGAAACAAGTTTTCAGTCAGTTGCTTGTATAGAAAATGACTAATTAAAATTCTATTTTAGGTCAAGTCAGTCATAACCGGAATGGTAATCTTCTATGGCAATATAGTTGCTATACTGTTTTGGCACCTATTTTGAAAAGTCTCAGTTCAATTTGCATCACTGATTAGAGGAATTTCTAATGATGTTTTCATTTACAATTGTGAGACAGGTGTGAACATATGCCATTTGATGTTTTTTAATTGTGTAACTAGAAGCTTTTGAAAGTGTATCAGACTGGTGGACTGAAGTCGGTATTCATACCGACTTTTCTGGTCTTTCTCTCAAATATGCGATATAAATGAATGGTGTGTAACAATGTTCTCTATCTTCTGTTGGTTGTTAGTTATTTTTTAGTTAAAATTCATTATATAAGTTGCAATCACTTCTAGTTAATGTGACGCCTAATATATGAAGGACAAATACAAATGACGAAATAATTTTTGATCTTCATGTAATTGTATGCTACTGAAAGTTGGTCTTGATGAAGATCTTATGGCATGCTAATCTTAATATTTGAATATCTTGATACCTATGTATAAGTTGACACCAGCTTGTAAAATGCAGTTACTAGTAGATAATTTTCCTTTAACTATTTTATTACATGCTGGATTTGGAAATTATTACTTGGGGGCTTAGAGGGGAACAGGCATTCTGTGTGTTATCAGATACTCAGTCTAAAACACTGATGGATCCAATATCTTTCTGTTCCAGAAGATTTAGGAGAAGTTCGGTTGGCCTGCCTTCCTAAAATCCACTCGTGCACACCTTCTCAATGGTAAGCCCTGTTATGTCACTTAGGTGGCAATGAACGTGTAGAGTGGTTCTCTTTCAAGACACCTGGTCAGTGTGAAGAGGAAAAGACCAAACCCTCCAGCACATGACTTGTGAACTCGCATATATAATCCCTTCCTACCATGAATGTAATTCCCCTTTCTCAGCAGTTTAAAATCTCTAAGCTAATTAATGCCAATCTACAAGGGAGCATCGTCCTTTGAGAATATCTGCCTTAATCAGTCTGAGAATGTAGAGTCGTACTGAGCCATTTTAGTACCCGAGGCAAGAATGAAAAATTGCACCCTCCCTTAAAATATAAAAAAAAAAAAAAATTTAATTAAAAAATATGACTTATTTAAAATACATTTCTGGTATACCTTTTTAATAAAAAATGTTAATGAAGTAAATTAATTTACAGTGCATAACAAAAAAAAAAAAAAAATATTTTTTTGTGTATTTTATATGCTGAATCTAACAATGTCATTGTTTTTTTTCCCCCCTAGTGTCAATATTTTTGCAGTTCTTGTGACATTTATATGTATTATAGCAATACTCTGATTAGGGTTTGTATAAGCTTTTTTTTGCAGTATGCTATAGCTACAAAATGAAGTCTGCACTCCTCACTCTGTTATATATGTGAATATTATATAGGACTGATGCATTAGCATTAGTAGAGGCATATGATGCAAGAAAATAAGCTTATATAACATCAGCAAAAGAAAAAACCTCATTTCACCCATCCATTCACTCCAAAAGTTTTTCCACTTCTTTCCTTGAATTTATTTAAACTAACAACTTCCACAATGACAGATGGAAGTTTGTTCCAGCAATCAACTACCAGCTGACTAAAAGCAAATTTCTGCACATCCATTTGGCAATTGTCTTTCCTCAATTTCAGTTTATGTCCCCTCAGATTTGTAATCTCAGCAAGAGGAAGAATCCCATCAACATTGAGTCTGCTCAATCCATTCAAGGCCTAATACACTTCAATCAGATCAACTTGTAGGTGCTAGTCTCTAGATGCTGAAATTTGCCGAACTTGAGCTCTTTCTTCATAAGAGAACTCCTTTGTTCCCCTCACCAGTTTTGTTGCCCTTCTCTGTACTCGTTCTAGCAAATCTATATCCTTCCTAAAATAAGGCTTTCAGACCTGTATGCAGTACTCAAGGTGTGGCCTGACCATTGCCTTATACAAGGAGATAATCACCTCCTTATCTCTGCTAGCAAAATTCCTGTATATCATTGACAAGACCCCATAACCTATCTGGCAGCCTGTCTGCACTGCTCATAAAACTTCATATCTGACTGCACAATTACACTCGGGTCTCTTTCGTTCTTCACTACCCTGAGTGTAACACCACAATCAGGGTAGTGGAGAATGTACATTTCTCTGTGGTTACTGCTACCCATATGCAGTACTTTGCTGCCCAACTGCCCAACTTTTCCAGATCCTGTTGCAGTAGCATACTGTCATTATTGTCATTAAAAACCCTGCCAACCTTTGTATCATCTGCAAACTTCAACATTAAGCCTGATATACCTTCATCAATATCATTGATGAATATACAAAACAAGAATGGGCCCAACACTGAACCCTGGAGGACTCCCCTAATAACATTAGTCCATGTAGAGCAGTGTTCATTGATTACCACTCTGTCTTCTCCGAATCAACCATCCTTTTATCCAGTGTAGCAACTTGTCCTTAATTCCATACTGCATAACATCATTGGTGGTGCCAAATTTTACAGTGCATTTAAAGCCTACTTTAGAATGCCCATAGGTGAACAAGACAAGTTTTTGTCACCTCATTTCTGTTGTGGTAGTTGCAGACCAACTGTAGAGGGATGGTTTCATGGTAGTTCTATGTGTATTCCTTTCTTGCAACCCTTGCTAGTGCACAGTTGATACAATTGCCATCCTCCCCACACTGGACAGAAAAGTCTTGAGTTTGAATCCCATCAATGACACAAGGAATTTTTATGGGCCTTTTTCATAATGTGGCTGAGTTAGTCTATCACTAACTACTAGTAGAGGGTAGCATGGTTTCATCTCAGAAACTAGGGTTTTTTCCCTCCCCCCAGCAAACAGGCAAATCAGCCATAGAATGCATGCAGTATATTGACAGAATGCATACAATACAATATATTTGTCTTAGTTGCTTTAGTGCTTGACATGCCTAATCTAACTTAGCCTTTTTTTTTTTTTTTTTGCTCTACGTTGTGTATGAGAGTGAGGTCTACAACCCATCCAAGTTTAAAAAGTATGCAGAGTGAAAAGCTGTAATATAATCCAACATACCATTCTCTATTTCACTAGTGCCACACAGTAAGGACTTGACAAATCCCAATTCACCTCCCAGAAAAGTCTTCAGAAGTGGAGGACAAATATGATGAACAGGATAATTGGGGTTACATCTCAGAGCCTGGTCACATAAAACACCACAGTTCCTGATTAGCAAGAATTGGAAGTGGGGGACTTGGATCTAACCAAATCCAATGCAAAGCTCCTGCAATGTTGTTTAAAAAAAGTGGAATCTATTGGTTCTGGCCACAAGACTGCCACAGAAAAAAAGACTTTTTATGAACATTTTTACTGTGCAGAATCCCTGTGCTGTTTAAATTTGATTAATATTTATGAAGAAACTGGTATTGGTCACAATCTAGAAGAGTGGAGTATTTTCATAGACAATTCAAGTAAAGGAGTTGCTTCACATTGGGAATATTGATTTCTGTTTATTCCATTGATTCCTATTTATTGTTTATCTTAAATATGACTACAGATGCATTTGAAACATGGGATGACCTTACATTGCAGAGAATCTCGATCCAGTTTTTCACATTGCACAATAAAACAATTTTGTGCATTTTTTGGCAAAAAAAAAACCTGTATGCATATGTTGCAATTTCAAAAAAAGTTATATGAAACTTTTGTCATGTAAAAAAATTATATGAAAGGTGTTTAGCGAAAAATTGTGATATCTTTTCTGCTGCTTTTTCAGCCAGATATTGAATAGAAAGTTAATAAGCTTTTTCAATATATTCCTTATTCTATATTTTGTTTTTCTCTCAATTTCTTTTGTGAGAAATTGTCACTGGAATTATGCTAGTTACATTTTTTTTTAATGGTAGGAGAAATGAGTATCAGAGGGATCTAGTTCATTTGCTTTTATAGGTGAATGTTTTATTAGTTAGTCTCCTGCCACACCAGTCATAACTTTATTGTAGTCAATAGAAAATAATATTACTTTTATCATGTATCATATGACCTATTAATCCATCTTCAATGTTGAATTCTGTAATCCATCATTGGTCTCATATTTAAAAATTTTGTTGATGCACACAGAAACATGACTGCATTTAATTGAAATGTCCACGAGTTGATGCTGGTCATTTCAAAAGGGTGCCTCTGTAGCCAGGTGGGCAGGAGCAGCAGTGCGTAGCACACGCTTCTTGATTAGACTGGGGTTCGAGCCCGTGACCACCAAATACGGAGGATGTGGAAAGGTCAGGGAATAACCACCGCATATCCACGGAGTAATATGGCCTTAGTTGCTAATGCTCCTAAAAACCAAATAACATTTCAAAAGAATTTCCTTGATAAGTCACCCTTCTTATAATTGTGAAAATGTTTTCTGAATAACAGTAATATTTTGATTACAACTGGTGATTATATCTCTGCATATTTTGTGATATTATTTCTTTTTATTATTATTTTTTTAAAGATGATTATGAAGACATCTTTCCTAAATGTGAAAGGTTGAATGAACAAGATCTTTTATGGCTGAAGGGCATGGTCCGTCCATTAAGTCAATTTAATTTGCCAGACTCTCCAAAAAAAATACAGTTAGATGAGTGGATAATTCCAAGTAAGTTTGTTTATCTGTGGTTTTGAGAAATTCAGTAATATGACCTTGGTGAAATTACTTTTATTAAACTTTTGAAGGATTTTTTAATTAACCTATGATAGTTTTTTAAAATATAAACTAATAGCTTCATTAGCTTACATTTTATTATTTTTGTTTGTTTCTTTTAATCCATTAATTGCTATGTTATTCACATGAAAATCTGGTGTGTTCCCCCTTCCCCCCCATTTAACTTGCAGTTAGTACTTTGGGAATATTCTAATACACCTTGTGCATTAGGAATAATCTTGGTAACATAATTCATAATTATTATTATTATTTTATTTATTTTAAGTATCACAGATGTGGGCTGTGTTAGGGTGACTAAGAACAAGTGATTGTATACTTGCATGTACACTAATGCTAGGCGCATAGTAAATAAATTTGAAATTAAGTACTGATGAAATCATCAAATGCAGATATTGTAGGGATATTGGAGAGATGGTGTAACTCAGACATAAGGGATACAGAATTTAAATATGGGGTATGATGTGTACAGATATGACAGGAAGGGAGATGGGATTGGCTAGTGCAATGTTGACTCAATTTTGTTTGATATAACCACAAAAATTAATGTTATTATTTAACTAATAATATTATAAATATTAATGTTATTATTTAATAATTTGCACCCCTTGATGTTGGCACCTGTATGCGATGTGGGGATCTGACCTAATGCCAGTAATGCTAATCTGGATCGGAAGCATCATGATGCTTCTGATCCAGATTAGCATTACTGACATCCACTGCTCAGAGTCCAGGTTCCAGGCTAACCCCATAGGAATCTGGTATGCTATGCACTACAACCTGTGGAAATTCAGAAAGGGGGATCCTGGTAGTGAGGACCCAAACTTCTGGGATGGCTTACTCAGAACCTATCAGGTAGTAAGCTTGCTCACAAGGGTCAACCATACTGAAGCCATGCCCTTACTTGTATTGCCTGAGGGACAAGATTCTTGGATGGCTGAGGTATAGGTATGGTATTTGGGTGGCCCAGGTAAATCATTAGGAATATGTCCATATTGTACATATTGCTTGCAGGGTAAAGTGTAAAGTGTGTTTAGGGTCAAGCGGCACCAGGGGTTTCCCCCCATCTCCGCGTAGGTTACATTGTATGTGAACCAGTTTACTGGAAAAGCCAGAGATTTAAAAGTGTATGGACTTTGTATATGTGTGATGCCTTGTACCGTTGTTCATCTGGTCATTTAGCCGCCAGACCTCTACTGAGGCCCGACGTTGCCCCACTTTCGCCCCGTGGAGGCAGACCAGGTATCCACTTGAATATAGTTCACTCTGGCAGGTCCTGCCACCTAATTTCCTGAGATTTCAGTGGCTAGGACCTAAAAAAAAAAATAAAAATAATAAAAAAAAAAAAAAATAAATAAATAAATAAAATAAAATAAAAATAAATAAAAAATAAATAAATAAAAATGTGATCACGTTGAGGAGGAAGTGCTAGGAGGTCAAAAGAAATGTTGGGCGAAATTGATTTTCACTTGTGGAATTTAGATTGTGTGGGGCGTTCACTAGCGTGCAGGTAGAGTGGGGAGGGAGACTGAAGACTGGGGGGGAGATAGATAGAAGTATGGAGCCGATAGGGAAGACAACTCCAGTTTACAGTGGGGCATGCCCATGCCCCACCAGAAGGAAAAGAAGGGGTGGCGAGAAGGGGAGGTGACAGCAGGGCTGTCCCCTCATCCCCCGCCAGGGACGGGTAGAAAGTAGGCCAGGCAAGGGAGCTGGCCTATTTGCCAACAGGGCATACATGTGGGGTGGCTTCAGTCGGGCGCCAAGGCGTCAGGGCTTCCCCATTTGGTATTCCCAGGAGTGGAGTGAAGATATCTCTGTCCAGGTTTTCAGTCCAGGTCTGTATGACATTTGTGCAGATCATGCTTGGTCTTTTATTAAGTAGTTACTCGTGGGATCCAGGTCCATCCACTAGTGGATATTCAGTAGGATAGGCTTCAGTCACAGTCAGGGTGGACTCCCGAAGGTCCGATTGTAGTCAATGCATTTGGTTAACAGTTCTCAAATGGAATCGGTGTCCTCCATCGGTCAGTATTTGGGAGAGTGCAGTTCAGGCACAGTCCAGTTTTATCTTGGTTCATCATTTGTTGTGATTGTTGTTGTATTTATCCTAGTTGTCCTAGATTTTCCGGCAAAGGAAGAGTCTGGCGTCTTACAAAGAGGCACTGAGCAAAGTTGGTTAGGGCATTGTAGGTTCCCTCGTCCTCCAGTAGGTAGTGCTCCTGATTTTTGGGGTTGAACTGGACTCGTGTGATGAGGTGTCCACGCAGATCTTCGTACAGTTCACACTCGTGTAGCAGGTGGTCCCAGGTCTCGAGGGAACCACATGCGCAGGCTGGGTTATCTGTCAGTCCAAAGAGGTGTAGCTTGTGGCGGATAGCTCCATGTCCTGTGAGAAGGTAGGTGACGTGGAGACCAGGGCAGAGCCATGTCGGATATTTTGGGTACACCTTTTGCAAGTTCGGAAAGAACCTTCGCGTGATGTCTCCTTTGTCAGAAATCGTCCAGCGTTGTTGCCATATCGATGTCAAGTACGTTTGCAGCCTGTATTTCTCAACTTCACAGTTATTAGCCGGGTCCGTAGTGTGGTCCTGGAAGGTTGTGACTTTGCCACGTCTGAGTTGCTGAAGCATGCCATTGCGAATCACCTCAAGATCAAGAGGGAGAGCGCCCGTGATCACTTGTAGTGCATGAGTAGAGACTGTCTTGCATGCTCGGGTGAGGGTCAATAGGATGGGTCTATGTATGATATCCAGTCGTCTGCGGTTTACCGCTGTTGAGGCTTTGTGGAACCAGACGCCGGAGGCGTATGCGATTGCCGGGATAATGGCTGCTTTATAAAGGATCGCAAGTGTGCGCCTTTTCAGGCCCCATTCGCAACGTGTGACTCTGGCAAGCATGCCAGCGTATTTTTTCATCTTAGCCTGTATATATTTTAGGTGTGGGGTGAAAGACCGATTACGGTCCAGGATAACTCCCAGGTACTTTAGTTCTGTGACTAGCTTAATTGTCCTATTGTTGATTCTTATTTGCGGCGGTCTAGTTGGGGTTAGGTAGCCCTTAAGTAAGATGGATTTAGTCTTGGTGGCCGAAATGGTGAGCCGATGCCTTTCCGTCCATTCTTGCAGTGTGGTTACTGCTGCATTCGCGAGAGTTTCTAGTTGGGCTCTTGAATCTGCAGTAAGGGCAAGGGATAGGTCGTCTGCATAGGCCAATGCCTGTACACCCCCTAAGTCGAGGGAGAGGAACTCATCCAATACATAGTTCCACAGGAGGGGGCCTAATACTGAGCCCTGGGGGCATCCTCGGTGTATCTGTCGATCTACCTTGCAGTAAGGGGCCTGTACCAGGATCCGTCTGTTTGTTAGGTAGCTTCTTATGCAGCTGAATAGATTTGATGGCAGTTGGGCTGCCCTGAGTCTTGCGAGGACGCTCGGCCACCAGAGGGCGTCGAACGCCCCTGCAAAGTCAATAGAGATGAGGAGAAAGTATTTTTGTCGGCAGCTCTCCGCCATGTTAAGGATACATTCCAGTGCGTCGAGGGTTGAGTTTCCCGGTTTAAAGCCAAACTGTTTGTTTGCTGTTAAGCTAGCTGTGAGGTAGTGTGATTCAATCCTATGTCTGAGCAGCTGCTCCAACACTTTGCTGAGCACAGTCAGGAGTGCTATTGGCCGATAGGAGTCCGGCTTGTGCTGTGGTTTTGAAGGGTTTTTAAGGATCAATTTAATGTTTGCCACCTTCCAGTCCGTAGGGAACCAGCCTGAGTGGAGACAGTGGTTGTAAAGGTCCAGGAGCAGATTCGGGGTGTACTCAGCCACTTTCCTTACTATTTCCGGCTCGAGCATATCTAATCCTGGGGTTTTCCTGTTTCTTATCTTGTTAATAGCAATTTGTAGTTCTGCTTGGGTGAAGGGCTCCTCCGTCCTGGGGGATTTGTATGCATCGTTGGCTTGGCATAGCAGTTGCTGTTCAGGAGTGTTGTCTCCTTCAATGGATTTAAAAGTGGCGTCTAGTATATTGTTTACAGTATCGTGCCAGTTGTTGGTCATAGCACCCTGGGGAGTGATGGTGGAAGGGGTTACCTCCCCCCTTGGCAGCTTATTTGTGACTATCCGATAGATGATACTCCAGGGGTCAGAGTTGCCGACAGTAGAGACCAGATGCTCCCAGGACAGCTTTTTCCGCTGCCTGATCGTCGCAGTATAGGTGTTCCTGGCCTCCCTGTACTGTTGCCTGAGTGGTTCCACCTCAGGGGCCGGCCAGGTCCGTCTGGATCTTTGGAAGGCGCGTCTCTTCTGGTTCATTTCTCTTCTTAAAATATCAAGTTCTTGCGACCACCACGGAACGGCTCCTGGCCGAGGGGTCCTTTTCCTGATTGCTTGATTAGCCGCATTTACAATGGCATTGGTGACAGCGCGTTGGTGTTGGTCCGGAGTTTGTTTGTGGAGCTGGTTGGATGGCAAGTTTTGTGCATTTCTAGTGATGGCTTCTTTGAATTTTCCCCAGTCTGCTTTGTTGACAGCATATCTATTCTGTTTGTAACAGTTTGTCTGAGTACGGTGGAGTGATCTATGCATAGTAAAGGTGATAGCCCTGTGGTCGGAGGAGGTCCAATCCTCCTGCACTTTCCAGTCATTGAGGTGACCGGCTAGGGATCTAGTTGCCATGGTGGCATCCAGTGTGGCCTCCCAGAGAGTTGAACTGAATGTTGGTAGATTATTAGAGCGATTTATGACAACAAAGCTGCTATTGGCCAGGAACTCCTCCATGTGTTGCCCATTTCTGGAGCCTCTACGCTCTGGGGTCTCACTGTGCCACAAAGGTGAGCGGCAGTTTAAGTCGGCGGATACAAGGATCTTGGCTCCTGCTAGTTCGGTTTGCACTTTATGCAGATATTGAATGTACGGGAGGATATCTGCTTCTGGACGACAGTACAGGGAAATGATGTAGAGTTCCCCTAGAGAAGTTATGATGTGTGCACAGGATGCCCACTCGTGACACAGGTGTGAGATCTTGGTGACAGTTATGTTGGGGTTTCGTACAACAACTGCAGCCCATGGGGTTGCTCCATCCATTTGGACAGTTTTATAGCTGGGTGGGTATCCTCGGACAGCGCCTGCACAGGTATAAGGTTCTTGCAGCAGGAGAATGTCTAGATTTTCTTCTTCGGCCCTTTTCCTTATCTGTCCCGCTACAGCAATGGCTCGTTGTGCATTAAGTTGGAGGAATTTAATGCAGCTGTTGTTGTAACTTTTAGGAAGAGTCCCCATAATATATTCTTGATTGTTGGGCGCTTCTTGCTTTAATATATACCGGGCATTTGTTATCTCTGACTGAATGTGTGTGGGGGTGTTTTTGCCACTTGCAGTTTGCGCAGGCTGGGTCGCTTTGTTTATTTGGACAGTTTGCATAATTGTGCCCCTTCTCAGCACAGTGTCCGCAAGTTGGCTCCTGCTGGACGCACGTGTGGGTGGTGTGGCCGAATCGGCAACACCGGAAGCACTTTGGGACTGCGATGTGTTCCCTGAAGCGGTGGGAGCTCCAGTTTATATATATCCTCTCTTGTTTTGTTATCACCCTCCATGCCTCAGGGGCCAGTCCGACCACCCAGTTTATTGAGCTACCATTCCCGCTCTTGGTTTGGTGTTTAGGTACCAGTAGACTTGCGTAGTCTCTGTCTGGTAGATGTTGTTGGAGGTTTCTTGTGTATATCTCCTCGCAGATGGAAGTGGGGGTCAGATCCGGGTCTGTGCCGAATATAACAATTGAGGGACCTTTTTCTCTAAGCAGCTCAGCAGAGAGTCCGAGCGTCGGTATCTTGGCGTTATTTATAATCAAGTTGGCATCGTCTTTTGTTTCCGTCTCGATTATTACCCCAGTGTTACGAGTTTTCCTGATGGTTCTAATCTTGGCTGTTTTGAATTCTTGGGTCAGAGAGTCAATGACTTTCTTCTTGACCTCTTCGCTAGTTTTAAGAGTATCAGTAGTGGTTGGTTTAAGAACTACAAGATGTGGTGTAGGGAGCAGCGTCTTCCTGGGTGCAGACTTGGTGTTGGTGGTGTTTGTGAGAGCCATTGTTGTCGCAGTTTGATTCCTCAGCGCATCAGAATATGCCGGGGCGCGCTGTGGCATTTGGCTTGCCCCGCATTCCATATAGGCCTGTAGCCGTGTGGTAGCTCTCTCTCTGTCAAGGTGTTCATCATGTAAGATTGTCTCCATCTTGTGGAAGATTGTGACAATCTCAGATCTGAGTGCTGCTGACACTCTATTTGAGTTTTCCTTGAAAATGTTCTCAAGTGCGGTTTTCAGAAAGAGCGTCTTTTCGTATATGGTACCCTCCGGTATGGCAGGGTCGAGGGGTGAGTCCTGCTGTATGTCTTCTTTTTGGCCTTTTTGCGATGTGGCTATTTCTGGCTGTTCTTTAGTTTCTGTATGGGAACGTGTTTCCCGCCCCAATCTAGGGATCACTTGATTTCGATTTTTCCGCTTGGTTAGTTGCGATCCAGAACGGGAGTCCTCCTCTTCGTCCTGGGGTTCCACAATAACAGGGTCGTCACTCTGGCCCGGGGATTTATTGTGTTTTCCTGTTCTTCCTTCCATTTCACGAAATTCGGATAACCGGTACAGTTCGGATTATCGAATGTATGGTAGGATAGTAAGATAGGCCACTGAAAATGATGGCAAATGATACCCACCACAAGTCCGTGGCATATAGCCAAAAGATTAGCAATCAATGGTATATTTGGGCTGTTATACCATAATCTACCAATTTTCCAATAAGTCCTACTGAATCCGCCAGGGGGCGTAGCAGCTTTGCATATTCAAATTAATGTTCAGGACCATAACTAATCTAGATTTGCATAATTTAACACACAGCACAGCTAGTTCACTATGTAAATAGTTCAGCAAGCAATCAAATTAATAAATGTTAATCACTGCTAGAGTATAGGAAATTGTTCCCGAAAAATGCATTGGAAACAAGGCCGCTGCGTTTGACAAAATAAACTGTTGTGTTCCGTTAATTAATCGCCTTCAGATCGGAAGGTCAGTGTAGTGGGTTATCCTTTTGGACAGAAATAGACCAAAAAAAAAAACCTTCTGAATCCTGATAATCTAAATTTGTCTGGGTCCCTATCAGCATATTTTGACAAACAGTGAGATATACTGCTAAGCAAAGAGGCCTGGAATGGAAGACATGTTGGGACATACATTACAGTTCCTGATAATTTTTTTCTACTAGCAGAAATCCTACAGGCTGAAGCCTCTTCTTGCCTTTGGCTATCTTGGGAATAGATGGAAATTTATTCTTGTCTTCTTCACTTTATCCAAAAGGGTATGGACAGGTTGGTAAGGCTTCCCTAAATCAGTAAATCAGCTACATTCTTGGATGGCTGAGGTATAGGATATGGTATTTGGGTGGCCCAGGTAAATCATTAGATTCCACATTGTACATATTGCTTGCAGGGTAGTGGGTTATCCCTTTGTAGAGACATCCAAAGTTAATACAAACATCCTAATAGAGAGAAAAAAAATAAAAAATAAATATTTATGTGTGTGTATGTGTATAAGTACTCGGAAATGCTCTTTCGAGCCACTGGCATTGGAGAATTCTAATTGCAATTGTACCTTATAAGATATTACATTCATCTTGTAGTGTGATCTAGGAATGGGATCTTGAGGTGTCTGAAGGGGAAATCTGCTCTGAACTTAAACTCAAGAAGACATTTGTAAGGATGAAAATCTAGTAGTCAACATTAGAAGCCTCATCCTTGCTTTCAGTTCATTGGCATCTTCTAATTCACTATAACTGTACAAGTAACTGCCCAGTAAGGCCATATATATATACACGGTAAAATCTTGTTAATACAAACTCTGTTTATACAAAGTACTCGTTTATAGAAGCACATACCATTCCCCTGCAAAAGGATAGGCTTTTCTATGTAAATATATTTGTTTATTACAAAGTTCGGTTAATATGTATTACGAAGTTCTTTTTCACCCAGTGAGAAATAAATATTGTCATTTTGTATGTTTAATACAAATCTTGGCAGAGCGATCTGATTATTGCCCCCAGCCACCTGGCTCCCTACTTCCTGAAGGATGGCACTGATTTGTTAGAAATTAGTTTTGTGTAAACAAAAGCAGTTTATGATTTGTGTTAAACATACAACATCAAGTGCACTCTGAAAAACATCTTTCTGAAGGATGAGTTGTTAAATTAACAAAAGAATAAAAAGGTTTTCTAAGTTGTTTACATGCACTCCCTCACTCTCCACAGGAATAAGGTCAGTTGCAATTGTTACCCCAGTTCAAAGAGTCTTTTGCTATTGTATACAGCAATATATTTTTTGTGCCATTTTATCTGAGCTGATGTCTTTTTTGGAACTTGTCTTTAAATTAATTTAAAATTTGTTTATATTAAATCTTATCTAGCAGTGTTATGGTGACAAAACGTAGACGGACAGAGTTAAGCCTGGAAATTAAGCTAAAAATCATACAAGAGGTTGATAGGATGAAAAGAAACAAAACGGACATTGCAAAGGAATACAACATCCTTTTACCTACTTTATCTACAATACTGAAAAACCGGAAAAGACTTGAAGTGCATGACACCGGAGCAGCAATGAAAAACAAGAAACGAATTCATGGTGCAAAACACGAGGAGCTTGAAACAAAACTTTGAGTACCAACAAATGCGTGCATCTAATTTGCCAATATCAGGTCCGGTTTTGCAAGAAAAGACAAATTATCTATCTCAGCAACATGGGATTAGTGACTTCAAATGCAGGAGTGACTGGCTCCAAAGATTTAAAGACAGGAATAACTTGGTTTTGCAAAATGTTTGTGTTGAGTCTGGATTAGTTGACAAAGAAAAGGCTACAGACTGTTCTGTATGGTCCATCCTTGAAAAATATGAGGCAAAGATATTTTTAATCTTGACGAGATAGGTTTATTTTATAATTTGCTGCCAAACAAAACATTTGCTGTTCGAGGAGAGTCTTGTCATGGTGGAAAATTAAGTAAACAAAGACTCACTGTTCTGTTATGCTGCAATTCAGATGGCAGTACAAAACTATGCCCACTTGTGATTGATAAGTTTTCCAAGCAAGATGTTTTAAAGCAGTTAACCAACTTCCCTGTGATTATGAGGCCAATAGAAGCTTACGGTCAAAATTTTTTCAGTCTTGGTTATCAAAATTGGACAGAAGAATGTCTTCAGAAAAAAGGAACATTTTTGATGATTTTAGACCGTTGTACAATATTCTGCCGAGACACTTAAGTTAACAAATATATGGCTGTTGTTTTTACCCCCAATACCACCAGTTTAATGCAACCACTGGACCAAGGTATTATTTATGAGAGCACATAGAGCCCCCTCATAAGGTACTTGTTCCACAACATAGAAGGAGGGAACAATTTGCAGCCAAATTGGAATGTCTTGGATGCTACCTGCAATCTTGTTATTGCTTGGGAAAGTATTACATCAAGTGTAATAATCAACTGCTTCAGAAAGAGTGGCTTTGGAGAGAACATCATCGAAAAACAGTCCAGCAGACGAATGTGATAGCAATAGTGAGGAATGGAGGAATTTGAAAGAGCATGTGGAATTTGTTGGCAAATTTGAAGATTAGTGAAGGTGGATGATGAAGTTGCTACCACTGCAATGCCAACACCAGAAGAGCTGCTGGGTACCAAACAAAACGATGGTGTTTTTGTTACCAGTGACAGTGAAAGTGAAGAAGCTCACACACACACTGCCATCTAAAAAAGATGCCCAAAATGCATTGAACATAATAGAGAATGTGTTGGCCTGCAGTAATGTCGATAAATAAACAACTATTGCATTTGATAACATCTGTGCTGTAGTTAAAAATGCATATACGACAAAAGCTGCGCAAACAGTGGATTCTCTCTTTAAATTAGATTAATTTATTAAAAAGTTAATAGTTTGTATGTCTCCTTTTATATTAAGATTGTGATTCTTTTTACTGTGATACTAAAATATTGTATATATCAAAATATATACTGTACAAAATTTTCAATTCCATTAATATTGCTTTTCTCTTAGTTTATCTTGCAAATAAAATAAAAATCTTTAAAAAATATGTTAAAGGAGACATAATAGAGAATGTGTTGGCCTGCAGTAATGTTGATAAATAAACAACTATTGCATTTAGATATACAGTGCATGTACTAAATAAAAAAAAAAAAAAAAAAAAAAACTAAAATTTTGACCTTGTTATTACAAAACATGAAAATTTAGTTCCCTTGAATTTTGTATTAACGAGATTCCACTGTATATATATATGTGCAGTCTGTCCCTGACATACATAAGAGATGTGTTCCAGGACTTCTTACATAAGTAGAGTTTTATGTAACTTGGGAATGACTAATAAAATATTGCTACTATATCCCTGATATGCCAAAATTACAAAAACCACATAATATCCTCAAGCGAATGATGAAAAATAGTTATATACCATAACAATTAAACTTTATCTGGGGACAGCAGTGAAGTAGTACCACTTTCACTTATTCTCTTAGGTGGCACCATGATAACGGTAAAAATGAAGTTTTCTGTAAAGAACTTCATAGGGTTAAGTTACAAGAGATGCTGTCACACTTTACAGCATGTGAATGAAGCACTCACTACACAATGATAGTTTGATGCAAAGTCATTGAAAACGGTTGGACAACGTGAATTTCAGCTTCATTACAATAACCCGACATGTAACAAATATTACATACAAAATGCAAATGAAAGCTCCCATTTTTCTCTCAAACAAAACTGAACTGACTTACAATCCAGAAAGATAGGAGGGGAAAGATGTAGAGACAGAGGGCTAGAGTGTAATTCTCCAAAGAAATAGCTGATGGGACACAGTCGTCCACGTGGCTTGAACGTTGTGGGGGTTTCTCTGAAGTGCTTCGATGTACTTTACCTGTCTCAAACACATGTTGTTGAATATTTCTTCAGAATTCTTAAAGCAGAAAATAAAATGTTAACTCTAGTTATTTATCTAGATTCTAGTCATGCCACAGGTTATTATCCAACATAGTTTGTATGGGAATGAAAATAAAAACATACTTATTGTTCCTTCATTCGACTTCACTCTTAAAAATTGTACAGAAAGTATCTTTAAGATTTTACCAAAAAAATGTATGCAAGTCTGAAGTTACGTAACTCGGGCTTACGTAAGTCTGGGACTAACTGTATATCCCAAGTCCCTAAGGTGTTTTTAAGTGCCAAAATTATAGACACTTGCATGACCTGTCAAGGAGCTCTTGCATGCGCTCAATGTGGTACAGAAATCAAACCATATATAAAAGTTCAGTTCCTTTAGTAAAATTGTTGTGGATTTCATCAAAATACTGATGCCATAAACCCCTCCTGCACAGGCATGAACCAATTTGCCTTTGCTTTCAGGAAACACATAAAGGTATATGTACTGTATTCATAAGGATAGAATGGGGGTTGGTCCTACCCATGGAGGAACTGTTCTTGTGATACTGCATCCCTTTTGGTATTATGAAAGACTGATCATGTTGACTGGGACACCTTCAAACACCTAGCAGAATCTTACATCACTAGAGCCAGTCAGGAGCCTATCAATGTTTGCAGTGATGCATATTATAATAAATTGTGACTGCAGTAGCAATTGCAGTTTCAAAAACATTGTGATTACCATTTGACTGAGCCTTTTTACATTCAGTCAGATTTCATCGGTTTTACTTATCTGACAATTTTTAAAAATTGTAAGCCTACGTCAATATATTTATAATTTTTTAAATATTTGTTTATATATCTATACTTGGTTATGATTTTATTAATTTTTTTGGATTATATACATTTTTATCAGGATAGCCTATTTGTAGATTACCTACCACACTTCATCTATTATATTCTTTGATTTGCCAAATCATGGTCTGGCTTACTAGAATGCCATTAAAAATAAAGTCAAACATCTGTAGTTACTGTTTATTGCAATATCAAAAATTACCAACTACACAGATTTGAATCCAAATCTGTGTAGTTGGATTTAGATTACACTAAATTAGATTACACTTTGTGTGGGTTTTCTGTGCAGCACAAATCTGTATTGTATGCATGTTTATTATTTATTAATTTTTAACTTTTTTTGCAGAGGCATCAGATTTCTTTGATTTTGGTGACTTATACGAACATGCAGAGATACTTCCTGTATCTCTTCCTAGTGATGATGACTAATGTGTTCCAGCAGAAAAATTTCAATTTTTAATATATTGTGCAAAATTTTATGAATAAAGTATATACAGTTTTAATTAATGTGTTCTTATGGTTGAAGTAATTGGGTATAAGAGAAGGATAGGGAAAACACTCCAGTAAGAACAAATGACTTGTAGGGACTATGGATAGCATTCTCTGGTTAGATATGGTTTCAGTATGTAATTTACTACAACAGGATAATACTGATAAATTGTTTTCAAGTGCTTTGATTGCTGGTAAACATTAACACCCTCTAAATTAATTTTTATAATCCTGTGTTACAGAGTTGTTACTTTGAAATGCCTGCAATGAGGATAAAAACAGTACAGGAATACCTCGCATAGCGCGGTTAATTCGTGCCAAAAAAATACTGCGCTGTGTGAAACCGCGCTGATTGAGGTATTATTAGTATGTATTTTAATGTAATGCATTCTGACAATTTGATTATATGGGTTGAGTTGCAAAAATATTAATAATGTTTGTTTACCATAAATTGACGTGCACGAAGTTTTTGCAAAAAAATAAATTAAAATGATAAAAATCAAAAATACTAGTAAGTACAGCACAAATAATTTTTATTGCAGTATATACATACCAAAAGAATAAGTGAAGTATGTACTGTATTTTTATTTTGAAAAATAATTGATCAGCTTAGTTTGCACAGTTTTTTTTTTTTTTTTTTCTTCTTTTTATACATGGCCTCCAGAAGAAACAGAGGCTTTACTGCAGCAATATCGAGTGACCAGGAACCAGTATACCACAACAATAAAACAGCGCAAAAGGCGCTCATGGGAAGCCCTGGTAAACACTGAAGGGAACGCCGATCCCTGGGGGATTGTGTACAAAGTGACCACTAACAAGCTCCCCAGAGGTGAGGTTGTATCAACCACAAAATTACCGAACGGACTGTACACCAGATCGTGGCAAGATACTATCAATAATATTCTAGACGCTACATTCCAGCAGCCTGCTGACCCACACACACCGGAACAGCTACAGCTCTGCACGGAAAATGAAACATATCACACAACTGCAATTGAAGAACCCTTCACCACAACTGAGCTCAACTTAGCTGCATCTAGAATCAGAAACAAGAAGGCTCCGGGCAGAGACATGCTCGATCCAGAAATTGTCCAGAAGGCCATTGAACTTATTCCCACTACAATACTCAACCTGTTAAACCACTGCCTCCACCAAGGATTCTTCCCCACACAATGGAGGACTGCAATCCTTAGACTTATATTGAAGAATGCAACCAAACCACATGATCTGCCACAATCTTACCGGCCCAGTGCACTGCTGCCAGTCTTCAGCAAACTTCTCGAACGGATGATCTCCCATAGAATAGAAGCCCACTACAATGACGCTGGTCTCTCCTCACCTAAGCAGTACGGTTTCCGGAAAGGACGCTCCACGATTGATGCACTGGAAACAATCATTGAAGCTGCTACCAACTGCAACTCCAAATACTTTCTACTAATCTCCTTCGACTTTGCTGGTGCCTTCGATTCCCTCTGGTGGCCCAGCGTCCTGGGCAGGCTCCGAAGAGCGCATGTCCCAGAAAACTTATATAGATGCATCAAGACCTATCTCCAGGACCGGCGAGTTGTCGTGTCTGCTCCCCACTGCAGTGTCTCCAGACCAGTCTTCAGGGGATGCCCTCAGGGATCTGTCCTGGGGCCTCTCCTCTGGAATCTGGTGCTGGATGATTTCCTGAACACCAAACTCAACAATGTACAAACCCAGGCCTATGCAGATGACCTGGTCATGCTCTTTTCTGCCAATAACAGAACCCAACTAGAAGCAACTGCCAACCAGGCCATCTCCACCCTTCAAGCTTGGGCAGAGCATAACAACCTAAAGATCTCCCCAGAGAAAACCAATTCGATCCTACTAAAAGGCACCCTTGATTTGAGAAGACCACCCCAAATCAAGGTCAATGGTGTTACAGTAAAACTAAAAACAGAGCTTAAATATCTAGGTTTGATCTTAGACAAAAACCTTTCCTTCACTCCTCATCTAGACCAACTCAGGATTAAGATCAGGAAGTATGCTGCCCAAGTCTCAAGAGTTGCCCGGAAGGACTGGGGCTTAAAGAAGAGAACGCTGTCACTCTTCTATAAGGCAGTTTTCATCCCGGTTATCACCTATGCTTCTGGAGTCTGGTACAAGAAGGCCAATACCGTAGTAAACAGATCGCGCCTAGGAACTATCCAGCGCTCTCTTCTCCTTCTGTCCTCGCGTGCCTGTCGCACTGTCAGCACCCATGCGCTCCAGGTCCTCACTGGATCTCTTCCACTGGACCTGGAGATTGTTCGTCATGGGTTGCTCTACCAAATAGCCAAAGGAAGAGCAGTTACTTGTGCAGGTTTCACTACTGACCCAGCAAATAATAGAAACGCTGAAAAGAAGAGACTTAATGAACATCTAACAGACACCTGGCAAGAAAGATGGCAGGCATCAACTAAACGCGCTGTCACCAAAAGATTCCTCCCTGATGTCAGGGCCTCCTACCCCCTCACACCTGTCTGGTTTTCACCAGGACTCTATGCTACCTACCTCCTCACTGGACATGGCTCCTTCCAGAAAAAACTACATGACTTCAGAATTTCAGACTCACCCCGCTGCCACTGTGGAGAGGATCAGACGTGGGAGCACCTTGCCCACAGCTGTGAAATCTACGAGGACTTCAGGAGGATCCTAATAACAAAACTACGCTTCAACTACCAAAATCAAGAACACCTCACCCTACAGAATGAAGAAACTTACCGAGCTCTGACTCAATTTGCAATGGACTTATTTACCAGGCAGAAAGTGCTACCACCACCTTAGTATCCGAATCAATAGGTCATAACAATCATGACTGCCAATTTTTGCTACGCATCATTGAGCCATGGATGCTAACGCCTTGGACCAACTTGCACAAGACTTGACCAGCAGTGCAATAAAAGACAGGGTCCGCACATACCTTGACAAATTCCTCATCATTGATTTCTGGACAAACTTCTCTCGACCAGATGTGACACATTTCATCAAGAGGCCTAGCATCGATCCCTGGACTTGACCATCAATCTTGGACTCCCGGTTTTGACCACCCCCACTGTTCGTTCTGATGGACTACTGGACCAGCCTTCAGTCTGGATGCGACACAGACTCACCAAATGGAGCCCCAATGACGGCACCTGAACTAGACCTTACTGAACATGACCCATCCACCATAGCAGCACTCACACTGCTGGATTTCCAGCAAGTTGTCGGCTCCAACTAACTGGCCGTGCTAGCTGTACCTACCCTGAACTTGCGGAGTATATCTCTCTCTCATTTTTTATTTTATTTTTTTATTTTTTTATTTATTTATTTTTTTTATTTATTTATTTTTTTTTCGGCTTCTTTCTTCTGTTTCCTGCCATCCGTTCTTTTACTCCCCCCCCCTATTTTTCTCTTACAGAATGATTTTTTTTTCACTCCTCTCTCTGGTGAGGCACTGGGCATGCCACACTGTCATCAGGGGCCATCTTCCCTATTGGCCCCTTTCTTCTGTTTCCTACCCTCCAGTCTTCTGCCTTCCTCCCTTACTTTTCTCTTGCACAACGTTTTTTTTTTTTTTTTTATTATTATTTAGTTTATATATATATATATATATGTGTGCGTGTGTGTGTATATACATATATTTATATATACACACACACGCATTCCCCACAGGTCTAAATCTAAAAACATCAAAATTACTGCCCGACCTATTTGGTCCTAGAACATGTTATCGGCGAACAACCCTACGCTCTGTTAAAATTACAACCGTTGCTCAAGAAACAGCGATCATCTCATTCTCAAATCTGGTCCTAGCCACTGAAATCCCAGGAAAGTAGGTGGCAGGACCCGCCAGAGTACTCTAGCTACAGTGGTACACCCGGTCAGCCTCCCCGTGGCATGGTGTGGTAACGTCGGGTCCCACTAGGGGCTCGGCGGCTAATAGACCGGAGGAACAAAGGGCACAACACAATATACAGCACATGACCCCCACACACTTCAAATCTCTGGCCCCGAATACAATGTACACCCGCGGAGATGGGAGAAATCCCAGGAGCCGTTAGACACTAACATACCTTATACCTCATTCGATGTTTGGATCTAGAACTCTCAGCACCATTGCATTTCTTCTTTCCACTCACATTTGCGTATAAAGGTGTAACGTTTTTAAAAAAATATTTTAATAAAAATACACAGCGAAAAATATTTGTACAGTTTACGTACAGTGAACTACCTCACCGCTTGGAATCTAGAGTGTTTACTAATGTAAGAATGCTAGCAGAGTCAGTATGGGCTTGGCACACCCAGGGTCCTGAGCTGGATATCACCATTCTTATCTTTCTTGGTGATTCCCTTCTACTTCTCTCTCTCTCGGTAAATTCAGAAATTTTTTTTTTTGCCTGGTGCAGCATAAGCCTCAGGCTTCCTTGTACCATATGGCTATTAATAATAATAATAATAATAATGGGAGTTGCGACAACAGTCAGCGTGGCCTTGAATCCATAATGCATTGGCCTACGTGCTGGCATTATAATACATACATATCAAATGTATTGGTGCATAACGCAGTTAATTTTTTTTTCAATTTGTAAACCGCGCTATAGCGAAATCCGCACTGTTCGAAACTGCACTATGCGAGGTATTCCTGTATAGTGAAACCTGATTTACAGCCATTTATCTTTCTGCTGCAAACATGGCATCTGACATCTCTTAAAAATTTTTTTTTATGAAATCAAATCCTCCCATGTACCTTTGCCCACCAATATTTTCTGTTATACATACAGTATTTTTTGGTTTCATTTCAATATAATTTTGAGACATTAAATTTTTGTTTGGCATTTAACAGTTGCTAGGTGAACAAAAGTGGCTACCACTTTTCTAGTCTGCTCCCATTCCTGCATGGTGTTTGTGAGATGCCAGTGAAAGATTTCTAATCTTGCTATAGTGCTTTGAATTTGTTGGGTAAATGCAAACATCTGACAAAAATACAGACGTTGCATTTGTGAGACACCATGTAAGTGTTTGGGTTTCAATCTGAGGACCTAAAATTCTAAAAAATATGATAAAACCTTTATTTATTATTGGTTTCTCTCATTTATTTCTTAATGGTTTAGAAAATCGTATATTATTGTTTTTCAATTCAGTAAAACTAAATTATTTTTTTTATAATTAAAACAAAATGGGGTATACCACAGATGCCATGCAAGTGTCCTTGTTAAAATTGTGGGTGCAAGTGACAGAAGGTTAAGTACCACCACTCTGGTAAGTGGCAGATTTAAGTTCCACTTATGAACATCCTTATGAAGCACCAACCTATCTAACTTAAGCAGAAGTAGTGCATTCATCCCCAAAAACCTAATCTTATCAATAACTTTCCATAGAATTTTCCCAAAATTCTATGGAAAGTTACCTTTTCACTTGCTACCTGGAGGTAGCAGGTGAAGCAACTGTATAACCAAATCCTAGATGATTTGGCTGTAGAGTTTTATAGGGAAGTATTGTTTTATTTCTTTTTGATTTTATTATATAATCTAATAAGGATTAAGAATAAATTTTTAGTTTTCCATTTTAATCTATTTCTTATTGGTTTTTTTCTTCATAAAAAAAAACTGATTGGTGAAGTGAATCTATTGGTATACATGGCTCTCATTAGATGGTTAGGGAAGCATTTTTGTTGCAAGTAAATTTTATTCTGTATGTTTCTTGAAAGCATTGTTTTTTAAAACACATTTAGTTGACCAGATTTCATTTTGTATAATAATGATACCATAACAGCCAGTAATATATGCACTATTAATTGACATTTTGAAACTGAAAATTTCTTATGGCAAACATTAGAAACAGTGCTTCTAATTGAGGCACTGTTTGCATAAAAATCAGTTTAAAGTACAATGCAAAAATAAGTGGCAACAAGGAATGTGTGCACACACACTTAAGAAGTGGTATAAAACAAAGTAAAAAAAAATCATTTTGTTTGCAACCAATTTTCTTGATTAAAAGAAAATTGGTTATAAACATTAATTATTGAAAAAATATGGCAAACCCCAGGTATTTTAAAAATGCATTGAACAATTGCCAATATTTTTATAAGCATAATAGGGCATGAATGACAACTAAGATATCTGAATATTGTACTAAACAATTTGGTGAAATGTAGAGAGAAGGTTGGGATGTTTTTACTATCTGCAGTATATCAAAATTTAAGTATCATGTTAGAGCATGTAAAAATAATTTACTTTTTCACCTAATTGTACAAGTGATTGTCTTTGGATTAAACAATAATACAAGAAATGAAATTAAATTTTTAGAAAGAAATAATTCTTGTATATTTTAAATAAGATGGGTACCAATAATGAAATTACTGAACTAGAATTTATTAAAATCTATAAAGTGAGATATTTATTGTTCCACAAGCTAAGCAGATGGCTTAAGAACTGTAAGACAAAATGGCTGATGCTGAGTAAAATGCTTTACAGTTATTTCATCTTGTAGTGAATGGCTTTCTTTGTAAATATTAAGACTGATCATTACAAAAAGCTAGTCAACAATTTGATTGAAAATTATGAAAAAATGGATGCAGAATATTAATCATGTACCATTACTTGCACTCTCATCTCATCTGTATATTTTCAGGCCAAATCTGGGTGATATTAGTGATGAGAATGGGGAGAAATTCCACCAGGATATAGTCAATGGAGAAGAGGTACTAAGGAAGGTGGGACGAAGCTACTAATTATATATTCTTAGTTTGGGATGATCATATTAACCACAAAAGACACAGTAGAACCCAGATAAGAAATTCCCACAAGTTTTCCCCTGTACTATATTTGGTTTCTTAATTCCCAATTTCAACTCTCTATATTGTAATGAATTATTTTACCACTTAAGAAGTTTCCCATGTAAAAAGCCTTCCCATATAAATACACTGTGTATTATTATAATGACATTTTCTCACTTAATGTTTTTTAAATATAGAAATTCTTTATTTTTATATTAAAAAAAATAAAACAATATAAACATTTTGGTAATCGAACAAGTTAGTATATAGCATCATTTTTGTTACATCTCACATCGTGAATGCCTTCACAATGAGTTGCTTTGATATTGCACCACTGAGCAATGCTTCGCCAGTAGAGAAGACTAATGTTACTTATTTTTGGTGGATACTACTACCCAGAATCCACTGGTGAAGTGTTGCCTATTCGAGAACCACTGTCGAAGGTAGTTTAATATCAAGGCAACTGTGATTTACTACAAACTAAAACGATACTAGTGATTTTTCCGTAGTCAGAGGCTTTCAGCGCCTAAAACCTTTTATAGTATAAACATTTTGATATAATGGAAGTGATATTGCAATTGTTTTCATCAATATCCATAATTGGACACGTCGACCACATTTAGCGTTAAGTTTTGATGGTTGTGAACAGTTCTGAATTACTTAGTGGATTGTTGCTTTGTCTTATTGTAACTGTGACCTTTTAAGGTATGTTGAAACTCCCAAAGGAGCTCATTCTTCCAACTTGGTAATGAGTGTAATGAACAGAATGTTAAGCAATTAGAAATCCTCAGTTTAAAAATGTTTCCCATAGGCAGAGTATTTATAAATTCTGAAATAGTACTTAAAATTGATCTTTAACTTATGTGTATCTTTTCATTTTTACTTGTGCAGCTAATATTTCATACCCTTAAGGTCATTTTTCCTTCTAAGAAGTTTTCCCTCATAAGAAGTTCTAAACCTCCACTTCCTTGGAAAACTTATCTGGGTTCTACTGTATGTTCAAATGTACATTTTTTTTTTTTTTTTTTTTTTTTTTTTTTTTTGATTGACTGAGAAGCATTTCTACTTTTTAATTTGTTTTTTTGTCTATTTGTAACAGATTATTATTCTGTTCTGTACAGAAATTAAACATTATTAATAAATCTGATAGTATTATTCCATATTTACTTTTCTTTCCTTTCTGGGCAAACCACCGATGCTATACAAAGATCATGTTTGAATGTGACCTAAGTCACGTTCAAAATCAGCATACCCAAATTCGTAACGAAACAAATGCAGATAAACCACCTTCTTGAAAATTTGTTACATTGTGTAATCAAATTTATGTAAGAGCAAAATTTATTTTTGGTGTAAATTTCATACAAAACAGAATAGAAACAAATTGTATGTTTTTCATAGGCTGTACTCCCCCCACCCCACCCCCTGAACATGTATTTACCAACTGCACATATTTTGCCTTCAGTGACAGATAAAATTCAATTTATTCTGGAAACTTTACATCTTAATGGAAGTAATTAAGACAGAAGAAAATAAAATCAGATGTCATTTATTGAATAAGCATATACCACCCTAGTTGGCTATAGTGGTGCTGCATGTAGTGGCTGTGTTAAAATGTGTTCTGTTATATTAAAATTTGGTGGTTTAAGCATAAAAAAACTGAAAATACATCATACCATACAGAAGACGAGGTACAGGTGATTCATCAGACACACATTTTATGTGTGGTAAATATTTAGGCTCTAAATTAAAATAACAGTTTAACGGTTAGCGAGTTCAAATAATACAAAAGATTATGCAGCGGTTAATGCTATATGTGAAAGGAGTGTAAGTTTGAAATACAGGAACGAATATTTTAAAACTTAAATGTATTCATTGGGGGGTTAAGACTGTGCGAATCAGTATAAAAATACGTTTATGGTAAGGAAACATAATTGCTTTATGGTTTGGGAGAAAATTATTTTAAAATATATTCAACATAATTAATTGGAAATATTGGACATTAATTAGATATCAAAGAAGGAAGAAGAGGGATAATAGCATCACTTTATGAATAAATTCATTGACTAAAGATATAATTACTTGTGCGAATCTAATGAATAATATATATCCATTTATATGCATAGACAACCTCTGGAAACCAGGCAAAAACCAGTTGTAATCAACCTTCACTAAGCAGGGCTGCTGTAGTCACCTCTTCAAGAGCATCTTGTGGGATGCTCTTTGACTCTTCCTATGATTAAAGCTAGCCCCTTTCAAAATTGGCCATGTGGTAGGCAGTGGCATAATGCCACATTATCTGATGCCACAGAGACCATAACAAAACCAACTCCAAAAACTGCTTTTAAAGGTAGGATGGGATCAGTGAACTTTTGCGATGCCGCTCATATAGCACATGATCAATGCAGCTGGAGGAATTTTTTGGTGGCCACAACAGCTCCTCAGGGAACTGTGACTGGAAGAAGAAGAATATACCATCCAAATAAAATTACATGGGAAATGACTTATAAGATTAACAGGTGGGCATAACAATCCAAGAGCATGTAGCAGGTGATATAGTTGCTGAAATGACTGAGGGTACTGCATTTCAATTTTACTTATATTTTGGTGCTTTATCTTGCCTACTTGGCTTTCTTAGAGGGAGAGAAAAAAAAAGCAAAATGATGAATCAAAAAAATTTCTTCCACCCCTGCAAAGCTAGAAATTGTTTTACTTATTAAAAATGTGAGGTTTTTGTTTAAAATATTTTTGAAAATTTTATTTGCTCATAATAGCCACCACATGCTTGAATGTATCCTTTTAAGCATGTTAAAACTTTATTACAGGACCTTATATAAAGTGATTTGACCCTTCACTTTTAAAATATTGCTCACCCCCTTCCTTCCTTGTGACACCTGAAGGCCTTAAGAATCCTTTTGAGCCACATTAAGTTGCTAAGGCCCCTTTAAGCAAGCCTTGGTGTATCATGATGCTAGGACCTTCTTAATGTCTAAATTGCATTACTTATAAATCATAAAGTTTGTAGCAAAACTGTACATGTTTAAATACACAAAATATCAAAGTTCCTCAACATGGAGAAATTAAATCTACTTAAGAGCCACTTGTTTTTGTAAACAAATCTGAATCTTGTGTTTAAGAAAGGATCACTTTTGATTCTTCAACATTTGTTAAGCAAACTCTTTATTATATATTTTTTCTTTTGACAAATATTCTCTACAACCTTACACACTTAGAAGAATAACAGGATTTGAAACTTCAGAAATAAACAAATTATACCATTAAATCTCTAAAGGCACTTGAACATGCTATAAAGTCACTTTTAAAATCTTTAATAAAATTTATAAACAAAAAATCAATTTAATAATTAAAGCAACACATAACAGAAATATATGTTCTCGCATAATTGAAATGTTTGACTATGAATGGATGGGTGTAAACATTTTAAGATGAAAATATTAAGTGGCATTTACTGTCTTCAAAAATGACAGGGGCCAAATATCCTTATATAATATACCAATAATTAATAGGATTTTAACCATTATCTTTCAGATAAGTTAAACCACCTGATTATATTAGACTATTTATGAATTCTTGATTTAAAAAATGCAGTTTAACTACAAAAATGTTACAAGATTATATATAATATACTTAAATACATATAAAAATATGTTAAATACATTTATTTAATAAACTGAGAGAATTTAAAACTATGAAATAGTCTTTAACACTTAGACCTCCTTAAAATTTAGAGTAATTTTTTTAGAGAAACTTGGGTTATGCAAATATATACACACATGTGTATGGTTTCAATAAGTTAACTACTACTAATTAAACATTGATTTGAAATGCAAAAACTAGTTACTGTATTTAAAAATAATTTTGCCTTTTTAAATAATGATTATAAACATGTATACCAACTTGTCTATTTTATGGATTAGCAAGAAAGAAAACATTACTTGAAATTCTACTTTAATAAGCATATAGATATTAAAGTTGGTACATGGCTGCTCAAAAGAAATTCACTCCAGTTCAGAACAAAAGTTACAATAAATGGAGTCCAATATTCAGTTTTTTATATAACATAATTCAGGGTGATTTGCTATGAGAGCACTTCTCATAAGCAGCTAACAATGCAAGTTAATTCTACAATGATCCAAAAAAAAAACAAAAAAAAAAAAAAAAAAAAACTATGTAAACAAAACCAAGATGGATTTTTATTAATGATTACATTATTGGAGGTAATTTGTCAAACAATAAAAAATAATGAAACCAGGATAAAGGAATTAAGTTAACAAATATCAAGGTGTTCAACTTATTATTAAATCTATTTTGATATAAAGCATACAGTTATATAACTCATAATTTCCAAATGACATTACATAGGTAATAGCTAAGAACCCTCACCCAATATACACTATTTCTTTGTAGTGATGCATATGTTTGCTACACCAATATGCCTTTCCACCAAGAATTCTTTATATCTTTAGCAGATGATCTGTTACAAGTTAAAAGTAATTCCATTGCAGCAATTGCCCTGAAGATGAAATTTATTACTGCTATTATTTCATTGCCAAGAATAGTTTTATATATATACTCCAATACAGGTGCAATATCAGCATGAGCATATGGCTATGGGTTATGGTTAAAAAATCTTAACTATCAGAAAGGGGAACTCTATGCATCGATCTTTGACTGGTTTGCTATAGCAAGTGAAGAAACCATAGAGATTGAGCATGCATGGAGTCTACAACTGCTGCTATGCATTTTTCACCAGATTTATACTATGTTGTGGAAAGGATATACTGAATCCAAGATTTTATGCAAAGAAATATACTGAATCCATGTGATATTCAAATTTGAGTGGACTCTTTCATAAAGTAGAGGCAACAGAATTCTAAAACTGGCATGCTGGCTACGTACCAGATCCTGCATTCAGACAAAGAAGTGGATTGTTAATTCTAAAATTAAGTCATGAAGGACCCATATATAATTTATGAATTAATTTTTCTTAAATTTTTTTAACTCCTTTAAGAAAATAACATAGGTAGTAATATTAAGCCTGACAGCCAAGTGGTCAGGAGGAAGACTGCAGTAGCATGTGCTTTTTTGAGGGGGATTGTGGTTCAGGTCCACATGACTGCTGAACAAGAGCATATCTTTTACTTTCTGTAGTAGTAACATTTGTTATAATTAATGCTTTATATTATTATAACAAATATTAATGACCATAGAAACAAAATATTTTAATTTCTCAGAGTTTGTCATGTTGTGGAGTTTTTGTTAAATATAAGTTAAATTAATTCATAATTTTTTTAAAGCATTGTTTCATTTAATAATTTCCAAACACCAATTTCTTTCTGTTTTACATATTTCCTTTCACTGTTACTCTGTATTTGCAATATATAAAATTATACATTTTGCAAGACATGCAATACTATTTCACAGTATAGTACTTAGTAGTAGGGTAGTGTGTATTTAGTTTTTAAAGCATTTCGATTACTGAAATCATATTGTACCATTTATACTTCATATTTAAAAAAATACAGGATGATTGCAACATCCATAACCAGAGGTAGGATTCAAACCTGCAACCTTTATTTCTTGGACAAGCAAGGCCTGGGCCAATACAGCAGCATGGATTCATATTTTGGCTTAATGCTGGCAGCTATCACTGTAGAGCAGTGGTGTTCAACTAGCAGGCCGGATACGGCCTGTGTGGTTATGAAAATGGCTACTTTGCTTGGATCAACGTATGTCTGCGAGCAAACTTTTTCATGCACGAAATCAAATAAATATTTAAAAAGAAACAGAATAACAGATGAGCATCTTCATTCCGTATTGAGAATTGCAAATTTTGAACAATTACCTAAAAATATCCAGTCTCAATCATCTCATTAAATGTTAAGTTTTGTTCAGTAGATGTTATTGTGTGTTGTACTTAATTTTTTTCGAATATTTTAAATTTTAGGTGTATTATCATATTTATTTATTCACCTTAATATTGAAAAGCAGTGATCCTTTTCAGGTTGTAAATTTTCTAAAGTGAGCATTTAAAAGCAAAAGTAAGGTATTTTTTAAAAAAACAAAATTAAGTAATATTTTTACCAAAAGTTAACAAAATTAAGATGTGAAATACAGTAGAACCTCATAAATCCAGCAATCTTAGGACGTAAAACATTTAATAAAACCTAAAAAATAAATCACTGACATAGATTTGTCGCCCATAAAAGTGCTGGGAATTTGCATTTTTTATATATAGCCTGAAAATAAAATATAGTAAATAATACATGAAAATAGAAACTTTCCTTTTACATAGATATGGAAAATGTAATACACTCATTTTCCTTGGATCAACTCAGTGCTGCCCGTGAACCAAATCTAACTTTGAATATGGCTCCTCTACGTGAAAAGGTTGGACACCACTGCTGTAGAGAATTAGGGATCAGAGCTACTGTATCATCTAATAAAGATATACTGAAATGTGATTTCTGGCAATATTTTTAGATTGTTTAGTTAGAAAAGAGCATATTTATTTTATTCTGCAATCAAAAGCACTCTCTGAATTCACATTGGTAAAATTAAAATTTAGGCTCTGATCATATAATTGCATTAAATTGTGCTATCAGCTCATCTGAGCTTGCTAATTATATAACACATACATAATATGAACTGCCCCTGAAAACAGATTATGTGCATAACTTTCAATAACTGAAATTTTCGAAAATCTTGCATGTTTTACGTTCCAAGAATGCTGGATTTATGAGTTTCTACTGTATTTCATGTCTTAATTTTATTAACTTTTAGAATTATTAACTCACTTGGCGTAAAAATAGGATTCAGTATGGATGCAGCCATCATGCCAGTTTTAGAAATCTGTTGATAAATAATGGAATATGCACATTTTACTTGATGAACCAAACTAAAATCTTAATATCAGATTGTGCATAAACTGTGCATGCAGAAAGCAGTGTTAAAAAAAGTGATTTTTAAATCAATTCAAAAAGATATAGCATAAATTATTTTAAAATTGTTTAATATTTTCTAACAGGATGGCAGATTGCTTTTCTACACAATAAGAATCAGTTATTCACTTTAAAAAGTAATAATTTTTATAATTGAATTTTTAATTATAAAATATAATCTCAGTCCAGATATTTAATTCTCCTTTCACTCTGCGATATTGGTTTATGTTTCCATATAAATAAAACATGGTTAAAACACGTAATACTGTCTAATGAATGCACACTGACTGAAGAGTTAGTCAGTGTTGCTGTTCCCTCAAAATGTGCTTTATTCAAAATGTGTGGCCACATTTTGAATAAAAACCACAGGAGAAATATTCTCATTATATTCATAATAGCAGTCTACCCATTCACAAGTGAGTTTTTTGAACACTTGCTGGATTCTTATAGCCAGTTTTCCATAGGGCTGGGATCTGTGAATTGTTTCTTTTTGAAATTTTTAAGTTTTGTAAAAGTGGCAACTTTTTCCATAAATTCTGTTAAATAATTAATTGCTTGTCTTGAATGACTTCCCAGCATTAAGAGTAAAATCAAAAATCAAATGAGAATTTAAAGGAAAAAAAAAAAAAACAATTAAAAAAATAAACTGGTCACTTTTTTTTTTTGAAGCAATAATATTCTCTGTTACACTATTTAAGTATCATTAACTTCTTGATCTGTATGCCAGAGAATTTCTTCAATTTTAGCTGCCCTTTATTTAAACTGTCAAAAGCAGATACATACATACTTGTGAAAATGTTAAATGGCATTGTTAGCAATAATCTTGCGTTTTTAGAACATTTCAACTACTTACTTAAAATAAAAGCATTTCACCTGTGTAAAAATTTTTAAATCTACTTATTACTAATTGAATCTAACAATCTTGTTTTGCAAGTGCTTTCTTCTCTACTTCAGTGATTATGATCTTGCTGTTACACTGTCACAATAACTGAAGTAAAATCCTCAGCTTCTTCGTGATATATATTTCTTACTAATAGAACATAACTATAAAACATGGATAGATTCTATTAATAATAAATAGATTCTCAATTTGACACAAGTAAAGTATTTGTTTCAAGCATTTAGATTAATGTAAGCTGGGTAAAATGCTGTTCAAATACTTCTAGGCACATATTTATGTCAATACAATTGAAAATCAGACAAAGCATCAAGCAGCCTCTGAATACTGATTGATATGTATTAGTTAAAATGGCAGAATGACGCAAGGAAGCAAATTTTAAGTAACATTGCAATTAAATAATAATAAAATGCCTCCCTAATTTTACATTTTATTTCCATATAAATATGTATCTTATTCTTTAAATCTATATATTTCTCTGATTCCACAAGGTCAGGTGGTAGCTTGTTCCAGTAGTTGATTACTCTTTGACTGATGGCAAATTTTTATATCAAAATTAACAAAAAAAAACCAAGTTTAGAAAAAAAACTTTTTACTTAATTTTTTAGAAAATACTATCTTCTATTTGTGTATTACTTGATTCAGTTTCATTAACTTCTGGATCTGAATTCCAGAAATTTTAGCTTTTATAAGCCAAAACTTGACAATAATGAGTGATAAACTATCCCCTCCTCCAGTTTTGAAATATATTTTTGTGCAACCATCTGTTATAAATTGATTCTACAACTATTTAGCAGCACTTTATTGGAAGAGTTTTAATATACTTTGAAACATTATTTGAAATGTACTTGAAATAACCTGAGAAATATATATATACATACATGGTCCAGAAAAGGTTAAACATCTCAACCATATGCAGTGCCTAGTTCCAAAACTTTGCAGCCAACAGAACTGATGTTTATGGTAAGAATAACTCTTAGGAACCTATTATTTCTAATAATAAAAAAGAAAGGACTTGTCTATGAAAATTAATTCTTCAAAGATCTTGTACATTCTTCTATTTGTATATCCACATGTAGGCATTTTTATGTGTAAGTAGAAAGACAAAAACATGGCTTTAATATTAAGTTCTATGAAAACTTCAGTTGTGGACCTACTTGGTAATAATACATTGTTGAAATGTGAGGAGATTTTTGATAGCTATAATTCTACACTGTGTGCATGAAACAATCATGGAAGCAGTTGGTCGTTTTGTTCACAATTTGCACTATTACTATGCCTGTGGCTTTAGTATACCTTGTCTATAGATTGTTTGTATTCAATGGCCATAACTGTTTTGCGAGATTAAAAGCCCAAATTTTCAGGCAGAACTGACCGTGTAATGCTCATTAGGGAGTGATAACCTTAGCCACAAGTAGTCCTCAGTTTCAGCCAGTAATACAAATCAAGCTCAGGACTTTTCAGCATGATCTGAGAGCAGTAATTCTACTGTATTACTTTCTAGAGCATTATCATGGAGGCTAAAGTAAGTTTTGAAACAACATGCATTGATTTATATAGTTGTATATTTTCTGTATTACACTGGTCTGCATAGATCAAAATCTATGCAGACTTTTCAAAATCTACAGTGTTGCTGGATGTACTTTTAGTACTAATTCTAAAATTCCAAACTTTTTACCTATCATGTACAGCTTTTTTACAAACAGTAAGAATTTTTCCCTTAGATATACATTCCATGTAGATGTATTATGCATACTACTTCCTTTGTGACTGACATGTATAGATTTGCCCAGACATGTTTATTAAACCTGCAAGTCAGGCAGCTATATAAATTTTCAAAATATTTTGTATGCCTTTGGCTGTTTCTTGGTGAAGTCAGGCTAACTAGTATCTGTTTTTAGCATGATTTTCATATTCCATGTCTTTGACAATGGAAGCTTGTGGTTTTGTGAACAACCCAAATGTATTTTGTTATATTTGCAGTTCTATATTATGATAAAACAAAGTCAGGATATAATATCACTTGTGAAACATGTATATACTGCATATTTTGGAATTAAATTAGGTTACCAAGATAAAAGTTGGGCCACCCCATAAAGTGTTGCTATACCTATTTGCAAAGCTTGTGATTATAGAAATGTGGTGAAAAGAAAACCATGACATTTGCCATTCACATGGTGTCTAGGGGAACCTTGGGTTTGTATTAATGATTGCTACTTTTGTTCCATAACTGTAGCAGACTATAATGTGAAGAACAATCAGAACACTGTATATCCTAACGATATTACTTCAGTGTTAAGGTCAGTATTCCATGGACCTGAACTACCGGTACTATCTTCACCAGTTGTTCTTGAACATCAGCTCCCAAATCTAACAGTTGTGATCTAATATAAACTATCATGAGAAATTCACAATTCTGAATCAGTGTTTTAAAAAAAGTGAATGTGATAATCTTATGATAATAGATTTACCCAAAGGGTCTGCAGCAGGGCTTTTAGGATCAAGACAAATCCAACAATCTGTTAGTCCCAGGAATGGTGTTTTCAGCGTATGGAAATTGTGAAAAGAATTGGTTTCTGGTTTTTCCAAAGAAGGCTCAATGATATATGGCAAAAACATTCCTGCAGTTTTTTGAATTTTTGACCACCCAACATAATGGGGGTTATTTATAGACTCTTTGAGTAGAGCCTCAAAGGAGTTCTTCGTAATGGAAACAATTCCTATAGCCCATTCATTACACTTAAAAGAAAACTACAAAAATGTTGATCTTCTTTTCAAAAAATTCAGTACAAGGATCATGACTGACTGGCTACTACTTGGCCAATAACTTGGTTACACAAAAATGACACTCTTTCTGTGCAAGTGGGATAGTAGTGCAAGAAGTGAGCATTCAGAAAGGAAAGTGTGGCTACCAAGGCAGTCTCTGGCATCAGTTTCAGAGAATATTGAAAACGAGCCACTAGTAGATCAAAAATTAGTACTGTTTCCTCCTCTGCATATAAAACTAGGTTTAATGAAACAGTTTGTCAAAGCCTGGAATAAAGAAGGAAAAAATTGTTTCAAGTATGTTTGCACTAAATTCCCATCAAATCTGCAAGCTGTTGTTGGATTCTGTATTTGAAGAATGCATGAACCAAATTAAAAGAGATGCTTGGGCTGGATTGGTACTTTAAAAATGTAGTATGCATTTTGGAAACACCCAGATTGAGAAAACTGTGAGTGACATGGTGGAGAAGTTCAGAAAACTAGGCTGTAATATGAGTGCTAGATGTGTTAAAATACATGTCTTGTACTCTTATCTCAACTATTTCCCAGAAAAATTTAGGTGGTTTAAGTGAGAGCTGGGGATTCTATCAGGATATAAAAGAAATGGAAAAAAGGTACAAAGGGGAATGTCAATACAGTGGCCTGCTAGATGCTAACAAGAGGAACAGCCACTGAAATTAGCTGCCTAAGGAAGTAAAAATGGTGCAATTTAACCCATCTGGTATATAAAATCCAGTTTGCAGCCATCTATGTGCTTGACAAGAGGCCATAGCTTTTAATATTTGTGAAATATGTAAAAAAAAAAATAAAAAAATATACATATATATATATATTTTTTTTTATTTGTAAAAAATTCTAATGTGATACAGTAAATTTCATATAACTTTTAAAATTTCCATTGTGTAGTTGATTTCTTATCAGCCTTATATAAAACATCAGAGAACTTTCTTAAAATGCAGACCAGTGAAATTTATTATAGCATATTTTCATTTGAAATTCTTATATCTAAATGCCTTATAATTACTACAGTGAAATGTTAGTATAATTAAAGCCAGAATAAATAAAATATTGAATATAATGAAATCATTTTCCATTCCCTGCCAATTTACTATGCATCTTTATGTCAAAATGTTTCATTTTAAAAAATATCATTATAATGAAATATATCAGTTTAGTTCAGTAAAAATTCATTCCACTATGGAAAAATATAATCGTTATAATAAAATTTGTAAAAAACCCCTAATATGAGTAACATTTTGTGCAACTGAAAGAGGAGAGACCACAGTTATTGAAATTATGTTTTTTTACAGTTTTGTACGGTTGAAGTATGGATATTTCCATCATATCTGGCGATTGCACTAGTTTTCAGTTAGGTACTACATCTTTTAAGAAAACAATCAGATTGGCCAACAAAGTTGTGAGGGATGTCTACTGTTTACAGTCGGGGGAAACATTGGTGCTTTTTGTTTGCAATAGGGTGGAGAAAAATAAGCATAAGCAGTTTTATTTGGATGAAAAGAAAGAAAAAATTATAGAAGAGACAGACAGAGCAATAAAAAAAAAAAAAAAAAGAAGTTGCTAGAAATTATGGAATCAGTTCATTGATATGCTGTATGTTTCTCAAATACAGAGAAAGGATTGAGAAACCATTGATTCTGATGCAAACTTTGTGGTCAAAAAAAAAATTTTTTTTCCTTTGGCTCACAAATGAAAAAAATTTATACTGTAAACCATGAAGTATTTGACAAAGCAATATACAAGTGGTTTCTGGACACAAGTTCTAAGAACATTGTGCTGAATGGTCTTGTGTTGTGCAAGCATGATTCTTTGTACTTCATTGGGCCATAACTAAATTTAAGGCTGGCTGCACATATTTAGAAAACACTATTGCATTTGCCATAAAGCAAAGAAAGTGATGTATTCAAGGATTCTGCACTGCCACAGAGAGAGAGGAGAAAACTGCTGAATAGGATGTAAGGATGCAATTTTAAGGATGGCATCCTTAACAGAAATTTCAGTATTACTTGTTGAGAAAAAAAACAAAATTTTATAATTTTTAATTGCATGCATACGTATTAGCAAAGACACATGCTGAAACATTGTTAATCTTTAACCATTAACCAATTTGAAAATACACTGTCTACCAAAAAATATCCTGACAACCCCAAATTTTATAATTCACTGGACTATCTCAAATAAACAAGCAACTCAAACCAGTATATCACGAAGGCATATAAGCCACAATGTTAGTTGTTTTTGTGACATTGTGTAGAGCCAAGCTGACCGAATTCTAGAGGGGTCTTATTACCAATGTCACATTGCTAGGGTGTTGATATGTGCAACTGCTGACAGCCGACATCATCCAGAGACAATAGTTGGTGACGTTATCATAAAATGGAACTGTGACAGTACTACCACACCCAACAATGCACAGGAAGACCATGGAAGTTCACTCCACATGATCAGAGAATATTTGCAAGGTAGTACAACAGCCTCTACAGACATCCCTGAAAAACACTGACCAAGAGTTCAAGGCATTAACAGGGGTTGAGATCTGTATACATGTATGGAGCTCCACAGCCTCAGTTTCATGGGAGAGTGGTGCTGCTGCTGCTGCATAAGCCAAATATCACCAATCACAATTAGCAGTCTTGCCTTAAATGGTGCAACAGATGTCATAATTAGCCCATAGAGCAGTGGAAATCAGTTCTATAGAGTGTCAAATCTTGCTACACCCTATTCTGATCTATCTGATCAGAATAGGGTGTAGGTTCATAACCCTCCCTCCTCCAAACAATGAAGTTTGGAGGGTTATGAAGTGATACTGTTTCCCGTGGTATGGCCCTGGACCATTGGTGGTTGTGCAATGAACCACAAATGTTAAAGCCTAACTTAACATTTTAGACAATTCCATGTTCCCTACAATGTGGCATTTCTTTGGTATACATCCTTGTTTGTTTCAACAGGTTAATGGTTCATTGTCATGAATACAAAAGTTGGAATGCCTTGATTTTGAATCTCAATGAATAACTATGAGATGAACTGGAACATAAGACTGAGGGCCAGGTCAACACATTCCACATCAGTAGCTCAACTGGTCACTGTTCTGCAGGAGGGATGGAGGACTATGCTCACTGCAACCCATCATTCATTGGTGGAAACTAATGAACAGGCTGCAGTAAGCACATAATTTGAGAAAACCTAACCAGGAGGGTGGGCTTTCCTCCAATGAGCAAAAGGGGAAGGGCAAGTTGCTATGAAATGAGTGGCAGTGACATCACTGCAAAACAGATGTGTCTAGATTCTTTTTGGAGGACAATGTATGCACTTGTCCTTAAGTGATAACAATTTTTCCAAAAAACCTTGCATGGATGACATCCATAAAATTACATCCTTCATATTTCTTGAAATTCTTTTAAATCATGTCATTAAAAAAAATAGATTATTTTTTTTAGCTTGGAGACTTGGATAACCTATGCAGATCTCAACTTATTTTCATGCATTAAATTCGGTCAGGAGTGAGCAGACTTTACCAGCCTATACAGAGAATATGAAACAATGTAGTAGAACAAAGTTTAGAATAGGGGTTGGGTCATTAAACGAAATAATATCTGGTTAGTATATATCTGTTGAGTATGCCATCCCCCCCCCCTTCTTCAATGGGCTTCAGCAACATCAATAATTCTTCAGGAGATGCTTTCTACAAGTGTTTGGTAGGTGGAGTCTAGAACCTTGTTTTACTACCATAATGATGTGGCTAGTTCTCTGTTCAAACTAAGATATTTTGTTCCTGCAGAAAAATGCAAGATTACTTCTGGCTCTCACACTGTGACCTATTTACCACTGACATGATAGACTTTAATCATGAGGTTATTTCTATACCTGCTCTGTTCTCCAGTTGTCATAGTTGTTCAAATCCAGTCTATCTGTAAGTGTACCCATTCTGTACTTTACAAATATGCTGCTGGTACTGTTTGATAATTATGTAATGAATGGAAAATATTAAGTTATTCTCATTATAAATTCTATTATTATCGCAATCTAAAGATATGTTTTTGCTGTTCTTATGGTTACTTGACACCACAGGAGCAGCTTGGTTAAATACACCACCATTCAAAATAACTGTTTATGCAGCTGTAATAAAGCAGGATAAAACTCCTACGGCATCATCTTCATAATAATAAATTTGCATGTCAAAACTAATGTGACAAATAACAGCATGAATAAAAAAAAAAAAGTGCAGGTCTATGCAAATCACTCACTGCAACTAGTTATCAGTCAACTTTTCTACTTAAAAATCAAAACCAGAAGCAGAGGAAATAGCCATCAGAGCCAGGCTCAAAGTTTGTAATGTATCAATAAATAAATATTGTGATATGTATCTGCTGTTGGATTAGTATTATGGCATTACATAAGCCACCTCTCACTTATGCACCAAATGCTACATGGGATATTATCCTGATGTGAACATCATGTAGATCAGACCAATGTATGACAGGGAAGCAGACATTGGGGGGGAGGGTAATAGCACTATAAGCAATGCTAGGTTTAGGTAATTTCAAGCACTGGCACATATATATATATTTACACACACACAAAATATATTGTTCTAAAGTGGGCCATATGCATTCAAGCAAGTGTAACAAACTTGCTTGAGAATGTTTAGCCTGCTTCAAGTGACATAATTAAAAGTGGATACCTGACAACACAGCAAAATATATCGTTGTAATTTGTGTTATTTATTGCATTTAAATCTGAATCTATTGATTTAATATCAATAGATTTAGATGCAATAAGTGAAATGCTAAAAAAAAGTTTATCCCTTACATTGAATTAGTCTGAGAGCTCCAGTGACCTTGTAGCTCCCTTGTGAATTTAGTTTTGACCAGAGGTTACCCATGTGCATGCAGAAGTGCATAAGGCAGACCCCCTCCTACATTACTATTGCCCTTTAGAAAGGGAGTTTGGTATTTTGCACAAAAGCATCAGTTGCTCCCTATGCATCAAGGACACGTATCCATTTCACTGTGCAGGAGGTCAGAGATGTTGCCTGAAAACTACTGATGCCACATCCAGTTCTCTGAGCATTGCTATAATAATATGCTACTGACCCTACACAAGGCAGGGTCAGTAGCATATTATTATACCAACACTCAAATGTCTGCTAAACAAAAGAAGTTGGCCATTTTGGACATTTGTTGCTTTAAGTTAGGCAAACAAATGCATTGCATAAATCTTGTATGGCGTGTGAACAACAAGCAAGTTTTCTTGTGGGTTTTATCCTGTTATGCTTTGTGAAATTGTCAATTAAACTTATTATTATTCTGCACTTTGTTCCTAACTCCTTTTCTTTTCATACATGTGCACAAGCTATACTAAATGTGATGTCAAGAATAATGTACTGTTTTTCCCATAATGCAGCCACGGAACAGAACAGTACTTTGTGCACATTAGGATCAACAGGTTAAAATACTCTTTGATCAGGCATTATTCCATGTCACATTAATATTGTTGTTATTGGATTTTAGGAGCATCGGCTACTTAGCCCACGTTGCTCTGTGTGTGTTGTCTGTGGATTGTGTGTGGTATAAGGTTTCTGTTTTGCTGAACAAAAAACCCCCGAGTTTCTGGAGAAAAAACCCATGCTACCCTTACCTAAGACTGACTGACTCAGCCCAAGTTGTGAAAAAGACACAAAAATTCCTCCCATCATCGACAGGATTCAAACTCAGGTCTTTTCTACCCAGTGTGGGGAGGATGCCGATCCTATCAACTGTGCTACCCACGAGAGCTCATGTTAATGTGCAGTTTTCTTGACAGCCAGTAATATACACTCTTAGTGCAGCTAAGAGTGTATATTACTGGCTGTCCAGCTCCCCCCCCCCCCTCTGATACCTTACAGCTAGCAGCACAGTGGCTATAACCACATGGGCTCACATATGGTATGGGCTTGGCACATTCAGGGTCCTGAGCTGGATATCATCATTCTTCTCTTTCTTGGTGACTCTCATCTCTCTTAGGGTAACTCGGGAATTTTTTTTTTGGCTGGTGCAGCATAAGCCTCAGGCTTCCTTGCACCATATAACTAATAATAATAATAATAACCACCACTCTTCTTCCATACTATGAAAAAGGCTAGGATTCAACTCTCAAAGTTGGGGACTACTTTTCCAGTTATGGACTTGTTTTCATTGCGGCCCAATTAGTTGAGTTGCATGGATTTTCCTCTCTTGGAAACTTTTTTTTTTTTTTAACATACAAGCCAACCACAGAATACATGTAATTTATAGATACATTACATTAACACCTCAGTGCTTATTCTGAACAATCCAACCTAACAGCATCCCCCTCCACTCCACATTATGTGCAAAATATAGATCCATTCTAGATTTTAATATCTGTTTTCAGTGGCAAGCACTTTAATGGGTCAGCTTTTTATCGGTAAGAAATGAACTGTGTTGATAAGCAACACTTCAAGGTTTGTTGGAGAACAACTTTATAAATATAAAGGTACACTATGGTGCTTGTGAGCACAAGGTCAAATATTACTAGTACAGTGCAATCTGTATTATACAAAAATAATGAAAAAAAGGTCATAACTTTTAATAACCCTTCTGTTATTAAAAGTGCAGTGTCCAACGACTTCAGAACTAAAATTCTTTATATCATTCATAACAGCTAACAAATATTGGTCTGCCTTGTAATAGGATACTACTCGTTATTCATGTGATTATGTGCATACCAGGATTATATTTCATGTCAGGCATTGAAATAACTGAAAATTATATACATCACTGCATTCAGTTTCCATTTTGGAAGAACTTGGTCCCACAAGTGACAGACACCAACATTCAGCCAATGCTGTTACCTTAATGCTAATATCTTTTTATACAAATAGCATTGGTAACTCCACTATGTCTAAAACTCAGAGTATGGTTGTGAAGTTGGTTTGAGACTTATTGGTCTCTCATCAAATGATTGGTGGTTTCTATCAATGAACAGATGCTGATCTGTAAATAACATGTCAAGTGTAAATGCATATTTGGAAAAAGAGTTCCCAATTAAGCACATAATAAGGGTTGTGTGAATGTCAGCTAAGTCCAAACCTTGATGGCTGAAACCCCCCCCTGTTACTGTTATTCAGTGGATGCTTTCATATATATCTGTATGAAATACAAAAATATTTGTATTTCATACAGATATTTTTGTTATAAAGACTGTATATCCAGTACAAATATTTGTCATATTAATTTAAGCTGCATGAATGTGTATTTGCAAAAGCATTACAACACCCAAGTCTTTGATTTTTTTCCCTTTTTATTTAAGTGGACTTTAGACTCTAAAGCATTTAGGGCATAAGCCTCATTTCTGATGCACTTGCACTATATTTATACATAGTCTTAACTGGACTTTTTAAATAATGAAAACCAGCAGAGTTAGTTTTGTGTCCATTTATTTATTTCATGGACTACCTTAGAAATCTGTTTCCTAAATGGCAGCATCATTGTTTGTGAAAAGATAGCAGTAAGCAATAATTACTTATAAATTATGTTTAATGGAATTATTGTAACTGTGTAACAGGATTTTGTAACTACCAGAGTCTGCATAAAATACTTAACAGAACATCTTTTGGCATAAATAATTAATGCCTTATTCCTGTCTCAGATACATATGGTTAAGACGAGAGCAGTGGAACAGTCAATACTTTCAGTTCACCCTAGAAATTATAAACATGTTTCTAGCAGTAAAGGGCCATCAGTGCTATGTAGGATTGCTACCTCATGGTTTTGGCCATGGCTGCTGAAAGCAGCAGAGTTGAATGGATTGGTTTCATCCTTTTCTTCATATTATAATAATTTTAAAAATAAATAACAGTATCCAATATATCCAATATCTTATTCATCTATTTTACTATTTTGGCTGCATTACATGTGTCTAAATTTAGGCATGATAATTAGTGATGTAGCCACTAATCCCATTATAAAGAAAGATTTCATAGTGAGAGTAACTTTGTATTTTCTTTGTTTGGTTCAATTTATTCACTTTCACAAAATCAAAAAAAAAAATAAAATAAAATAATAATAATAAAATAAATAAATAAACATAGAAATTATATTTGGCCTCTCCCGGAAAAGTTTTGCAAGTAAAGTGATATTTCCCTCTCTAATTTGGAAACCACAATCACATCATGCAAGATGTGTCTGTAAAGGCACTTGAAGTGTATGATAGGCTCATAGAATATTTTAAAAATAATTAATTTCAGCATTTTTGACTATCATATTTAAAAACAAACAACTAATAACAATATTCTCAACAAAGTGAAAATAGTATTAAATACCTTATGCAGATGAGTATGCATTCTGAATGAAATAATATTTATGAAATATTATTTATGAATTTTTAAATCAATAAAAATATTTATTGGCAAAAGCACTTTAAAGAACTACCAAAACCTGTTTAAAAATTTTTGCCAATTCCTGAATCCAATGATTTTGCAGAAATATTTTCTGCAAAATCATTGGATTCCTTAATGTCAACTATCTGGACTGAAATTAATAGAATGACAGTATTTACACACACACACACACACAATACCACTAGGTGCTTCATTTAACATACCAGCTGTAAAGTTGCTTAATTTTAATTTTAAGAAATTATGCAGCCCTTTTTTTCAACTTTTAAGATATCTAGTCAAAATCAATATAAAGCTTTAAATTTATCCAAGACTAGCAATTGTATATTTGCAATTTTTCCCTTAAGTTGCCATATTTATCAATTGCTATTCAGTTAGAGTAAATTTTTGTAAACATGTGACATCATTTTCTAAATTAAGAAATCACATTTGGAATAGCTAAAACTGCTAACAGCATAATTGTGGATGAACTGATTGCCAGCTTGCATGTTAAAAGCCTGAGAATGAGAAAGTCTTACTGCTTAATTTTTTCATCGAAAACAATTTCCAAGGTATGAGAAATCCTGTCTTGTGCAAAATTTTCCAGGTTGCGCAGGTTGGTTGATAGTCATTTTGTTCTATTTAAGATTTATTAGTTTGCAGTGTGAGGTGGAAAGTGAGATGTTAAACACAGCTCACTGCATTGAAGCAAATTATTGTATTCTTTATGAAGTTAATGGAAACCAAAATTTGATGGACTCTGACTATGTGACTTCAATCATACAACTGCAAGGCTTTGATTATGTAGCTGATCCATTTCTTGTTGTCTGTAAATATGTTTCATTTAGAAGAGGGGAATTACTATAAAAAGTTGACAATTTCAAAATTTTATTTTTTAAATAAATGCAGTACTGCTCTTTAATATATTTATGTTAGAGTATTTTAAAACTACAGTAACGTGCATTTAAGGCCACACATTGCACTAGCATATATAATTGTATAAGTATGTATGTTCATGGACTGATTTGTACATTGTGCATGCTGAAAAATGTAGAATAACCCACTGGAGAGGATTACCCCTCCACTAGAGATCTGCTAATTATTCTCAGTTAAAGCAACTTCAATGAATTCCAGTGGGATTCAAACAAAAACATCTCCACTAAATGAGCACCACAGAGAATGGCATTTAATGTTAAGTTTTATGCATGTGCATAAAACTTATCGGCACAGCAGAGATAAGAGAACTTTTTGATATCACAATTTATCAATGTCTGCAATCTTTTCTTATACATAAAAGCAGATAGCAAGTTTAGTACATCATTCTTGAATGCTCTTCTATTACTATTCCATTATTCTCTCTCTCTCTCTCTCTCTCTGATATGAAACTACAGCAATAAGGAGAATGCTTTATGACTGATCAATAGCAAGAATTGCTTTAGAATTCATTAAATTTGGACACCTCCCCCTGACACCTACATTATATCATGCAATGTAGTTTGACTTGTGATATGTTTTTTGTACTTTTTTTTAGTACCACCATGGGGTCCGAGTAGGTAGCAGGGTGGAATTGCCACTGTCCTTCCCACAACAGGTGGAAAAGGTCTGGGTTCGAATTCTGTCAATGAAGCGAGGAACTTTTATGGGCTTTCTTCACTCCGTGGCTAATTTAGTTGGTCTCAGGTATATATAGCAAGGTCTCCCTCCTCTGAAACTTGGGTTTTTCATCCAGCAAAACAGACAAATTGACTGGAGAACATAATATACAATGGCAGATGAATGTGTATTCCGGGTGGCTCTAGCAAGACATTTTGAAAGTACCTCCATGGCAGCCTATTGGTGCAATACATTGCCATTTGAAACTCATTCTGAGAGATATCTGGGTTTGATTCCCATCAATGAGTGGAGGAATTTCTAAAGTCCTCTTCAATTATTTTTCTCTCTGATCGCTCACTGGGGGTGATGTTAGATGGCTCTCTGTCTTCTAACATCTCCACTAAAGCCGAACACCGGTGTTCCCCAGGGTTCAATTCTTTCCCACACTCTTTTCCTCTTGTATATTAATGACCTTCTTCCATTGACTGGAAATCCTATCGATAGTTTTGCCGATGATAGCACATTGCATTCCACTTTACATTTTGAGAAACCTTGCCCTGCTCAATCAGCTTCAACTGCTCGAAAATCTGCTACCAATTACTTAAATGTGGATCTTCAGGTAATTCTCCAGTAGGGCAAAGACAACTTAGTTGATTTCATTCCTTCTAAAACTAAGTCTTGTCTTATATCTCGCAAAAAGGATTCTTCTGCTGCTATGCTTATCTTTGGTGAGACTCCGATTTCTAGGCAAAATGATATATCTCTTTTGGGTATTACTCTGACTTCTAATCTTTCTTGGCATAAGCACATTACAAATATTGCTTCCTCTGCATCTAAAAAACTTTTTCTTTCGCTCTCGGCGTTACTTTTCTTCCAAACAGCTGCTCACTCTGTATAAATCGCAAATCCGCCCTGCCATGGAATATTGTTCCCACATCTGGGGTGGTGCCCCCAAAACCTCTCTCAGGCTTCTTGATTCCATTCAGAAGAGGGCAGTTAGGTTAATTAATGATTCATCTCTAACAGAGTCTCTCCACTCGCTGTCTCATAGACGTACTGTTTCTGCTGCATGGCTCTTCTACAGATATTTCCATGGGCACTGTTCTTCTGAATTGGCTTCTATAATTCTCGCTCTCTCTTTCAAAACAGTCTGAACACGTGCAGCCACCAGCCAACATCCATTTACTGTCCAACTTTTCATCTTCCGTTTATTCATTCAACTGCCGTTTTCTGGAACAACCTTCCATCATACGTATTTCCTGAAAATTACAGTCTACAGAAGTTCAAGTCCAATATCAACAAATATCTTCTTTCGTCTTCTCAACCTCCAATCCAAGCACGGTACTAAGTACTATAGGTTTTAATACCTCTTGTGTTTGGGATTTACATAAAAAAAAAAAAAAAAAAATCAAAAGCTGATATTAGTCGATCTCAGGTGGAGGGTATATGGTTTTTCCCCATGAGTTATTTGGGATTTTCAGCCCATGAATGAACACACACACTTCTACAAACATAATATACACCTAGGCCTCGCATAATGCAAATTCGATTAACGCGATATTCAGTTAACGCTATTTGAAAAATGATACCACTTTTCACTTTACACAATGTAAATTTCCAGTTAACACGATCTTTTTTTTTTTTTATGCGACAGTTGAAAAAGATTTGAATCGCGCGTTAAGCTTACCGCGAGTCGTACTGACCGTACGAATAAACAAACATTTGCCTGCTGCCAGCCTCGGTGTATTCCATCAACCATCGGAAGAAGACGTGTTTGTCTCCTGCTAATAAAGTCAATGCAGACTTGCATTTAAAAATTCAAATTTTTAAATGAGCCAGATGAAAATGTTGCCGCGAAGGAGATAACAGTAAAAGAATTAGATGAAATCTTTCGTATCGCATAGAACCTCAAACAAAAGGTTTGATGTTCTCTGCGATAATTATTTCGCCAGGGCCCAGAGAAGATTGTTGTCGGCTATCGGAAATTGATTGAGGAAAAGAAAAAGTCAGCACTGTTCAAATATTTCTGCAACAGTAATTTCTTCATTGTGTATTTTATGTCAGAGGTTCCCAAAGTTTCTCGGTTCACGGCGGCTTTAATGTCTCAGTAATTTTTTCAAAGCGCACCCAGACCAAAAGAAATACCTAACAGTTTCGTTTAGTAGTTAGGTCCAAACAACTTAATAAGAAATGCCGAAACTGTGAATTACTCAAGTTAGTAGTTCGCGCGGTGTCCAACAGATGTCGAGTATTGCTGTGTTTCCCCCGAAAATTTTAAATATTCCGCAGCGCACAGTTTAAGAACTGCTGTTTTATGCAATAAACATTTAATTCCATAATTATTTTCATTATCTTTTACATTATATACAGTTAAAAAGTTATTTAAAAGGTATTTTTAAAATTCTTTATGGACATTCCAGAAGGTCTAGGACCAATTATAATTTTTCCTATTGGTTATGATATTCGATTAACGCTTTTCCGTTTTGCGCGATGCGCTCGCGGGACGAATTAATCGTGTTAATCGAGGCCCGCCTGTACTTAATAGTTATAAATGCACACCTAGGGGCTGTTAAAACTAATAACAGCAAATTATTACCAATAAACATTGGCATTAACTTGCCATTATTACCAATTCATATTGATATATGAATATCTTCTCTTGTTTTTTGCCTGATAAATCAAGTTTAGGAGAGGTCTGAAGATAAACTGTAGATCTTTTTAGATAACAAATTAAGACACATTTTCTCACAGAAAAGAGGAAAAGCAAGTTATTACTCGAAATTTGAAGTTAGAAATCATAAATCTCTTACCAGCACATTTTATATCAGGTTTGACTAGATATTTTGAAAGTTCAGAAAAATGTAAGAAAAACAGATCTGTGTGTAAAATTTCTAAATTCAAAACTAAGCAAATTAACAGCTAATGACATGTTAAATGAAATACATAACTCAATGTGTGTATGTGTAGTAGTAAAGAACTCCTTTTAAAGTTTTATGATCATTTCAATATCAATGGAATTAACCCCTTTCTATCTTCTTATAAAATGCAATAAGAAATTGCACTATCAAAATAATGCTGAAGGAACTTATTGACAGAGAAAAATTGCAAAGAAAGTATCTATCACAAAACCGTCTGAATATCTTTGGGATAGTAATTCCAGAGAAAAGGAACCCATTAACAAATGGCAGAATATCCATAATTCCATTCTGTTAACACATACACAAATTAAGACTAATCCATATCAGGTGGTACCTATTATGTTGCATTAATATATATATATATTATTGGTGTAGATATACCATAGTTTGCCCATAAATTAAACTATGTACGTAGTGTAAAGGCAGCATTTTTAATTGTATCTCATATTGTGGTTACCTTCACAATGAGATAACAGGTATTGCATTACTTCGAATAAGTAACGCTTCTCTAGTAGAGAAGTATCTTGTTGTAAAGGTAGCCACAATATGAGATACAATTAAAAACGCTGCCTTTACACTACATACATAGTTTAATTTATGGGTAAACTATGGTGTATCTACACAGATATTATATAGTTATTTAAACCCATATGCTATTATGCTCTGTGTATTTCATCTTTAAAATATGTTGCATTAATGAAAATCGGAAATTTCTATAATGATACATCATATATCACTCATAGATAATGGCTTCTTATCAATTAAAATAATTGAAGGCCCCAGAAAGTTTCTTTTTTCCATAGATGCCTTTTGTTTAATTTAATATGTAATTATTAGTGCTGTTATACTAAAAAAAAAAAATATAGAAATGCTGGAGGAAACCTAGTAAACAATTTTTTGCAGTAAGAAAACTGGTTGTAAAAAAATTGTGTGTGCTGAGCATGCAAAGCAGAAGTTAAGTGAAACTTCTTTAGAATCTTTTGAAATGTTTATTATTTCAATGTTACAGTGGTTTAATATTTTACAATTGTTTTACAACTTTATTCCAACGTTTTTACAGATCTCTCCTTTGTACTCGGTTTCGGTGGTTGCATTGCACATACGCGTGCTCTGTATGCCTAATAAAGTTCACTATTAGTCTTCGGCATGTTGAATTATAAATTTTTAAAATCAGACTGCTAGAAGCTGAGATACAGCAATTTAAAATGTAAATGTGACACGTGTGCAAGTTACACCGGGGTACTGATTGTGTCACGTGACACTGCCGCGTACGGGACCGCATTGCTCATGCCTGGTACGGAGTGGTACAATGGTGTGGGCGATGAATCATTTCGTGGCGATTTTTGGAAATCCACGGACACAAGTTACTCACGTGTGAAAACTGCCTACGATGTGACTAAAGAAGTTTCGCTTCAAAAATTTTATGGGGGGGGATGAGAATTGTAAAATTTTTGAAGTACACATATTAATAGTAAAATTTTAAAGGAAGAACAGAAATAGCTATTTACAATTATTACAATTAAGTTTCAGGCTTTATGACTATCTGCATTAATAGTAGTATTGCCACTAAAAACATTAGCTAAAAAGAAATCTTAATGGTAGGCTCTATCACCAGTCACTTCTCATATAGAGAAGAACAAAGCTATTATATTTATCTGTAATGAAGTACTACCCACGTGGATGTTTAATGGCTTGAACTTATATGGCTATATAGCCTCAGTGCACAAAAAGTATTAATTTTTACAGATGGGAATAATGATACCCTACTAAAAAATAAAGCGATAAAATAAAATTCCCTTTATCCAGAGTAAAATAAATTTTAACTAGATTTAGAAAAGATACAATAGAAATTTTCAAGAATTACTTTAAGTAAATTTAACTGTACTTTTAACTATAAACTAACTAGCTTAGCAGACTATTTATTTTGCAATCTGCTTTATTAATTTATTGTGTCACCCTCAATTATAATTACTGTTATCAACACAATGTTTCAAGTGTACTAAATAGAAATTTTACTCTAAAAAAATGTCGTTTTTATGTACAAAGAACAAAAAGGAGTTTATAAAAAGTTCATATTGGTAAGCATTAATTACATTTCAGTTTTTATAAAATACATATAAAGATAATACTGCAACAAGAATAAGCAAAAACATATGCCACACAAGCAGTATGCACACATAGGCCAATGGCACCAATATCATTACTAGTCTATTTAAAAATATAATTTGCCCATTAAAATTCTGTGCCTTTAAGAATGAAATAAGGCAGCATCTTGAGGTGTTCATGTTATGATGCCATCCCATATATCCTGTTTCTGTTTTACTGCTTGCCTCCGTCGCTCTAGAAGGAAAAATATTTTCATATTATTCAATATTGATAATTGGCAAGCATACAACACTATTTGTGATTTTTTTTTTTTGCATTTCTCTTAATAACATATCATGCAACACTTACAAAAAAATAAGACTGATGTAGGATTAAAATTCAAGTATACATATTGAAGAAGTGGCAACACTAGTATCACTTCTGTAGATGTAAGATCTATTCCACAGTCATCGTCAGTGGTAGTAAAAAGCTGTCCCTAAGAAATCTGCTAAAAACTAGCTGGATTAGAATCCTTCATTTTTTTTTCTAAGTGAAGGGAAAACTAAAGTTAACAATCATTGAAACAAAAGTTCCATTCCATGGATTACTTTGTCATCCTATTTAAAACTGATTCATTTTTTTGATATGAATTACAAAGATCAGTTACCCACTTCTCAAAAGAATGTTTTGCTTTCTAGAAGGAACATGCTTATAGCTCTTATTAATCACTTCCAGCTCTCCAGAGGGGTTTTTGCCTTTCTGGAGAGCTAGAAATAAACCATTAACACTACCCTAGTAAATATATATCCAAGTTAGTGATTAAAATAAAACAACAGCATAAAACTGCTAAGAGGTGAGCAATATTAATATATTAAGCATTCTGGTTATATCTCTTGGTATTTTTCTTGGATGTGGCCTTGATCCTGGAGGAGTCCTTATATATATATATATATATATATATATAATGTAAATTAAATTAAAAGTAAAATTAAGAAAGAGAAAATGGCAAACATAAGAGCATAGCATGTCTAACAAAATTTTGCTTAAACATCACGTAAATTAAGATAAAAGTAAGACAGTAAAAAGGAAAAGTACTGAAAAAAGCAAATACAACTAAAACCAACTAGAAAAGCAAAAGGGAAGAGAGGGGGGGAAAAAAAAACTGAGAAAAAGAATAATGTGGAAAGAATATGTACCAAAAATTTTGAATATTTTAAATTAAAGGCAATATTGCCATAAATTTAAAAGCCAATAAAGAATAAATTTAGAACAGCACCCTCTTGATAATACAGAGTCAAATAATGTGATAATGATACTGTAAACTATCCACAAAAAACAAATAAATGAAACCAAAAATAGAGAAATGATGACCACTGAGTCTCTTATCAGAAGGCCACAAGACAACAATGGTCTTGGAAATTACTGCACTTCAAACATTATACAAATCTATGTAACGAACAGCAATTGAAAAACTAATGTCAGCCTGCTGATACAATTTTCAGTACTTTTTTGCAGTGCTTTTCCTTTTTACTCTCTTTCTTTATCTTAATTCACATTATGTTCTAGGCAACATTTTGTTTGACATGCTAATGCTACCTCTTATGTTTGCCATTGTTTCTTTATTTTATTTTTAATGTAATTTACATTTTATATATACAGGGTATTTCAAAAGTGATGGTCAATGATTTAAAGGTGAACTGTACGGACTACAATATGCAAAAAAAGCCTAGTAAACATGGGTCCTTAAGTGAATCGTTTTTGAGATGTTGCACATTTCTAGTTGGGATCCACCACTGACAAGGTGAACTGTACAGAGTTGGGATCCACCACTGACTTGTTTGTTTAGGCTAGGTTATGCTCACTCTCTCCCTTTCTCCTTTCTCTGAGACGTAGCAGGCATACCAGTACTTGTCAAAGGGTAGTCAACATGGAAAGAGGTTACAGCAACGAAGAGTATGCAGACATGCACTTCATGTATGGTAAAGGTAACGGCAGTGAACTCGAGGCTGCACATTTGTACTAAGAAGCATTTCTCCGCTGAAGGCAGCTCAACAGGTGCGCCTTCATCAGGGTACATCAACGCCTTAGAGAACATGGGCGCTTTGCACATGGAGTATGAGCAGGTAGGCCCAGAATCATAACACCTGATGTTGAGGAAAGGGTGTTAGAAAGAATAGAACAAAATCCAGGAATTTCGACAAGGAGGGTTGCTCTGCAAGAGCGTGTACTGAGTCATAGCAGTGTGTGTGTGGCAAATTTTACATCGCCAATTACTGCACCCCTACCATATCCAGTGTATACAAGGTCTTAGCAATACAGACTACCCTCCCAGAGTGCTCCCACAACCACTGGCGGATCTTAACAGAAAATGTGCATTATCTCGAAAACGGTTCATTTGTGGCCCGATGTTCACTGGGACTTTTTTGCTAATTTTAGTTTGTACTTTTCACCTTTAAATTATTGACCATCATTTTTGAAACATCCTGTGTATATATATATGTATGGGAAGAAATATTTAGGAAATAGTTTGACATAACGAAAGCAAGAATTGGACTGTTTACTTAAGTAAGTAAAAACTTTAGCTTGGAAATAAGATAAAGGATTCTGACCTAGCCAATTTCTTAATAATTTTACAATCACACCTGAAGCTTTGTTAGAGTCGAAAATTCATGAAATGTTGTTGTTATTTGGTTTTTAGGAGCATTAGCAACTAAGGCCATATTGCACCGGGAATATGCGGTGATCATTCCCTGACCTTTCCCCATCCTCCGTATTTGGTGGTGACGGGCTCGAACCCCGGTCTAATCAAGAAGCATGTGCTACGCACTGCTGCTCCTTCTCACCTGGCTACGGAGGCGCCCTCATGAAATGCAATCTAAAAGAATACCTCTATATATGAATATCTGGATGAGTTCCTGGAGCTTCACTTGTATGTCAAAATTTTGTATATTAAATTATTTATAACATTAGAATGCATCTGTGTTTTACATAACTTACTAGTCGTACTGTAAACAGACTTCATAGTGAAAATAAATTATTTTGTTCTGTCCATAACTAAAATTTAAAAAATTACATGAAAGAAACAATGTTCTGCAAAACAATTACACACACACACACACACACACACACACACACACACACACACACACACACACACACACACACACACACACACAGTCTTTAACATTATTCACGGTCATAAGGTGCTCATCACACTGCAGTTCTGTACATGGCTTCAGTGGGAGGAGGGGCATGGAATTGAGATATTTTTTATGCTTTCTACTATGAATGACACTACAGAAGTTTCTATTGCTCTAATAACACTCCTGATGGCACTATTTCACTCAAAATTTAGGTCTTGTTCTGGGAGCATTTTTGATATACTAGAAATTTGTTTTATAGCCTCAGAACTTTATATTGTGAGGTTTCTCTTAAGTACAACTTTTTAAACATTGTCACTGTCCTTCTCTGCCACTCAATATTTACCCATCTCCTATACGTTTAGTGTTTTAGTTAGCTAGCTTTACAATTTTACTGACTGTTTGGATGTTGACTCCAAGAGCTTTGAGATATATATATATATATATATATATCAGGCTTGAAAAATAAGGAATGGGAGACTACTGAGCCTATTGGGAGCCTTCATAGGAAAAGCAAATATATTGGCTATGTTAGGATTATTAAGAGCAAAAACAAATACACATCATTAATGCTAGTTAACAAAAGGATGTGAGGAATTACCTCAATATGGACTTGTAGAATGCTTCGATGCTAACACTATCTGAAATTCAACTGAATGTAAAACTAACTTAAATGAATTCTCCACACCCGAAGAAACATTAATGATCCAATGCATCCGAAATTGAAGGTCTAGGAGCTCCAAACCTGACCCCAAAATACATCAAACCACCAAAAAATATCCACGAGTGAAAGAAGACATTTCATCCATTAATAAAAACGAATGCAAAAATGATATAAAATAATTTTTTACTTTCCTGAAGCAGACAAAAGCTTTTCGGCGTAGGTCTTGATAACGGGATATTCCCTATGATCAAGACCCATTGAAAAGCTGTCCGCTTCAGGAAAGTAAAAAATTATTTTTTTTTTTTACTTTACAGATCACAGGATATTCCCTGTTTACAGTAGCAAACAGGGAATATCCTGTGATCAAGACTTATGTCGAAAAGCTTTGTCTGCTTCAGGAAAGTAAAAAATTATTTTATATCGTTTTTGCATTTGTTTTTATTAATAGACAAATGACATGTCCTTTCATTTCAATTTTGGAGAGTGTTAGCATTGAAGAGTTCTACAAGTCCATATTGAGGTAAAAAAAGGTAAACTGCAGCCATTATCAAACTGCAGAATGGACACCTCCTTGACGATTCATGTTGAGGGAAATGGGCCATAATCTTCCATAATCCATGCAGGTCCAGTGGGGGTTGGCAGATCGGCTATATCTAGCAGTCAGGGGCTTGAACCCTGGTGTACTTAAAGAGCATGTGCTACTGCACTCGCGCTCCTGACTACTGAGCTACGGAGGCCTTTTCATATTGAGGTAACTTCTCTCATTCTTTTGTTAACTAATATATATATATATAATATAGAACTTATTGCACCTTGTTGCTCTGACATAAAATACAATAATGCTAGGAATAGTAAGTTTAATGAACTAAAAGTATTGGTTAAGTCATGAAATGCAGATGTTGTAGGGATGTTGGAAATATGGTACCACTTGGGCATATGCCAAGTGACTGTAAATACTATAATGAACGGCTATACACACAAATTGAATGAACCAGTAAATCAGAATGTCATATAATGGGGGTTCTTAACTTTCCAGATATTGACTGAAATTTATGGAATGGTTGTTCACACAGTAGCAAATCCTTTCTGAATGTATTGTATGACTGTTTTCTGTACCTACATGTTAGAGAGACAAGAGAAACGTGATTATCAGGTGTAACCCTTCAGCATTAAGGATCCCCAGATACAGGAACCATTAGGGTAGCAATCATAATACATTGATATGGGATTTACTTAAAGATATAATTATTGTCAAGGGTAAAGGGAAGGGTAAAGGGAAGGGATTTTGCTTTCATACAGATGACTACAGTGGTCTTAGGCAGTTTTAAATTCTTTTAAATGGGGCCAACTGATGATATTACCAACTGCAAGTTTTAAATGGGAAGCATTCTGGAAAATAATCATAGATACTACTAAGATTTTTATTCCAACTAAGAGATATTATTCAAGGTTTAAACCTAAATGAATGTCATATGAACTAATGAGAAATACAGGGAAGAAAAATTCATGGGAAGATTATAAATTATCAGGGAAAATAGAAGCTTACATGAGATGTCTTTGGCTAAGAATGCAAAGAAAAGTAGCTAAGAATACTTTACTTATATTAACATTAAAAGGAAGGGGATAAAATGCAATGGTTCATTATATATGAATGGCTTAACTATTGATGATCCTATTCAGATTGCCGACAAATTTAATAAATATTTAATGCATCAACCGTACAATAAAAAGACAGGAAAATTTTTTTGGCACATATATATATGTACAGGAGCAATCTTACCATAGATATAATGATATTGCATCATCATGTATTTGAAAAATGCTCCTAATTTAGGAACTATTTCTCAGGAACACATGATGTCTGCAAATCAGGAGGCATGCAGTATACAGATTATGCTTCTTTAGATCATTAAAATTGCAATTATATGTATTAAAAGAAAAAACTACACAAAAACACACATAGGGTACTCATAAACTGGACGGTTCCACAAATGAGGGACTTATCCAGTCCTAAGATTAGTGGATCTGGAGTGTTTGAATGTACAGGATCTTTTAATTTTCATATGAGGATATATATAATATAATACTTGGTGCATAAGCCTATTGTGATTATTAAACTTACCTTTTGCTTCTTTAATTTTCTGCTTCTCTTTTTCTCTTTGTTCTTTAGGTACATTCATTTTCAAGCCAAGAGCACCTGATACTAACCTACGAGCCAGTACTGCTGATGTTTCAGGTCTTGGTTTATATGGTTGCAAAAATTCTGGGAAACAAAATATCTTGAATAAATCATCTGAGAAATGAATTTAAGAAAAAGTTTTATAAATTATGAAGAAAGAACAGAATCATATCACATGTTATGTAAAGTTTGATTTGATCTGATTTTGGGTTTACTGGTGCAACAACAACCTAGGCTATAATGCACCAACCACGTGTTATGTAAAGTTAATTTATTGAAACATTTCTATAACCATCACAAAATAAGTACTTAACTCAAATGGTGATGTTTCAAGATAGGACTGAATCCTGTCATCAGGTAGAATTGGAGATAGCAATGTTTGAAGGTAGGTGATGATTAATACAGAGATCATAACTATTATGACAATAATTTCAGTGATATAGCCATAGTTTGAAATTATGTTGCTTGAAAACTAGCTAGAAATAAGTAACTGCCAGAAAATTCACGAAGATGGCGGAGGAGCTGAACACCAGAAATTGGGAGATGTTTAATTATCTCTGCCACAAACAAACCAGAGAATCTTAATTTTGAAAGTTAAGAGTTAACAGATAAAATTTCCAAGTTACCAAAGCAGAACTGATTAACCAGCAAAACTGGGTTAGACTTGCTAACTAAAAGGCTTACATGAAAGCCTAATGGATGCAACCAGCATGAAGAAACAAACAAAGCAAATAGAACACTAATTAAAAAAAAAAAAAAAGAAAGGTAGAGAAGGGCACGATCTGGAACTGAGTTTACTAAAGTGCAGGCAAACAAAGAATCAATGATAAAAGGACAAATGACAGCTAGGATCAAGGTTATGAATCTATGGGGAATGGAAGTGCCACAGAAGAGACACATAACCTCCATTATCTGGGCTGACAAGAGAGAAGAACTGTAGTTCCAAGTTGAAGAATACCAAGAGTTGAGTGGGGGGGGATTATGAAAGAGAACAGAGAAAAACTTGGCACCCATAGAACCCTAAAAAAATTTAACAAGAAAGAAAAGCATAATATCAAGACAAGATAACTAAAACCTGTATTAAAGAAAAAAAGGTACATATAAGAGTAAATTAGATATGGGTGGAACCTGAAGCCCAAATAAACATAACACAGAAACTAAGATCAGAATTGAAAAATGAAATAATAATAATAAAACATTAAAACTGTCATAAGTTCTTAAACTCTGACAGTAAGAAAGTATCCTACAGGCAATCTGGTCTTTCCTCATGTATATTGCCAAGATTGGTGTAACAAACTGGTCTATGACAAAGGAAAGATCCAAGGCTAAGAGGTGCCTGAGGCTGGAAGGTCACCATTGCTGAGATAAGTGGTGTCCCAACTCTAATAAGACTGAGTCAGGAGGGGGGGGACTGGAAATGTTACTCAGTTTCTTCTGACTGCTGTTCACGATTAGATTAGGAAATAAATAATAGTAAGCTTGGTCAAAGTCTGCTCTTTGCTTGTTAAAGGTTGAAGCTCTGAAAGCCGAGATGAAGAAAGCTTTTTTAAATGTTCTGTTATGTGACAGATCAAGAGAGAAGATTAGGTGGAACCCGTATCCTCTCTCTCTTGATGGCTGCAATTCCAATTCTTAAGGCCATCTGCAGAGGCCACCATTTCAGATATTTTTTGATTCTATCAAAAAAAAAAAAACAAAAAAAAAAACCAAAAACGGTGGCCCATTCATCTATTCTGGGGTGCTTCCTAAAGGATTAGTGTAGGAGTTGCAAGAATGTTGCATGTAATATACTGGTCTCTTAAGGTTGACTGGATATTCCTGTCTGCTAATGAAGATCTGTTTGAGGGCTTGAGGGAACATATATCATCATAGAAGATGGGGATGTTGTGTTCAAGTTAGCCAGAACAGCTGCTTTGCTGCTCAGCTATGGTATATATCAGGATTTTTCAAGCTATGCTCCTTGGAGCCCTTAGGCTCCACCACAGTTAGCTGGGGCTCTGCGGTGAGGAAATTTTAGAATGTTAAGATATTTTTTTTAAAACTATAAAATTGAATCAGAATATGATGTGCATAAAAGTAAAAAGTAAATTTGGCCTTTTATGAGTGACCTTGGACTGTCAAGGTGCATGTTATATATGTAAAGATCTGGTATTAGTGACTGACTGTTTCTATTTTCAGTGTATTTTTTTATTAAGGCTCCAGAATGCTTTTTCTTTCTGATGTGGAGCTCTGCACGTCTAAAAAGTTTGGGAACCATGTACATCACAATTTGAACTACAAGCCAGAAAAAGAAAAGGCCCACACTATATTGAACAAGAAGAATTAATCGACTTGATCAGAGACTTGGGCTTACCCAAAGAGAAGGCTGAATTACTCGGATCCAGACTACAACAGTGGAACTTACTCGCCAAAGGTACAAACATTACAATACACCATGAGCGAAATGAAGAGTTTTCAAGATATTTTGCAATGGAAAACAACATGTGTGTCTGCAAAGACGTCGTTGGTCTTGTGCACGAACTGAACATTGATCACAATACCTCTGAATGGCGTTTGTTCATTGATGCGTCAAAGCTAAGTTTGAAAACAGTATTGCTTCATAATGGAAATACTTTACCATCAATTCCTCTTGTTCATGCTATTGGCCTGAAAGAAACTTACGATAGTTATGTTCCAGATTCTTGCTACTATACGTTACAATGACTATGGTTGGAATATCTGTGGTGATCTCAAAGTGATTGGACTTCTTGTTGGGTTGCAAGGTGGTTTCACTAAATACTGTTGTTTCCTGTGTTTGTAGGATACTCGTGCAACAGCCAAACACTACGTCATACAACACTGGGATAAGAGAGAGATGAACATATTCCCGGCAAAAGCAATGTAAAGTATGTTCCATTGGTTGACCCACAAAAGGTTTTTCTTCCCCCTTTACACATCAAGTTCGGACTGATTAAGAATTTCACTAAGGCACTGGATAAAGAAAGCAGAGGATTTGCATATTTACTGAAAATGTTTCCAAATTTATCTCATGCAAAGCTGAAGAATTTCAAATGTTGAACTGGCTGCATGGAGATCTTTCAAGGTTGTGGTACACGAATTCGTCGGAAAGAGAAAAGAAGAGAACTATGAGCAACTGGTGATAAACACGCTGAAATGTTACAAGAACATAGGGTGCTGAATGTCACTGAAAATGCATTTCCTTCATTGCCATCTGGATTTCTTTCTTGAAAACTTAGCAGATATCAGTGATGAACAAGGAGAGCGTTTCCACCAGGACATATCTGCAATGGAAAAATGATACCAAGGTCGCTGGGACTCTGCCACGATGGGAGATTACTGTTGGTTCCTTAAACAGGAAAGCAATCTGGAGTAAAAAAGGAAATCATTGAATGGGAAACATGTCTAAGTAACATATATTGTGTTTAATAATTACAACCATGTATGCTGATACTGTATAAAAACAAGGAATTTAAAAAATGTGTATATCTTTTGATGTAGACATGACAGAAGTAAAAGATTGATATTTTCATAATCAGGACATTAATTTTGTTCAGAATAACCAACCTTCATTCCAGAGATATGACAAAAAAAAAAATTTTGTCAGGTAGTACTATTTTCAGATGAGTACCACCACTCAGGCAGCACTGTTTTGAAGCTATTTGGATTTCACAATATGAGACATTACAATAATGATGCCAATGTACAAATTTCGGTTAGTCTAAAAAATTCAACTATGTAGTAATGATGCAAATGCACTAACTAATGTAACATTCTGAATTTTACATAGTTAAGGCTTTCTGCCCTAAAATATTATTAATCTAAGAACCTTTTAGTCTCTCATACTGTAAATAAGTGACAACCGGGTTGTCAGCTCTCATACTTCTGGGTACTCATCTGCTCACTTTGACGGCCCCTGTAGCCAGGTGGGAAGGAGCAGCAGTGCACACGCTTCTTGATTAGACCGGGGTTTGAGCCCGTCACCATCAAATATGGAGGATACGGAAAGGTCAGGGAATGACCACCGCATATCCCGGAGCAATATGGCCTTAGTTGCTAATGCTCCTAAAAACTAAATAACAACAACAACTTTCATATACTCCTTTCTCTTTTTATATGAATGACCAGTGACTGGAATTCCTATCTGTAGTTCTAATGAGGATGATAGTACACTTCATTCCCATCTCCAGTTTGACATACTCTTCTCTACATAAACAGCTACAACTTTTTGAATATCTATCACAGCTCTTTTAAATGCTGATCAACAGGTAATTCTTGAGTTGGAAGCAGAAAACTTAGCCAACTTCAATCTTTCTAAAATCCAGTCATTATTTCTTGCAAAAAATGTCTGCTCCTTGTCTTCTAACTTTCCTCGAATAAGTATAGCACAAATATTACTTCCTTTGCATTAAAAAATTAGGCTTTTATTTTCACTCTCAGCATTACTCTTCTTCTGAACAGCTGCCAACTCTGTACAATCACAAACCTGCCCTGCTGCGGCATACTGTTTTCAACTTTTGGAACTCCAAAAACTTCTCTCAAACTCTATCCAAAAGAGGACAATGGTTAAATAATGTCTCACTTACAATTTTACTCGTCCCTCTTACACAGAGGTTGTTTTTGCTGCGTGTCTTTTTTACCACAGATATTTCCAATGGAGTTGTTCTTCTGAATTAGTATCTGTAATTCCACCTCTTTCTTCCAAACAAGTCTATACAGATGCATATATACAGTCTATACAGTCCATCTTCAAACTAACCCAACGTTTTCCCTTTCTCATTTATCCCTTATATTTCTCATATTCAGTTGGTGATCACTATGCATCTACGAATATTCAGAGATTTAAAATTAATTTCACCATAAATGCAGTCAATGTTTCTTCAGAGATGTCCTCTACATCAGCTGCTGTGATTTCACCTTTTGGTTCTTGTGAATTATTCCTGTAGACAGCATCCTTCAGGAATCTACACAGAAAATAATCACAGTGGATTCAGATCAGGCAAATATGGTAGCCAAGCCTGTCCAATTCCCTAATGTTCAGGATATCGATTAAAGATGACCCTATCATTAAAATGTTCTTTCAGGAAATGAAGAGATTCACCATATGCGGGCTTGCCCCCATCTTATTGAAAAATTTTCCATCCATACTCACTTTGTATGCCTTGAAGTGCTGAAACAGTGGATTTGAAGGAGTTTGGGAACATATTTGGAACATTCTGAAGGAAATGTTACAATTGACAATGTGGTTCTATAATTCCAGCATACTGTTAACAATAGCAGATATTACAGTGAACAGTTTGAAAACATTAATGCCCGACATGAGTACTATTTGCAATCTGAATAAGTCTGTTCATTCTGACACAATGCATAGCATCATTTGCTTCCAGCTGCAATCAATGGCAGTTTTTTTTTTGTCATTTCATTGCATTGCATTGTCTGACTGCAGTGAAATGTCAGCATATAAAGACTTCATGCTTCATTTCATTATAATTAAATTTCACTACACTGAAACATATTAAAGAAAAAAAATGTCGGGACAATAATTATATATTATAACATAATTATAATGAAACTTACTTATTAATTGTAAGTTCATTTTATAAAGTGAAAAAAATTCAAAAATTTATAAATTGTGTTTTTTACAGTTTTGATTCGTTAGAAAATAATAACAATAATAAAATTAATTAATAAAAATCTTGTTTTCAACAAAACAACTTTTATTAATATTGCTTGGAAAAAAAAGCAAAAAAAAAAAAAAGAAAAAAAAAAAGCAATATAAACATGAAACTACAGTCTCTTACATTTTCAAATTTATAAAACTGTAATAAGTGCAACCATCAGATGATACAACATAAACAACCATCCTTCATTACACAAAACCTGTAAACAATTTAAACACTAGTATCTCAACAACCAGCATGTTTCAATAAATATGTAACTGTAAAAAAATCTTTCTCTTATAAAATTATTCAAATAAGACTTTAGGAAGGTATATAAAAAGTCAATAACCTGGAAAAAGAAATTAACTGTTCAACCCTTAGTAAATCGTTGCAGCACTGACAGATGCTAAAGACCAAAAATTAAAAAATGTACATCATACTGGTTAAGGACTTTCATTTTATAAACTTCATTAAATGACTATATTTTTTTATAGCAGTATGAACTTTTATTGCACTAAAGTAATATTTTCATTATAGTGATATTCATTCAAATGAAACATTTTTATGCAGAGATACACAGTAAATTGACAGGGGATGGGGAGTGATTTCATTATACTGAAAAGTAAGTTAATACCATCAGCAACACTAGAGAAATTCATTTCAAGCAAACAGCAATCTGACAATTAAAAGCTGCCTCAAGGACTTTATCCTTTAAAAAGGCAAAACAATTGCAAATAAGCTAAAACCCTATATTATGATGAATTTATTAAAGCCAACAGTTACTATACAAAGCATAAAAGCTCTTACCTGCACACCTATGGGCTTTTAATTTTGATTCCCTGACTCCTTGTGAAAGAGGACGTATTTTTACTACAGGATGTTGCAATTTTAAAGCTTCCAGTGCTGTTAACATAAATAAGAAATTTTAAGTGGAATAGCAAAAGCCTGTGGCTTCCTTGCATTGTATGGATAATATTAATATTATGCAAATTATTTCAATTCAACTTTTTAAAACTTTTTCTTAGGGATGTACATAATGTATCAGTATAGTAGAACTCTGCGATATGCTGAGTGGTAAAACTGCCACTCTCACTATATTTCAAAGGCTAACCCTAATTAATTATACAAGTAAGATTAGTAATTGTCAATACAACATAAATTTAACCCACTAATTCAAAGCTGAATCCTTTGTCTCCCATTCTGCAAAGGCAGATATGTCTATAATGTTGAATGTGGTTAATGCGAAATGCACATAATGCTTAATTTGAAGCACAATTTTAGCAAAGAACTAGGTGTATGGGAAGAGTCTAGCTCAGGCACCAGAAACCCTTGCATGCATGCCACAAAGCAGCATGCAGAAAGGATCTTTATAGCATACCAGTAGTATAATACTTTCTAAATTGTCCATGCATTATAATTTGGATATATTTGTTCAAGTGGCATGCATAAAGATATTTAAGCTTGTAATGAGCAAAAAACACTTACAAGAAAAAAGGGTCACTAATTCTTGGTCTAGCTGCTTCCTCCTCTAGAAGCAATATTTTATTAATAAATTTGAAATGGTTGGGCTTATGGTATATGAAGAAATAGTGACATTCACATTTTCTTGTTACATTCATTTCACAGTACTTTATACTAAACATTAAGTATAAATTCTGTGCTTTTAATTACTGACTCTTTGTGAAAGAGAATAGCCTGATGTTTCACTTCACGATTGCTAATTTTAGTTGTTTTTCACCCTTTCACTAATGTTTTGAATTTGTGTTAAGTTATAGTTTTTAACTGTCTAAAGTAGGTATCCATTAAGCTTGTTTGTTTTTGTCCTTCATGAGAGGACATTCAAACCTCTCAAATCCAGCAGACCCAATCCTTGCCAAACCTTGGAATTTTTAAGGTTTCACATGGTCATATATATGCATGCAGGTGCACACTGATCAAAAACTTAGAAACCTATTGCAGTTGGCATAAACAGATAATGGAATATACAGTGTACAATGTAAGAGGTCACATTATATGATAACAAGTTCATTGGTATCATGATATAATAAGTTCATTTCATCATTATCATCATCAGCCATTTTAAATCCACTGTAGGATGAAAGCCTCTCCAGCAACTTTCCAGTTCCTCCTGTTTTGTGCAATGACCATCCATTTACTACCCATGAATTCATGAATTTCATCTGTCCATCAACATTGTTGTCTTCCAGATTTTCTTTTAGCTCCTCTTGGGTACCATTCTGTTATTTTCTTAGTCCATCTGTCATCATATCTTTAAGCTATGTGTCCTGCTCAAGTCCATTTCAGTTCTTTAGTTTTGATAAGTCCTCTATTTGTGTTTGCTGCTTAATCCATATGTTTCTCTTCTTATCTAACAGTCTGATTCCTAATATAATTTGTTCCATTCTTTGCTGTGTAGTTTTCAGCTTCTCTTCCATTCTTTTGGTGAGTGCCCAATTTTCACTTCCATAAGCCATGGTGGGGAGTATATATTGGTTCATTATTTTATGTTTCAGATAAATTGGGATATTGCCCCTTAATATGTGACTATATTTCTTAAATGCTATCCATCTGAAATTTATTCTTCTCTTGACTTCCAGCCATTTATCATTATAATAATAATAATAAAATTCTTTATTCACAAAATTTTACAAGGATATGATTCCCATTACAGGTATCCAGAGGAATCTAACAATCTAACCGGAAACTATATTTACTTATGTACAAACTGTAAAAAAAATAAGAAAGCATAGAGTGCATAGAACATCCATATAATACAAAGAACAACAGTATAATACATATAACATCCCTAGAATACAAAAATCACAGTGAATATATTGCTTTCTTCAGCATAAGATTAACCTATATAATAGCTTTGAGTTATCGATAATTGCATTTGAACTGGATCTTCTGAGATACTGATAATATAAGCTTGTACTGTAAGAGTACGATCCAGGTATAACCTGATAGACTGATTGAGCCGGCCTGGACATCTTTCACTCGGAGTCTTTCAGTTTTAATGGCAGATACAGGAATGGTGATGGCAAGTGAATATGGATTTTCTCTTTTTTCCCCTGTAGGTTGAATACTGGGCCACACATCAAAATCGATGTCGGCAGAGGTCAGTGTTGATAATGCTGTTGGGAAAGTGCTGCTTGAAGGTTGAACAGCTAATTAGCATTAGCATTAGTAGAGGCATTTGATGCAAGAAAGCAAGCTTATGCAGCATCAGCCAAAAAAAAAAAAAAAAAAAAAAAAAACAAATAAATAAATAAATAAAAAATAACCACTTCCACTTCACCCCTCTGTTCGTTCAAAATACCTGTCCAGCTGAGCTTTAAACTTATTTAGGCTATCAACTTTCACGACAAGGGATGGAAGTCTATTCCAGCAACCAACCACCCGCTGGCTAAAGGCAAATTTCCTCATGTCTATCCTACATCTGTCTTTCCTCAATTTGAATTTATGCCCTCTCAGGTGATTATTCTGAGCAAGAGGAAGAATCCCATCAGCATTGAGCATGCTCAAACCATTAATGACTTGTCCCAGATAACTATATGAATCCACCTCTTCAATTACTGCTCCTTCAATGATTATATCCTTTTCTGTGGCATGCTTATTCATCGTTACTTTTGTTTTAGCCATATTCATTAAGATTTAGTTTTAGCCATATTCATTAAGATTTAGTTTTAGCCATATTCATAATTCATTAAGATTTTCCTCTAATTCTTTGGGATTGTGGCTTATGATCACAATGTCATTTGCAAATTTTAAACTGTTGAGGTACTCTCCATTCACATTGACTCCTTTCTTTGATCAGTGCAATCTTTGGAAAGCTTCCTCAAGGGTAGCAGTAAACAACTTTGGAGATATTTTGTCTCCTTGTCGAACTCCTTTCTCAATTTTAAATTTCCTACTGTCTTCGTCTAGTCTAATAAACGGGTAGCATTCTCATATACTTCCTTCAAAATCATAATGTATGGGGTATCTATGCCTTATCTTTTCAGTGCCTGAAACATCGCCTTATGCTGTATGGAGTCAAATGCCTTTTAATAATCCACAAATGCCAGGCATAATGGCGTTTTATATTCATTTGCTTTCTCCATTAGCTGTAATATTATGCGAAGCTGATCCATATTTTAGAATCCTGTCATAAAGCCAGTTTGCTCTTTTGGTTGATTCTAATCAATATTTTTTCTAATCTGTTAGTAATATCCATTGTGAAGATGTGAAGAAACAAGCTAAGCTAATTGGTCTATAATTTCCAATTTCTGATTTATCTCCTTTCTTATGCAGCAAAATTATGATTGCGTTATTCCACTGCTTAGGTGGTATGCCTTTCCTAATGCATTTTGTGAAGAGTCTTGCCAGTTTCTGTGTCATGTCTCTTCCACCCAATTTTAACAACTCTACGCTAACTTCATCTTCACCCGGGGTTTTTTAATTCTTTATTTTCTTCAATGCATATTCTATCTCATCAGGAAGGATATCAGGCATATGTCGTATGTGTTGCAAATGTGTGATCTATCTTCCCCACTGCTGGTATCATTCCCTAGCTCCTTATATAATACTTTATAGTAGTCTTCTGCTATTTGAATTATGCATTCTCTGCTATTTATAAGTAGACCATCACTATTCTTCAGATTCAGCATCATTTGTCTTTCTGTATTACAGCTCATGACTGCTGATTTAAGTCTTTTGTTTTCACTCAATGCTTGTTCTACTTTTCTTGTGTTAAATCTTCTTATGTCCTCTCTGAGTCTCTTTCAATTTTATTCTTGTTAGTGTTTATCTTGCTGTTCATTTGTCATCTTCAGTTAACAATAATGATATTTAATAATCATCAATTTGTATTACAAAAAGTGGCAGCCTGATAATGTCTGGGGGGGGGATGAAGAGAGAGAATATATACTCTATTGTAAAATACATAAAGTTGTGTCCCCTTCAAATTCAAATTCCTTATACTCCATGTTGTGTAAAAGGGTGGCAAGGAAGGCACATGTCTTCTCATCAACAATTAATGGACCTTTATAGTAGGTTGTTTGTTGTTGTATATAAGATGATGGTGAGATCGTACATGGAATGCTGTATCTGGAGGCCACAACCAAAAAAACAGATATAGAACGTTTTGGGTTACTTCAAAGTGTAGAGTGATAAGTTTTTTATGATCGACAAAGCTTCGAAACTAGATATCTTGCGGGGAGGGGGGGGAATTACTGGATCTGAGTGAGTTGTATAAGGCCCTGAAGGTAACGCAAACAAAACCTTATGGAGTAACAGAGGGCTGGATGTCATAAAATTTACCTGTGAGTTTTTTTTTTTTTTTTGTTAACGCATCGGCTTCTGTGGCCATAATGCACCTCCCAAAGATTTTGCATTTTACTGCGATCCAAGCCTGAGGCTGGATTCGAACCCACGACCTTTGGGTTGCCAGGCAGGCACTTTACCCACCTGGTTAGCCCGGTCGGCTACCTGTGAGTAGCATGTTGTAGATAAGCTCTGCAAGAATGTTTTCAGAGTATAAGTCTATTAGAATATAAACTTACAGAGTCTATATAAACAAGAATATAAGTCTCTGCAAGAATATTTGCTGATGCAATCGAGGCAGAGTTAGGTGGGTCGGAAAACTGTTAGCTTGGGGCGATACACACACTAAAAGATTAACAGTGGCCGCAGGCAGAGGTGAAAGTGATTCTTGCACTGCTTCTATCAGAATGAGCAGCAGCCTGAAAAGCAAGGTGCTGGGAGTCATAGTGGAACAAGTAAATACATGGGTTGTGTTAGGGTAACTAAGAGTTATTAGATGACTGTTTTCTACAGAAACATGTTTGAGAGGCAACCAGAGAGAAATACTCTTGATTTGATTATCAGCAATGATTATTCATGCCTTAAGAATTTGCAGATAAAGGAACCACTGGGTGACAGTGATCACAGTGTACTGATGTGGAATTTACTTAAAGATGTAATTACCATCAAGGGTAAAGGGAAGGGCTTTTGCTTTCATAAAGGTGACTACAGAAGTCTCAGACAGTTTTTAAATTCTATCCAGTGGGATCAACTGATGATGTTACCAATGGTGAATTCTAAAGGAAGCCTTCAGGGACTTAACCTTGTAGGCCACTAAGCTTTTCATACCAACTAAGAAATACTGTTCAAGGTTTCGGCCTAAATGGATGTCAGATGAATTAATGAAGCTCGTGGCAGAGAAGAAAAATGCATCGGATGCATATAAATTTTCAGGCAACACAGAAGCCTATGGCAGATATAAGCTAGACTGTAATTAAGTCACAAAGGAGGTTAGGCAGGCAAAGGCAGATTACGAGAAATCTTTGGCAAAGGATGCAAAGAAAAACAGCAAAAGAGTTCTTTACTTATGTAAACTCTAGAAGGAAAGGGATGAATCAGATTGGTCCACTTAACGTATATGGTTTGACTATTGATGATTATGCTAATGTAGCTGATAAACTGAATGAGTATTTTACATCTACATTCACATATGAGGAGTTATTCAAGGAGGAGAATGCCAGAAGTTTACCAAACTCTAACAGGGAGCTAAGTGATTTTGTAATAACTGAGAGCAAAATGGAGGAGAAATTGTTGAATAAGGAAGGCACCTGGGGTGGATGGATCTATCTAGTTATATTAAAGGAGGCAGCAAAGGAAGTAAGTAAACCCTTAGCTATAATTACGAGAGCTTCCTTGGATTCAGGGGAGGTCCCCATGAACTGGAGGTGTGTAAATGTATCCCCAATTCACAAAGGCGGTTCAAAAGGTGACACAAGTAACTATAGACCTGTTAGTTTAACTTGTATTCCGGGGAAAATAATGGAGTCACTGGTTAAAGAAGCATTACAGGATTATCTAGACAAGACTGCAGTATCAATGATATTGATGTCCAAGACACAGCATGGGTTTGTTAAAGGGAGGTCTTGTCTGACCAATTTGATTGGATATTATGTGGTCACAAAGGAACTCGATGCAAAAAATAATTTTGATATCATACATGAGGAGTTAGATTTCAGGAAAGCTTTTGATACTGTTGCACATGGAAGACTGTTGTACAAACTGGAGTGGTATGGCATTAGGGGCAAATTGCTACAATGGATAAAAGGATGGTTGAGTGGGAGACGACAGAGAGTGGTAATCAATGGACACTGCTGTTCGTGGACTAATGTTATTAGTGGAGTTCCCCAGGGTTCAGTGCTTGGCCCATTGTTGTTTTGTGTATTCATCAATGATATTGATGTCCAAGTTTGCAGATGATACAAAGGTTGGCAGGGTTGTTAAAGACATTATGCCACTGCAACTGGTTCTACACTGTTCTGCCACTTTATTAAGTACACCTACCTAGTAGTGTGTTGAGCCTCCTTCAAAACAGCCTGAATTCATGTGGGCATGGATTGAACAAGATGCTGAAAATGTACAGGAATGGAGTACCATGCAGACATGAGTGTGTCACACAGTTCCTTGAGATTCGATGGAGTGTAGGCCTGCAGCGAACAGCCCTTTCCAGCTCATCCCAAAGATGTTCAATAGGATTGAGATCCATGGACTGAGCAGGCCACTGAAGAAGAAAAGTCATTGTCATGTTCCTGGAACCATTCCATAGTGATTCGGGCTTTGTGAACTGGTGCATTATCCTGCTGGAAGTAACCATCTGACTGAGGATAAACTGCCAACATGAACGGATGCACTTGGTCAGCAACGATGTTTAGGTAGGATGTGGCATTCAGACGTGAATCTATTGGTATTAATGGACCCAACATGTGCCAAGAAAACATTCCCCACACCATAACACTGCCCAACCACCTTGCACGGTAGTTGTCAGACATGACGGGTCCATAGATTCATGCTGTTTTTGCCAAATTTTGAGCCTTCCATCAACAAGATGCACCAGGAACTTCGACTCGTCAGACCAAGCAACTGTTTTTCAATCCTCGATAGTCCAGTGCTGGTGTTGCTGTGCCCAAAGGAGGCATGTTCTCTTGTTCTTCATTGATAACAAAGGTAAGCGATGTGGCCATCGGCTGTTGTAGCCCATTCGCGACAAGTGGGACTAGTGGTCTGTTGTGATATTTTGTTCTGCGCACCAAGGTTGTATTCTGACGTCATGTGCGACATTGTGGCCCATCTGTTTGCTTGCATAATTCTAGCCATCCTTCTCTGACCTCTCTCATCAAGTGATTTTTTTCCACAGGAGTGCTGTTCAGAGTATGTTTTCTGATCATTGCACCATTCTCGATACACCCTAGAAACTGTGGTGCGTGAAAAGTTCAGGAGAACTGCCATTTCAGAGATGCTTTGTCCGGCACGTCTTGCACTGACTACCATGCCACGTTCGAAGTCCGTTAGATCACTCCTTTTCCCCATTCTTGCTAAGGTTTGTACACTTAACTGATATTAGAAAGGTTGTTCTGCTGCATTTATATTCTCAACTGCGGTCATGTGACGCAGCGTTGTGGGACAAACCATTTGTGTGCACAGCAGGGGTGTACCTAATAAAGTAGCAGCACAATGTAGATACATTAGGCAAATGGGCTGAGAAGTGGCAACTGAAGTTAAACATTGACAAAAGCAAAGTACTGCATATGGGTAGCAGTAGTCCAAGAGAAACGTACCAACTGTGTGGTACTACACTCAGGGAAGTGGAGAGTGAAAAAGACCTGGGGATAACTGTGCAGTCAGATATGAAGTTCGCTGATCAGTGCAGATGGGCTGCCAGAGCAGGTCATGGGGCATTGTCAATGATATATAGGAATTTTGCTAGCAGGGACAAGGAGGTGATTATCCCATTGTACAAGGCAATGGTCAGGCCACACCTTGAATACTGTGTACAGGTCTGGAGGCCTCATTTTAGGAAGGATGTAGAGTTGCTAGAATGAGTACAAAGAAGGGCAAAAGATTGGCGAGGGGGAACAAACGGGTGCTCTTACCAGGATAGAGCTAAAGTTCTGCAAATTACAGCACCTGGAGACTAGGCACGTGCGAGGTGATCTGACTGAGGTGTATAAGGCCTTGAACGGGTTGAGCAAGCCAATGGGATTCTTCCTCTTGCTCAGATAGAATCTGAGGGGGTACAGATTGAAACTGAGGAAAGACAGTTGTAGAATAGATGTGCAGAAATTTACCGTTAGCTAGCAGGTAGTTGATTGCTGGAAGAGACTTCCATCCCTTGTTGTGGAAGTTGATAGCTTAAATAAATTTAAGGCTAAGCTGGACAAGTATCAGGAGTGAATAGATGCAGTGAAATGGGAGTTTTTTTTTTATTTTTTGGCTGATGCTGCATAAGCTTACTTTCTTGCATTGTATGCTTCAACTAATGCTAATGCTAATAATTAGAACTAATTAACTCCCAAGATGGAAGTTAATTAGTTTCCCTGATTTCCCTAAATGGAGAGTTTGGTAATATTCAAAGCCAAACTGAATGGGCATTTGAGGCACTGGGAATAATCTAAGTAACTGAGGAAATTTTTAATTTTACTGGATGATGAAGAATAAGTTTGTTTCCTTACATCATCTGGTCACTGTAATACTAATTCAACTATCACAATTCAAAGCTGATCCATATCAAAAGTATTCTAGTTTTCAATTTCTAAAAATTGATTGGTAAAAAATTAAAGCAATGTGCTCTAGTTAAAAATCGTATAGTAGATGGTCCACTATACTCTAGATCCACAGACATTTTGATGTCTGTGGATCTAGAGTATAAATCTTTACATATGTTGTTTACTAAATTTGTCTGCTGGTTCAATGGCTCTGTTTTAAAAGTAAGTACTGTGCAGTACCTTATTATTCAGCAGCTAATGGAATTGCTGATATTATTCAGGTTGTGAAAATAAAAAAATATATAACCTGGCAATCTATTATTATATATGCCATTAACAGCCAACATTAGCTACCAACTAAAAATCCATTTAGAAACAGGAGGAAAATAGGCGTTTTTCAAGTTAAAACAGGTAAAAAAAAAAAAAAAAAAAAAAAAAAAAGATTTTTTGGAAAATGCAAGAATTTTTAAAGTCCACACTGCACTGTAAATTAAATTTCACTAGCAAAATATACATTTTATATTAAAATCCAGCCATCAGATTTTTTATCAATATATTATGCTTTTAAACATTAGCTTGCCTAACATTTTTATGTCTGTGGATTTCTATTTGGATATTCTGTTAGACACAAACTGATTTTGACTACTTCAAGAAAAATACTATTTCAGACTTTGCCCACTTCAAAAATGATATCAAAAGCTTTGTTCATAAAAGTGGCTTTATCTTGGCTGTTAGGAGCATTTCCAAAGCGTCACCAGAAAGAGGATCCAAACTTTCCAAACCTGGTAAATATTCTCTCACACTTAGCACTGCTATGAAGAATTGCTAAAATTTCAAGCATGACTCTGGATAATTTGTTATATGTCAATGCACTTGTCAGTTCCCAGATTATGGTACATCATTCTTTCTTCTTTCATAATAGTGTAGTATAGCTGGGAAAGGATGTTATGTAATTTCTATCAATATAGTATATTATATCCTATATTTAAATTTAAATTTATATATACATATCTAGATTTCCAAAATCAGCAGGATAAACATTAATCTTGAGACCCTCCTGATTTCCCTAGATGTAGACACTGTTCACAACCATCCTATTGGAAGAAGCAAAATTAAGGCTTAAGGAATCTCTAGACAGTCACGTTGTCATAGGTCAGCCTAGGTACCTCCTCATAAAACATGTTCAAACCCAAATTCTGGGGTTTGACACATTGATAATATCCTATGCATCTGGAATGGCAGGCACCTCCGTAGCCAGGTGGGAAGGAGCAGCAGTACGTAGCACACGCTTCTTGATTAGACCGGGGTTTGAGCCCGTCACCACCAAATACGGAGGATGCGGAAAGGTCAGGGAATGACCAACGCATATCCTGGAGCAATATGGTCTTAGTTGCTAATGCTCCTAAACAAAAACAAAATAAATAATAAATAATAAATCTGGAATGGCAGCCTAGAAGACCTACACAGTTTCCTCAATGACTTAAACTCCTTCCACTAATCCATTAAATTCAAAATGGAAATTAAATAAAATGGCACCCTGCCCTTCCTGGATATTCTGCTCCAAAGAAGTCCCAATGGAATACAAACATAAGTATACACAATACCAACCAATATGGGGCTCATCATCCAGTACAATTCTGTCCACTCCCACTGCACAAAAATAGGGGTAGTGAAATCGTATGTACTGTGTGCCCTCAAAATATGTAGTGATCACCTCTTCCTTCAAAATGACTCTCAACTAGCCCTGAACAATAGTTATGTGCTCCATAAAGACCAAGAAGGCAAATCACAAAAAAGAGACTCCCAGAAATAAAATGAAGGACTTCCCACACATCAGCATTCCATATGTCCCAGGCAGAAGCTGCCAAAAAGTAAGGTGTGACCACATTCTAAAGTAGTTCCTCATCCCCCAAACAATGCTTAACATTATCCAACGAAAGAAAAACCTATCCAATTCCAATTGGATTGGAATTGGATAGGTATTTCTGGTGCATTAGCAGCAGTGGACAATCCCAGAGGGCCAGTATATTACATAAGGTGCAGTTTTGGGGTAACCCACAGTAGAGAATCCTACCACCAGCTTCAATCCAGACTGGAGGAAAACAAGAAGGGTGTACGGTACAGCAGGTCCAACAAATCATATTTTTCCCAAAGGTTCCTGCACCAATTCAGGAACCTTTGGGAATTCGGAGATACAACAGTACCCACCACTGATAAAAATTACAAAAGAAGAACCTTCAAGGAGGACTTCTTCATCAAGATTTTCAGTGAACTTTCTATCAACAGAAAACAAGGATCAAATTTTCATTCTGTACATCTTCCAAAGAACAATAGAAAATGAAGTGAAGAAATGGTTACTCACCATAGCCCCAATCAGGAGAACATACCATCCATCAGACATTACCACAAGAAGAGGAGTAAAAACATCCGGGCATTGTTGGGACCAAGAGGATATAACACTCTCCACGTAGGATTTCTGGTTTGAGATCATTCTCCCGTTGAACCTCCTGGTTCAGGGCTATAGCCCAGAAACAGTAGTTGTCTTAGGGCCTTTGTCTTCAGGGTGTTCTTTATTCAATGGATAGCCTTCCACCATAATCTTACTTTGTTATTCTTTATAAAGCCCTGCACTACATGGGTATTGTCAACTGAATTGCAATGTAGGAAGTGGAGGGCTGTATCCATAGAGCTGTAGGTATGTACAGTTTTTTGTAGTTACAGTTTTATCTCAGTTATAATTTCTAAGTTCCTAAATGCACATCATACTGCCTTATAACAATCTAAAATGAAGGAATTTTAGTTGTAATTACTTCTGATTAATTCTCTATCAATTTATTTTACTAGTTGTTAAATGTTTTTCTATTTCCCCTCCATAGCATTTATGGTCTGATGATGGGGTTAGGTAAGAATCCTGAAACATCACCTGCTATAATTTAGTGTAGAAATTGAGCTTTTATTCCATATGAGTTTAATAAAATCTAATTTGCTAATAATTTCATGTGGTATAATAGTGTCATTTATTATTATTATATATATTCTTATATATAGTATATAATTTATTTATTTTTCAGTTGATTGTAAGATACAATCACCCCTTGTACGGTGTGCAAGACAGAGGGTAAATGCAGAGGATAAATTTACAAAAATATTTACAGCTTATGGAAATATGTATATTAATATAAAATATGTATATTAATATAAAAATTTTGTTCTTCACTTTTGGATGTCTTCGCAGAGGAGTATTCACAACACTAAAATTTATTAACTTCATACTCAAATGTTGTGATGACAGCATAACTCAGAGAAACTAAAAGACGATAGGTCCCAGCTAGCAGTGTAGCAACTCAGTTGTTTGTTGGTAGATAGACTTTCTGTAGGCGTTTATTGGAGCACAATTTTTCACAGTTAACCTGAAACACCGGTTTAGGGTTTCTATGGTATTTGGTGGGAACATACTGTTTAAACTTTTCAAGTTTAGATTAGAGCAAAGTGGCTTAATTTGCAGGCTGCACAATTGCCTCTGACTTTGTGGGTGTGAGATGATGCCTGTAAGTACTGGTGTATCATATTTTCCTGTCAATAGCTTGGCCAGTATATGAATATTTGTCCAAATGACAATAAAAATCCACGGTGTCCACTCCATATTTACATATAAGCCTCTGGAGACAGTGAAGGGGAATTGGAAAATCTTGTTTAGCCACCTGAGTATCCAATATTCTACGTTTTGGAAGGTTTTAATGTACGTTTCAGGAGCCGAGGACCAGACGACCGAAGCGTATAAGGCTACCAGGGCAACGAACCTAACAATTTACCTAAAAATTTACTGTAAGCATCTGGTCAGTTTCAGTTTCACACTGAAACTGACAGAACTTATGAGGCAAACATTTTTTTCGTTTGCGAAAAGGCCTTTGGTTTTAGGGTTCAATAATTGCCATAAAGTATATTGCTACAACCGAAAAACTGAAACTAATAGATTTATTATAAGTTAAGATACAAATATATAAATGAACAGGAGCTTTTGGGGCTCCTGTTTGTTTATATTTTTGTATCTTAACTTATATAATAAATCTACAATAGACTGTGAAATAACGGCACATTCAAAATAATAGCACATTGAGATCGGATGTATACATACAGCGTATATGTCTTGTAGTGCTGAAAAAAGAAAACGGCAAGTCACATGATTACTGTATTTGTTTATTTGTCATTTTGAAAGTGAATTATGTACTGATACAGCTGTTTTACATTTATTTTAAATTAAAAACCCTCACTATGGCTCCTAAAGTTAATAAGCCTCATACAGAAGAAAAGAAGAACAACACGAAAGCTTAGTGACAAACTTGATATAATCCAAACTATTACATTAGGGTCACCTGGAACGTTAATTCATATATCTATGTGTATTGTGTCTGTAAATTGTGTGTGTTCTCTGCTCAATTTGCCTGTTTTGCTGGGCGAAAAACCCCAGTTTCTGGGGGGGAAATGCCTGAGACCCACTAACTCACTAAGGCCTTAAACACCTCAATCAGATCACCTCGCAGGTGCCTAGTCTCCATATACTGAAATTTGTAGAACCAAAGCCTTTCTTGGTAAGAGCACCCCTTTGTTCTCCCTCACCAATCTCACTGCCCTTCTCTGTACTCGCTACAGCAGCTCCACATCCTTCCTAAAATGAGGCCTCCAGACCTGTATGCAGTGCTGAAGATGTGGACTGACCAATGTGTTATACAATAGGATAATCATCTCCTTATCCCTGCTAGAAAAGTTCCTGTATATCATTGATAAAAACCCCATGAGCAGCCTGTCTGCATTGCTCAGAGAACTTCATATCTGACTGCTGTTGTTGTTGTTGTTATTTGGTTTTTAGGAGCATTAGCAACTAAGGCCATATTGCTCTAGGGATATGCGGTGGTCATTCCCTGACCTTTCCGCATCCTCCGTATTTGGTGGTCACGGGCTCGAACCCCGGTCTAATCAAGAAGCGTGTGCTATGCACTGCTGCTCCTGCCAACCTGGCTACGGAGGCGCCAATATCTGACTGCACAATTACTCCAGGTCTCTTTCATTTTCCACTACCCTGAGTGTAGTACCATACCACACAGCTGGTATGTTACTCTGGGATTGCTGCTACTTATATGCAGGTACTTTGTATTTATCAATGTTAAACTTCATTGCCATTTCTCAGCCCATCTGCCTAACTTTTCTTAGATCCTGTTGCAGTAGCATACTGTCATTAACCACTGTGCCAACATGTATTGCTTCATCTATTTCTTTATCTTTAGCAACTAAGAAGTACTAGACACTTGTCCACAAAAATTTCAAATTTGAAAATGGGCTCTGCCAAATGATGAAATAATTAAAAAAGTACTTCTTCACTGAGCAAATCAATGGCACCTTTTCTTGTTTTAGACTCTCTATGACCCGGCAGTAGAAATACCTATGACTAATTCAGAATCATTCTTCTGGTTTAGTTCTATGGTAATCAATTTCAAACATGGAAGTGGAAGATTTGAAAATTGTCAGTATTACAAAATTGCACATAACATTCTTCAATATATCTAGGAGTAATGACTTCAGTACATTATTTTAAAATCCAAACAGGGATCTTCAATTCAACACTGCCATAACGTTTAAAAGAAACAAGCAAATTGCTTTATTCAAGCCAGAAGGGAAGAGAAGAACATGAACAAGCTTTCTGCACAAGTGAGCATAACATGCCTAGAATTATCAACTTGTCTGGCCTGTTTAGGCTTGATTTTTCCAGAAGTTTGCAATTCAGAAATTCTTTTTCTTGAGTTCATCAATTTGTCTTCTGTCAAAACTTTTGGATCACGACCTGGATTTAAACATGAGTCAGTGCCACTGCCGCCTCCGTAGCCAGGTGGGAAGGAGCAGCAGTGCGTAGCACTTCTTGATTAGACCTGTGTTTAAGCCTGTGACCACCAAATAAGGAGGTCGCGGAAAGGTCAGGGAATGACCACCGCATATCCCCGGAGCAGTATGGCCTTAGTTGCTAATGCTCCTAAAAACCAAATAACAAACAAACAGTGCCACTGAGTAGTGACTGCTTGTTGTACTTTTCAATTTGGTAACTCTGAAAGTGCTTGTGTGGCTTTTCTGATAACTTTTAACCTCTTCTTTAAATATCAATCAAAGGTTGCTACTGTTCTACAAGTCTAATTACATATTTAACCAAAGACAGCCAATGTGTACACACACACACGCATACTATAAAATCTTTTTTTTTGTACTTTAATGGCATGGATCAACTAAAATTATTTAAATCTACCTTTCCTTTTAGCATTTCTTTCTAGATAATAGTAAATTTCCACTAAGTATTCATCCACTTTTACAGGAAGACATGCATTTCCCTTTTCAACATGCAAATTAATAAGGTAACAAGGACAGCCCATTACCACCAAAATGCTCAATCTTCTCTTTTAATAATTTTGCAACCTACCACACAGCAGACACATTATCATTACTATGTGCCAGACAGTTTTTTTGAAGGAATCTCATGTTTTCACGTTTAAAAGATTTCCAATATTGCACCCTGCAGAATCACCTTCCAATGCTGGCACTGAAGGCAACTTGCTTTCGACTTGACTATTTTTTTTTTTTTTTTTTTCATTGAAAAGGTGTCATAACATAACAATAGAATATAACTTGGAAACACCTTGTTTAGTGCCATCATCTACAGAAATAGAAAATGGTCCACTTTTCAGAGCCATCACTACCTCTTCTTCCCCACCCATGCAATTTCATAACAATGCCTGCTGTTTTTGTTCTTTCACAACCATATTTTTTTGCTGTTTTGCTTTCAGGAAACATATTTCTGAGGAAGACTGTGTTCTAAGTAAAAGATGCAAATAAACATTCAGTTTGATTACATTGTGTTTCCCACTGCTTGAAATTGAAATATCACATCTACATATGGTACACAAGGCAAAAATGTTACCTTTTTCAGATTTTACAATGGATGGAAAATCTTGTGTATATATGTCGTCTGAAATTTTATGTAGCATTTCTTTGGTATCTTACCAAAAGACAATTAGTTTGCACCACAGATCCAATGAAATATCACTTTCACACATTACAGAGACAAGCACTATTATCATATGTTTCTATTTTGCAATGTTGACTACTGTAGCATACCTCATGGCCAATCCATTAATGAAAATAAATAGAAAATCGCAAAATTGGAAAAAAAAAAAAAAAAAAAAATCAAATTTTAGCATAGTTTTATTTATTTTTTTTTTTTTTCAAAAATAAAAAGATGCACAAAAACTGTCTTTTTGCAAAAAGATGGAAAAACTCCTTGTCAACAACTACTTTATGATAGTGTAATAGAGAGTCGGCAACTATTTATTTAACCTCACAAGCTCAGTAAGCAGATTTAAATGCAATTCTACAGAATTTTTGAATAAAAATACAATAAAGTTTAGTTTGTTTCCAGTGTATAATTGTGATGTGTATAAATAAATTCAATAGATTGTGCCAGTATCTGCATAACAACATTGCAGCATAAATAAATTCAATAGCTTGTGCCAGTATCTGCATAATAACATTAAAACAGAAACACTGTAATAAGCTTCCTTCCACAAACAGGATCTTTATTCATATATATATATATATATATATATATGAATAAATAGTGTGTGTGTACCCACACACACACACACACTATACAGTTAATACTAAACATATAGTCATAAAAATAACTAAAATTATAAAATAAAAATAATGATATGCTTTGTTTCTCATGTTTTTGTCTTGAAAACATCTAACATATACAATTTTATATTGCTTGTTTTAAAAATTTACCTGCAAAGGGACTGGAAAAAACTCCTAATGCATGTGTGTCATCCACCCACTTTATGTCAAAGCCTTGTTTGCTATAATAAAATAAACTCTAAGATCAATATATGTTTTTGTTAGTATACACATTATGAAAAAAAACATCAACATACTGTTCATAGTGAGAATGGAAAATAAAGGCTGCCAACTGTTTTAATCAATACATGCCAATGTCACTTCACAACAACTGTCCACATAAGACCATGTGTGTGTGTGTGTGTGTGCAGCCACAAACAGATTGAAGACTAGTACAACTAGTCCAACAGAAACTAACCAAAGCATCTTTACACACATTAATGACAACTGAAAATAAGAGATTATTAATAAGAGCAGACAACTTGAAATTGTGAAAATTCTCATCTCCTCCCCATCGTCAACTGCACTGTATGGCAGTGGATCAAAGCTGACACAGTCAGGATACACTGCAATCATAATCATTCCATTCTGGGCACCATTTTTCTTGTACTAGTGTTACTGTTGTTTTTAATATTTATTAATGATACTGATGAAGGCATATCAGGCTTAATTTCTAAGATTTCAGATGATACAAAAGTTAGCAGCGTGGTTAATGACAGTAATCAGGATATGCTACTGCAACAAAATCTGGAAAAATTAAGACAGATGGGCTGAGAAGTGGCAAATGAAGTTTAACATTGACAACTACAAGCTAATGCATATGGGCAACTGTAATCCCAAATTAATGTACCAACTATGTGGTTGGTACATTAATAACTGAAGATAGTAGAGAAAAAAAAAAGACCTGGGGGGTAATTATACAGAAACAACGTTCTCTGAGCAGTTCACTGCTGTTGTCAATGATATACAGGAATCCTGTCAGCAGGAATAAGGAAGTAATTATCCTTAACTACTGCATATATATGTAGATGCCTCATTTTAGGAAGGATGTGGATTTGTTGAAATGGATGCAGCAAAGAGTAACAAGATTAGCAAGAGGAATGAATGGGTACTCTTACCAGTTCTGCAAACTGCAGAATCTTGAAACTAGGCATCTGCAAAGAGATCTGATTGAGATATTTACGGTTCTGAATGGAATGAGTTAGCTAAATGCTGATGGCAAACTTCACTAGTTCAGACATCACACATAAGGGGAACAAATTTAAATTGAGGAAGGATGGTTGTAGGATAGCTGTGCAGAAATTTGCATTCAGACAGAGGGTAGTTGATCTTTTTTTTTACTGATGCTGCATAAGCTTGCTTCCTTGCATCATTTGCCAATGCTAATAATATATCAACATTTCCAAAGTGGATAGAACATGCAGAGTATGCAACACTAAATGTTTAATAGTTTCAGCAGTAAACCTGAGAGACATGTCAAGATACCTGAACATGGCATCAGTACATACAGGATGCAATACTAGAGTTTTGACAGTGCTGACACCAGAAAAAACTTAAGATAAATGAAAGATGATATAGAAGAACATATAACATTAAAAAAAAAAAAGCTGATTTAGAGAAATCAGAAGTGACCATTCATGTGTCCAAGTTTGTCATAATATCAAGAATCATAGACTCTGCTACTCACTATTAGAAAATGGTCTGAATTATTTCTCATTATTTAGCAAAGTATTTCTAAGTTTGAATGAGATTATGGTTAGGCTATACATTGCACGTATTTAAATCTGTCATTACTTAGTAAGATGAGTACCGGAAGTGTATACAATCACTGCAGAATCAGGCTACAAATTATCATCACAACTTAAAAAAGAGAATTTAGGGACAACCAGAAATTTTCCTTGGGAGCCTGGCATCTTACAATCTGAACAGGGCATAAATAACACACAATCAGCAGAGCACTCGGATACATAATGAAGAAAGGCCAGCACAGATTTCCAAAAGCCAAAAGTAGTGGTAAATGATGCAAATAATAATGATTTATAGTTATAGGTCGGTACACCATCCAAGTTGCTAATCATATTCAACAGTCAATAGCTCTGAAAGTTCTTAAACTTTCAGAGCTACTGACTATAAAAACATCATATTTGTTTTTATTAAAAAGTAACTTACTTGAAAGCTGATAGAGCAGATACAAGATCTTGAGTCTTGAATTCAACAGGAAAATTATAAATTTCAACCACATGTCCAAATTCTACAAATTTAAAATGTCCTTAAATCAGAATACTATGCATTATTACAATTATGAACAATACAAATATATTTACAAATATATTGAATATATCTTAATAGAGTATACTGAATAAAGGAGGAGAAGAAGTAATTACCATTTTTTTAGGCTATAAGATAGAGTAAAATCACATTACAAATTTCTCAGAGGTGCAATTAATGATTTTGTTGTACCAAAATTTTGTTCTAATGAATATTGCTGAAAATTATTTCAAAAGACCCATCCTTTTTTTTATTTTTTCAAATTAATTTTTCTTCACTTTTATAACATATGGAAGTAGCAAATTTTGCTTTATTTTATTTGGCACCTTTGCTGCCACCTAAATGTGAAGAAAACCTATTCAATATGCTATAATTTTTGGAACTTAAAAAAAAAAAAAAAAAAAAAATCAACATCCAGACATCCCCAGCATTCCAAAATTCATACATAATGTTGAAAATTAAAAGTTTGCAATACATTGCTAGAAGCGAACACTTACTTTTATGCTAAGCTATAAATCAGAACTAATATTAAAATTTTAATAAAAGTTTATTCATGTACATAAACTAACATCAATGCAAGCAAAGAACAAATAAAACTGTGTGACATGTCTATAAACAAAAGTCAAGCATTACTGAAATATGTTCAATCAGTATACCAATACTGAGTAGCTGTTAATTTCATGTGCTTTAACAGTTACGGCAATTGCTCATATGGATTTGATGCATTTTTATGCTTGGGTGCATTTTGAATGCAGATATGAATTGTGGCACATCACTCCTAGTGCCGTTTTATGCATAAAGCCAGCAAATGTGTTAAACATCAACTTTATATGTACAGTAAACAACTTTTTGTTACTTTGCATTAATATGTAAGTTTTTATTTTTAGTATTTATCTTTTTTCAGGGGTGATTATCCCCCTTGTATAAGGCAATGGTCAGGCCACACCTTGAGTACTGCATACAGGTCTGGAGGCCTCATTTTAGGAAGGATGTATATAAGTTGCTAGAGAAGGGCAGCAAGATTAAAAATTCAACTTTAGTGCAACTTTCACATTAATATGAAAATTCAAGTTTAGTGCAATTGAAAATATGTGGATGAATGTTGCAATAAGTTAAATTAGATTAATAATTCTAAGATTACCTTTTCTGATTTATGAATGAAACACATTCTTTGATTTTTTTATTATTTATACTAGGGTAAAAAAAAAGTAACTAATAAAAGTAAACAGGCATGCAAATTCATCACACACCTTCATTTTTTTTTTTTTTTTTTTTTTTTTGGCAGGAGATTATGGGGGTGAGCCAGCACACCATGCCAAATTTAATTTCAGCATAATCATTCCAAAATATGCAAAACTTAATATATGGTGTGATACTGAATTCTCCTGACACATCTTTTTTTCAATTGAATCCTCCTACAACCATATTCACAACACAAAGGATATTCACAATTTTCACATATGGAAACCAATATATGTATTTAAGATATAAGTGGACTTTGAAAATAATTGTACTAAATTTTTCATTAAAATTATTTCAACGAAATGAGATTTACAAAACATTATTAATAAGGGAAATTGGATAGGAATGGGAAATATTTTTGTTATAGTGAAATTTTCATCAAAATGGTATTTTACTGTACAGGTGACCCCCGCTTAACGCTGATAGTTCGTTCCGGGAAAACAGAGCGCTAAGTGAATCCGCGCTAAGCGAGCGCCATATTCCCATAAGGTAACATATGTATTTGTGAGTTGCGGTCTATTCCATAGGATATTTTCTAATCAATAATAAATGGTAGTGAAAATATGCACCAATATCGATTAAAAATACTTAATATTCAAAATTTTGTACATATAAAATATTCTACATTATATACACATATAATTATGAGGTAATTAACTTAGGAAAATCATGAATTTATTAATTCGATGGCCCTGTGCTCTCGAGTTTTCGTATCTTTGGACTGAAAAATGAGTCGATTTTGGGTTGTGCTTTGGCCTTCTTCCTCTCATTGTACAACAACATGTAGGGATTCATTTCTTTCTTCAAATTTCTTATTACCTTGGCACTTCGTTCCATGTCAGGGTCGTTCTCCCGGAAATAATCACACATTTTTTCGAAGTGTTCAAAAGCTTCACTAAGTCCTTTTGCAGTCAGCGACTTCATCGGTTCTTCATCTATAGTATCTTGATCATCATCTCCCTCAATAGCAAGCTCTTGTTCTTTTAAAATTTCCATTAGTTCTTCATTAGAGAGGCCATCCCTGTCGTTGTCGATCATCTCTTGTACGATGTCTTCGTTAATTTCGTGTAATCCTGCTTCTTTTCCGAGCTCAACAATTTGTGTTTTAACATTTTCAACGGAATCATCAGGTTCCTGGGAATGCTTTATGCAATTTTTCCAAACTTTCCTCCACACTCCATTCATGGTTTTCTGAGTCACTTCATCCCAGGCACTTGAAATGTTGTAGATGGCGGTTTTAATGTTATAGGATTTCCAAAACTCCTTTAAACTCGGTACATTTTCAGTGTTGATGGCTTTAATAGCTTGGGAAAAGGTGTTCCTTATGTAGTACGCTTTAAATGTGGCAATTACTCCTTGGTCCATTGGTTGGATCAGAGACGTAGTGTTTGGAGGCATGTAAAAAACTTTTATGTGATTGTTCAAGTCTTCTAAGCTCTCTTTGCTTGGGTGTCCTGGCGCATTGTCCATGATTAGAATAGCTTTATAACCAATGTTATTTTTGCACAATATTTTTCCACTGCAGGACAGAAGAACTCAGCATACCAATCAATGAAAAGCGGTCTGGTTACCCAAGCTTTTTTATTAGCCTTCCAGATGACAGGTAGGTTTGATTTAGCTAAACCTTTAAGAGCCCTTGGATTTTCGGAATGGTAAACTAAAAGGGGTTTTAATTTAAAATCCCCCGCAGCGTTACCACCCAACAACAAAGTTAACCGATCCTTCGCCGCTTTGAAGCCTGGCATGTTTTTTTCTTCTTTCGATATGAAACTTCTTTTAGGCATTCGTTTCCAAAAAAGACCTGTTTCATCTATGTTAAAAACTTGTTGAGCAGTATAACATCCCTCTTCAATAATTTTAACAAATTCTTTTTTGAAAGTTTCGGCTCCTTGTTGATCTGCACTTGCAGCTTCTCCCTGTATTGCTACATTGTGCAGGTTATAGCGCTTTCTAAATCTATCAAACCAGCCCTTACTAGCGTTAAATGGTTCCACATTTTTTTCGGGGTGAGCTTCCTTTAAATCTTCATATAGGCTCTTCGCTTTTTCTTTAATAATAATTGAACTTAACGGAATTCTACGTTGAATGTTGTCTTCAATAAAATTATGTAGAAGTTTCTCCATTTCAATCATAATAGCCGGCCTAGCCCTGGTCAATTTAGTTGCCTGCAGGGGAACAGCGGTTTTTCCAGCTGCTAAAATTGATTCTTTATTTTTTATGATTGTTCTTACAGTTGAACCTGCCAGTCCTAAATTATTGCACACATCCACTTGTCTTTGACCGGAATCAATTCTCTTCAAAACGTCTAATTTAATTTTCAAACTCAATGTTTTTCTTACCTTTCCAATCTTTGCACCGCGTCCAGACATTGTTGCTTTTTCATTCTTATCCGCCATAACTCTCTGCAAATGTAACTTCGTTGCACTGATTGAGATACGATGTTCGAGTACAGTAAACTGTCTGTATGTATGCACTGAATGATATCTAGAATTCCTCTGGCAAGTGAGCTGAAGACGGTGACAAATGTTTTATTTATCTGAAAAGTTCGATTTTACCGTGCAGTAAAATCAAATGGTTGTTTATTGCACGAAAATACTGTAATAAATTATGGTGTGAGTCATGGAGAATGTTTATGGAATTTCCAAAACAGTAAAACAAACAAATTTTATGTACTTCGGGTGACCACAAGGTCAGAGGAGTTCAGAAGACAAGAGAATACTGTACAAGAAACAGCACCGCATTTAGCACTCATGGGATTGATTGTGTGAAAAACATTTCGCAAGTTATAGTTCCCACAGTAAAACAAAAGAAGAGATAGGGAGTAAATCTATTTTTAGTATCTTTCTATTACATGTCAGAACAGAAAATGCAGACTTCGTAACAGCATATGACACTGGATGGTAAATTTTTTCAGCTGGTGTACTAAAAAAGAATTTCTCCCTTGAAACTATCCACACCAAGAAAATAGAGCATATTGAAAGTTTCAATTTTGTACATAGAGTAGAAATTATAAAAATAATTACTGTAGTTAATTTCATGGTGACTATTTTCTCCTTTTGCCAAAAAAAAAAAAAAAAAAAGGCTCAAAACAGACTGGACTGAAGACGGATTTGCCAAAAATTCAATCTGTATGCTAGTAAAATAGCGTTATAGTGAGTTTTGACAGCGTTATAGTCAGATACGGGTTATAATATAAGAACAGCGTTATAGCGAATCAGCGTAAAGCGAACCGCGTTATAACGGGGGCCTGCTGTATTTCAGATAATAAGATGCACCATAAATTTTGGGATGCAAAATTTAAGAAAAATATCATTTTAATTGGAAATTTTTATAAGCTCACTTGCTCGCTCACACACACACACACACACACACACACACACACACACACACACACACACACACACACACACACACACACACACACACACAGTGATCACTGAATTATAATCACCTACCTAATACCATGTTGGGCCACTGTTTACCTGGATAATAGCTGCTATTTGTCTAGGCATTAACTCCTGTAGATCGCATAGGGATCTACAGCCATGCAAGGTTTTCCACAGTTTCAGAACAGATGACAGTCATGTGTCCATATATGCCTTACTTCCCATTCCAAAACATCCTACAACTGTTCAATTAAATTGAGGTCAAGCAAATTTGGAAGCCCATCAAGCTGGGTGATATCTTAACTGTATGCCTCCAACAACTTGAACAAAGTGTATGCCCAATGACACAATGTATTATTATTTTGGAAGATCCTGTTTCTGTCCAGAAAGAAAATGTATCATGGCAGGGTGCATGTGGTCTTCTAAAAGCTGGTAGTAGACCTCTCCAGTGAAATGATGGTCAATATGCACCAGGAGATCCTGGTTCTTGCCAGCAAAAGATGCCTCATACTGAGCAACTGCTGTTGCCTGCCAGGAGTGTGGGTACTGTGCATGATTCATTCATGGACTCATGGTGCTTGTACCACACACAAAGCCATCTGTCAGTGTGTTGCACCAGGTATTTGAACTCATCCGACTACCCCACGTTTTCAGTCCTCCAGTGTCCAACTAGCATACTTGTTTCCAATCCTCCAGTGTTCAACAAGTGTACTGTTGACACCACAGCATTTAGTGTGAAGCACATGATCATTTGGGATACTGTTCTTGCATTCTCCATATTGTTTTGTGATATCAACTGTTGCGCAGTGACCTGCCATTGAGCCTGTAAAACATGCTGCATCCTTTGCTCACCATAAACATCCACCTTGCATAATCCTTTAACGTTCTGTCAGCAGGAGGTGGTTTGACCCATTTAACACCATTCTTTGTACACCTTGAGAAACTGAAAAGGCATGCCATTTCCAATATGGAAGCACCCGACACAAGAGTGCCCACAATCATGCCCTTTTTGAACTCCGGGATATCTTTACTATATCCCATAACTGCTTCCTTATCACTTTTTGACTTGTATGAGCAGATCACCACTGCTCATATCATATGCATATATCTATATATATCATATATCTATCATATGAAGCTGTTCAGTTTTTACACTGAATTATCACCACCCCATTACAGATAGGTTTAAATAGTATAGCATTAGTTATTAACTTTATTATACTGAATTATGGGCTAGTGCCATTGCCATAACAATACATACACTATGACCGTAATGTAATATATAGTATCTTATGTTAGTATTAGTGAAGAGTAGTTAATAACTGATAGACATACCAAGTTAAATTTATGGAGTACACATAGTTAAATTTATGTTATATTGTTAATGAATATATATACACAAAATACCTATCATTGCATACCTACAATGTAGGTGACTTTTACAAGGGCCAACCAGATTGAAAGGAAAAACAATGACAAGGGGTTCTCTGTTTCTGTGATAATCAATATCTAGTATGGTGCTACCAATATAATAGGGCCTAAAGGTTAAGTATTAGTATAAGGTGGGCTCCTCCGTAGCCAGGTGGGAAGGAGCAGCAGTGCGTAGCACATGCTTCTTGATTATACCGGGATTCGAGCCCGTCACCACCAAATATAGAGGATGCGGAAAGGTCAGGGAATGACCACCGCATATTCCTGGAGCAATATGGCCTTAGTTGCTAATGCTCCTAAAAAAAACCAAATAACTAGTATAAGGTTTTTAATTTTATAAAAAAGTTTATATATATAAAATGTATGTATAGTGTATATAGATTATCACTGTCCAGACAGAGAATGAATGAGATAAAATCTAAAGCTATAAATCAAGAACTATAGTTGACTTATCAAGTCCAAGCCAAAAACCATGTGTGGACCACACTATGGATGAAAAAAAAAAAAAAAAATAGGAAGAGTGGATCCAGTATAAGCAACCTCTAGGGAAGACAAAGCTTATAAAGTGGCCATATTAAAATGTGTATTATTGTGCACATTTTAACATGAATGTAGCCTAAATATGTGAAATATTAAGTTCAGGCATAATGAAACTTAGCAATAGCAAAGTAGTGCAAATGGCTGATGGAGCAGGAAATAAAAAAACCTGAACCTCATAAAGACACAATTTTGAACATATTGCTGAGATATAGCAATATGTTCAAAAATAGTTTTTCCTCCATCCTCAATAAATATAATAATTTTGGAGAAATAAAAATGATGAGTATGACATAGTTAAAAGTGGGAACTAAGGTTAATGGTTAAGGTTAAACTAAGGATAATGCTCAGGTAAGCCCAGGATTGCTTGCCCATTCCTACAGAAGGACCTTGAGCTGAAGTTTCAAGTTATTATGTGTGAGCTTTTTTTTCATTATCTCTGATATATTATCATCAGAGATAATGAAAAAAATATATATACAGGGTGTCTCAAAAATATTGGTACAAACGCTTAGGGGAGGTAGGTAACATCTAAAGGAATGTGAATTGCATAGGAACCCATAACCAGAAACATCACGGGAAAGTAGTAGCAGAGGCACAAGAAGCAGAAATGACACAAGACAGTAATTAATGGCAAATATTTATTTGACATAATATTAACAATGGAGTACGAGATGGATGCATTTCATGATGTTACAACAGATGCTCGAAGGTTCCACCATGAGACGCGATGCATGCATGACACTGATGCAGCATGGATTGGCGGACACGGTCGAACACACATGGAGTTTCTTTGACAGTAGCAGCAGGGCAGACGAGTCTCGCCACGAGATCTATTTCCGTCTCCACAGGTGATTCATACATGATAGATTTGAGGGCCCCCCCCTCCCCACAGAAAGAAATCAAGGCTAGATAAATCAGGTGAGCGTGGGGGCCAGGCAACGGGTCCATCACGGCCAATCCACCGACGCCCAAAACGCCTGTTAAAATGGTCACGAACACATCTTCCATAGTGGGCAGGTGCCCACTGTGTTGAAACCAAATTTTGCATCTCACATTTTCTGGACCATCGTCAAGTAACCCTGGTAGAACTTGTTCAAGAAAGATCCGATTTTTAGCAGAGTTCATGCGGGATTGTAACAGGTATGGGCCGACTAAGCAGTCACCGACCATACCTGCCCACACATTTATTTTGAAGTGATGTTGTGCCGCATGGGGGTGCACACCGTGTGGGTTGTCGTGAGCCCACACATGAGCATTATGCTGATTGAATAAGCCTTCCCGAGTGAAATAAGCCTCATCCGTGAACAAAACACTGAAATTTTCCCTCTCGCGAACTGATGAACAGCGCCGTCTACCGACTTACGGTGACGTTTCCGGTTATGGGTTCCTATGCGATTCACATTCCTTTAGATGTTACCTACCTCCCCTAAATGTTTGTACCAATATTTTTGAGACACCCTGTATATACACAAATATGTATAAAATGGAAGTTAAAAAACCATAAAACAAGGGATAGCAATAAGCAGATAATTTGACATGGACATGTATAGCCATTATGAAGAAATACACAGAGGGTATATCACAAGAAGGAATATCAGGCTGAATGTCCAAGTTTGCAGATGATACAAAGGTTGGCAGGGTTGGTAGTATGCTATTGCAACAGGATCTAGAAAAGTTAGGCAGATGGGCTGAGAAGTGGCAACTAAAGTTTAATATTGACAAATGCAAAATGCATATGGGTAGCAGTAACCCAAGAGAAACGTGCCAACTGTGTGGTACTACACTCAGGGAGGTGGAAAATGAAAAAGACCTGGCGGTAATTGTGCAGTCAGATATGAAATTCTCTGAGCAGTGCAGATGGGCTGCCAGAGCAGGTTATTGAGTTTTATCAATGATATACAGGAATTTTGCTAACAGAGACAAGGAGGCGATTATCCCCTTGTATAAGGCAATGGTCAGGCCACACCTTGAGTACCATACAGGTCTCGAGGCCTCATTTTAGGAAGGATGTAGAGTAGCTAGAGAAGGACAGCAAGATTGGTGAGACGAACAAAGGGGTGCTCTTACTAAGAGAGGCTTAAGTTCTGCAAGTAGAACTAGGCACCTGCGAGGTGATCTGATTGAGGGGTGTAAGGCCTTGAATGGTTTGAGCAGGCTCAATGCTGATGGGATACTTCTGCTTGCTCAGATTAAGAACCTGAGGGGGCATAGATTCAAATTGAGGAAAGACAGTTGGTAGAATAGATGTGTGGAAGTTTGCCTTTAGATAGCTGGTAGTTGATTACTGGAACAGATTTCCATCTGTTGTTGTTGTGGAAGTTGATAGCTTAAATAAATTTAAGGTTGAACTAGACAAACATTTGGAGTGACCAGATGGGTGAAATGGGAAGGTTTTTTTTTTTTTTTTGGCTGATGATATATAAGCTTGCTTGCTTGCATCATGTGCCTCAACTAATGTTAAAATACACAAATGAATGAAGCAATGCCGATACCTGGAAAATAAGTGGAACAATAAATAATGAAACTCAATATGAAAAAATACACAAAGTGAGATTAACTGAAATAAACATAATGTGGTTGCTAACTTATTTTTTAAAAAAATTGAAATCTCCACCACATCAAAAGATATAAATGTGTATATAAAAAGAGACATTCAACGTGGTCAGCAATCCAATATCTCAAAATCTGTGTGCTAATATCATTCTGTCTCAGTGTCTTAGGATTGCTGCCACTTGCATTAAAAGTTCTACATATATGAGGAGATGAATGACCACTACAATAAAAAATCTGGGCTGTGGGCAGTTAAAAAAAAAGCAGGAAATTGAAACTCAATGTTACCACTGAACGTTTTTTTTTTTATACTTACACGGTACTATAAAGAATTTTTTTATGGCTCAACTTCTCCAATTAAAAATTATTAATGACAGAGATTGAAAGTGAATATCATACTGGACAAATACTAAAATTCACACTTATGTGATTCTAATAAATATTTAAATTCAAAATTTTTACTGTTTTTACAGACTAGTTTAAAAGCTATTTCTTTTAAACTCATCTGGAAGAAACTTTCCTTACACATCTTACATCCAGAATAAATTATTTTATAATTACTATTTATCTGCATTCACCTGTATTCATCTTTTTGGTTTATGCGATAACTGGTATAATGATATCATCATTCTTCTGTTATTTCCACTTCTTTGCTGTTTAAGCTTCTAATATTAATGGTACCTATTTTATTACTGTTCTAGTGGCATATTTAGCCTGGCCCAACAAGAACCTTTCTGACCCAGTTGGTAGTTCCAGCAAGTATGTGTCTCAATTGTTTCATCTACTTTAGTGAAAAGGATTTATCCAATCTTATCTAATTTAGCTGGCAGCCCATTTTTGATCATTCAGCACGTATTAACAAGTAACACTTCAAGAAGAACAGCAGATACCAGATCGGGACTCCAATTTGTTCTCCAAAAGCCAACTTTAGGAGATATGTGTCTCCTCCTGGTTTGGAATCAGAAACCTTTTAAAGTGAGCTTTTTATTTATTTTTATTTTTTAACTTGTGGGTTAGAATGTGATGACTGAGAAACTTTCCCAAGGCAACTGATATTACTAAATTGCCAAGCTAGCTCATAATCAAGAAACAATCCCCTGGTCATTTTTCCAGGAACTTTGCCTTCATACATGTACTTCGCTGTTAGTATGCATATCTTTGGCAATATTTATTTATTTATTTATTTAAAACAAATACCAAGTGAAGTTAACATATTTATGGTATCACATTAGATATAAATAAAGCTACTCACTTCACAACTTTAATATGATAAACAATTTGAATAACAGCAGTTGTCTGTCAATTACTTTGGGAAGCTACAGCAAAATTTACACAATCCTTCAGAGTAATTTCTAGATTTTTTATTTATTTATTTAGTTAGTAAAATTGTCAAAAAGAGCCATATTTTTGTAAAATCTAGAAGGTACGAAGCTTTTCATACTTTATTAACAGATAACTTAAGTATACAAGAAAAAAAAAAGTACTTCATTAATCACATTAAAATATCTCTGGATAAGTAAATCTTTACCTTCACTGCTTACATCAGGATCATGTGGCTGAAAATCATAGTAATCAATCTGGGCCTTCTGAACTTTCACATTTCCAAGGATTAAATTTAACTGAAATACAAGAGAGAAAGAGAGGGGGAAACAAACATAGAGTAACAATTTTTTAAAATGTATCCATTTCAGAAAATTTCTTTAAAAGATATTCCAGTTACTACTAATAGGAAACATTAAATCAAGTGAGCTAAAAATAGTTCAAATTCTGAAATTTTTTGTGCAATGTATTGTAATCTTAAGGTATGACTTTAAAAGGCATTAAAATTAATGACTTTAAAATTAATTAATGACTTTAAAATTTCTAAATGAAAATTTACATAGAATCCAGGATTTTTTTATTTTGTTTATTTATTAAGGTGGTTCATGAAATCTTATTCTCAGTTGAGTACCACCACCCATGGGTGGTGGTGGTACTCAACTGAGAATAAGTAACAATAGTCTTCTCTATCAGTGAAGCGTTACTTATTCGAGGTAGTGCAATATCATGGCAACTCGTCGTGAAGGCAGAGCACAATATGAGAAAGAGCAAATGATGCCGCCAACAACTACTTTGTAGTTTCTTAAGAGTTATCTATGGTGTATCTAAACACCGATATCATATATACTTATTTTTATATAAGCATGCTTTTGAAAATGACATAATTGCAGCATCTAAATTATGCTATAATTAAACATAAAACATGCAAAGTAGTGAATAAGAATTTATCAGCACATGCAAGCTGAATTTGCATTAATCAAAAAATTCAGGATGATAGTCACACAGAAATCTTCAAACAAATGCTGTAATTAAATACATGAACAAGTAAAACATGCTTAATAATTTAGTTATATCAATTATACATGTGGTAATAAAAAGTTTGCAAAATTGTGTAGAAGTCTGTTTTGGTTCTAAAATGCATTAACTTTTTACTAAAGTTTTTGATAATTATGTTCAAATAGTTACCTACTTCTTTCTTCGCACTTGGCTTGATACATTCTCCATTATCATCAAACATTGTATCCCAAGATTCTTCCTCTGAAGAATGAAGACGTGATACTTTCTGATAGTTTGCAGCATTAATTTCGTTTGCATCGTCACCTACTGAATTTTCCTTCAACGCATCAAGGCATTCATCCAGTATTTTATCTTGAATTTCCGAACTTGGTTTATCAGTTGGTAATTCACTTGAAAATGTCTGCTCTGTATGTCCTGTAAAGTCAAATTCTGCAGCTTCCATTATACCATTTTCTTCAACTAACAAATTCCTGCACATTTCTAAATCTTTCTGACTGGTAACTGTATTCATTGGTATAAATGTATCCATTTTTCTATCCAGAGTAGGTTTCACTTCACAAACTGACCCATCCAGATCCCCATTAGAGTGTCTGTCCCTTTCACTCTCATCATTATCCATACTTAATATAACCAAATCTGAAACAATGCAATTTTCTTCAGCCTCAACACTTATTAGTTCTACATACCCAGTGTAGCCAGGAATTTCAGCTGTGAAATCGATAGTGTTTTCTAAATGGTCACTTAATAAATCTGGATTGCTGTTTTGAATAGGGTGATCTTCAAATTCTAATTGATCTGTCCAACTAATCAAATTAATTTCCTTTGTGCGTTCTGAAATTTGTTCTGATATATCACTTACACATACTGGAGAGGAAGCATCATATTTCAGTGAATGAGGACATTTAGAATTATCAAAATCATTATTGTGGTCTTTTATGGAAATAGTATTAGATGGTGTTTTGTAACTAGATGCATCTGTATGGTGCTCAACATGATGATTATCACTGCAATTATTTTGGTGTGCATTTACAAGTATGCTATCTAAATTACAGTTTTCAAGTTGCTGTTCACTATTTGTACTACTTAATACACCAGAGCAAGTTACAACTTCTGAAAGTTTTTCTGATGTTATATTTGTGTCACATAATATATGACTGATTAAATTATCATCACAATTACTAGTTTCACTATCTACACTTTCATGAAGTACTTTCCTATTGTCATTATCATATATCTGGAAAGGAGAATCTTGTGCAACATTAAAAACAAAATGATTATCACAATGTAATTCCTGAGGTGTACTGTCAGTTTCCTTGGCAGTGTCACATGTCCCTTTTTCTAGAGTACTCAATTTGTTAGCAATATTTTTAAACCTGCTGATTTCTGATAAGGAACCTGTTAATGCATAGTTGCAGTCACTAGGCTCAGTTTCTGCAATATGAGAGTCAGAGTAATGTAGTTCATAAGTTTCAGGACCAGAAGGTACAAGTCTGTTAAATCCATTTATTTGAATGTCTGTACAAGGCTCATTAAAGGCACTTTCAGATTCTAATTTTGATGAAGTAGTGTTATATTCGTCTCCACTGTGTGACAAACATTTTAATGTATTTTTTGATTTTCTGTTTTCTCGAATCTCTTTGTTCGTCTTAGGTTCTGATTTACATTCTTTACTTGAAGATGTTGGTGATGCTCCTTGTTGTCGTTTGGCTCGAGGAACATACAGCTGCATGTCAGGTCTTCTTTGTCTCGATCTGAAACAAGAGCAAAAGTAATGTTTAAGTATATTTAACTGCTAGTCCAACTGAGATATCAATTAATTTTTACCATTCATCTCTTTTTTATCTATTTTAATGAATATTTATATCATGGAAAATTGCCACTACAAAATTCGTACAGAATAATTAACTTTTTTTTCTTTTTATCAAGTTTAGGATAAAGAAATGTTATAATAATTAAACTTAACTGAAAGTTATTGCAATTAAAATATAAAAATATAGTGACATAATAAATAGAATGAGTATTCATTTAACCATATAAATTTTGAACAATGCCATCATATATTTACAACTATTTACAACTATCTGGACACAATGTAATGGAGGAAATGCAAACAAATTTGGCAGGTATGTTCTTTAGAGGATGTCAAAGAGACATCCTCTAAAGGTTTCCCAAGTCATTATTGTGTCTCTGTTATATTAAAAAAGATTAGTGCAGTCTTTAATAAGTTACATTTATGTTTTTGCCATGGTCATTCTATAAAATAAATTATCTTGCAGCTGGGGTAGGAATGTAAAATTTTAACTACTCTTATGGAAAACACTTCAACTTCAGATGCAATTTTCAGGAACAATGGTGTCAAAAGTACTGCCTGTACATATGCAAACTATGTATAGGAGGAACACTATTTACAATTTCATTCGGCATATTAATAAAAAGCATAATAAATAGATTTTCTGTTTATACTATAAAGGGACCACATAGCTCCCCCATTTCTTCTATCAGAAAATCTGCAGTACAACTGAAGTTTTTTTAGGTTATGATGGCAAGATCCCCTAACAATTTGAGGGTACAGCTCTAAAACAGTGTTTGCAAACTGGCCACTAAATAGTCCACCAGAATGAACCTGTTGAGAACTAAGAGGCATCCAGATCAGCTAGTGTATTAATCTCATTGCCTCTACTCTGCCAGATAGTGACTGGAGGAAATCTGAATAGTGTGGATGGGTGGGTGGCATTGTCGAAGCCACATTATCCAAAATTTCATTACTTTATACATCATGTCATACCCCACCTTTTCTTAATACTGAATGTTATTATTATTATTAGCTACATGGTGCAAGGAAGCCCGAGGCTTACGCTGCACCAGCCAAAAAAAAATAAAAAATCCTGAGTTACCCTGAGAGAGAGAGAGAGAGAGAGAGAGAGAGTCAAAAGTGCATATGCCTGCTCTGATATTCCCTGTCAAAGACAGTAATTTGGAATCTCTTCTTTTTGATCTTCTTTGGCTTAAAATCTCTTCCCCATTCTGTCAAATTCATCTTTTGCCTCTATTGTTCTCCCAAATTCATTAATCACTTGGAACTTTTTGACTTCCTTTCATTGAAAAGTGACTTTCTCTAATCCAACTTCCTTAACAGTGAGGAAATTTTCCTTGGCAATTTGAATGTTCACAACTCCAGCTGGTTGAGATGCTGAGGCTTTTGCAATTACTAATAACCTTGCACAGATAGTCCATTTACCTACCAGAATACCAGACAATCCTAACCACACAGCCAACTCTTGACCTTTTTCTAATGAAAAACCCTTCCAAGTACACGGTTGAGGTGAGTGGTCCACTAGGCACTACAGATCACAACTTGGTGATGGTCTCTCTCCCCAATGGAGACTTTCTCTCATGGCCAATTTCAGCATTCTGCTGTTTGTCATTGCAAGAATGTAAAACGGGATGCTCTACAAGATTTCTATTTGTATTTTCCTTGGTTGAATTACTGTTTTAAATCCTCTGATGTCAATGTTTGCTCAAATCATGTCAGTGAAATTATTCTTGTAGGAATAAAATCCTTTATTCTGCATTCCATCTTAAAATCTCATCCTTTATCTAAACCTTGGTTTTCTAATAAATTTGCTAAGGCTGCTCAAGATAAAAATGTTGCATATCACATCCAAATCATCAGCTTCAGGTTAATTTTCTGCCTGCATCAAAGCTCGCAACAATTGTGAAGCAGTTATTAATTAGTCCAAACAAGATTTTGAACAAGTCAAGAGTAGAAACTTGCTTCTTGTTCAAATGATAGTCAAGTATTCGGATATCCAGGCTGCAACTTTTGCCCATCTCTATTCCCAACTCTGATGAAACTTGATGGTTCTACTGCCACCTCAGCAAAAGATAAAGGTAATTTATGTACTTTTCATTTAACTCTTGTATTGATGATCTTGGTAAACCAGCTCTTACCATTCCCAGCACACTTCATTCAATGTGACTTTCTGGGTTCTTCTGTGAAAAGGATGTCTGAAAAATTTTGACATCCTTTTCACAGAACACAAGTAGTCTTGATGGCATTTCTCCACTTGTGTCACCTTTTTACACTTTTTTATTCCACTGATGTTTTTCCTTCTGCTTGGAAATTTTCTCATATCCAGCCAGTTCCTAAAAGAGATTAATAAAGCCCTCCCATCCAATTATTATCCCACTGCACTTACTTCTACTCTTTAAAAGTAATGGAGAAATCCATGAACCACCAAATACTAAACTATCTGGAAACCTTCCATCTGATCAGTGATTGCCAGTATGGATTCCATTGGAGTCAAACCACTTGTGATATACTGGCTTATGTTGCCCATCTATGGACAAACTCAATGGAAAAGTCTGTTGAAACTCAAGCAGTTGCTTTTCACATTTCAAAGGCTTTTGATTGTGTTTGGCACACAGGTCTTCTAAATAAGCTTCCCTTCTCCTATAGTTTGATAATTGCGTTTTGCAATTGAGTATCCAGTTTTCTCTCTGTCCACTCATTACAAGTGATGGTAGATGTCTCTCTGTCTTCTAATGTTTCCACTAATGCTGGTATTCCCCAAGGTTCAGTTCTTTCTCCCACTCTTTTCTTCATATATTAATGATCTTCCATTTACTTAGAATCCTATTCATCAGTTTGCTGATGATAGCATATTGCATTCCTTCTACCGGTTTTAGAAACCTTGTCCTGCACAAACAGCTTCAATTTCTCGAATATTCACTAACAATTCCTTAAAGGCTGATCTCGAGAGAATTCTCCAGATAACCAGAGTACAGTTCCTTATTATTCTCCATGAGTATAATAAGGAACTGTACAGGGAAATAGAGTGGGCCAGTAAATCAGAGAGTCTTATAATGGGAGATTTTAATTTCCCAGATATTGACTGGAATTTGGGGGCTGGTTACTCACACACTAGCAGGGCTTTTGTGGATTTATTGGATGATTGTTTTCTACATCAGCATGTTCGGGAGGCAACTAGAAGGAGTAATACTCTTGATTTGATTATCAGCAGTGATTCTTCATGCATTAAGAATCTGCAGATAAACGAACCACTAGGTGGCAGTGATCACAGTGTGCTGAAGTGGGATTTACTCAAAGAGGTAACTACCATTAGGGGTAAAGGGAAGGGTTATTGCTTCCGTAAAGGCGACTACGATGGACTGAGACAGTATTTAAATTCGATACAGTGGGACCAACTGATGATGTTACCAACAGCAAATTCAAAATGGGAAGCATTCAAAGAACTTATCTTGGAAGCTACTAGGCTTTACATACCAACTAAGAAATATTGTTCAAGGTTTAGGCCAAAATGGATGTCAGATGAACTAATGAGGCATATGGCAGAGAAGAAAAATGCATGGGATACTTACAAATTAACACATGACACAGAAGCCTATGATAGATACAAGTTGATATGCAACCAAGTTACAAAGGAGGTTAGGCAGGCAAAGGCAGATTACGAGAAATCCTTGGCAAGGGATGCAAAGAAAAACAGCAAAGAGTTCTTTACTTATGTTAACTCTAGAAGGAAGGGGATGAATCAGATTGGTCCACTTGATATTGATGGGTCAACTGTTGATGATCCTGCTCAGGTAGCTAACAAACTAAATGAATATTTTGCATCGACATTCACACATGAGGAGTTATTCAGCAAGGGGAATGCCAGAGGTGTATTCAACTCTAGCAGTAAGCTAGAGAATCTTGAAATAACTGGGAGTAACTGTTGAAGATAAATACAAGAAAGGCACCTGGGGTGGATGGGATCTATCCAGTTATATTAAAGGAAGCAGCAAAGGAAGTAAGCAAACCCTTAGCCATAATTATGAGAGCTTCCTTGGACTCAGGGGAGGTACCCATAGACTGGAAATGTGCAAATGTGACCCCAATTCACAAAGGAGGATCAAAGGCTGACACAAGTAATTATAGACCTGTGAGCTTAACTTCTGTTCCAGGAAAATTAATGGAGGCACTGGTTAAAGAAGCACTGCAGGATCATTTAGACAAGACTTCAGTTATAGCTCAGACACAGCATGGTTTTGTTAAGGGGAAGTCTTGCCTGACCAACTTGATTGGATATTATGATGCAGTCACAAAAGAACTGGATGCAGGGAATAACTTTGACATATATACTTGGATCTTAGAAAGGCTTTTGATACTGTTGCACATGGAAGACTGCTACACAAATTGGAGCAGTGTGACATTGGAGGCAAATTGCTGCTATGGATAAAGGGGTGGTTGAGGGGGAGAAGACAGAGAGTGGTAATCAATGGACACTGCTCATCGTGGATGTTATTAGTGGAGTCCCTCAGGGTTCAGTATTGGGTCCATTATTGTTTTCTGTATTTATAAATGATATTGATGATGGTATATCAAGCTTAATGTCCAAGTTTGCAGATGATACAAAGGTTGGCAGGGTTGTCAAGGACACTACTGACACTATGCTGCTGCAACAGGATCTGGAAAGGTTGAGCAGATGGGCTGAGAGGTGGCAAATGAAGTTTAACATTGACAAATGTAAAGTACTACACATGGGAAACAGCAACCCCAGAGCAACGTATCAACTCTGTGGTACTACACTGACAGTGGTAGAGAATGAAAGGGACTTGGGGGTGGTTGTGCAGGCAGATATGAAGTTCTCTGATCAGTGCAGACGGGCTGCAAGAGTAGCTCATGGAGTATTGTCAATGATATACAGGAATTTTTCCAGCAGGGATAAGGAGGTGATTATTCCATTGTATAAGGCAATGGTCAGGCCACACCTAGAGTACTGTATACAGGTCTGGAGGCCTCATTTCAAGAAGGATGTAGAGCTGCTGGAACGAGTACAGAGAAGGGCAACAAGATTAGTGAATGGAACAAAGGGGTGCTCTTACGAAGAAAGGCTTAAGTTTTGCAAATTACAGTGTCTGGAGACTAGGCACCAGCGAGGTGATCTGATAGAGGTGTATAAAGCCTTGAATGGTTTAAGCATGCTCAATGCTGATGGGATTCTTCCTCTAGCTCAGAAAAATCACCTGAGAGGGCATAAATTCAAATTGAGGAAAGACAGATGTAGGATAGACGCGAGGAAATTTGCCTTTAGCCAGCAGGTGGTTGGTTGGTGGAACAGACTTCCATCCCTTGTGGTGGAGGTTGATAGCCTAAATAAGTTTAAGGCTCAGCTGGACAGGTATTTGGAACGAACAGAGGGGTGAGGTGGAAGTGGGTTTTTTTTTTTTTTTTTTTTTTTTTGGCTGATGCTGCATAAGCTTGCTTTCTTGCATCAAATGCCCCTACTAATGCTAATGCTAATAACCGGAATAAAAAAAAAAAGATAATTTAGTTAATTTTAATCCTTCTAAAACTCAGTCCTACTTATATCTCGCAAAAAAGATTCTTCTGCACCTATGCTCATCTTTGATGACACTCAGATTTCTAGACAAGATCACATACTCTATCCAGGATAACCCCGACTTCTAATCTCTCCTAGCATATAACAAATATTGCTTCATCTGCATCTAAAAAACTGGGTTTTCTCTTTTTCTCTCAACATCACTTTTCTTCTAAACAGCTAATCACTCTGTACAAATCTCAAATTCATCCTGCCATGGAATATTGTTCCAACATCTGGGGTGGTGCCCTCATAACCTTTTTCTGGCTTCTAGACACCATTCAAAAAGAGGGCCATTAAAGGCTCACATCTGGTGAGTATGGGTTTGGCACACCCAGGGTCCTGAGCTGGATATCATCATTCTTCTCTTTCTTGGTGACTCCCTTCTACTTCTCTCTCTCTCTCTCTCTCTCTCTCTCTCTCGGGGTGGTTCAGAAAATTTTTTTTGGCTGGTGCAGCATAAGCCTCAGGCTTCCTTGTACCATATGGCTAATAATAATAATAATAATAAAAAAGTGTTTTTTTTAAAGACAAAGTTCTAATAAGAATAAGAACAGTAATTACAAAATTATTTTTTGATAATATAGTTTATTATATTAAATTTCTCCAGCACTCGTGTCATACATTTTTAATTTTTTCTATTTGAATGGCCCTTTACATGACGCGTCTTACTTAAAAAAACCCTTTTATCAATAGAATATTCTGGTGAAGAAATCAATTGTTGGACCATTAAGTGTTACTGTAAAGAGGTTCTCTATGCTAGACCTCCATCTATAGCACGGATCTGTTCTTGGACTTAATTAAATTCATGGTGCTAAAACCCCTTTTGCACGATGTTGTTGAAGTTGTAAGAATTGCTATTATCGATATCAACTTAAAGTATGTGAATGTAATAATACTATTTTATTATTAATGTTAATAAAAACATTCTATTTTGTCTAGAATGTAGCTATTTGCCAGCAGGTAATATCTACTTGCTACGAGCAAGCATATTTGTTGAGTTCTGGATGTTTCATATTTGGGGTTTTCATAAAAAAAAAAAAAAAAAAAATATGGAGGCAGGATGGTTTAAAGATTTTTAAACCATCCTGACTTTAAAGTTTAAAGAAGGTTTAAAGAGACTATATGAATATTACTGTATTTTGTGGTATCATATGGATTTGAACATAAGGCATACTTCATTTTGTATGTGCATGCTGATCACTCAGCCCACGATTGTAGCATTTCTGGAAAGGATAATGTCTATTTGTAAATTATAAGCTTTATATTTTTACTATTACAATGATTTTGTCCTACAACTCTTTACATAACTTTAATGAAGGATCTGTGGTATTAATCTTTTCAAGAGGGTTTTCTGGACGTCTTCTCAAATGAAGTGAATTTATTCAAGGATAAGTAAGTTTGTAAAAACTGAAAAACTATGTACCAAATGCTTTTAAGTATAAATTTTTTCCTATTTTGACTTTGCAGCCAAACAACACAGTACAATTATTATCAAATATAAAATCTAAATCTTAAAAAAAAAATTGTCATCCTTATTGTTTTTCTTTTAATATCTTCTACATTTACATGTGTATTATTTGATTCAGATCATCAATTTCTGGATCTGCATTCTAAAGAATCTCTTAAACTTCAGCATATGTAAGCCTACATCATCTCAAAACTTATTAAAAGGACCATGCCCTCCTATGCAAATTTTTGAAACTATTGCTTGCAAATACAGTTGATAGATGACAGCACACTTCTTAGTGTTAAGAAAATCTACTTTGGTGATGTATACATGCATGCTCCTTTTGTCTCTTACAAAGGTATATTATATGTGCATAGTCAAAGGTATATATTATATGCACATACTCACAAAGGTACATATTATATGTGCATATTCACAAAAGGAAAGAATTACGTCAATACTTTATATGACTTTTTTTTTTTCTATCATGAGCCAGATTCATATAGATGCCACTGCATGCATTTCAACATCAAACAACACTTTTCTGTAATTTTCAACAGGTTTTAACAGATAAAATTTTCATATTTTGAAAATTACAGAAATCTATTTCACTAATTTTGGAGTAATTTTTATTAAAATCATCTATATCAGGGTTTGGCAACCAATAACAATGGTGATATTTATGATTATCTGCATGACGTGGGATGATTTCATTTAATCATTCCAAAAGGCGATTCCATAAAAGTTACCACAATGAGAAAGGTATATTTTGGTTTTAACTTAATTTCAAGGTAAAGCACACCTATTCAAAAACAATCCTATTTATTCAGTGTGCACCTGCTTTTCCAAAATAAGCTGGTAATTTCCTTACACACAGACCCTCCGATTTCATAAATCTGCTATACTTCTATAGCAAGGAGAAGAATATAAACAGAGTGAAACTGGCAGAGAACATCCTACACATCAGAATGAACTGGGCTCATCACACTTGAACTGTTGCTAATTCTTATCTTTATTGCATAAACAATGGTATATACAATTCAAACCTGATTATAGTGAGAGCTAAGGGGCTGATGAAAAGTGTGCTTATTAATCATTACTCATTGTAACTATTAAATGCACTCATAGAAAAATTTGCTGCAGCTTCCTAAAGCAGTGCCTTTTCTGTTGTCAGTCAATTCATGCTGCAATATGGATGGAAATCCCACTGTTAATCAAACTCTATAATGACACCCTCCATAAAGGTACACTTCAAATGCCATTGTTTGGCAACTCAACTTTCTTTGATTAACATATTATTTTTCTATGTCTCTCACTGGTTGCTACAAATTATGACTGATAGCTACTGTTATTCAAAGTGTATGTCATACGGCATTTTGCCAATAATTGCTTGGCAACTTTGTTGTGCATATGTTTCTCAACTGTGAGTTTTTTGATTAAATATTCTGATGAATGGCCCAAGAGAATATTGTCTCATATGTAGAAATAAAAGTTAATCATGGAGAGATATTTAAAACCCTTTAATTTCTGTTCCGAAATGTGGAGCACTCCCCCCACCCAACCAATGGTAAAAATCTGCCATACTCTACTTAAATTTCTCAATTGCAAATTTATCATTTCCACTAAAAAAAGTTTATATACTGCAAAGATGGAAGATAGCAGCTAACAGTCATGATCAGGAGCAATCAATGAAAGGTTTACATCAAGAGTTTGATTATTACAAATGGATTATTCAGTCATATCACAGTACAAATTGGACTGGCATTGGTTTGAAAGAAGCTACAATAAATCTTCATGTGCTTCAAAAAAATAAATCTTCAAATCAACAACCATAAACATGCTCAAAAATACAGAACTGTCATACATTCTTTTCAAGTAAGATTCAATGCTGGAGAAATATTAAAATCCACACTTACTTAATAGATTTTTGAATTCCAAGCCTACTTAAGGGTTAAATAAACTACAGTTCAAATAGTCATTTGAGTATCTTTCTCTATCAACCTAACTTTCTCGGATCATGGCAGCAGTTTGGGATTCTGGATTTATATAACTACTAGTTAGCATTAGTTGAGACATATGATGCAAGAAAGCAAGCTTATGCAGCATCAGCAAAAAAAAAAAAAAAAAAAAACAAAAAACTGCCCATTTCACCCATCCGGTCACCCCAAATGTTCGTCTAGCATTTAATTTAATTTAATTCAGCCTTAAATTTATTTAAGCTATCAACTTCCACAACAAGGGATGGAAGTCTGTTCCACCAACGAACTACCCGCTGGCTAAAGGCAAATTTCTGCACATCTATCCTATATCTGTCTTTCCTCAATTTGAATTTATGCCGTCTCAGGTGATTATTTTGAGCAAGCAGAAGTATCCTGTCAGCATTGAGCCTGCTCAAACCATTCAAGGCCTTATACACCTCAATCAGATCCTTGCAGGTGCCTAGTCTCCAGATGCTGCAACTTGCAGAACATAAGCCTTTCTTCATAAGCGCACCCCTTTGTTCCTCTCACCAATCTTGTTGCTCTTCTCTGTACTCATTCTAGCAACTCTACATCCTTTCTAAAATGTGGTCTCCAGACCTGTATACAGTACTCAAGGTGTGGCCTGACCATTGCCTTATACAAAGGGATAATCACCTCCTTGTCTCTGCTAGCAAAATTCCTATATATCATTGACAAAATTCCATGACCTGCTCTGGCAGCCTGTCTGCACTGCTCAGAGAACTTCATATCCGACTGCACAATTACCCCCAGGTCTTTTTCATTCTCCACCTTCCTGAGTGTAGTACCACAGAGTTGGTATGCTTCTCTTGGGTTACTGCTACCCATATGCAGCACTTTGCATTTGTCAATGTTAAACTTCAGTTGTCACTTCTCAGCCCATCTGCCTAACTTTTCTAGATCCTGTTGCAATAGCATATATCTGTGATTTATATAGAGAGTGATTTGAGTTCAATAGCATATAGAGAGTGATTTGAGTTCAGCTGCAAGAGAGTTCCACTTCTTTATGAATTGTGATAACAGCCATAAAGATAGTTTAGTTTAACAACAGCAACGGTAGTTGTGAGGGTCTAGGATGCCAGGGTTTTAATGATTATCCTATTACACATGTATGTTATTTCTGTGAAACTCAAAATTAACATTCTCACCACAAATATGAAATTTTGATATTAAATACATTGTTTCTGAAAATTTTTTCCTAATTTTCTTACTCAGCTGTGACCTCATTATATCCATGAAACCTTTAACTAAACAAGTTAATGGTACTCTTCAAATACAATTATTCCATTATATGAGGTACTAATGACTTCTTTAAATGCAGCCTCACATTCAACTCTTTCTGTAATTTACATAGAGTTTTAATACATTGTATTTGTTTTAAAAGCTGCATGTAATTACATTTACATGAAGTAGCTTCAAAAAGTTCTGGGAGATAAGCCATATTTTTGTCCTTGATATCATTCTCCAGCAGCTACATTTCTAAATCTTCAAATAAACCTTGGAAAGGGGAATGAAATAATTGCTCATGATAACTGCAATAGTCGATACCAATTTAATAAATGATAAAAAAATTTATTAAAATATATTATTAAGTGTATGCTTAAAATCATACAAAATAAAATCCAGTACATATATACTGATTAAAAAAACAACACAGGGTTAAAAGCATTAAAATTGATAAGTAAAACGTGAATCCACTTTAGATGCGATAAAGAGTTAAAGAAAAGAATGAGAATAACCGAATTCATAATTCATTTTAAAATATGACTAGAAATATTATCAAAATTAATTATTATAAAAGACTAACTGTTATATAAAAGTTACAGTCTTTTATAATAATTAATTATACTGTAACTTTTATATCTATTTTTATAACTTTTATATATATATACACGTTAATATACTGTAACTTTTATATAAAACTTTTATATAAAAGTTACAGTATATTAAAGTAGCACCACTTAATTTTCAGCACTCACCTCTTGATGAATCCGCTTGGATGTGATGAGATTATAGAAGACACATAGTTAATAAGAATGAGAGACTTACTTGTACTAAATCATTGCTGAAGTCGTGGTTCAATTTAAATTTAAAAAATTAAACATGTAATTAATTTAAATCCATTAAAATATGCATGTAAGAAAAGGAATGTACATTCCATTCCATGGTTGTCAATTAAAATCGTAAAGGTGGGGATAACCTTGAATAGATTAATTATTAATGAAAAGCCAATAATTGTGCACAAGCAACTTTCGATATTCGTCTTCACTTAGCTTTGTGAGAAGAGGAACAACAAACATTATTAATAAGAAGAGCTATTACCCAAGATGCAATTCAGAGCACGTGGGAACTTTATTTGTGCCAAATCCCAAATAGAGTTCCCACATGCTCTGAATTGCATCTCAGGTAATATACAAGCGGATATTACCTGAGAATCTCATCACATCCAAGCGAATTCGTCAAGAGGTGAGTACTGAAAATTAAGTGGTGCTACTTTAATATACTTAGTCATTATAATACAGCACATAAGGAGTCCTTAAACTTACAGTTAGTTATAAAAGCTACAGGTATGTGGATTAAATAATTATTTTATTTTATAACTTAACTAATAGGTTAATAATAGTTTACTGAACTCTTTTAAAGCTTAAACACCTTGATCAGGTCAGTCTGCAGATGCTTGGTATTCAAACAGTGTAACTTAAAGAATTCAATCTCTCTCTCTCTCTCTCTCTATAAGAATACCTCTTTGTGTCCCTAACCAACTTTATTGTTCTCTGCACTTTTTCAGAGGTCCACATATTTCTTAAAATGGATTTTCCAAGGCTGTATGCAATATTTAACATCCCTAACCACTGCTTTATATAATGGAATAACTTGTGGTAAAGTTCCTGTATATCATGTCAATGATATACAAGAATATAATGTGAATATACATGTTTATCATCCATCAGCTGTCCTAGCAGCTTGTTGAACACTCTACAGAGAATTCTATATCTGAGTTACTTGATAAATGAAACCCTGGTAAATGAAATCAGGGTTTTATTTTACCAGGGTTAGTTAGGTTACTTCAAAGTTTTTATTATTGTCAAATATCTTGAGTTTGCTGCTACTCAAGTTGTATGCTACTATAGGATTACTGCTACCCATACTGCTACTTTGCATTTTCCTGTGTTGGGTCTCAAGCTACAATTTCTAAGCCCATTCACATAATTTATCGTCTTGTTGAAGTAGCATTCCCCTAATTACTGTCACTGATCACTCTGTCCACCTTTGTATCAGCAAATTTAGACATCAAACTTGAAATATTCATCTGCATCAACATTAAAAACTATTAGAAACAGCAAGGAGTTCAGTACTAAACATTATTTCATGAAGAACAGTGTCCATTTATAACTACTCTCTGTCTCCTAACACTCAACCATCCTTTATCCATAGCAGTAACATGCCAGACTGTTCCAATTTATATAATTGCTCATGTGGGATCAAAAGCATCAGTAAAATCTAGCAAATTACCTAGATTTTTTTTGCTAAAGATTTCAAAATTATTCTTTGGTATCCAGTTCTTTTGCAACAAACCTCACAGCAGCTAATCAGGTTGGTCAGGCACAAACTGCTCCTAAAAAATCAGTATTGTGATTGCCCTATAGCTTCATTTCTAAGCAGATGATCTCTAACAATGGACTTCGTAATTTTTCCCTTCACAAAAGCAAACTCACAGGTCTGTATTTCATTTTATCCTTTGAGCCACCTTTATGAATATACAGTATACTGATAGTATACACTATCAGTATACTGTATACTGGATATTGATGGTTCAACAGTTGAGGATCCTGCTCAGGTGGCTAACAATCTAAACGAGTATTTTGCATCTACATTCACGCATGAGGAGTTATTCAGGAAGGAGAATGATGTAGGTAAAGTAAACATTGGCAGTGAGCTGGATGATTTTGTAATAACTGAGAGGAAAGTGGAGGAGAGATTGTTGAGGATAAACATAAAAAAGGCACCTGGGGTGGATGGGATCTATCCAGTTATATTAAAGGAGGCAGCAAAGGAAGTATGCAAACCCCTAGCCATAATTATGAGAGCTTCTTTGGACTCAGGGGAGGTACCCATAGACTGGAGATGTGCAAATGTAACCCCAATTCACAAAGGAGGATCAAAGGCTGACACAAGTAATTATAGACCTGTTAGTTTAACTTCTGTTCCAGGTAAATTAATGGAGGCACTGGTTAAAGAAGCACTGCAGGATCATCTAGACAAGAATTCAGTTATAGCTCAGACGCAGCATGGTTTTGTTAAGGGCAGGTCTTGCCTGACCAATTTGATTGGATACTATGATGTAGTCACAAAAGAACTGGATGCAGGGAATAACTTTGATATTATATATTTGGATCTTAGAAAGGCTTTTGATACTGTTGCACATGGTAGACTGCTGCACAAATTGGAGCAGTGTGGCATTGGAGGCAAATTGCTGCTATGGATAAGGGGATGGTTGAGTGGCAGAAGACAGAGAGTGGTAATCAATGGACATTGCTCAACGTGGACTAATGTTATTAGTGGAGTTCCTCAAGGTTCAGTGTTGGGTCCATTGTTGTTTTCGGTGTTTATGAATGATATTGATGATGGGATATCAAGTTTAATGTCTAAGTTTGCAGATGATACAAAGGTTGGCAGGGTCGTTCAGGACACTACTGACGCTATGCTGCTGCAACAGGATCTGGAAAGGTTGAACAGATGGGCTGAGAGGTGGCAAATGAAGTTTAACATTGACAAATGTAAAGTACTACATATGGGTAACAGTAACCCCAGAGCAATGTATCAACTCTGCGGTACTACACTGACAGTGGTGGAGAATGAAAAGGACCTGGGGATAATTGTGCAGGCAGATATGAAGTTCTCTGAGCAGTGCAGACGAGCTGCAAGAGTAGCTCATGGTGTCTTGTCAATGATATACAGGAATTTTTCTAGCAGGGATAAGGAGGTGATTATTCCCTTGTATAAGGCAATGGTTAGGCCACATCTTGAGTACTGTATACAGGTCTGGAGGCCTCATTTCAAGAAGGATGTAGAGCTGCTGGAACGGGTACAGAGAAGGGCAACAAGATTAGTAAATGGAACAAAGGGTTGCTCTTACGAAGAAAGGCTTAAGTTTTGCAAATTACAGAGTCTGGAGACTAGGCACCGGCGAGGTGATCTGATAGAGGTGTAGAAGGCTTTGAATGGTTTGAGCATGCTGAATGCCAATGGGATTCTTCATCTTTCTCAGAATAATCACCTCAGAGGGCATAAATTCAAATTGAGGTAGGACGGATGTCGGATAGATGTGCGGAAATTTGCCTTTGGCCAGCGGGTGGTTGGTTGGTGGAACCGACTTCCATCACTTGTTGTAGAAGTTGATAGCCTAAACAAATTTAAAGCTCAACTGGACAGGTATTTCGAACGAACGGAGGGGTGAAATGGGAGAGGGTTTTTTTTTTTTTTTTTTTGGCTGATGCTGAATAAGCTTGCTTTCTTGCATCATATGCCTCTACTAATGCTAATGCTAATCAGGTTGGTCAGGCACAAACTGCTCCTAACAAATCAGTATTGTGATTGCCCTATAGCTTCATTTCTAAGCAGATGATCTCTAACAATGGACTTCGTAATTTTTCCCTTCACAAAAGCAAACTCACAGGTCTGTATTTCATTTTATCCTTTGAGCCACCTTTATGAATAGCAGAGATGTTTTTCCATCTGTATGGAGATGTTTTTACATCTGCAAAAAGATGTCACCTAAATTCCAGGATGTGCTCATTATAATAGTTAAAAGTTTACTTATGTGTGTTTCTGTCTCTGTTAATATAACTGGATGCATCATTTCAGGTGCACATCATTCACATCATTCCTGGTGCCCTGTTGTTCTGAGTTTTCTATATCTTGTATTCTATATTAGGATAGAAAATATTTAAGAAATGAATATATATTGAACACAAGCAATAAATAAATAAGCAAAAACAAAGGTAAACCCAATTTGCTATTAGCATTAAAATAAAATATAAAAAACAAAATTAATATGGACTGTAATTTGCCAGTCTTTAAAATAGCAGCCCAACCAAGAAAGAGTGAAAATCATGAAGATCATTACATTTGAAATTGTCATTATGATAAATGACATAAATCCATTGGAGTGATAGATTTATGTCATTTAATCATTATGCAAACTTGTCATTCCAATGGATGAATGTCACTCATGTCATTCACTGAGGTGATGAGTTGTGATTACTTCAAGTTATAAGAAAAGTTCCCTATCTTATATGCTATATTATGCTTTGCTTCTTTAGACAGAACATATTACATATGAATATGTAATGAATGCCAATAATAATTTTCAGTACTTAAAATTTAACCAAGTTAAAACTTAATGTAGCTATGAGAATCTTTAAAATATAGTTGCGTTAAATAATTTAAAAATTATGTGAAGTTTGAAAATACAGTGCTAACATAGGGCACACCTGAAATTTACTTTTAAATCTTTAAAATTTATAACATTAAAATGCTATATATTTTACAAGGTATGGCAAATAAAATTCCCAGACTGGTGCTGTTGCAGTCACGTTCGCTGAGTTTGAAAATAAACAGAAGTGGAATGTTATGGTTCAAACTTCCTCAAACAGATGGTGGTACAGAGATTGTTCAGTAGGTTGACAGGCTGAAAGTAACACACAATTTTCTTGATAGAATTCATGTTTCATGTCATGATTTTGCAATGGAGCAACAAATGAATATCAAATTTTGCTTTAAACTGGGAAAATCTGCAACAGAAATGTTAAAAACTATTTATGGTGATGACATGTTACATCGTACCAGCGTGTTTAAATGAGTTTGAAAATTTGTATAAGCAGTTCAAAGATGAGGATGTTTACAAATATGAGGATGTTTACAATGACCCAAGAAGTGGGCATCTGTCAACCTCTAGAAATGAGGACAGAGTTGTAAAAGTTTGGGAAATTGTAGCAAGAGATCACTGTTTGACCTTCAGAATGATGGCTGATGAACTGGATTTGAATAAGATTATTTGTAAAATTCTGCATGAAGATTTAGGGAAAAGGAAGGTGTGTGTGTAAATTTTGTGCCCCACAGTCTCATGGATGAGCAGAAGCGATGAAGGGTGTCATCATATGAAGACTTCATGTATGATCTTTCGAGACATTCCTAATTTCCTTGACTTTATTGTCACTGGAAATGAATGTTGGGTGTTTCAATACAACCCAGGGATAAAGTGTCAGAACATGCAGTGGATTTCAAAATCATCACCAAGACCCCAAGTTTCATTTACAGAAATCCAGGATCATAATGATACTTATCATGTTTTTCTACAAATGGATGATGATGGCTGATGAACTGGATTTGAATAAGATGATTTGTAAAATTCTGCATGAAGATTTAGGGAAAAGGAAGGTGTGTGTGTGTATGTAATTCACAAGGAATTTGTACCTGAAGGAAAGAGAATCAATGCTGCATTCTATGTATAGGTGCTTCAAAGACTACTGAAGTGCATTTCTTGGGTGAGGCTGCAATTTTGAGAGAAAAATAAATTGGTTCTTGTTGCATGACAATGTCAACCAATGTCAACATGGAAACCATTCCATGTTTTGTTATAAAGGAATTTTTGACAAAACACGGCATTGCAAAGACCAATCCTCCACCATACTCTCCTGATCTAATGCTAGCAGACTTCTTCCTCTTTCCCAAGTGAAAACTGCCCTCAAAGAAAGATATTTCAGGATGTTGAGGACAAAGAAAAATGTCACACTGCCCTGAGCATCATCTCTTTGGATGACTTTGCTGACTCTTTTCAGAAACTATTAGAAAGGTATAATAAGTGCATGCAATCAGGTGGTGATTACTCTGAATAAAAATAAAATCATTTTTGAGCTCCTTCACTTTGTGTTCTTTTTATTGCATTAGTCTAGGAACTTTATTGCCACACCTTGTATGCAGACAAAGTGTAATCACCTTATTATATTAGAAGGATGATTATTTTCATTTTCCCTAGAAATTGCAGAGAATGTATCCAGGCTGTCTTTAGACATTATTGGCTTAATTCTATTATAACATAAATCTTCTAATACTTTTGCTGATGTATCATCTTGATTTCCTGGCCTTTTCACTTGATCATTAGATATCTTATGTATGCACTGGGCTGATTTTGTAGCTCTGAAAGTTAAGATTAAAACATCTTAAATGTATTTACAAATAAATCAAAACATTATTTTAAATGCATTATCAGAAAGAAATGCCATAATGGGAAAAAGATACAATGGAAAAGTTTAAGTGGTTATGACACTAACAATATAAACAATTCAGATCAGCATTTTTCAACTGGATGTCTAAAAGTGTAAATAAGGATTCCATGGTTCACCTTGTCTAATTATTACTATACATTAAAAGAACAAGCTGCTCTTTGGTTGAATCTTAGCTCAAGGAAACTATGAACATATCATACATACCTATAAAAATATTAAATTTCCCAAAATCTCCAGCATTTAAAGTAAAAAAAAAAAAAAAAAATATTATAATCATAATGGCTGTAATAGTTTCTTCTTTCTTTGGATGATCTAAGTGATTATTCATCTCAATTTTTACAAATCTACCTTCACAAACTAATAATGCCGCTGCATATGAATATTTCTAAAAGAATTTTTTTTTGTAGTCATTAATATGACTACACTATAAAACCAAAAGTATTTGGACACAACTACATGAGAATCTGCTAAAGTCCACTGTTGCAGACGTTATTCAAAGAGGGAAGATCACAGATGACACTGGAATGGGAAAAAAAGGGGGGGGATCTCATGGCCTCAGCTTCCTAACTCATGGAATATGTTCATTGAACCATAAAGAGGTTAGCTAATGCCTTGTGCATGTCACTTTTGGTCCAAGAAATTAGAGAAACATGCAGAATTATGTAATTATCAATAGGAAGATAAACACCTTGGGTTCAAGGGCAGAACAGCTGTCTGGGTGGTGAGATTTTCAGGGATGAAAATCTGAACAAAACACAATCTGAGGAAGAAAAATCAGAACATTTCTGAGAACCATCTATAAAAGACGAGGTGATGTACTTTTACTTCCCTTTCTTTTCTAGAATACCCAAATATTTCATAGAACTGCATGAGATCTGTAATTTTATTTTTGGTTCTGGTAACATTATCAATCAGTTAACTGTAGGAACACTATATCCTAATCCAGGCGTATCATGTTTTATCCAAGAAAGCATTAACTATAAGCATACCAAAAATCAAATATTTTATATTAAAAACTACTGGATAACCCTATTCATAACTATTAGTCATGTCCTTCACTAGATCCAAAAATTGTCAGATTTTCTATTTTTCTAATGAAGTTAAAAATTCCATGTAAGATGATTTGTAATTGGCTGCTACTTGCAGAATTGCTTTGTGTGGATACCATCATTCGATTTTGCTTTTTTGCTCTTCTGTTGAGTGTATGTTCAAAGAAAATATTTCCACACTGACAGGATTTTAAGGAATTAAATAAATAAATAAAAAAGATATTGGTACAGCTTCAAGTTTTCTGAGTATGAAAAAAAAAGGTCTGGGTTTGAACTCCATTTCAGCAGGTGGATCTCTTAAGTTTTTAAGTTTTTATCATAATGGAAAAGTTAGTCGATCTCAGATGAGGGCAGCAAAACTCAACCTCCAGGAAACCAGGGATTTTGTCCACAGAGAAGACATACTATCAATATATATTAACACTTCATAGACTTAGTCACCTAGGAATACTGGGGATATCTGACATCCCCAGTATTCCTAAAATTTTGCAATTCTTATGGTGAGTTATTATGTAGCACAGAGCGAAACAGAAGACAGAATAAATAAATGACAAGTTTAATACTAAATTGTAAAACATATATATATTAAATACATACAGTACAAATAGCTGTTGGTTATTATGGTAACCTTCATCAGTCAAACTGACAGTTTAGGATAACTATATTTGCAATTCTTTACTAAAAGCAAACACCTACTTTTGTGCTGAGCTGTAGATTAGAACAAATCTTAAAATTTATTATAAAAAATTTATTCATGTATATAAACTAACATCAACACAAGCATAAAACAAACAAAACTGCGTGTCAAGTCTATAAGCAAATGCCAAGCATTACTGCAAAGTGTTCAATCAGTGTGCTAATACTGAGTAGTTGTTCATTTCATATGCCTTTATGTTTATGGCACCCACTGGTTGACTGCTTATGACTGCCAGTACGCATTACAGCACACCACTTGGGTGCAATTCTGAATTCATTTGTGTGTTGCAGTACAACACTCCTAGTGCCATTTTATGCATATATGTGTTGAAGCAACGAATGTGTTAACACATTGGCTACTGACTATATTTGTGCCATAAATTTCAGAATGTTGAGGAGTACCTATCTACCTAAAGCTAAATTGGTTGAAAAGTCTGGAATTCATAATTAAAAGTGAACACTGACTTTTATTGGCCAAGCTATAAATCAGAACAAACTTCAAAATTTTATTAAAAATTTATTTTATGTACATAAATTAACCTCAGTGCAAGCAAAGAACAAATACAATTGTCTATCAAGTCTTTACAGCATATGGTTGAAAGAAAAAAAAACAAACAAACAAACAAACTCCAAGCATCAGCTGCAAATATCGCAGAGTTCAATCAGTGTGCCAATTAGAGCAGTTGTCAATTTCACATGCTTTTCCTTTGACAGCACTCATTTACTGATTACCTATAACCTATTACTTTGGTGCCATTTTATGCATACATGCATCAGCGATAGTAAAATATAATAATATGCACCAAAGAATTGTCCCATTCTTCTCAGCAATGCTGAGAAACATTAGCATTGGTATATGATGCAAGAAAGTAAGCTTATACAGCATCAGCAAAAAAAAAAACAAAAAAAACTTTCCATTTCACCACTCCATTCACTCCAAAAGTTTGTCCACTTCTTCCTTGAATTTATTTAAGCTATCAACTTCCATAATGACAGATGGAAGTTAGTTCCAGCAATCAACCACACACTGGCTAAAGGCAAATTTCCCCACATCTATTCTTCAACTGCCTTTCCTCAATTTCAGCTTATGCCCCCTCAGGTTTGTAATCTGAGGAAGAGGAAGAATCCCATCAGCATTTAGCCTGCTCAATCTATTCAAGGCCTTATACACCTCGACCAGATCACTTTGCAGGTGCCTAGTCTCCAGATGCTGCAATTTGCAGAACTTAAGCCTTTTTTCATAAGAGCACCCCCTTTGTTCCTCTCACCAGTCTTGTTGCCCTTCTCTGTACTTGTTCTAGCAACTCTATATCCTTCCTAAAATGATGCTTCCAGACCTGTACATAGTACTCAAAGTGTGGCCTGACCATTGCCTGATATTAATCACCTCCTTATCCCTGCCAGCAAAATTCCTGAATATCACTGACAAGATCCCATGACCTACTCTGGCAGCATATCTGCACTGCTCAGAAAACTTCATATCTTACTGCACAATTACCCCCAGGTCTCTTTCATTCTCCACTACCCATATGTAGTACTTTGCATTGTCAATGTTAAACTTCATTTGCACTTCTCAGCCTATCTGCCCAACTTTTCCAGATCGTGTTGCAGCAGCATGCTGTCATTGCTGTTATTAACAACCCTACCAACCTTTGTATCATCTGCAAACTTTGACATTAAGCTTGATATACCTTCATCAATACCACAGATAAATAGACAAAACAACAATGGGCCCAACACCGAACCCTGGGGGACACCACTAATAACATTAGTCCACAAAGAGCAGTGTCCATTGATTACCACTCTCTGTCTTTTCCCACTCGACCATCATTTTATCCATTGTAGCGACTTGCCCTTAATGCCACACTGCTTTTTCGCATCCAGTTCATTTGTGACCACATCATAGTATCCAATCAAATTGGTCAGAGAAGACTTTTCATTAACAAACCCATGCTGCATCTGAATTATTACTGCAGTCTTGTCTAGATGATCCTGCAATGCTTCTTTAACCAGTGACTCCATTATTTTTCCTGGAACAGAAGTCAAACTAACAGGTCTGTAAATTGGATGAAAGAAACTCAGCAGTTCTTTATTTTAATTCTTCATTGGTGGAATATTGTTCAGTGGAAAAAATAAATAAAATATATTAATTAATTGGTTTTGAAGAATTTGAAGCCAAGGCTATGAAAACATGGCCCATGTTAACATGTAGGCCACTACATCCAAGCATCAGCTCTCAGGGGTGGCAAAAATGGTTTTCCTGTGCCCTTTTCATTAATGAACAGCAACATTTGCTGTTTCCAACTATTGTAGTGGTGAAACTAAAATACTACTAGTTTGCTACCACAAAGGTGCCTAAAATTTCTGAACCTGATGATTAATATGGCATGGTTGTTAAAGGGCATAAGGCAGGTCCAATCAAGTATTTTGCAGAGGATTTGTATTTTTCATAATTTGTAGTTGTGCATCTGCAATTTTGTTTGTTCCTTTATTTGAAGTAAGCATTTATATCAACACAACCATCACACCAACTACTTACAAGTGTCATGCATAACTGGGCATTCATCTTCATCATCAACGTAATTTTTTTTTTTTTTTTGTTAAATGTCCATTTCTTTGAATATCATTCCTTATAAATGCATTTATGTATGGGAATTTTACTGAAAATAAAACAGTTGATACTCTATTTTATCAATAATTATAAAAAACTTCTTCTTTTGCTTGATTATTTAAGGCATGAAAACAATACAATCCAATGTTAAAAAGTAGTGTGGTGCAAGTAGAACATAATAGGGCAGTTCATACTGATACTTTATTACGTCCTCTCATTTCAACAATGTTAGAGGTAAAATGTACAAGTGTCAATATTTATTACAATAATGTTAAAAAATTGCATTTATAAATTATGTTTAAATTATTATTAAATTATGGATTATTAATTTTAACAACATATTTAGTTCAAAAACTTGCTTTGCATGAAAATCAGGACAAAACAGCATCCCCAAAATTTTTATTGAGGACACTGGGACATTACACCCAAAATTGGGATTCTGGTCATTATGCATAAGCCTAATATCATTTTCATCCAATGTTTATTAATGTGTGATAAACATTAATAGTGATAAACATCAATAAACATTGATGATAAACATCAATGTTTATTGCTGTTTATCAATGTTTAATGAATGACACCATACCAAACAGTTTTTGTCATTCTCAACATCCAAGGATTCTAGAGCAGTGGCAGAAGATGCTATGCAGTAATGAATCTTGCTACACTTCCTGTTAGACAATGGATGTGCCAGTATCCAACAGGAAGTACTTAGAGAGTAGTTCCTATCAGAGTGCATCTTCTCAACCACAAAGTTTGATAGTGGTAGTCTGACAGTATGGGAATGTTTCAGCTGGTTTAGATGAAAGTAATGCCTGAAACCATGGAGTCCATGTTCTATTTAGATGTTTTGGATAAATGTACACTACCCACATTGTGACAGTACTAGGGAAATGAACCTAGTCTGTACATAACAATGGACCATGTCATACAGGACTTATTTGTGGATAATGATTTCAAAACACCAGATCATGAGGCAAACTGTGGTGCTAGATTAAGCTGCAGCAAAGACAGCCATCTTCACTGGCTTTGGCAACTACTTTGCAGGAGAAATGGAGGCAAATCTGAGCCAACACACGCCAGACGTTGGTAGAAAGAAAGTAAATAATTGTGGCTTACTCACTCCTGTTTTGATCTGGAATTTGTCTGATATAAATTTCATAGCTACAAAAAAGCAGGAGGAAATTGGGAAATTTTTTAAAATTCAGACTTTGGATCTGAAATTAAATTTCACTGACAACATACACATTATATATATATATATATATATAATATTGATAAAAAATAATCAGGTTATTGAATGACAAAGTAAACAAGCAAAGTATTAAAACAAAATATTAAACTGTGTCATGGATCCTGGGTACTACTAGTTACAGTAGAGAAACCCTGGCAACCATAATGAAATACAGTATAGACTGTATGTTTTAATGTTTATATTCAGTGTATAGGGAAGGGATGCTGACCTATCAATTGTAATTACCATGGAAAAATTGAGAAGGCTTGTAAGATGAAGGAGATAACTTGAAATAAATCGATTAACATAAAAATAAAAATAATAACAATTATAACGATGTTACCTAAAGTAGTGGGTCCTAGGGCTTTACCTACTTCTTCAAAGGGTCGGCAGCCAAAACTGTAGGAGCCACTACAATAAGCAGGGTCTCTGTTTCTGTTATGATGTATACGTACGAAATGTATAAATCATAGCCAACCTGACAGAGACCAAAAAGAAAGGATAAAAAAGCTAAAATAATGCCGATAAAACTTTATTAAAGCAAAAAAAGAAGAATAAAAATTTTGAAATCAAAAAGACCAATACATTACAAAATTAAAAAAGTAACTGTAGATTACAGGATAAAGTCAGGTTAAAGCCAACTTACTGTGAGTTTGGACCGGAATCGGCAAAATAGCTGCGTGTTGTGTTTACAGAGCAACATTGGAGACCCAAGGAAGAAAGCCCGTAGATCTCTGTCCAGAATGTTTATATCAGTTGAAGTAACCACGTGTGAGGAGGAAGAAGTGGAGTCGTCAAAGCGAACCGTCCCATTATGGGGAAGTAGGTAAATAAACAAATGAAGTAAAGTGAGACTATGACTGACAAAGTAGTGTAGAAAAGACACTAAACTTTGTATCAGAATAAAAAAGAAATAATAGCAGAGGAATAGCATCTCAATATTGTTTTCGGCCAGCCTAATTGCACACGAGAAATAAAATGTAGCAAATAACGATAGTAGAAAGCAATTTGAAGAAGAATAATATAGTTGTGCTCGGGTAGTCTGGGGTTGCTAAACCCATACCATAGCTGGTCCCTGGACAGATCTTTGGACAAATGCCTCATATGACAATACCCCCATGCATTGCCAATCCGTGGGCACAAGCTTTCTACACCGTGAGACACAACAGAGGCTAGGGGGCATATAACTATACATTATGTACAAGCCTGAAAGTAATATGTAATCAAACAGTAAATATGTTGTTTATATCAAAGTTGTAGTTGATAAGTTTTTTGAATTTTATAATATTTACTGCTTTTTTGAAATGATGGTAGAGGAATGCTGTAGGGAAATTATTGCATAGCAATTTTTCATGGAGTTGTTTAATGTTGTCAGCCAAGAGACTGTCACTATTGCATATTGTAGCAATTCTGATGCATTGGGATAGTACTATATTAGCATGTACTCTTTTGGAGATGTTAGAGTACCAGTGGGTAAAACTGACTACATTAAAGTTAAAAGCATCTCTTTTATTGTATATGTTGATTGTGGTTTGAGGGCTGCTATTATTAATATTCAAGTCTAAATAATTGGCTGAAAAATCATTATTACAGTAAACCCCCGCTATTCGCGGTCGCTGATTTAATATAAAATGAAACCTAAAAAAATGTGAATTTTAAAGTGCCGTGAACATTTTCCGCCATAAAAAAACATGGGCGTGGCTAAAATTATCTTTCCCGGTCAAAACAGAGCTCAGTGGGGGGGGGGGGGGATGACAAAATCCCGGCGTGTGGATGTTTCTCGCTAATCCTTGTTCAGTGTGTGTTATGCGCTTGTCATGGAAGGTTTCGTCGTTTGCTTTTAATTTATATGCTTATAAATTGAACAAATTTATCAATTTATAAATTGATACGCTTACAAAAGTGATAAATCTACCGTTTTGCAGTGTAAAACAGACTTTTTCAAGTGTGTTAACGGAAGAAAGTGACTTTATTGTGGACAAGTTCTTTCTAACCCGTACAAAAATATGGCTACGAATAACGAGGGAAATGTGAAAAGATCAAAGAAGGTGATGACATTAGCGAATAAAATTGAGTTATTAGACAAAATTTCTAATGGTCAAAGTGTCTCCTCGGTGGCAAAACATAAAATCAATGAGTCAACGGTACGATCAATCAAAAAATCGGAAGAAAAAATCCGCCGTAGTGTCTGTGAAAACGTGCTAATTGCTTCAAAAATTTGCTCTATAACTCGTGATGTTAAATTAGAAAAAACGGAAAAGGCTTTAAATCTGTGGATAGAAGACCGAACTCAAAATAAAATTCCGTTAAGTTCACTCATCATTCGTGAAAAGGCAAAACTCCTTTATCAACACTAGCGAAACTGGTGATAGCACTGGCAGGATAAGTTTTTTTAGCTAGTAAAGGCGCTGGTTTGAAAGATTTGTTTGAAATTTCTAATAAATATTACATTTAATATTAAATTGTTTCTTATTTTCATTTTGATGCCATATGCTTGCATTTCAGTATGTACTGTCTATGTCATTATTATGAAGTAATATGACTACATAGTCATATTACTTCATAATATGACTATGTAGTCATATTATGAAGGTACATATAATACATACATAGACACAATTTTAGACTAGTTTTTCTTATATACTGTATTTCATACTTTCGAATGGAACCCCTTTATTACTATGGGAGCCATAACTCAGTATTCGCGGCATTTCTCAGGAACGTAACCCCCGCGAATAGCGGGGGTTTACTGTATTTGTTTTCTCCAGAGTAAGTTCTGAAGGGCAAATACCAGCAAAGGTATAAATATATGGTAGTTGAATACCAATAAGTCATCAATATATCTGTAAAGTTTAATATCTGAGGGTAGAGAGGTCTCAGACCAGTATAGATATAGGTTAGCTAAGATACAGCTGACGGAGCTACACATGGGGGGGGGTACCTTTGGTTTGTAAGCATACAGATTTGCCATAAAAAATGTAGTTATTAGAGACACAGATTAATGAGATTGATCCAAAAAACTGAATTACAACCAATAATATTTTTGTATTTATTATAAATTTCATTCAAGACTGATTTTAAGTTGGTTAGGTCTATGCTGGTGAATAGACTATTGAAATCAAAAGTTTACACATGAGAAATGTTATCAGTATTCAGAGCATTAATAACTGAAATGTTGTTATTAATTATCCTACTATTAGGAAGGATGTCCATTATGGGTTTAAGTAACCTTTCTAAAGTTTTGCCAGGTTTATGGGCGTAACTGTATTTGCAGGATGTAATAAACCTAAATACTGTAGGGTGTTTGTGGAACTTTGGTATGAAATAAATATAAGGAAAATTGTAGTTATTAAAGCTGATTTTTAGTTTCTTGCCGTAAGCAATTAACTTTCTTGTGATGATACTGCTGTTATTAGTGATGGACTTGTAGGTGGCACTGGAATTTAGTTCTGTATTTAATGTTTGGAAATAAAAGGCTTTACAGATAATGGTGTAATTGCAAGAGGCTTTATCAACAAGGGTGATTATGAAATGTTTATGCAGGTCCTCCAATTGTTGTTTTAATATGGAAAAATGAAATTTTAATTCTGCTGATGGTTGCACCAAGCGGTTTTCTACCTTTTTTTAATAACAGCATCCCTAAGTAATTTATTTTATTTTGCGGCACCCCTACTGAATTTTCTGCCTGTTAAATCCGATTCTCTCTCTGCATATATATATATATATTACAATAATATTTATTTATAGTTATTACAATAATATAATTATAAAAATTACATTTCATAATAAAAATTATATGTATACAGTATATAATAATTTTATTCTTTATATAGAGGTACTAAGAAAACATCAATTATAGATCACCACAAAATTAAAAAGATACTGTATACCTTTTTATAATGAAATAAACATATAAATTTAAAAATAATAATAATAAGTTTAGTAACTTAAACCCAAATCACGTGGCACTCCTGGAATGTTGTTGCGGCACCCCGGTTGAAAACCATTGTGTGCAACTGTGGTAATGATGGCTTATAACGTTGTAGCATCATAGCAAGTACTGAATTAATCCATAGTTAGAAGGTTTCAATGGGGACGTTATGATGGTAAGAGAGCTTAAAACAGAAGTTAAGTAAATCCTGGTATAATTGTTTTCTGAAGTATTTAAAGTTGATTTTAAAGGTGGCCTATATTTGAAGCCATAGGACACGATGCTTCTGAGTTCTCTGTTAGGTATAACCTCTAGGTTGCCTGTTAAGATATGGCCAAAGTGTGTTATCAATAAGCAGTTGGAGATTGGGCTGATGGCAAATACATACATTAGAAGTAGATTCAAGGTTAAAGTTATCCAAGTTAGTTGCTAGGTGTTTGTAATTGCAAACCTTTAGCTCAAAAGGTTTAGCATATCTGAATCTGAAAATAATGTTCAAGCTTTGGCAGCCATCTGGAAGTAGGTCTGTAGATTTATTAATGCAATCATTAATTTTGAAATTGTCTAGGCAAGTATTATAATTAAAAATGACGATGGTATTATTATTTTGGCTGGTAAGCTTGCTGTAAGATTTTAATTTAAATTTACAGATATCTGTAATAAGGTCAAGGAAATGTTTAGATGTGAAATTGAAGGTGAGTATGAATCTGTAAAGGGCATTTAAGATGCTATGTTTAGTACAAAAGAGTAGATCATGGATCTTCTGTACGCTGAACTGACCACTGTCCCAGTCAGAGATAGTCTGTTTAAAGTCACCTAACTTGTATTTATGTATAGTAATGTTGGTACTATTGGGTTTGTGTTTCCTATAAGGTCTGGATGACAAATTCCAAGTTACTAAAGGCCTAAATACATCCAGACCTTATAGGAAACACAAACCCAATAGTACCAGCATTACTATATTGATTCATCATCAGCCATTTTCAATCCACTGCAGGATGAAGGCCTCTCCAGCAACTTTCCAGTTCCTTCTGTTTTGAGCACTGGCCATCCATTTACTACTCGAAAACTCATGAATTTCATCTATCCATCTCCGCCTTTGTCTTCCAGGTTTTCTTCTAGCTTCTCTTGGCTACCATTCTGTTATTTTCTTAGTCCATCTGTCATGATGTCTTCGAGCTAGGTGTCCTGCCCAAGACCATTTTAGTTCTTTAGTTTTGATAAGAATGTCCTTTACTTGAGTTTGCTGCCTAATCCATGTGTTTCTCTTCTTATCTAACAGTCTGATTCCCAATATGATTCGTTCCATTCTTCGCTGTGTAGTTCTCAGCTTCTCTTCCATTCTTTTGGTGAGTGCCCAAGTTTCACTTCCATAAGTCATGGTGGGGAGTATACATTGATTCATTATTTTACGTTTCAGACAAACTGGGATATTGCTCTTCAGTATGTGACTATATTTCCTGAATGCTATCCATCCAAAATTTATTCTTCTCTTGACTTCCAGCCATTTATCATTATTACAGCTAATAACTTGTCCCAGATAAGTATATGACTCCACGTTTTCAATTACTGCTCCTTCAATCATTATTTCCCTTTCCGTGGCATACTTGTTCATCATTACTTTTGTTTTAGCCATATTCATCTTTAGTCCAAAATCCTTACTAACTGTGCATAACTGATTAAGATTTTCCTCTAATTCTTTGGGATCGTGGCTTATGACCACAATGTCATCTGCAAATCGTAAATGGTTTAGGTACTCTCCGTTCACATTGACTCCTTTCTGCGACCAGTCTAATCTTCTGAAAGCTTCCTCAAGGGCAGCAGTAAACAGCTTCGGAGATATTGTGTCTCCCTGTCGAACTCCTTTCTCGATTTTAAATTTGCTACTGTCTTTGTCTAGTCTAATAAAGGATGTAGCACTCTCATATATTTTCTTCAAAATCATAATATATGGAGTATCTATGCCTTGTCTTTCCAGTGCCCGAAACATTGCCTTATGCTGTATGGAGTCAAATGCCTTTTCATAATCCACAAATGCCAGGCATAATGGTGTTTTATATTCATTTGCTTTCTCCATTAGCTGTGATATTACGTGAAGGTGATCCATAGTTGAGAATCCTGTCCTAAAGCCAGCTTGCTCTTTCGGTTGATTCTCATCAAGTATTCTTTCTAATCTGTTAGTAATGACCCTTGTGAACAACTTGTAGATATGGGATAACAAGCTAATTGGTCTATAATTTCCAATTTCTGATTTATCTCCTTTCTTATGCAGCAAAACTATGATTGCATTATTCCACTGCTTAGGCATCACACCTTTTCTAATGCACTTTGTGAAGAGCCTTGCCAGTTTTTGTGTTATGTCTCTTCCTCCCAATTTTAACAACTCTACAGTAACTTCATCTTCCCCCGGGGCTTTCCGATTCTTCATTTTCTTCAATGCATGTTCTACCTCATCAGGAAGAATATCGGGTATGTCGTATGAGTTGCTACTTTGCAATCCATCTTCCCCACTGCTGGTATCATTCCCTCGCTCCTTGTATAATTCTCTATAGTAGTCTTCTGCTATTTGAATTATGCCTTCTCTGCTGTTTATAAGTACACCATCGCTATTCTTCAGTTTCAGTATCATTTGTCTTTCTGTATTACTGCTCATGGCTGCTGATTTAAATCCTTTGTTTTCCCTTAATGCTTGTTCTACTTTTCTTGTGTTAAATCTTCTTATGTCCTCTCTGAGTCTCTTTCTAATGGCTTTGCATAACTCAGTATACTCAATTTTCTCCCTGTCAGTGTTTTTCTTGCTCTTCATTTGTCGTCTTTGGTTCATCATGACAAGTGTTTCTTGACTAATTTTTTCTTCTTTGGATTTCTGTTTCCCTATAGGTTTCTTGGGCTTTATCACTTTCAGAAAGTTGTAATATTCCTCGTCGATATCTTGGTCCTGAGCAGTCTGCAGAAGCTCAAACTTGTTCTTAAGTTCCAGTACATACTGCTTTTTCTCCTCCTCTGTTATCTCAAAGACCTTTGTATTATTTACTCGAGTCAGTTTTTTCCTTTCCTTTCCTACATCTATATCAAGTGTACATCTTACCATTCTGTGATCACTTCCAACATTTACCTTATTCAGGACGGTAACATCATTCACAATATATCTTCTGTTAGTGAGGATGAAGTCGATTTCATTAGTTGTTAATCCATTTGGACTCTTCCATGTCCACTTTCTGTTCACCCTTTTCTTGAAAAAAGTGTTCATTACTGACATTCCTTGAGATTCTGCAAATTCCACAAGTCTTTCACCTCTTTTATTTCTTTCACCAATTCCAAAATTTCCTATAGTTCCTCTTTCTGCGCTGTTTTGCCTTTTTCCAATCTTAGCATTGAAGTCCCCCATAATAATAGTGTAGTGGGTTTTCTGCTCATCTAGAAGACTCTCAATTTCAGTGTACATTTCTTCAACCTCTTCATCATCATGGCTCGATGTTGGTGCATAAATCATTATAATCTTCAGCTTGTACCTCTTAGAAATCTTGAGTATTAGTCTTGACACCCTTGGTGATGTACTTTTGAATTCCAAAATGTTGTTTTTAAAATCTTTATGGACCAGAAACCCAACTCCACCTTCACTCCTTTCACTGTTTCCATTGGTGTACAGCAGATTTCCACTTGATAAACTTATAAGTGATTCATTTCTTCTTCTTGTTTCAGCCAAACCGATGATATTCCAATTCACATTTTCTAATTCCTTTTCCAGCTCTAATATCCTGTCTTCACCGATGAGTGATCGTACGTTATAACAGGCCAAGTTCATTTTCCGTGCATGGCAGCCTGGTCGTACCCAGAGATTCTTAGCACCCTCTGCTTCCACTCTGATCCTCTCGCTGCCGTAAGAGGGAGAGTGAAAGCTGCTGGGGACTGAGGGCCATTTGTATTGTTGTGCTCTCATTGCTGGAGGGTTGATTATTATTGATTATTGATTATTATTATACAAAGTGTGTATCATTTATTGATACACACTTTGGCTATATCTTAACAGGCAACCTAGAGATTATACCTAGCAAGGAACTCAGAAGCATCGTCCTATGACTTCAAATATAGGCCACCCTTTAAAATCAACTTTAAATACTTCAGAAAACAATTATACCAGGATTTACTTAACTTCTGTTTTAAGCTCTCTTACCATCATAACGTCCCCATTGAAGCCTTCCAACTATGGATTAATTCAGTACTTGCTATGATGCTACAACATTATAAGCTATCATTACCACAGGTGCAACCATCAGCAGAATTAAAATTTCATTTTTACACATTAAAACAACAATTGGAGGACATGCATAAACATTTCATAATCACCCTTGTTGATAAAGCCTCTTGCAATTACGCCATTATCTGTAAAGCCTTTTATTTCCAAACATTAAATACAGAACTAAATTCCAGTGCCACCAACAAGTCCATCACTAACAACAGCAGTATCATCACAAAGAAGTTAATTGCTTACGGCAAGAAACTAAAAATCAGCTTTAATAACTACGATTTTCCTTATATTTATTTCATAGTTCCACAAAAACCCTACAGGATTTAGGTTTATTACATCCTGCAAATACAGTTACACCCATAAACCTGGCAAAACTTTAGAAAGGTTACTTAAACCCATAATGAACATCCTTCCTAATAGTAAGATAATTAATAACAACATTTCAGTTATTAATGCTCTGAATACTGATATATTTCTCATCTGCAAACTTTTGATTTCAATAGTCTATTCACCAGCATAGACCTAACCAACTTAAAATCAGTCTTGAATGAAATTTATAATAAATACAAACATATTATTGGTTGTAATTCAGTTTTTTGAAGCAATCTCATTAATCTCTATGTCTCCAACAACTACATTTTTGACGGCATATCTGTATACTTGCAAACCAAAGGTACCCCCATGGGTAGCCCTACCAGCTGTATCTTAGCTAACCTATATCTATACTGGTCTGAGACCTCTCTACCCTCAGATATTAAACTTTAGAGATATATTGATGACTTATTGGTATTCAACTACCCTACATATATAGTAATATTAGCAGCCCTCAAACCACAATCAACATATACAATAAATGTATAGTAATATTAGCAGCCCTCAAACCACAATCAACATATATAATAAAAGAGATGCTTTTAACTTTAATGTAGTCAGTTTTACCCACTGGCACTTTTTTTTTTTTTTGCTAGTGCATCGGCTTCTGTGGCCATAATGCACCTCCCAAAGTTTTTGCATTTTTTACTCTGATCCAAGCCCGAGGCGGGATTCAAACTCGCGACCTTTGGGTTGCCAGGCAGGCACTTTACCCACCTGGCTAGCCCGGTCGGCATCCCACTGGCACTCTAACATCTCCAAAAAAGTACATGCTAATATAATACTATCCCAATGCATCAGAATTGCTACAATATGCAATAGTGACAGTCTCTTGGCTGACAATATTAAACAACTCCATGATAAATTGCTATGCAATAATTTCCCTACAGCATTCCTCTACCATCATTTCAAAAAAAGCAGTAAATATTATAAAATTCAAAAACCTTACCAACCACAACTTTGATATAAACAACATATTTACTGTTTGATTACATATTACTTTCAGGGATTGGCAATGCATGGGGATATTGTGTTCTGTTATGTCCATTTTTTTTTTTTTTTACATTTACTCAATAATAATACCAATACCGACTTAAACATTTGAGGCATTTGTTCAGAGACAAGCTATGGTACGGGTTTAGCAACCCCGGACTACCCAAGCACAAGTATATTACTCTTCTTCAAATTGCTTTATACTATCCTTAATTAGTACATTTTACTTCTCATGTGCAATTAGGCTGGCCAAAAGCAATATTAAGATTCTACTCCTCTGCTATTATTTCTTTTTAATTCTGATACAAAGTTTAGTGTCTTTTCTACACTACTTTGTCAGTCATAGTCTCCCTTTGCTGGCACTTTGCCTCATTTGTTTATTTACCTACTTCCACGTAACATGGGACGGTTCATTTGACAACTCCACTTCTTCCCCCTCACACGTGGTTACTTCAACTTATATAAACATTCCGGACAGAGATATACTGGCTTTCTTCCTTGGGTCTCCAATTTTGCTCTGTAAACACCACACGCAGCTATTTCACCGATTCAAGTCCAAACACACAGTAAGTTTGCTTTAACCTAACTTTATCTTGTAATCTACAGTTACTTTTTTAATTTTTGTAATGTATTGGTCTTTTTGATTTCAAAATTTTTATTCTTCTTTTTGCTTTAATAAAGTTTTATTGGCATTATTTTAGCTAATTTTTTCTTTTGGAAAGTTGAAATTTTATTCCTTTCTTTTTGGTCTCTGTCGGGTTGGCTATGATTTATACATTTAGCACATATACATCATAACAGAAACAGAGACCCTGCTTATTGTAGTGGCTCCTACAGTTTTGGCTGCCAATCCTTTGAAGAAGTAGGTAAAGCCCTAGGACCCACTACTTTAGGTAACATCGTTATAATTGTTATTATTTTTATTTTTATATTAATCGATTTATTTCAGGTTATCTCCTTCACCTTACAAGCCTTCTCAATTTTTCCATGGTAACTGCAATTGATAGGTCAGCATCCCTTCCCTATACACTGAATATAAACATTTGTCTATATATATATATATATATATATATATATAATCCAATTAATCCAAAATTAGTGAGATTTCACATAATTCGGAAACGGGTGCCTACTAGGGGGTGCCGCTAAATTTCTTTTAATTGGCATAATTTTCTAAATTATTTTAGGAACATTGCTTCAACACTATCCTCTTCTTATTTATCCCCCCCCCATATATTTTTCTGTTATGTTATCTTTGTTATTTTATTTGGTTGAGTTCTTTTTCACTCTACTGGTTTGCCATGCTGCTGGAAAATATCTTATTTTAGCTAGTTTGTTAGTTATTTGGTTTTTAGGAGCATTAGCAACTAAGGCCATATTGCTCCGGGATATGCGGTGGTCATTCCCTGACCTTTCCGCATCCTCCGTATTTGGTGGTGACGGGCTCGAACCCCGGTCTAATCAAGAAGCGTGTGCTACGCACTGCTGCTCCTTCCCACCTGGCTACGGAGGCGCCTTCTTATTTTAGCCTATATATATATATCTATATAATGTCGGTGTAAATACACCACTAGTAACTCTTAAGAAAGTATGATGGTAGTGTGAGAGGCATCATTTGCTCTGTATCTCATATTGTGCTTTTCCTTCACAACAAGTTGCCATGATATTGCACTACCTCGAATAAGTAATGCTTCACTGATAGAGAAGACTATTGTTACTTATTCTCAGTGAGTACCACCACCCAGACAGCACTGTTTGAAATATGGAATGGGATAAAGATCTCTGTTATCCTCATATTATCCCTATTAGACTTAGGAAAGCAAAAAAAAAATTGGAAGGTGATAGTAGGAGAGGTAGAGGAAGGAAATGCCGTAGAAGGGAGAAAGGGACAGTTACTCCTTCAACTCACTACTCAAAAGCTCATAAATTCCTCGAATAGGCAACGCTTCCCCAGTAGAGAAGATTGTTGTTACCTATTCTTGGAAACTCCATGAATATCAGGCTTCCCCTTGTGACCATTTCAAGGCTTTGGCCTATCATCAGTGGGTGGGCAGGTACCCTGGTATTGCAGACATGACAACCCAGTTGTGAAGATAATCACACAATATGAGATGCCAAAAGGTGTATATGATAATATTTAAAAATAACTAATTGCACAAGGCATAATACGTTAAGAGTAAGAGTTTAATATCTTTTTGGAATCTCTCATATTGTGTGATTATCTTCACAACTGGGTTGTCATGTCTGCACTACCAGGGTACCTGCCCACCCACCGATGATAGGCCAACAGCTTTGAAATGGTGCCGTCTGGGTGGTGGTACTCACTGAGAATAAGTAACAATAGTCTTCTCTATCAGTGAAGCGTTACTTATTCGAGGTAGTGCAATATCATGGTAACTCGTTGTGAAGGAAGAGCTGTTATTTGGTTTTTAGGAGCATTAGCAACTAAGGCCATATTGCTCCGGGATATGCGGTGGTCATTCCTTGACCTTTCCGCATACTCCGTATTTGGTGGTGACGGGCTCGAACCCCGGTCTAATCAAGAAGCATGTGCTACGCACTGCTGCTCCTTCCCACCTGGCTACGGAGGCGCCAAGGAAGAGCACAATATGAGATACAGAGCAAATGATGCCTCCCACACTACCATCGTAGTTTCTTAAGAGTTATCTATGGTGTATTTACACCGACATTATACAGATATTAAACTCTTACTCTTAAACGTATTATGCCTTGTGCATTTAGTTATTTTTAAATATATATGTATATATAAAATAAAACCACTATAGGATTATTAGTAGTACAGTATGTTTTTGAACATTATCATATGTAGAACTTTTCTGTCTGCTTGGATTGTTGTCTGTTAACACACAAAATGATTATGAATGCTTCAATAAAGATACTCTCACAGATTTTGCCCTCTTCAAATATGCTAAACAAAGTTTTGTTTATAAGAATGTTCTTGCTTTCTAGATTTAGCTGTTAAGTGCATTCCAGTGTTTTATCAAAACGAGAAGATGTAACGTATATGTATATTTTTTTATTTTATCCGGCTGAATATGTTCTCGCACTCAGCATCACAACGAGGAATTGTTAAAATGCCAAATATGACTTGGCATAATTTCTTATATTGTACTTAAGGACCACTATACATCAATTCTTCTTTCATAATAATTTCTGGTAGGTTCGCACACTGAAATTGAGAGAGCTGATATTTCTTCATCTTTTTTTTTTTATCTTCAATGATATTGAGGAGTATGAGAAACTTGTATACAAAACATTTCAAATTTGAAAATGCACTGCCATTTCATAAAATTTGAGCAGCAGTGAGGTACTTCCTCACTGAACAAAAGAACAGAATCTTTTCCTCATCTTAGATTCTCCACAACTTGGCAGTAGAAATTCCCATGACTAAGTCAGAAACATCCTTTTGATTTAGTATGCTTTGGTAATCAAATTCCAAAATGGAAATGAGAAGTTTAATAACTCTTAAAATAACAAATTTACAAACCACATTCTTTAACATATCTAGGAGTGATGACCTGAGTAAATGAATTTGGAGCACATTTGACTGGAGAGCTATGTTGAGATTTTCAAATGTTAGCATTACATTTAAAAGAAACAAGCAAACTGCTTTATTCAAACAAGAAGAGAGGAACACCAGCAGCCTTTAGTATATTTGCAGATAATCAGGTTGCAGTTATCAGCTAATTCAAAATTCCATTCTAAAATCTCATCCTTTATCTAAACCTTGGTTTTCCAATAAATGTGCTAAGGTTGATCAAGGTAAGATTGTAACATAATTAGCTAGTGTCCAAATCTCCAGTTTCATTTTCTGCCTTCCCTAAAGCTCACAACAATTGTAAAGCAATTACTAATCAATTCAAACTCAATTTTGAACAAAGTTATGGAATATAATAAGTCTGTTATAATAATATTAGAGAAATGATGTGGTTAGCTATTTTCAGGTATGAAAACAGAACAGCTAACAAGTGAGAATTAAATTAAGTCACAAAGAACTAAAACTCAAGCAGTGCTATCATAGTATTTTATTATTTCTGTATCAATTAAAATTGAATTATTAATAAATCACCAAATTCTAATACAAGTTAGTGCAATTGCATCATTTCAGTACATAGCCAACTACTTAAGTAGTTATAAATTGGCATCATTAAGTATATCTCATATTGTGAATACCTTCGCAACAAGTTGCCATTATATTGAACTACCTTGAATAATAATGCTTCACAATGTAAAGAGTTAGTTAAACTCTTTACATAACCTGAGGCTTTAGCCCTAAACTATACCGCAATTCTAATTATTAATAAATCATTATTAAAATTTTATCATGTAAAAATATTAAATTATGAAATAATAATTTTAATCAATACAAAATTTTTAAACAGAATTATTTACCTTTGTAATGTATCCTGAAGACAAATTATAGTTTGTCGTTCATCACCTTCACCTATGGAAAAGCTGTGTAAATTTTTATAATGTTCTTCTACAACTTTGTGTGTCAAGAAACGATAGTGTCTTAAAAGTGGAGGCAACAGTAACACCCTATAAAATAAAACTGCACAGTTTGATCAACAATCAAAGTGCACAAATTATTACTTTATAAAAAAAATTATTCAAGTGTTATACTGGAAGCTGTCCAACATGAAAAATAAGGAAATACTAGATATAAATTATCATTAAAAGAAACAATATTACATAGTCACAATTTTAATTTTAAAATAAAATATATTCACATTATAAAAAAAAATTTTCAAAGCAACAAGTCATTATAGCTAATTTCTGGGTTCAAATCCTGTTCACAACAACCTTTTTCTGGAGGTTTTTTACCCTGTGTAGAGCTACTCCAGCAGGGGCACCAGGGCTGTTTTTTTTTTCCCTCCACCAGGAAACTCCAAGTTTCTACACTGAAACTCAGATAACATGACCTTTAGAAACATTCACTTAAAATATTGATTTCATGTTACATATTTTTAAATAAGTGCTTAGAGTTTCAGTCTAATATTATAGACTAACTCTTCCTTCCTATGTAGGGCGCCTCCGTAGCCAGGTGGGCAGGAGCAGCAGTGCGTAGCACACACTTCTTGATTAGACCGGGGTTCGAGCCCATGTCCACAAAATACGGAGGATGCGGAGCCAGGGAATGACCATTGCATATCCCCGGAGCAATATGGCCTTAGTTGCTAATGCTCCTAAAAATCAAATAACAAACAAACAAACCTTCCTATGTAAGAAAAAAATAATCATTTACAAGGAGAAATTTCTGATACAATGACATTATACTCAATCACTGCGAGATTTAACCATAAAAACACAGGTATTACGTAAACAACTCCCTACACCCAACAATTTATTACTATATAGTGCGTAATGAAGTTACTTCATGTCTGATGTGAAAATTTGCTTTCAGCCAGAGAGTAATTGTTTATTGAAACAAACTTCTATGTGGTGTTGTGAAAGTGGGTAGTCTGAACAAACTAAGGAAGAATTAAATAAGCAGGTAATGTGGGAAATGCTTTTTCTTTTAATTTTTTTTTTGGCTGATACTGTATAAGCTTGTTTCCTTGCACTATTTGCCTCTACTCTACTAATACTAACAGTTAGGGAATAAAAAACCCCCCGTAAGGATGGTCTTGTTATTCCCACAAAGATATTCCTGCAAAACGTAATACTGTTATTTGTACGAAAACTGCTTACTATATCCATCATTCTAACAATAAAGTACACAGGACAAGGCAACAATATATGGGGATGCCTTCCGTGGCTCAGACTGGAATTGTCTGTCACAGTTGTAAAACCTGATTGCAATATTATGTATTGACATTTGGAAAACTCCAGATATCCACATTTTTCCAATTATATGGAAAGGGCCTTTTATATTCTGGCACAATAATGCTCCATCTGACAAACACAGGCTGATTTTAAGTTCCGAAACAAGCCTGGCCATCATAGAATCCTGAGTGAAATCTCTCAGAACACCTTTGAGACAATCTGAAGAACCAAATCATGGCAAGGATCTCATCTGTACACCAGATTTTTTATACATTATTTTATTATTATTTTTTTATGAAAACACTAAACATGAAAAGTATTAGAACCCACAGTACTTAGTACTATGCGTAGGTTGAAAGATGAGAGATACTTGTTAACATTAGATTGAATTTTTGTAGATTATAATATTCAGGAAATACGTGTGAGGAGAGGCTGTTCCAGAAAAATGGAAGTGGAAAGAATAAATGAAGGAGAAAAGTTGGTTCTGAAGCTAGACGGAAAAAAGCTGCTGAATGGTTGTGGCATGTGTTCAGAATCATTTGGAAGAGAGAGTGGGGAATTATAGAAATGGCATGCAGCAGAAACAGAATGTCTATGAAACAGAGGGTGGAAAGAATGGGTCATTAATTAACTTAACTGTTCCCTTTTGAATGAAGCCTAGAAGTCCAAGAAAGATTATGGGGGCACTGTCCCAAAAGTGGGAAGAATATTCCATGGTAGAGCACACTTCATATTTGTACAGAGTGAGTAGCTATTTAGAAGAAAAGAAATGCTGAAGGCAAAAGAGAAAATCCAGTTTTTTTTAGATGCAGAGGAAGTAATATTTGTGATGTGCTCAGGCCAAGTGAGATAAGAAGTCAGGATAATCCCTAAGAGAGATATGTGATCTTGTTTAACATCTGAGTGTTGTCAAAGATAAGCACAGCAGCAGAAGTTTCATTTTTGTAATATGTAAGACAAGCTTGGAGTTTCACAAGGATTAAAATTAACTAGGTTATTTTTGTCCCACTTGAGAATTTCAAGATCAGCATTTAAGAAAGTAGTAGTGGATATTTGAGAAGTTGAAGCTATTTGTGCAGGACAAGGTTTCTCAAACTGGAAGGTGGAATGCAATGTGTTAATGTCAGCAAAACTATGGATAGGATTTCCATTCAATGGAAAAAGGTCATTAATATACCAGAGGAAAAGAGTGGGAGAAAGAACTGAACTTTGAGGATTAGTGGAGCAGTTCAAAGACAGAGAGATATTCACCTTCACCTGTAATGAGTGAACAGAGAGAGAGAGAGAGAGAGAGAGAGAGAAGGATATCCAATTACAAAAAACAGTTGGCAAACTATAAGAGGTGAGCTTATTTAGAAGACCTGTATGTGAAACATGAGCAAAAGCCTTTGAAATGTCAGGGCAACTGCTTGAGTTTCACCAAACTTTTCCACTGAGTTTGTCCACAGATGGGCAACATAAGCCAGTATATCACAAGTGGTTTGACACCGATGGAATCCATACTGGCGATCACTGATCACATGGAAGGTTTCTAGATAGTCTAGTATTTGTGGTTCATGGATTTCTCCATTACTTTAGAAGGGGTATAAGTAAGTGCAATGGGATGGGAGGGCTTTATTAAATCTCTTTTTAGGAACTGGCTGGATGTGACAAAACATTTCCAGCAGAAGGAAAAACATCAATGGAACAAAAAAGTGTAAAAAGGTGACACAGAACAGGAGTAAGCTCAGGAATTTATGTTGTTATTTGGTTTTTAGGAGCATTAGCAACTGAGGCCATACTGCACCTGGAATATGCGGTGGTCATTCCCTGACCTTTCCGCATCCTCCGTATTTGGTGGTGACGGGCGTAAGCTCAGGAGCACAGGTTTTGAAAACAAATGGAAAAATGCCATCAGGACTTCCTGTGTTCTTCTGTGAAAAGGATGTCAAGATTTTTCAGACATCCTTTTCACAGAAGAACACAGAAAGTCACGTTGAATGAAATGTGCTGGGAATGGTACGAGGTGGTTTACCAAGATTATCAATACAACAGTTAAGAGAAAAGTAAGATGCTAGCTGGTCAGCTTTATCTTTAGCTGAAGTGGCAATAGAACCACTGGGTTTTAACAGAGGTGGGAGTAGTGCTGGACAAATGTTGCAGCCAATAGATTTGGCAAGAGACCAGAATGTTCAAATACCATTTGGACAAAAGGTAAGTTTTCTAAAATTGGTGAGTTCAAAATCTTGTCTGGACTGATTATCAACTGCTTTACAATTGTTGCAAGCTTTGGTGAAGGCAGAAAATGAACCTGATGATTTGGATGCAAGCCAACCGTGATATGTAACATTCTTATCTTGAACAGTCTTAGTGCATTTATTGGAACACCAAGGTTTAGACAAAGGAAGAGATTTTAAGATGGAGTGTGGAATAAATGATTTCATCTCTACAAGAATAATTTTACCAGCACAATCTGATATTGACATCAGAAAATTTAAAACTATAATCCAACCAAGAAAAAGAAGAAAAGAAACCCTGCAGATCATCCCATTTTGCATTCTTGTAATGCCAAACAATATGAGATTGAGAACAGCAATGAAAGAAAGGCTCCACTGGAGAAGAAACCATGACCAATTGGTGATCTGCGGTGCCTAGAGAAACTCATTTCAACCATGTACTTGTAAGGTTTGTTCACGAAAAAAAGATCAAAAGTGTTGGTTGCAACATTAGAATTGCCTGTTATTTTGGTAGACAAACAAACAAATTGGGGAAGGTCATTAGCAATAGCAAAAGCCTTAACATCTCAACTGGGTCTGTGTAACTGGAAAACAAAAGCCAGCTGGAGTTGAACATTTAAATTACCAAGAAAATTTTCCTCATTGTTAGGAAAGTTGGACTGGAGAAAATTGAGTTTCAAAGAAAGGAAGTCAAACAGTTCCAAATGATTAATGGAGTTGGAAGAATGATAGAGATAATAGATGAATTTGACAGAGAGGAGTGGAGAGATTTTAAGCCTCAGAAGATCAAAAAGAGGAGATTACTAAGTCCCTGACAGCGAATATGAGAATGGGTATATGTACAAGTACCGCATTTGAAATTTAAAGGAATTGTACAATGAATAATTAGGACAAATGAGATGAGCAGTGGTTGAATAAACCAATAATTGGGATTCTATCAGAAAAAAGTAAGTGGGGCTTGGCAAATTGTAGACATCATTGAGATTGGAACTAAGACCACACGTATTTGTAAAATGAATGAAGAAGTGTTTGGGAGGTTTAGATCTTTTCGCAGATAAGTTCATTCTATTAGTTTGACTATTCGTGAAATATTTGATAGTAATAAAAGGTGCGGAGGAAATGATGTATGAAGTAATAAAATTTTGGATATGGCATGTACACAGCAAGAATATACCCAGCTCCTTGACATAATGTGGCTTCGACAATGCCATCAGTATACACACTATTCCAACTCCCGCCAGCCTACCCTGTGTGAGATTATACATAGCTGATGTGGATGCCTCCTAGAGAGTAACCAATAGGTTTATTCTGGTGGACTGTCTAGCAGCTAGCCTGTGAACTCTATATTTGAGAGTTGTACTTCAAAATGTAATGCCAACTGGATCTTGCCGTGATGCTCATCATAGCCTCAAAAAGACAATCATAATGTATGATGGAAGAGGGATTGCTGGAACTTTTCTCTGGAGACTAAATATGAGTTTCACCACTTCAAGTTTCCAATAAGCAAAGTGGTGGTATTATACTGGTTGATGAGTCATCTACCGTCTAGTGGCCACATTCCTCTGTGTGGTGTGAATGCTACACTTGAACCCTGCTTGGCTGACATCTGGGTGATCACCTCCAGTATACTAGGTGCTATACTTCAGGATTTGCACATGGGGGTTTTATCTAGGATTACTAATAGTCCCACCATTGTGAAGGTGCAAAATGCAGTCCACTTGACTCAAGTCACCCGAATATCAGTTTCCATTAGTATTTTAGACTCCCAGGTAGCAAGCCCAGCTTGTCATACCTGAAAGGCTGTCTGTGACAGCCTCAGGGACCAAACACTATTCACAAAAGTATTCTGGTTACTGTTCATTGATGATGAAGTACTGTCAGACAGCACTTCATCATCCATGTGGAATTAACATCCCACTAGATCAGTTTCAGTCTTCCAAAAAATATCTCATTCTCCCAAAAAAACAAGATTCACTCTCCAGTGCTCTTTTTGGATATTTGCTATAGCTTGTTGAGTTGTGTGTGATTTCCCATCATTGTGTAACAAAATAAGAACTGTCAGTTAGGTGCTAAAATATCAGAATATCAATCCCCCATGACAAAAATAAAGCAGATTGAGAGTTGTACCCTTTACTGCTTTTCTAAATAGTTGCTTCAGAATTATTTAACCTCAATGGTCTGGAGCCTAACCCAAATGAAATCTGATAAACCTGTAGTGTCAAAAAAAAAAACCCAACAACACTGACTTCCAAATAAGCAGCACCCTAGTGAAGAAAGTTTTCTCCCACATGGACCATCTTACGTAGGACAAAGGATTAACCTTTGGAAGGCACTCCAACTACTTAAAAGCAAAGACATGGGCTGCCATATGAGTGCTTATGCAGGAACTAGTGAATGTAAGGGACCCTATACTAATGATACAATACATCCAAGGATGCCTCTTCCAATCCCACTCTCGGTCCCACAATCACAGCTCAGCAGATACTATGGGCTGGAATACAAGATCACAGGCAGGTGAATGCATTCATCACTGTGAAACTATCCTTGGAGAAGGAGAACAGTAGGTGCAATTGCACCCAGGTTTATAATTGAAAAGGGCCCAAATTCAAACAAAAAAGGAGCCTCCTCACTCCGAGCAACAAGGATCAGGTATCCTCAACATTACTTATTTACTTGAGCCCCCTGAACATCACATTGTCTCTGCTACTACATATCACTTCCCTCACATACAGACAATCATTATGTCCAATCAGCAGATGTATTACTACTGGTACTTAAATTTACACCTCACAGTGGAATATAATTTAAATTTAGATAATAAAAACCTCATTTTCATTTGACTCACACATATATTTATAATAATAATAACACTATAATACTAATTATAATAATAACACTACAATACTAATTATAATAATAACACTATAATACTAATTATAATATTAAGAGAATGTCTTATATTGTTATAAAAAAGGGCTGAGTTGAGTAGCAATAGAATATCATTGAATGAGCTTTATTCAGCTCAGCTAATAAAGCTTAACAAAATTAAAAAAATTAAATTAAACAAAATGACAGTGTCATTTTGCATTCAGTGGGACATTTGCAATTTCCATAAATTGCAGCGAAGCAAAAAAGCAATTATGCAAACTGAAACCTGAATACAATAAATGATGTTTTTTATACATATTTGTATACATCTAATCAGGACTTTACAAAAGTGATAACATTATCCAAACGATGACACTATCCATGATTACAATAAACTGTCCATCACTGTATTCCTCAAAGAGATCAACTCACTAGAAAATGACAACAGAACAACACACCGTGTTCACTGGCTAGCTCTTTTCCAGATTATAGAAGTTATTATCTAATTTAACACTTGTTTCCCTTTCATGTTCATGAGAGGGGATAACTTGTTATTCAAATAAAAATCTTTCGGTAACACATTAATTTATGACTTATTCCACTTCTCAGCTAATATACATCACAGTAAAAAGTAGTCTTCAAGGAGTTCATAGTGGCTGAAGTGCACACAACTTAATAAAATTTATACAGGAAAGAAAGGGCGCTGACTCTCTTTAAAAATTACAGCTGTGAATTACAGGCTCCGAAAAAGGGATAAGTGTTTGCCTTTTCATTTACCTAACTGTAATTTTATATTGTACTTTATACGTAGTCTTATAATTATAGTTATGCTGGTTATTTTTATTTTTAATTTAGATAAAGAGTTTTTGGAGATTACTACTTAATATACGTAAAACCGTCATTTCATTTGAATCTTGCAGCCATTGTATTTGTATAGAGTAGTAGGGAATTCAAATTTTTAATTGTGGTAACTAGGTAGTTCTAATGTATAATTATATAGCGTAATATGCATCACTGCATTTAAGATTCTATTAGATAGTGTAGTATTGACAATTAATTAATTAAATTTATTGATCTTATTGATCCGGGCACAAAGTGGCAGGAGTGCTGTGACTCGGGGGGGGGGAGAACTTGGGGGGGCGATTCTCCAATGCATCACAGCCTAAAAAAATGTGCAACTTGTCAAATGTTTGCAGAACTCTCTGGAACAGAACATGATCTAGCCAAGGAGGATGTCTTTGTGTGTGTGTGTGTGTGTGTGTGTGTGTGTGTGTGTGTGTGTGTGTGTGTGTGTGTGTGTGTGTGTGTGTGTGTGTGTGTGTGTGTGTGTGTGTGTGTGTGCCAGGTGCAGAGAGTGTCTAGAAATTAGGCATCAACTCAGCGTTCTACTGGGCGTCTATGAGAGCTTGAGGTGTAGGGTAGATGCCCTCGAAGAAATTAATATGAGTCCTGTCAAGTCCTTAGCTGCCCATCTCAACGTCAGAGCTCACTCCTGGGCATTAGGCAACACAGCGGCAATCTCCAAGGCAGAATGCACTGGTACCAAAGGAACTAGTTATTATTATTGTTGGTGACTCTATTGTCAGGGAAATGGGGAATATATTGTGTAAAAAGGATAGATGGAAAAGGACCAGGGTATGTCTGCCAGGGGCAAAAGTTGATGACATTGTAAAGCATATATCATCTTTTAAGGGCACAAAAGGTGATATTGTTGTACCGTTGGCACAAATGACATTAAGAGTAGGAGATCTGCAGATTTACTTAACAAGTACAGGTCAATGTTGCAAAAAAGTCGTAAGTCAGGGTTAAATTTGAAAGTGTCTGCAATTCTGCCCAGACATGATAGGAGTACATGATGAGAGCCTTGTCAATCAATACGGCCCTGGGGAGAATGTGCAAGGTTCATGGGGTAGAATTTTTTTCAGCGTGGTCTGTGCTTGTTAACAGGAGAGACTGCTTCTATAGGGATGGGATACACTTAAATAGAAAGGGTGCAAGAATATTTGCTGATGCTATCGAGGCAGTGTTAGGTGGGCCAGAAAACTGCTAGCTTGGGGGGGGGGGGTTCACAGACTAAAAGGTTAAAAGTAGCCACAGGCAGAGGTGAAGGTGATTATTGCACAACTTCTATTAGAATAAGTAATGACCTGGAGCGAGGGGTGCTGGGGGTTTCAAGGACTGATGGCAGTCATCGTGAAACAGGTGGGTACATGGGATGTGTCATGGTAACTAGGAATAAGTGCATGTATACCAATGCTAGAAGTATAGTAAATAAATTTGATGAATTTGAAGTGTTCGTCAAGACATCAAAGGCAAATATTGTTGGGATATCAGAGACGTGGTGTCACACTGATATTAGGAATGCAGAATTGGAATTTGGGGAGTACAATGTGTACAGAAAGGATAGACAGGATAGGAAGGGAGGAGGGGTCATGCTGTTAATTAAGAAAAACAAAATCAAAAGAAGTGCATCCAGTTGATATAGATGAACAGTGCCCTGTTGAGTCAGTTTGGTGTGACATAAGCACTGCGAAAGCTAAAATAAGAGTAGGAGTGTGTTATAGGCCTAATGACTCAAATGAGTACAATGAACAATTGTACAGAGAAATATAGTGGGCTAGTAAATCAGAATGTCTTATAATGGGGGATTTTAACTTCCCAGATATTGACTGGAACTTGTGGGTTGGTCACTCACACACTAGTAAGACTTTTGTGGATTTATTGGATGACTGTTTTCTGCAGCAGCATGTTCGAGAGGCAACCAGAGAGGGTAATACTCTTGATCTGGTTATCAGCGGTGATCATTTGTGTATTAAGAATTTGCAGATAAAGGAACTACTAGGAGGCAGTGATCACAGTGTACTCGTGGGATTTACTTAAAGATATAATTACCATCAGGGGGTAAAGGAAAGGATTTTTGCTTCCGTAAAGGTGAGTACAGTGGTCTCAGACAGTTTTTAAATTCTGTACAGTGGGATCAACTGATGATGTTACCAACAGTAAATTCTAAGTGGGAAGCATTCAAGGAATTAATCGTGGAAGCTACTAAAAGTTTCATACCTATTAAGAAATATTGTTCAAGGTTTAGGCCTAAATGGCTATCAAATGAACTAATGAGACTCGTGACAGAGAAGAAAAATGCATGGGATGCATATAAATTATCAAGTGACTCAGAAGCCTATGGCAGATATAAGTTAGTCTGTAATCAGGTCACAAAGGAGGTTAGGCAGGCAAAGGCAGATTACGAGAAATCTTTGGCAAAGGATGCTAAGATAAACAGCAAGGATTTCTTTACTTATATAAACTCTAAAAGGAAGGGGATAAATCTGATTGGTCCACTTGATATCGATGGTTTGACTGTTGATGATCCTGCTCAGATAGCAAACAAACTGAATGAGTATTTTGCATCTACATTCACACATGAGAAGTTAAGGCCTGAAAATGGCAGAAGGTTATCAAATTGTAGGGTGCTTAATGATTTTGTAATAACTGTGAGCAAAGCGGAGGAGAAATTGTTGAAGTTAAACCTAAGAAAGGCACCTGGGGTGAATGGGATCTATCCAGTTATATTAAAGGAGGCGGCAAAGCAACTAAGCAAATCCTTAGCCATAATTATGAGAGCATCCTTGGACTCAGGGGAGGTCCCCACGAACTGGAGATGTGCAAATGCATCCCCAATTCACAAAGGGGATCGAAGGGTGACACAAGTAATTACAGACCAGTTAGTTTAACTTCTGTTCCAGGTAAAATAATGGAGTCACTGGTTAAAGATGCATTGCAAGATCATCTAGACAAGACTGCAGCAATAATTCAGACACAGCATGGGTTTGTTAAGGGAAAGTCTTGTCTGACAAATCTGATAGGATATTATGATGTGGTTACAAAGGAACTGGATGCAAAAAATAATCTTGATATCATATATTTGGATTTCAGGAAAGCTTTTGACACTTGCGCATGGAAGACTATTGTACAAATTGGAGCAGAATGGTATTAAGGGTAAGTTGCTACAATGGATAAAAGGATGGTTGAGTAGGAGAAGACAGAGGGTGGTAATCAACGGGTGCTGCTCTTTGTGGACTAATGTTATTAGTGGAGTCCCACAGGGTTCAGTGTTTGGTCCACTGTTGTTTTGTATATTTATCAATGATATTGATGAAGGTATATCAGGCTTAGTGCCGAAGTTTGCAGATGATACAAAGGTTGGCAGGGTTGTTAATGACAGTAATGGCAGTGTGCTACTGCAACAGGATCTAGAAAATTTGGGCAGATGGGCTAAGATGTGGCAACTGAAGTTTAACCTTGACAAATGCAAAGTATTGAGTATGGGTAGAAGTAACCCCAGAGAAACATACCAACTGTGTGGTACTACACTTAAGGTGGTAGAAAATAAAAAAGACCTGGGAGTAATTGTGCAGTCAGCTATGAAGTTTTTTGAGCAATGCAGACAGGCTGCCAGGGCAGGTCATGGGGTTTTGTCAATGATATATAGGAATTTTGCTAGCAGGGAAAAGGAGGTGATTGTCCCTCTGTATAAAGTAGTGGTCAGGCCACACCCGGTGTACTACATACAGGTCTGGAGGCCTCATTTTAGGAAGGATGTAGATTTGCTTGAGCGTGTACAGAGAAGGGCAACAAGATTGGTGAGGGGAATGAAGGGATCCTCTTATCAAGAGGCTTAAGTTCTGCAAATTGCAGTGGCTGGAGACTAGGCACCTGCGAGGTGATCTGATTGAGGTGTATAAGGCCTTGAATGGGTTGAGCACACTGAATTCTGATGGGATCCTTCCACTTGTTCAGATTATGAACCTAAGGGGGCATAAATTCAAATTAAGAAAAGACATGTAGAATAGATGTGTGGAAATTTGACTTTAACCAGCGGGCTGTTAATTGCTGGAACAAACTTCCATCTGTCGTCGTGGAAGTTGATAGGTTAAATAAATTTAAGGAGGAACTGGACAGGCATTTGGAGGGAATGGTGTGATTTTTTTTTTTTTGGCTGATGCTGCATGAGCTCATACACTTGCTTTCTTGAATCACATGCCACTACTACTACTACTGTAATCATGACACAGATGGATTTGGTTGACTTTTCACATAAGTTATGTTAGTACTAAATGCAACAAAGCACATCTTTTATACAGATGTTTCTTTTAGAATAACTCCAATCTGATTTTACCAATCACTACTAAGTTTGACTCAGCTACTACTGTATCTCCATCAGCCAATATTCTTAATCTCTCTCATACTTGAAGTAAAATTTATCAAAGGCAATTTGCAATTTCTTATTTCCTGGAAAGTATCTTCTTCCATATGGTATTTTGTTGCCAGATATTCGGATTTTGCATGGCCAGTTTCCAGCTGAGGTCAATTAAAGTTTTCAGTCTATTCAGATAGGCCTAGTCAATTGGGCCTACAAAGCAGGCATAATTGACTAGAATGAAAATAATTCATGTACAGCATGATAACATCATTATTCAATACACCTCAAAACTGAACAGGTCATAAAATTGTTAATATAAAATTGTATACAATTAAACTAAGCAAAACTCTATATATTGGAATAAAAATAATAAAAATCATATAAAAAGCTAAAAGTGATCAAACAGTTAACCCTAATTTTTCAGAACTATCTCCATTTCCTTTACCAGTGAGACAAAATCACAATTCACCAAATAGCATACTGCAGTACAAGAAACACAGAGCATGGTAGCAAAATACTACTTATCGAGAGATTATGGGATATAAATAAAGAAGCTAATCCAATCATCTTCCATAACAAGACAAGGAACTTTCATAAAGTTTTACTGCCTTTATTGCTATATACATTTTTACTGGCTTTACTATTATTAGTATTGGCAAAATTACGTAAGAAAGTAAGCATCGACTAAAAAAACTCAATTTAATTAGTTTTTCTAAGTATTTTTTGTGACTGCATAACCATGTATATTATTCCTGAACCACAGACAGATCAGTAATGAGTTTTAAGTCATATAAGAAGAGTGAGCAAAGAAAGCAGATGTAGACAAATACAGCAGAAGATATTTCAAGTGATGAATTATGGGAAAATTCTGTAAATCATAATTAATAAAAGTCTATTTTGAATTAAAAACAAAATGCTAAAAATTACATTTTATAATAAAAAAACACTAACTTGCATCTAATAGGTACTAAGCATACAGGTTTGTTTCAAGTTGTGGTGCAAGCAATGTAGGATTTATTTATACTGTACTTTATATACTTTGATTATATGCAATTTTACAACCTACTTACTTATGATTTTTGTATCACTGATTATACAATTCAACAAGTACTTTTAATCAGAAAAAATATGTAGATTAGATAGATCTTTGGATGCTGATTCCAAATGTGTTTTCAGTTATCTTCTAGCACATCTAGTTTACAAGGCAAGATCGATTATGTGAACACAATGAGACCAATTATACCATTCATGTATATTCAGCCAACCTACATGAATATAATTATTTTATTTATTTATTTATTATTGTTTATACATTCTTATTTATGCAATTGTTTGAATATATCTATATCCTTGTCATTTCATAATTTAATTGTTTCAGGTAAGGTCTGGTGGATTACTGAAACATATTTACCATTATGACTCGAAAGTGTAAAAATCAGCCCAAAAAATTCTGCCATATGTGTAGCTCTTTCCTAATAAAATCACTACAGTGTACAGTCATGATGGATATTCAGAAAATTTAGCAATTATATTTTGGCTGTCCTCTAGGTTCTCCTATCCCCCCCCTGTGGAGGATGGACTCCTTCCACAAGGATGCCCCTCTATCCATTTAATTTCCAGGTGAAAAGTCTCCCTATCATCCACTATGTTCTCTAGATTGGTTCTCAACCTGTGTTCCATGTAACTTATGAAAGTGGTCTGTGAGGCTTGACAAGAAAACTGTTTTTTCTGTAGAAGGATACAATCCCATTACAGCAACCAGAGATACAGGTATGCATATAACAACCTAACATATACTACGTATGTTAAGTATGATTACATATCACTATTTAAAAATAATTATTAATATATCTACATGTATAGTGTAATATTTTTTGTGGTTTGTGCCCTCTACCTTAAATATAAAATTGGTCCGTGGTTTCCACCTCAAATATAAAAGTGTTCCATATCTGAAAAAAATATTGGGAAACACTTCTCTAGATGACCACAATGAGGCACGGGCACCACATATCATTTGTACCACTTCTTTGAATGGATTACATGATAGGTTGAATAAAAGGAAAAAGTCAATGCTGTTTGCCAACTCATGATATGGAGGGAGCCCGAAAGATGACAATGGTGGTTATTATTCTTGTAACGGGAATGTACATAGAATATCTATGAAGAATAAGCACAAGATTTTTATCCAAGCTTGGATTCAGTGATGATATCAATCCCTCACAATGAGCATATGTTCATTCTAGTATCTCCACAGCATGGCCTGGATTCATTAGAAGACGAAATGGGATGCGATAAAGGTGCAATGGTAGAGACCTGAAAATTTTAGCTGATTGTGAGTACATACCCAACAAAGGGACATCAGTCAGAGCTTTTTACCCAAGAAGGAGATGACCTCATCAGAGATCTAACCCTCTCCAAAGATAAAGTCGAACTTCTCGCCTTGAGACTAAATATATAAAATATATAGAAACACTTGGTTAAAATACATAAAAACACTTGATAAAATATATAGAAACACTTTGTTAAGAAGAATGACAAAGTATCTCACTATCAAAAAAGAAACCAAGTTTTGGCAATAATCTTTACAGTAAACTATTTTCCCTGTTACTGCCATGATATCAACTGAGTTTTTAGGAACTGTCACAAGTATACATTACATCTGAACAGTGCCTCTTCATTGACTCCTCACAGTGAAGTCTAAAATCCATTTTCACCGGAAACTTAAAAGCCATCTATCCCCACTGCCTATTCTGTTCATCTGAAGTAGACATATTATAACATGAAGCAATTCAATACGGCACTTACTAATGGAATATCTGTGTATTAATAGGCATGCAAAAAGAGTTTGCAAAATACTATTGTTTCTTATTCCTGTGAGACAGCCATTCTAGCACAGACCCTTGCATCAGATGTCAACGGCCTCAAGCATACATGAGCCAGGAGTGAGTAGCATGCAGTATGTTCCATTAGTGGATCCAATAAAGATTTTCTTTCCATCTCTCCACATTAAACTTAAAGTAGCAATGAGTTTGGTGAAAGTAATGGGCAAGATAAATTCAAGAGGATTTCATTACTAAAGTTACTCAAGAGGATTTCATTACTTTTTTTTTGCTGCACTGATCTTTCATTACTAAGATCAGTGCAGCAAAAAAAGAAAGAGGGAATCTTTGTGGGGCCTCAAATCAGAAAGCTTCTGCAGGATGATGGTTTTGAAAAATACCTTAATGTATTAGAACTAAAAGCATCACAGGCTTTCAAATGGCTTCCTGGAAACCTTTTTGGTAACCACAAGTCTCCCACACACAAAGATGGAGATCAAAAATGGTTCAATGCATATAATGAAATGGGATGTTGCATGTCATTGACACTTCATTTCTTGCATTTGCATTTAGACTTCCTTTCTGAAAACCTTGATGAAGTGAACATTCATCAAGGGAAATTCCACTAATACATCTAGTCCTCTCCAAAGATGGAATGGAAAATTGCTACCAAAGACGTCAATGGAAAATCGCTACCAAAGTAGCTGGAATAAACATTTAGTGGCAGACTACTACTACTAACACAACATTTTAGATAAATTGTATCAAAGAAAGCTATCTACACAACAGTTTTAAACTGTATGTATCTTTTTTTATGATCATCTGTACTGTATAACTTTAACTATATGTATAGAGTGCATTGGGTTTAAACTGAAAAGGCGATAAAAATGTAATTGTAATCAGTCTTGTGTTTTGTAATGAAATTGCCTTAATTAACTTGTACTTATATTATCAGAAGCTGTATTATGAAAACTACATGTGCTAGAAAAAACCAAACATATTTGAAATCAATGCACAAAACTTATTTTGAAAACTGTTTACATCTTTAGTAACGAATGGGCCTGGAGTACTGGGGTTCATAGTTTATAATATACGTAAGTTAGTTATAATCCAGTTTAATACAAATATATACTAACAAAATCAGTAGCTTTCGAGACGCGTGTCTCTTTGTCAACTGACAAATTAAATACAAAAATACAACGAGCTGAGTGAGGCACGTTAATCATGCATCATTGTTGTTGCACGGACGTGTGCTGCTTTCTACACCACTGATCATCCAGCAATAAAACGGTTGTCTCTAGGTTGTCTCTAGGATCCTAGAGACAACCGTTTTATTGCTGGATGATCAGTGGTGTAGAAAGCAGCACACATCCGTGCAACAACAATGATGCATGATTAACGTGCCTCACTCAGCTCGTTGTATTTTTGTATTTAATTTGTCAGTTGACAAAGAGACACGCGTCTCGAAAGCTACTGATTTTGTTAGTATATATTTGTATTAAACTGGATTATAACTAACTTACGTATATTACTGCTTACATCTTTGATGAAAAAAAAATTTTTGCTCACCAGTGTTATTTTACCAAAATGTACATCCAAGTGTCATGGGCTATTTTGCATGTTACACAATTTACTTTAGAACCAAAAATATTTCTTAAATTTCATGCATATCCCATTCCAGAACATAAAAAAAAAAAAACCAGATGTAACATAATATTTAGCTACTTGAGTATACACACTTTTATAAATTAATATGTACTTCAATACATTTAATCTCGAAGATTGAAATAATATTGATGAAATGAATGGAATAAAATGAAATAAAAGTGATGAAATGATGAAAACAATGAAATAAAATTTAAATAAAACAGTACCCCACAAAGTGTGTTCCCCTGAGGACTACTCAGGGGAACAAACTCCACACTTTGAAAACCTCTGCTCCAGACCAGTGCTTCTCAAACTATCTGTGGTGAAGGACAAGTTTATTTTATTTCCAATCCATCGTGGATCTGTACTTTTGTAAAATACAAATTGTCACGAACTGGTAACAGACGAATTGTTGCAGGCGTTACCGGTCCGTGATGATTTTCCAATTCATCGTGGACCAGTAACAAACAGTTTGCAGACTGTTGCAGGTCTGCAGACCACACTTCGAGTAGCACTGCTCTAGACCAAATTGGAAGGGAGTTGCCATATCTGTAGTTTTGGCAATAAAAACAAAATTAAATTTAAAAAAATGGAGATTAAAGGAAACTGGTAATGACTTAATAATTGCTGCCATATGCTCCATAATCCCAATTCCCAACCTCTATTACCGCTTTAGACATCATTGGTCAAGCCTGGAATATAATCAAAATATTTTAAATGAATAATACACCAAGGTTGTATTTTGTCTATACTATCTAATATGTCTATGGATGAAAACTGCTTTTGTTTCTGAGAAGATAAACGAATCATAAGTGTGTAGCTAATTTTATTTGTAAGGACTGTCAAAGTGTTTAAGGCTTTGAATGAATCAAGTAAGCTTAATGCTGATGACATCCTCTTGTTCAGACACAAGGAAGCACAAATTGAGGAATGATGGGTGCAGGATAGATTGTGTGGAAGTTTGCCTTCAACAAGTGGGTGGTTGATTGTTGAAATATACTGCAATCTGTTGTTGTGGAAGTGATTGCATAAATTCAAGGAAGAACTAAACAAATTATTGGAGAGGACAGAAAGGTGATGTGGGAAGTGTTATTTATTTTTTTTTGGCTGATGCTATATAAGCTTGATTTCTTATATATCATTTTCCATTACTAACACAAATACTAAAATACATTAAAGAATATTTTCAGAAATGAATGTGAATTTAATTTAATGTAATTAAAGTTGTGAATAAAATAAATTAAAAATGTGACATTAAGTTTTTTTTTTTTTTTCAAATAGCTATAAAAATTAAAAAGAAAACTCTTACAAGTTAAAAATTATTTGGGGGGGGGGGCAAGTTACATTTGGTGGACCACATTATATTTGTGCTTTCTTGATTTGCACAAATAGTACTTTTATATATGTGTGTGTGTGTGTGCTGTACTGCCATGAAATATCCATGCACCTGCACGTTTCAAATAACTTTTATTGATATATTTAATAATAACGTATCAGCTCAACTTTGGCCTTAATTACATGCTGTATCTTCATCAATAACTTCACATTCATTTTTAATAACAGGAATTTTGGTATTTTGATCCATTTTGCTACTGGTTATTGCATAGTGGAATGCAATTTAACTGGATAATCCTGTATAAGATATGGTTTATCATGAATATGTTGATTTAAGGGCATGGTTGTTCAGGTTACAATAATGAAGAAACAAGACCTGTTATATGAAATGTCAATTATGGTTAGCTGAGATAACTGTTGGAGACCATTAGGGTAGGACTGAAGCATGGTTTAGGATAAAACTGCTTTTCCATGGGCAAACTTATAAATTTTCAGGCCTTAGATTGGTAAATGGCATGTACAAATGAGATGGAGGGGGCGGGGGAGGTTTTCCTGATTATAAAAAAAAAATCAAATAATAACACTTAATGCAAATAGTGCCACAAGCCTCTTCTATTTTAATGATGCTTGAAACACCAATTTTGGGCTATTTTTTATTTTAAAAAAATTGTATAATGCTGCACATACTGTAATCTAACGCAACCGCATAAGTGTATAATTTTAAAAGATATTCAAATCAATACAGCAGAACCTGAGCTGGAATGTCTCAAAGAACCTGCCAGATTATGACCATACATAACTGTTTAATTTGTCTAAGCATAAATTCGGCCGTGCACCTTTTACTCAGCACAGTGTAATCTATTTATTATTATTACTAGCCACATAGTGCAAGGAAGCCTGAGACTTATACTGCACCAGCCAAAAAAATTTCCGAGTTACCCTGAGTGTGAGTGTGAGAGAGGGGGAGTCAGAAGTAGAAGGGGAATCACCAAGAAGGAGAAGAATGATGATATCCATCTCAGGACCCTGGGTGTGCTAAGTCCATACTCACCAGATGTGAGCCCCTGGGCCAGTATAGAGTCTAATCAATACAAATCATTCATTATATATATTCAATACTACAGAACTAACTTATGTTACAAAACTGAATCCCTTACGCATAGGTTTCGCTGATGTGTTATAACAGATAACTGCATGCTTAAAAACTTTAAAGGAAGTAAAACGAGAGTGTCGAAATTATGTTCGGATTTGGCAATTTTCGAACCTAGAAATATCCAATGCCATTAATTACAAACAATCGTATCATCATGAATGAGAATTCTGCATCAAATTAAGTTATACTGACATCAAGTATTAAAAAATATAATAATAATACTCTGTCACTTCTATCATACCAAATAAAGTACTTACGTATCTAAATCTGAAGTTTCAATATATTTCTTGATATCTTCAATTAAGTTATAAACAAAATTGCTGTCTTTATCACCTAAATATTTTCTGTCTATAATGACCGCCAGTTTGTTTAGTTTAAAAATAACAATTCTCTGATTATGTTTCTATAAGTTTTGCTTTCTTTTCTTATTTTTTTCTTATTATTTATTATTATATATTTTTTTTATTCTATTATACAGATTACGCTGCACTTCTCTTTAACCAATCGTTGATTTTAGACACATTGAAATGCAAAGCTGTTCTCTCGGCAGGAAAACATATCATTTTCAGAGGGATACATCCCTCTTACGAGAAAATAAAATTCCCCACGCTTAAATCTTAAGTACTCTTAAATATTAGTACTCGTAATCTTAAATCTTAGTACTATTGTAATAATATTAATTACTATTGGGTACTTAATTTAATAGATTTTTTTTTAATCTTTCGTGCTAAAAGATATTTCGAAGTTGAGACAATTTATCCAAAAAAAAAAAAAAAAAAAATTCGAAAAAGTCAACATTTACAAAAATATCCAAGCGCATCTTACGTATGCTATTTTAAGTAAAAACTAGTATCGGCAAGCATTACAATCAATGTAATCGGTGTAACTCATTGGATGATTGCAACGTTGTGCAACCCCTCCCCAAAGTGCCTTTATGAGTTTAGGGCCAAGACTAGGCTAAAAGGGTCCTGAGCTGGATATCATCAATCTTCTCTCTCTCTCTCTCTCTCTCTCTCTCTCTCTCTCTCTCTCTCTCTCTCTCTCTCTCTCTCTCTTAGCTGGTGCAGCAGCAGAAGAACTGAACACAGAAGGAACCACCAGCTTGGGAAAGAAGACTTCAGCAGAAGACAGAAGAATTAAGTCAAGATAGGTCAGTTGACCCAGTACCAACAGGGTGTAAGAAATTGATTGGAAAGGTGAAGAGCATCCTTAAGAGAGACAGCGGCCACAGCAAACATGAGACCAGAAATCAGAGAAAGGAGAATATTTGGACACACTGAAGCAGAACTTCCTCGGACTCAGCATGAGAATACACCGATAAAAAGGGAGCTCCCAGAGGAAAATAGACAACCGAATCTTCGATGAGGCCAAAAAAAGAGCCTTCTACAGGAAACTGGGTAAAGATCAGAAAGCAGGAAACGGACCACCCGAGAAGAAGACGATCGAAGAGTTCTGGGGAAATATCTGGAGAAATGAGACATAACAGCAGAGCACCCTGGATAGAAGTAGAACGCAAGAAAACCAAGGACATACAAGAGATGACAGAGTACGAGATTCGAGAAGAAGAAGTAAAACAGTCGATCAGGAACACCCACAACTGTCGAACCCCGGGAATTGATAACATTCACAACTACTGGTACAAGAAGCTCACCTGCACACACACACACAAACACCTAGCAGAGCAGTTCACTCGAATGATAAGGCACCCAGAGACAATCCCGAAGTTTCTCACTGAAGGAGTCACATATCTGAAGCCTAAAGATGAAGATACAAGAAACCCGGCGAAATACAGGCCAATCACATGCCTTCCAACGATGTACAAGATCCTAAGCAGCTACATAACAAAGAAGATATCAGAGCACTTAGAGAGTCAAAACATAATGGCCGAACAGCAGAAAGGATGCAAGCGGAGGAGCAAAGGATGCAAGGAGCAATTAATCATAGATGCCGCAGTTATGGAGCAAGCCTACAAGAAGCACCGCAACCTATACACGGCCTAAATTGATTACCGCAAGGCCTTCGACTCCGTACCTCATAGCTGGCTAATAGAGACCCTGAAGATCTACAAGGTCAATCCGATAGTGACACACTTCTAGACAAATGCAAGACCCACATATTGTACTGCACCAGGGAAAATTAGTTGGCCAAAACTACCAGCTGCTGACTGGTAAAGAAATCGCAGCTATGGCAGAAGGAGAGACATACAAGATCCTAACAAGCTGCATAACCAAGAAGATATCAGAGCACTTAGAGAGTCACCTAGGGATAATGCAGGCTGAGTAGTTTGAACACAAGGAAATCAAGAAGGTCCTGACCGAAAAATATCATCAGAGACTCAGAGGCCTACTGAAATCAAAAATTGAACGGAGGGAACACAGTTAAAGCCATAAACACCTATGCAGCTCCAGTACTAACATACACCTTTGGGGTCATAGATTAAACTAACACCGAGCTAGAAGATATCATGCGAAAGACAAGGACAATGATGACCAAGAGTCGCCAACACCACACGAAATCAGCAGTGGAGAGACTAACAATAGCTTAGAAAGAGGGAGGAAGGGGCCTGGTAGACCTGATAGAGCAACAGAAAACAGCGATAGTTAACCTGAAGGATTACTTCGAGAACAACACAGCACCACTCCACCAGGCCATAAGGAAGATAGATAAGTGACATACCCCACTCAACCTAAGCGAGGAACCCCCCTCCCGCCCAGACGGTACAAGAAATGAAGTTAGAAAGATGGGCAAAGAAGACACTCCATGGCAGACACTAGAATGACCTCCATCAAGATCAAATCGATAACATTGCTTCCAATGTGGCTCACAAGCGGGACACTGTTCCCCGAGACTGAAGGATTCATGCTGGCCATCCAAGACCAGGTATCAACACCAGAAACTATAGAAAATACATCGCAAAGGAGCCCGGAATGTCAGATGACACATGTCGACGATGCCACCTGGCCTCAGAAACGATCCAACATATCACCGCGGGTTGTAAGGCGATCATCCAGACTGAGTACAGTAATAGACACGACCAGGTAGTCAGGATAATACAACAGAAGATAGCGAGGAAATACAAGTTGACCAAAGAAAATGTACCATACTACAAGTACGAACCCCAGGCAGTACTAGAGACCCGAACCCACAAGCTATACTGGGACCGCGCCATAATAACGGATAATACCATCCCGCACAACAGACCAGACATAACCCTTGTGAACAAGATGGAAAAGGCTACCTATCTGATTGACATAGCGGTACCCAACGCTAGCATTGTCCAGAAAACCCATGAGGAAAAAATTAGGAAGTAGACGAACCTGAGACATGAGGTCAAGGAGATGTGACATATGCAAGAAGTATCAACCGTTCATCGTGTCAACCACCGGTATGGTACCAAAGATTCTACATAGCAACCTAGCAGCAATAGGTCTCCCAGAAAACACCTACAAGGAACTCCAGAAAGTCGCAATCCTGAACACCAGTAGGATAGTCAGAGATTTCCTTGATCAACAGTAACACCAGACATTACAACTACCCTGTGTACTTGGTAGCAGTACCCGTCATGGAGTGGAATTCCCCAATCAGGGAGAAATAATATGAGTAACAACAACAACAACAACAACAATAATAATAATAATAATAATCATAATAATAATAATAATAATAAATAGTATCCCAGAGAAGGTGGTTCTTTAATTGGCACCGCTGCTGTGAAGGGTCCCGAAAAGGAACGAACAGTTCTGTTCTTAGGGCGATCTGCCATTTCGCTCTTCTTTTATGCCGGCTAGTGTCGTTATGCCGCGAATGCTGAGGTTTTCAGATGTGGGTCTGAAGAAACCTTGGAAGGGTGAAATGGACAGATAGGATTAGAAATGGGGAAGTAGCGATGAGGATAGAAGAAAATCAAATTATGATGAAAGCTGTAAGGGAAAAAATTAAAAATCAAATTGGGAATGTTCTGCGAGGGAGGGTTTCTTAGAGTGTGTAACTGAAGTGAAGCAGGAGACGATTAAGAGAAGGGAAATTGGAATATTGGGCGATTTGATAGAAGTTGCTGGGTATTGTGGGCTGAAGAAAAAGAAGCTGAATTCTATAGAAGAGAGAGAAAGAGAGAGAGAGAGAGAGAGAGAGAGAGAGAGAGAGAGAGAGAGAGGGTATAACGAGTTTAGATTGTCATGAACTTATATGGCAGAGGGCATCATGATGACTGATGCAAAGCAAGATATCCACTGTGCATCGAAATTGATGGAATACATATTAATGTTAATAAAAGCTTAAGCATGTAATGGTGGACAACATAAGGGAAACACTAGTGATAAGAGTTACAGGTATAACTAATATAACGTTGGGCTAGCCTTGGCTTTTAAACCAGCTTGTAGTCTACATGGAATAGATTAAAATGAATTTTGAACTGTCTTAAGAGGAATATTGACCATTCTTAATGGAAGAAAGTTTAAAGTTCCTTGAATAATGAAGATGGAGAAAATCTGCTTTTCACTCTTTTCTACAAATGTACAGCGACTCAACAATGTTTAAGTTTGATGATTGTGCAAGCCATGGGCGATGCTTAGCTTCAGTTTCGTGCTCCTCAAACCAATATTGGACACTTCTGGCCTTGTGTAGTAGAGCATTATCGTCTTGAAACATTGCATCGTTTATGAGAAACAGTGTTTGACTGATGCAAGGTAAGATTGTATTATGGAACGGACCCAGTTACTGGGCGATTTACTGCTACCGAACGACCGATTTACTGACCGATCTACCTTGGCATGAGAATGTCATGGTAGTCATTAACACTATCATTTCTTATCTTTAAGCTGATGGTAAATACAGCGATGCTCAACTTTCAGGCCAAACACATAAAACAAGACTGAGAGAGAGAGAGAAGGTATGAGTTACCACGCAGAAGTTCAACCAAAGGCTTTTTGAAGAGAAAGAACATGTCTAGAGCCAGGGCCGTACTAACGCTTTTCGAGACCCAAAGCACAACCCCTGATCTTTTTTATTTATAAAGTATAACAGTAAAAATTTTGTATTGCCAAAACAATATATTTATACACTGGTGTGCAAAACTTAAGGACCAACACTTTTCTAAAGGTTTCAAACACAAAATCTTTACTTAAGGTACTCTTTACTGATGAGAGTAGATTCAGGAAGTCAGCTAATCTGACGAGAGGTTGGCACACGGTATTACCCCGCAAACATCATTGAAAGGGATCGATATGGCGGTCGAGGTGTTCTCGTCTGGGGAGGCTTTATCTTGGATGGACGTACACAACTCCAGAACTGGAAGGTGGTACTGTAACCAGTGCACGCTACTGTACTGAGGTAATCCTTCCCCATGTGCGTCTGTTCCGAGGTGCCATTGGCCCAGTATTCGTGTTTATGGGGTGTGGCGCTGTTGATATGTTTTTGGAAAGTGAGGACATTGTTCGTATGGATTGGCCTGCCCGTTCCACCGACCGATCTAAATCTCATCGAACACATATGGGGTGCTCTGGGGAGACGCCTAGCGGCACATCCACACCCACCAGAAAATGTTCACCAGCTGAAGATGGCACTGACGGAGGAATGGACGAAGTTACTGCAAGAACTTATCAACAACATTGTTCTAAGTATGGACAGGCAGTGCAAAGCCTGCATCGACATTAGGGGTGGCCATATCTCCTACTGAGGACCCTTTGTTGCGTCTTATCATGGCAGCCAATGCTGTATTGCCATTTTTGAATAAAGTCCCTCTGTACCATGTTGTTTCCTTCATCTTAATTGTACCTCAAGAGGTTCCTTTGGTTTGCCTTTCCTATATCCAGGCCACTCCTATGAAAAGCTACAGGTGAAAACCTGACTGGCCCTTAAATTTTGCACACCAGTGTATAACATAATAATTAAATACAAGTATTGTCTAAAACATAAAAAGAGTTTAATAGAATAATAGTCTTAACAATGGTACCAAATATTAACACTGAATATTTAATATATTCTGTCCAGCCTTATGAAAATCCCAGACTGTCTAAAACCAGTGTTGAATCCAAAGGGGTGATCCCCGTGGAATAAAATTCCCCAGTTAAAAATAGTAATTTTTATTTGAATATTAGTTCAAAGACCTCGGACATTGAAATTTTCGCCACATTTTTTGTTTATTTTTAATTGAAATTTTCTTCCTACTGCGCTCTTTAGAAGCCAATATTTTTGTGTTTATTTGAAATAAATTAAATGAATTTATGTCAAATAAACACAAGACGAAAAATCACATCAACTAAGTGTGTTACTCATTAGGTGGTATAAGGCGAAAATAAATCACTAAATTCAAAAGACAAGAAATTTTCAAGACGAAATTTTCAAAATAATTAAATGGGCAATATTTCTAGCTGCACAAATTGTAACTAAAAGCCACTATTTCAAGTGTCTCCTCATTTTTGTTTTATGGTTTTCAGGTTCCCTTTATTTTCGCACAAACCATTTCTTGACAGTGTTTCACACAAACGGTCTACTTGCGACTAATTCTTTGTTTGTATATCGCAAACAAGATCGAATAGGTTCGCCTGATCGAATAGGTCAGCCTGAATTGGTTCCTGGCAAATCCTATTGTAATTATAAAGTGTCCCGCGGCTTTCAGGGAAAAGGCTAAATGTCTGGGCAAGAGGGGAGTCTATTGCAGCCGCTAATTCAATCGTCGGAAGTTTCGCTTTAGGGTTTTCACATTCCCTTTATTTGTTTTTTTTCACAGCAAGTCTACTTGTGGCTAATCTCACTTTGTATACTGCAAACAAGACGGTTTGGTTGCAGCCTAAAAATAAATTTTATAATCTTTTTATTATATATTCATCTGTCATCGCATGAAGATAAACTTAGAAGGCCGGAATGAGTTATCGGAAAAATTAATAAATGAAGTGATTGATATACACGCAAAGAAAAATCAAAGAAGAATAAGATTATTAAAATACAGTACTTGCATGTTTGATTATAATTTGCATATATGTATTTTTTTTGCGAATCTTAATCGGTGATTTTCATATTATTAAACTGTAATTATTGTCAGTAATGTGGTTTTTGTGAATTAACTATTAGTATTTAGTGTTAAATAATAAATATTTCCTTTTCTCATATGTTTCTCATATTCTCTTATTATAACATTCATAAACATATTTGTTTGTAACATATACATATTAAATAATAATAAAAAATATACTACATGTACCCCCCCCCCCAAAGTTTACATTCCCCCCCCCCCGGTGCAAACTCTCTGGATTCAACACTGTCTACAACCCATGTGCAGACAGCAATGTTTTAAACTTCGCCGGAATACAGCATCTGCTCTGGCTGACCATCCTTTACTTTTTTACAAGAATCTGCTACAACTTGATAACTTGACTAAAATGATTTTTTTCAAGATATTGTGCATTGTGGTATTCCACGGGAAGCAAACCTAAGAATCTTTCTTTAATTTTACAATCTTTTAGCATTAACTGATTAATGTGACTTATACATTCTAAAGGGACTTATACTAAAGGGAGTAGAGGCGATAATCATTGAAAAGTATGTAGCTTGTTTCATTCAGAAATGAAAGTTTCTTTTGTCTTATTTAACATTAAATTTATAAACTCATCACAGGTTTTGTGTGAAAGGTAATTTGTTTTACCAGGTCAGCAATTTGCACATTTCTATATGAATTTTTAAAAAATACGTCAAATTGACTAAGATATTCCCAACAACTTAAAATAATTCCTTAAATTTCGAAATATATACTGTCATTGCTACCTTTAAATGCTTTGCTAAAGTTATCAAATAATTGAATTAGCAATAACTCTTTTTAAAACATCGCGCCAATAATTTTGTTGGGACTCTGTTCATTAACTCTGTTCAACTGCTTATCAACACATCCTATTGTTTGACACATTTTCTTATATATCCACATACATTGGATATGATTCTTTGATTAATAAAGTTTTCAGTTTAATACATTTTAATAAATCAAAAATTATTAAACTTCAACACTACTTTCAAAGATATATAGACACGTACCTATATTTACTGCCCTGTATGCACTCTTATGTATCACACATTAATTTTACGCATCAACTGCTAAATTTTAGTTTTCGGGTCTCAGTTTATATAGACTAATAAACTTATATGAAACGGATTTCGAGAGACGTGAGTACACATCGTTCGCACTCTGCCCCGGCGCCTCCGTAGCCAGGTGGGAAGGAGCAGCAGTGCGTAGCACACGCTTCTTGATTAGACCGGGGTTCGAGCCCGTCACCACCAAATATGGAGGATGCGGAAAGGTCAGGGAATGACCACCGCATATCCCGGAGCAATATGGCCTTAGTTGCTAATGCTCCTAAAAACCAAATAACAAAACAATAACAAAAACACTCTGCCCTTTAGGCATTATAGCTGCTGCTGTAGAAAGCCCGGATTAATAGCTAAAGGTACTAACATTCCAATTTTAGTGGTGTCCGTAACTTATTTACAACCACCTCTCCCACATATTGTACCAAGAAGTAGCACTGATCAACTACTTTCTTGGGTCTTGAGTCCATAGCGAGTGAAAAAGATTAAGGCATATTCCCTATTCCCGAAGCAGACAATACGCCGCCGTGGTCAACATATGTCCTACTGTAAGCACCCTATTAAAGAATTAGGAGATAATGAATTTTTTCATTTTCCTGGAAATTCATCTGTTGTTTCGCAGAAATGAATCTTCCACACTTTCAATAAATTTCACACATGTCTGTTTACATGGTAGGTACAAGTGACCCTAGATGGACCAGGGTGATAAAAAAAAAGGAAATTACTTTTAAAAAAATGAGATTACAGAGACCCCGCGAAGCCACCTATGTGGTGAGGCCCGAGGCTAGTGCCTCATGTGCCTGTTCATAAGTACGGCCCTGTCTTACGATGATACCTGGATACGCCACTGCTAACTGCAGTCTCGTCTAGATAACCCTGCAGTGCATTTTTAACTAATGACTCCATTATTTTCCCCCGAACAGCAGTTTAACTAACACAACCCCCCCCCCACCAAATTGTTATTTTTAGGCCAATAATTAAATTCATAAGCCGTGCTGTGTCTTATATCTGTTAATTGCGTGTGTTCTATGGTCGATTTGTCTGTTTTTCTGCACGAAAAACCCCAGTTTCTGGAGATGTTTGTTTGTTATTTGTGTTTTAGGAGCATTAGCAACTAAGACCATATTGCTCCGGGATATGCGGTGGTCATTCCTTGACGTTTCCGCATCCTTCGTATTTGGTGGTGACGGGCTCGAACCCCGGTCTAATCAAGAAGCGTGTGCTACGCACTGCTGCTCCTTCCCACCTGGCTACGGAGGCGCCAGTTTCTGGAGAAAAAAACCTTGCTATCTACGCCTGAGACCGACTAACTCAGCCACGGAGTGAAAAAAGCCCATTAGAGTTCCTCGCGTCATCGACGGGATTCGAACCCGGGCCTTAAAAAACCCGGTGTGGGGAGATCGGTGATGATACCACTGTGCTACACACGTAGACTCTGAATGTTGAGAAAAAAAAAAAAAAAAAAAAAAACCCAAACTATTATATTTAGGCCACCCGAATAATTAAATTCATCTGCCGTGCTGTGTCTTATGTCTGTTAATTGCGTGTGTTCTATGGTCGCTTTGTCTGTTTTTCTGAATGAAGAGAAGTATCACAATGGATCAAGTCGACATAGTCAGCGATTCGGTTCCTTTTTTTGCAAGGGAAAGCACCCAAAATAATCCATAACGGTCGCTGCTTATGGAAAAGGCTACTCAGGTTACAGTGCTGTTGCACATTGGTATAAAAAATTCAAACGTGGAGGAACCTCAGTGCCTAGCAATTGCTGTAACAGAAGAGTGTTGCAAAAATTGAGGCATTAATCCAAGAGGATCGTCGTATTACCGTCAAAGAACTAACTACAGAGCTCCGAATTAGTGTAGATCTGTGGATGGACCAACATGCTAACATCCATCCACCAACAGTTGCATATGAGTAACATGTCTACTAGATGGGCTTTCAGACTTAGACCCCTTACCAGAAGAAAAGGGCACAATGTACACATAACAATTTGTTGGTGTGCTAGGAAAAGAAAGAAGAGTTTTTGCAATGCTATTTTCCATGGATGAAACTTGGATCCATCACTATGTTCCCAAAACTTATATCAAATATCAAAATCATGAAAGCATGCATAATTGTTACTCCCCACCCGAAAAAAAGGCAAAGGTGCAGCCAACTGCTGGCATGGTGATGGCGTCATTTTATTTGGATCACATGGTGTAATACTAATAGATTACTTTCCAAAGTGCAATACTGTGATGGAGAAGTAGTGTTCCAACCTCCTCAAAAAAAAAAAAAAAAAAAAAAAAAAAACCTGTGGGAACATCTGACATCTGTGTGGCAGGATCAGTGGAATGCCAGTGAACATGGAATAGTTAAGAGGCAATTCATAACCAAAGTGGACTTTACTGCCGCCAAGGAAATAAATCCTTGGTTTGCTCCTTTGATAAATACAACGTACTTATAAACGGGACATGGCTCCCTCAGAGCCAAGTTACATGAACGTGCTTGAGCCAGACCCTTACTGCACTTGTGGGGGTGCGGAAACTTGGTCTCATGTTTTATTTGACTGCCCACAGTATCTTCAGGCACGTTTAGAGTTGTTTAGCAGTGTATAGGATCTGACAGAAGATAACGTAAGTCCTTTGGTCGAAAGCTGTAGGAATTTTAATGCTTTACAGACATTTTTAGTGACTGTTTTTAAAAGAAGACTAGAAATAAGATCCCTTCACCCTCGAGGAAATTAGATGTAGGATGTACAGATGAATTATTAAAGAAACACATACTAAGATTATTTGTTTAGGTTCTCAGCTGGTTGGAAGTCGCAGATCGGATACTTCGATAGAACTCTAATGGGAGGATATCCAGGGACCCTCAGGTGTTAACAGGATTCTCAAAAGAATGTTGATTGGTTCTGGGGCGTGATACCTGAAATTAAAAACTGAGGAACGAGATGGAAACATAGGTTACAAGCATAACTTCTTCTGAAACTTATGCAGTCAATACTTTGTGTGGTCTTAAGTGACATCTAGATCTGTGACCATATAGATATGAACTACCGCATACATACACTTGAAAACTACATGAACTTAATGAAACGTTTTTCACAACGAGAACTTTGGTAAGTGAAAATACTCCATTTTCTTATCTATGGACTGTCATTGGAATTCCAAATCATACACAAGTTAGGATTCTAGGGAAAAAGAGAATAATTAGAAGTCTTCAGCAACTAGAATAGAACCACCTGAAGAAGAGTTTTAAGACTTATGCTGGCACAGAACGGAAAAGACTACTGGTACTGAACTTCTTTCTTGAATGAAATCAAACTGGACAGTTCAACTTTTTTTTTTTTTTTTTTGTAATTGTTGGCGCATAGGCTTCTGTGGCCATAATGCACCTCCCAAGGTTTTTTTGTAGTACTTTGATCCAAGCCCGAGGTGGGAATCGAACCCGCGACCTTTGGGTTGCCAGGCAGGCACTTTACCCACCCGGCTAGTTCAACTTGTGACTTCATTTGAAAATAAGAAAATGTACTGAGAATAATTGAACTGTGGCGAAAAAGACTAAGACTAGGAAATCATGTATATATGTTAATATAATTGTTACAATTGTTTTGCTAGAACATCCTCCTAGCCTTGGAGTTGTTAGTCTTGGTGACTCGGGACCAAAATTACATATCTCTTAAGACCAGGAGTGTTTGATCGAGGTACCCAGACCATAAATGTAAAATGTAACTACAAGTTTTTTTTTTTTTTTGCTGGCTCTCAGGTAAGGGCAACCTGGGAGCGAGATTGCAGGCACTCGCCAGTATTGCACTACCTCTGGCGGGTGCGAGATTTTCGGTGGTAATCACACCGGTACAGGATGACTGTTGACCCAGGCCCAGTGCTAGGGATGGGCACTAGGCAGCAGCTACCCATTCGTTGGCTGCACCCTGGTGGCATAATAGCCTGACACAAACAAACAACACACATTAATATTGCACACATACACTGACACTTTTCAGGCCCATTATGCAGAGTTTCTGCTCCATAACAGAGTACAAAGGTGGAGATGGGCTAAGGCCTAGGAGCCACACCGATATAAGAACACACACACACACACACTACCTTGATTACCATTATATAGAATGGATATATATATATATATGATAATGTCTATAAAATTGTATATAATCCTGTATATAAATTGTTTATATCATGAGAATGTACATAAAATTGTGTGTGTAAATAAATGGAATCCTCTTAAAACTATATGCTTCTATAAAAGAAATACGACCGAGAAAGCTGTCAAAGGTTGTGGCCTGCTGCACGATAATGCACCTGCGCATTCCTGCAGTGAGGTGTTCCCACGACCGTGGGATTGAAATATTGCTGCAACCAGCTTATTTCTCCACCTCGAACCCTCGGATTTCTTTCTTGCCATGAAGTTATTTCTTCGTGGAAAGCAATTTGCTGCTGATTACGAGGTGATTTCTGCTGCCGAGTCGTGATTTGTAAGACAGTCAAAGGACTTCTACAAAACTGGTCTGTAGAAGTGTATTGAGAAGTGACAAAAAATGTGCCATTTTGACTGGTGATTATGTTAAAAAAGTATACACTGGTGTTCAAAGAAAGTGCATCACCTAGGAATTTCACATTTCTAACCCTTTTCCCGATGGTATGTTACATTAATGACTAGCATCACAAATAGAAATATAAACAAAAGATATTTATTAATAGTTAAGGCAAAACTAAGTAATATTTGACAGATGCTCTCATAATATTCAAAAATTAGCATTTGCAACTTTTATACAACAGCTTTGGTAAACATGACAATTATGGCTGAAATGTTATCAGAAGGCTCAATTTGCTTCACTTTATCATTTTAAATGGAAAACAAAATGAAAAGTTCACAAGGTGCGAACTAATATTTAGTTGAACCGCTTCTGGACCTGATGACAGCAGCACACCCAGTTGAGTTGTAATGGAACGTTCTTCCAACCATTTTTTCAACTGGAACAAATGTAAACACATTACTATCGAACCTCTAATGCAGAAATGAAGCTAAACTAACTACAGAAGTGTCTACTTACGCTTTTCGCCCGATGACAAGGAGCAGAGTCATCTTGAAAGATGCAGTTACTTGGCAGATTTTGTTCTCTAATGGTTGGCACCAATTCGCCCTCCAATATAGCCAGGTATCCATTGGCATTTACCGAACCTTTTATAAACTGCAGGTGACCTACTCCACGATACGAAATGCACTCCCATATCATTTGGCTGGTAGGGAATTTCACTGCAGGCACCATACAGTCTGGATGGTATTCTTCACGTCTACGGCGAATCATTTTGTCTCCCATCTCAGCCATGCAGGTTGAATTTCTTCTCATCCGAGAAACTGACTTCCACTGCTCGGGGATCCATTTGACATGCTCCTTACACCAAATTAATTGGGCCTTTTTCATTTTTTCTGTGAGGAGGGGACTCTTAGGACTACGGGCTACAAGTCCATTTTTGGCGTATTCTGACTGTTAGCATTAGCATTTGCATTAGCATTAGTAGAGGCATTTGATGCAAGAAAGCAAGCTTATGCAGCATCAGCCAAAAAAAAAAAAAAAAAAAAAAACCCACTTCCACTTCACCCCTCCGTTCAAAATATCTGTCCAGCTGAGCCTTAAACTTATTTAGGCTATCAACCTCCACCACAAGGGATGGAAGTCTGTTCCACCAACCAACCACCCGCTGGCTAAAGGCAAATTTCCGCACGTCTATAGTACATCTGTCTTTCCTCAATTTGAATTTATGCCCTCTCAGGTGATTTTTCTGAGCTAGAGGAAGAATCCCATCAGTATTGAGCATGCTTAAACCATTCAAGGCTTTATACACCTCTATCAGATCACCTCGCTGGTGCCTAGTCTCCAGACACTGTAATTTGCAAAACTTAAGCCTTTCTTCGTAAGAGCACCCCTTTGTTCCATTCACTAATCTTGTTGCCCTTCTCTGTACTCGTTCCAGCAGCTTTACATCCTTCTTGAAATGAGGCCTCCAGACCTGTATACAGTACTCTAGGTGTGGCCTGACCATCGCCTTATACAATGGTGGTACTGTTACTGCACTTGCTACCACTCCTGTATGTTCTTCTCATTCTCTTTTCAACTCAGACGAAGAAGCCGGTTTTTAAGGTATAAGCGCTTCAAAACGCGGTCCTGTTTTGGCGTAGAGACTCGTTTGCGTTCGGTTCCTTTTTTCCTATCAGCAGAACCAGTACTCCTGAGTTTGAAAAAATCTACTCACTGTCGACTGATTACAAGGCACTCTATAAGCAATATGATGGGAAGAACACCCTTCCTCACGTAAAGCAACAATAGCACTCTTTCTTTGTGGCGTCAGCTGCACATAACTCGCCATCCTGACACAAGCAAGGAATGACTGCAGTTTTTGCAGACCGTGCTTATATAGCTGAAAGTAACAGCTGATGCAATATTACGTCATTACCTACGCATGTCAATCTTATCTGTAAGAAATATTGCCATATACTTACGTTATTCGGACGACAATTACAATTTTAAGGGATGATGCACTTTCTTTGAACACCAGTGTAATACACAGTGTTTGTTTCAAACCTTTCATCACAACTACTTCTGGAATACAAATAATTTTTGAATATCCCTCCCACATAAGTCATTAGTAGCTAGAGAAACTGACATATTTTTATATATGAGGTTTCTAGAATTTGATAAACCAATGGGACAAGTTCATAGACGCTTATTATAATTATACTGGAAAAAAATCCTTTGTACTCGTCACTTTTCTGCTAAGTACTTTCTTTACCTTACTTCGAGGTTTACAGACTCCCTCATTCTTCAAGGCAGTCATTGTTTTCTGAATTTTGGATTCATTTCAGCCTTCACAATTCAAATTTCATTTGCAGTATGTTCTCTGAACTCCTTGTGTGAAAGTGAAGGATGTATTCCCGTCGCCGGATAAACAAAAATTTCCTGCCATGACAGATGAGCTTTTCTATGTGCCCTTATCGGTAACTTTTCGACGACAGTTGCATATTATCATCTCTGATAAATTCGATTTCACTTAGCAAAACCCCATAGAATACAAAAATAACGAAGTAGTAATAATACAGTATCTGGTTTTCCGAGTAAATAGTTCTGTTTTATGTTTTATAGTGCCTATTTGCTGGACGAAAAAATCCTGGTTTTCAGGATCAATACCTTACTTCCCTTGTCCGACGTCGACTAACTCATGATGTAAAAAAAAAAAAAAAAAAAAAAAAACAAACCCTGAACATCTAATATCTTGGGAGAAAGACATAGTACTTGGAAATTAACTAATTGTACTATGAGATTAAACAACACCGCCTGCAGGTATATTTATTGTTGCAAATCGAGTTTTATTGTTGTATTCAGTTTTATTGAAACAAAATTTTGTTTTAATAAACTCCATAATTTTTCGCCATTAAAAGTTACGTGGATTACAGTCTTATTTAAGCTCTGATTACAATAAGTTCTTAAACATTGGGCTTGGCACACTCAGGGTCCCGAGCTGGATATATTATTCTCTTCCTTGGTGTTTCCTTTCTACTTCTGTCCGACTCTTGCTCTCTCTCTCTCTCTCTCTCTCTCTCAGGGTAACTCAAATTTTTTTTTTTTTTTTGGCTGGTGCAGCAAAATCCTCAGGCTGCCTTGCACCATATGGTTGATAACAATAATAATAATAACGCAGCTGCACTCGACCAGGCCATAAGGAAGACAGACAAGCAGCATACCCCACTCAACCTAAGTGAGGAGTCCCGGAAGGAAAAAAACGAAGCTAGAAAGATGGGAAAAGAAGGCACTCCATGGCAGACATTACAATGACCTCCATTAGACCACATAGATAAAATTATATCCAATGCATGGCTCATGAGTGGGACGCTCTTCCCTGAGACTGAAGGATTCCTGCTCGCCATCCAAGACCAGGTAATCAACACCAGAAACTATAGAAAATACATCGCCAAGGAGCCCGGAATGTCAGATGACACATGTCGATGATGCCACCTGGCCTCAGAAACGATCCAACATATCACCGCAGGATGCAAGGTGATCATCCAGGATAATACACCAGAAGCTAGCAATGAAATGCCAATTGTTCAAAGAAAGTATACCGTATTAAAAGTACGAATTCCAGGCAGTACTAAAAACCTAAACCCACAAGCTGTACTGGGACCGCGCCATAATAACGGACAAGAAAATCCGCACAACAGACCAGACATAACCCTTGTCAACAAGACAGAAAAGGTTATTTATCTGATTGATATAGCGGTGCCCAACACTGGCAATCCAGAAAAGGCAAGAGGAAAAGATCAGAAAGTACACGGCTTAAGACAGGAGATCAAAGTGTGGCATATGCAACAAGTAACGATCATCATGTCAACCGCCGGTGTGGTGCCAAATACCCTGCATAACAGCCTAGCAGCAATAGGTCTCCCAGAGAACACCTACAAGGAACTCCAGAAAGTCACAATCCTGGACACCTGTAGGATAGTGAGAGAATTCTTCGACCAACAGTAACACCAGACAACAACGACCCTGTGTACTCGGTAGCAATACCTATCACGGGGTGGAACCCCCCCCATCAGGATGAATTAATATAAGAGCAAAAATAATAATGTCTACTTGTTTTCAAGCACAAAGTAAGCAACTATACTTCACCCAATTAATATCTCCCCTGTATATTGTAGTACGCTGAATTTCAATACCAAAGTACGTCAATATTGCCGTTGCACTCTTATGACAGATTTAAATTCAGCGTACAACACACACTGCACTTTCGGTTGCACGGCAATCTTACTGACACTGAGGTGGTGTGCGTAGGAGTCATTCTATGCACTCACGGCCCACCCAAGGTCATTGTTGCGGTGTCAAATAAAACTTAGTGAGTTACCACACTGCTTGCTGCTACGATCACATATTTCCGAAGATAATTGAAAGGGAAATCACGGACACCTTTTACGATTACCCTGTATTTGAACATTAGATTTTCAAGTTGTGTCCTTAATGTTCGTATTTGTTCCAACACTGTGCCCTCTGGCAGTGAGGGATCCAGACTGTTGTTTTTATTCATCATCAATAGGCTCATTTTGTGTGGCTGGGTTGACTTGCGTTTCCTTTAGATTATTTGCGCTTCTAGTTTCTCTGTCCGACTTGGGGATTTTTATTACACTTTTTGCATGCCGATCTCTGCCTATTTTCATTTACATCTTCAGTGGAATTTCTGATAACTGTTTCGGGTTGGTTGGGATCATTTGCTGGCACCTCAGTTTTATGTCACACATTTTGCAGAAATCCAGATTATCGGAGATCTTTGGTAAATCGGGATGACACCTGTTTGTTCTCAAAGAAGGTATATATATATATAAACAAATATAATTCACTATATGCACATACTATGCAAAGCTACAATGGCCACGTAGTGCAATCAGGAACACGAGAAGCCACTGGAACACAATAGTCATAGAAATCAAACGTTGCTACTGCTAAGATTTAAATACATATGTATGGTAGAGAAAATATTTACTCAATTATATGCCGTAATTAAATGAAAGCAGCTTTCAGAAACGCGCAACGATTGTCAACCAAGATGGAATCGTCCTTTGTTAGCATTAGCATTAGCATTAGTAGAGGCATTTGATGCAAGAAAGCAAGCTTATGCAGCATCAGCCAAAAAAAAAAAAAAAAAAAAAAAAGTAACATAAATAAATAAAAATAACCACTTCCACTTCACCCCATGAGCGTAGCTCATGGAACGAAGAGTGCGATCGCGTCTTTATATTTGCAACTAGGGGGCCTATGCCAGAAAAAATGATACTAACTCAGTTGCTTACCACTGAGCACATAGCAGCTACCCCACTCCTTCCCTCTTTTATAAACCATATCTGTTATTTGAAATGATAACACAGTTAATGCTATTATGGCCATTTCAAAACATGAAAAGTCAGATGGCCACCTGATTTTCTCTCGTTTTTGTAGCTGATAGGATTTAAACTGCCTAGTAAATGCAGCGATTTTAATACTAATAACAAAATGAACTTAACCACAACTTATCCTGTTACAATACTTTTAAATATCAGAGTCACCAAAAATGACTCATATTTAAAAGCTGGGAGATAATGCTATTACTGCCTGTTTCAGGTATTATTACTGATCCCTCATCAAATAGCAGTTCATCTCTAGTGACATTTCTTGACAATGCAATCATCAAGCTTTTCTACATAGGTTGATATACAGCATTTAATTTGCCTAACAAATGCAATGGTCCTAATGGTGAGAATTTCACATTACCATGAATTGCATTGATACTACAGTACCTTTTAACACATTTCTTCATGCCAACTTCATTCTCACTATTTTACCTTGAAATTGTGATTACAGATTACCAAGTGCCAAAACTAGATGTCATAGCAGTCTTCTCGTCTTTTAAATAAATGACAAATTAGCCTTCTGATGATGAAATTTGTTTTTAACGTCCCACTTCACTTCAGCATGAAAACCTTTGGGATCATTGTGCTTACCAGGCAATTCAAATTCTGCTGGCCATGAAAATACTGAGTTTGAGAAAAACCGACGCATTTTTTTAAAATTTTTTTATGAAAACCCCAAACACGAAAGGTATCAAAACCTATAGTACTTAGTACCGTGCATGGATTGAAGGAGAAGTATGGGGGGAGGGGGATGCCGGAAACTTTGCTCTAGAGACTAAACATGTGTTTCACCACTTCAAGCCTCCAATAAGCAAAGTGGTGGTATTTCACCGGTTGATGAAAGTCATCTACAAACTGCTCCAGTATGTTCTTGGACCTCCTGAGTAATTCTCTGATAACTGGGCAAACAACCTGGTGGATTGTTAAAGCAATGTTCCTGATCAGTGTTCAATAAAATAAAATTTATTTAAAACAGTGAGATTTAATATGCCATAAATGATCTTGTGCTTTTCTTTGGAAAAGAAATTTTTAATGCAATAATTCTTAACTAAATCTACGGGCCTTACAACCAGCCAAATTGGTATAACCTTCTTGGATACAGAATAATTCATTAAAATCATATAAAAGTTGAAATAATTACAAAATTGTTAACTTCCTCCTATGATCAGTGTTTCTCAACCTTTTTAATTACAGAAGCCCATATAAACTCAAATTTTCTTGTTGCCTACCTATAAATCACACGTCCAATGTCCATATTCAACTTATTTACCCTTAAAGAGAGGGTGTTCAGATGGCCTTGCATTAGGAACAATTCCAACTATGGCTTTATGCTAGAGATGACCTAACCAACTTCCTAGTGGTCAATTTTTTTTGGGACAGATTAGTAGGACAAGTATCTTGGTTGCCTACATTCACTATTTCCATACAGTTCTTGTGTATCAAGAGTGGACCAACCATGGAACCACAAGGCCAGAGATCCCCACACAGGACAGCAATACATTGTGAACCAAACTGATGAGATCTAACATGTTTTCCAGCAGAAGATGACACCACAGTGGAGCAACTGACCACATAATACATCAGAATGGCACAATTCCTTTCAACGTGAATCACATGTTAAGCACTAGCATTGTTTGGCTTTGTGGCTAATGGCCCACCCGAGTACAGCAGATCCAGTGAATGACTAGAAATGGGTTGCCTGTCCTGATAAATTGCATTTCCAACTGCATAATGCAGATGGAAAGGTATGGTATACTGTGATGTGCTCAATATAAAGCTATCAAATCCTGCTGCACAAAAGATTGAGAGGGCAGCATAAATAAGCACATTTGAATGGAAGATTTTAGGTCCACTGCTATCTGTCAATCAGTGTCTCACTGGAGAACTGTACAGGTCCATTTCTGACCATGGGCACCTCCACCAATTATAATTACCATCTTAAAAGACATCTTTCAAGAAGGGAATGCTCTGTGTCTCAATAGTGCAGTGGGACTGGACTTGTTCAACAAGAATTCTCTGTGCTCCTATTGTTTCCCAAGTCACAATCTCAGTCCAATTAAATTATGTCAGACATTGTGGAACAAGCAGTTGCCCAGATCCAGTATCCTCAAAGACCAAACAAGTGGGATGCAGTGGGTTATCCCACCTATGGACACCCTCCACTACCTTGTGGAATCTATGTAGTGATACATCTAGGTCATGTGGTACAGTAAAGGTAGTGCAACCAGGTAATAAGTAGGCATTGCTAATGCTAAGCTATCTCAGCATGTGCAAAGAGAAACCTCTTTACAAAATTTCCCAAAAACCTACGAGCCACCTCCATAAATTAGGAGCTGAGGAACAAAATATATATTTTAATTACACACTCACACAGAGATCTAATAGCATCATCTTTGTTTCTTTCTACCAGTGCCTCTATCATTTCAACTATTGTTAAATAGACACCAAATGGGCTCCAATTACCTTTCAGTGTAATAGTGAAACAATTTTTCAGACTGTTCATGCTCTCTAACTTCACTTTTGGCATTACACATTTCATAAGTTTTCAGTAATGGTGGTCACATTCATTTCTAAGAATTGCCAGAAAAAGTGTATAAATGGTCAGTGTAGGGAGCTTTGGAAAACTCTGCCACTGATCAAGTGTAAGGACCCATCCTTACAAATATTTAATACATTTTTTTGTTAAATATTGGGGGAGTTAATTGTAGTTTAAACAGTCAGCTTTCAGTTCAAATACCGTGTGTTAGGAAACAATGGAATTTGAAAGTTTATTCCAGACACTCCCAGCTTTAGTTATATCTCTCGTTTGTAAAGGATTCCTTAAGTGAGTCGTTAATTGAAATAGACCGAAACAAATCCCACTTAAGAAAGGGGCAGTACTCAACAGAAAGGGCACTGAGTACGGAAGTGCACTCTTAAAAATTTCATGGTGCATCTAATGGCAGGTGCAGGGCGACATAGTAGTGGGTGGGGGTGTGAGGTCACAAGGAAGATCTGGAAACTTCTTAGTTGACCAGAACTTCCGTTTTACCTTCTAGAAAGTTCCAGAAATTGCTGGACAAACGGAAGTTCTTGCATAAAGGATGGAAGACACGCCCACGGAAGAGGAGAGGAGACGAATGGGAATCACGAGGGAAGGGATGTGGATGTCAACGGTTGGCCAGAGGAAAAGCGGAGGGAATTTTGAAGGGAACCAAGAGAGAGGTTTGTGAGGGTATTCGTGACAGAGTCGTGGTCGAGTTTGGGTGGTGGCTGCAGTCCTGGGATAGATGGAAGCTGTAGTGGGAGAATTTGTTATAAGAACTTTGTGAAAGTCTAGAGTCGGAAGGAATGTTCCCTTGAAGAAGCTAATGCAGTCTATGGAGGAAGAAAGGAGAAACGCCCACAGAGATCCTAGAGGCAATTTACTCAATTGAGCTGTTGAGCGACTGGCTGACCCGGAAGGTATCTCAGTCCTTGGACGCAATGCAGACCAAGAAAGGAGATAGGATCCTGTATTAACTTCAGCAGTGCAGTACCCGGTAGGGAAACCTCGGATAGATTACTGTGTTCCCCGGATGAGCGACCTTTCGCCTTCCAGTCCACGCCCTGAGCAGATAGAAAGGGAGACCGAGCAGGGAGGAATGCCAGCCCATTGCGTAAGTGCTAGAATAAGTACTGAAAAAAAAAACTAACTTAGTAATGAAAAGGACTCTAGGAGAATGCTATAAATTTTAGGAGAGAATGCCAAAGTAATAACTATATATATATATGTACGATTGTAATACTTAAAGAGTGATAATTCAGTTTAGTAGAGGGGATCAGAGTAATGCAATTAAAGAGTAAGTTAATCTGTAGTTGGAAGTGAAGTCTTAATATTAGATTTGAAAGAAATGATCAAATAAGTAACTAAGAATGGTTAACAAATTGGGTAATGGATTACTAACTAGTGTGGAAGTAAAAGTTGAACTTTGAATTATTGTGAATATTGATTTATTGTGAGTATATCTTATTTGGGTAGAAATTGATTAAACAGGTAGACAATTAAATGAGCGTCTAGCACTAATTAAGGAATTGTGGATTAATTGAATGGAAAGGTAACTAATTAATTTGGTTGATTATTGTTGACTGTTGACCTGGCTACAAGGAAAGGTTCTTGATTGAATATATGTATTTCCTAATAATTTTGGGATACGGACACTTAATGAATTATATTTGTCTGTTCATTGGCTGATAGTTGTTTATTGACTTACATGGACTGTTAAGGAGTAAAGAGACAGATTGTGTGTTGTGAGAGGTAATAAATAACCGGACCTACTGGAACCTATGTAGAACAACATGAAGAGACACAATGATATACAAAGGGTACTAGGAAAGTTTTGCAATATGACGCAACAATGAATCACAGGAAGCTGCTTGTTGCTGCATGTTGCTGCATGTTCATACGTGCATAGTAGCCGCCGCGCCAAGTCGATGGGCTCAGTTATTCATTAGTAGTGAGAGTGTAAAGTGCTTGCGATGGCATCGTGGTCACGAAATGAGATAAGGACAGTTTTGCGGGATAATTTCGTGCGTGGTTTAACCATAGACCAGTGCTTAGAAGAAATGACTCTTGCACTAGATGATGATTGTCCACATCGTACAACGATATTCAGGTGGTATAGAGAATTCCAAAGGGGAAATTTCACTCTGGAGGATTCGGAGAGGCCGGGAAGGCCACGAACGTCAGTTACGAAGAAAAACGTTACTGCTGTGAGGAAAATGCTTGACGAAAACAGGCGAGTGACCTACCGACAGATAGAGGATACTTTGGGCCTAAATGCACCAGCAATTCGTTCGATTCTGCAAGATCATTTGCACGTGAAGAAACTTTGTTCTCTCTGGGTGTCGCATCAACTGACTGAAGAGCAGATGACACGACGTGTGACTTGGTGCCGGGAGATGTTAAAAAAGTTTGATAAGGGACAATCTCGGTATGTGAACAACATCGTGACAGGTGACGAGACTTGGCTGTACTATTACGATCTGCCGACCAAGGCTCAAAACAAAGTTTGGGTCTTTGATGATGACGACACACCCGTAATTGTCAGAAAATCCCGATCTGTAAAGAAGAAAATGATAGCTGTATTTTTCAAATCGAGTGGAATTGTGGAACGTGTCGTTTTGGACACGCAGAAGACAGTCACAGCTAAGTGGTATACTGAACAATGCCTGCCTAAAGTCATTGGATCTATGAAGAACCTGCGGCCAAAGTCAAGAATGGACACCTGGTACCTCCATCACGATAATGCTGCAGCTCACCGCGCCAAAGCCTGCATCGAATATTTGACCACGACAGGACTGAAACTTCTCGAGCACCCTCCCTACAGCCCAGACCTTGCTCCCTGCGACTTTGCACTGTTCCCGCATGTGAAAATGAAGCTAAAAGGGAGGCGGTTTTCCAGTGATGAGGACCTTCTACGGGCTTGGGACGAGTGTGCTTTACTCCCTAGTGAAACTTGGCAGAACTGGTTTAAAGATTGGTTTCGGAGGATGGAGAGGTGTATTGAATGTAGAGGAAATTACTTTGAAAAAATTAAATAAACAAAGCTGTATTGCAAAACTTTCCTAGTACCCTTTGTATATGTATTAGAATTTGGTAGTTCTTTTGATAAAAAGGTTGACTTTGATTACAAGATATAAACACATTTAATCGCTAGTAGTATAACAAGTTCCCACTAATTATTGTATTCAGTTAGATGTTGTTGCAAGTTTTTTTATGTAAGAAATGCCAATAAATATTGTTATATTCTACACTTATGAGTTTGTCTGTCATTCTAAACATCAGCCAGTCCAGAGGAAGAATACTTATAATATTGTGACCCCCTTTGAGTCTAGGATTTTCTGAGAATCAAACAAGTCAGGTGTTAAAGTGGGAAGGGGGAAAATAAATACAAATAAAATAATAATAATAAAAAGAAAACACCACAAATTCCACCCCCCACACACACAAGCATAACTAATCAATTATGCATTCTCATAATTACGTTTGAGAAATACCCATAAGGTTAAGTCAGTAAAATTTGCCAAATTTCCAGGGGAAGCAATATAAATAGGGCTTCGAAATTATTACTAAATTTAGTAAGAAGTGCAAACAGAAGTTATTTTTTCCATTTTTATGTTTGTATGCTACACAGTTTGAAATATTGCATAACTGACCAATCATGCACAATCAACAACTTGTTGATTTCTGAAGTCGCTTACAGAGATCTATTTTACCAAAAAGATAGGCATAAGCACTGTGGCACATTATCCTCTAGACAAAAAAGACATCTGCCTATCTGCCTGGGAACCCTGATCAGAGGGGACACCCAAACTCACTGTTTCAAAAACTCATTTGCTGTTTTTCACTAATATTTTTTAAGTGATTTTTATTCGAAATTGAACTATCTACCTGTTAAGGTCAATGAACTTTACTTGAAGATTAATTTGAAAATTACGTTGTTTTTTTTTTTCCCCTTCTTAAAATGGTTTTACTGATTTCGATGAAATTTTATATTTAGTTCTTATATCATATAATTTGCTTGTTTTGTTGTCACAATAAAATGAAATTGAAAATGTTCTTTATTAGTTTTTTCTATAGTTGGAGCCCCCAAATTCCATTTTGCCTTGGGCCCCATGAACGTATAACGCACCACTGCACAAGCATCGATTGCTTAGGCACTGTAGTCAGTCGGATTTATAGAGCCTTATAATTAAAAGCATCATAAAATACAAAAACCAATAAATCATTATTTACTCAAGTACATAGTATGCCAAAAGTATTGCAAAAAAAAAAAATTAAAAATTGACCATGCAAGAACTGCTACTCGTAATGGATAGCTATTTTTACAAAACGCTCTACAAGTATTTTATTATTATTATTTTTTTTTTTATGTAAACCCCAAATACGAGAGGTATTAGAACCTATAGTACTTAGTACCGTGCTTGGGTTGGAGGTTGAGAAGACGAAAAAAGATATTTGTTGACATTGGACTTGAACTTCTGTAGATTGTAATTTTCAGGAAATGCGTATGAAGGAAGGTTGTTCCAGAAAACGGCAGTTGAATGAATAAATGAGCAAGATGAAAAGTTGGTTCTGTGGGTTTGAAGTTGGACAGTAAATGGATGTTGGCGGCACATGTTCGGACTGTTTTGAAAGAGAGAGTGGGAATTATAGAAGCCAATTCAGAAGAACAGTGCCCATGGAAGTATCTATAGAAGAGGCATGCAGCAGAAACAGTAGGTCTATGAGACAGCGAGTGGAGAGACTCTGTTAGAGATGAATCATTAATTAACCTAACTGCCCTTTTCTGAATGGAATCAAGAAGACTGAGAGAGGTTTTGGGGGCACCACTCCAGATGTGGGAACAATATTCCATGGCAGGGCGGATTTGCCATTTATACAGAATGAGCAGCTGTTTGGAAGAAAAGTAACGCCGAGAGCGAAAGAGAAAACCAAGTTTTTTAGATGCAGAAGAAGCAATATTTGTAATGTGCTTGTGCCAAGAGAAATTAGAAGGCAGGGTAATACCCAAAAGAGATATATCATTTTGCCTAGAAATCGGAGTGTCACCAAAGATAAGCATAGGAGCAGACGAATCCTTTTTTACAAGATATTAGACAAGACTGAGTTTTAGAAGAGTTGAACTCAACTAAGCTGTCTTTGCCCCACTGGAGAATTACCTGAAAATCGGCATTTAAGGAATTGGTAGCAGATTTTCGAGAAGTTGAAGCTGATTGAGCAGGGCAAGGTTTCTCAAAATGGAAAGTGGAATGCAATGTGCTATCATGAGCAAAACTATGAATAGAATTTCCAGTCAATGGAAAGAGGTCATTAATATACAAGAGGAAAAGAGTGGGGGAAAGAACTGAACCTTGGGGGACACCGGCATTAGTGGAGAAGTTAGAAGACAGAGAGCCATCTACCATCACCCTCAGTGAGAAAACTGGATAACCAATTACTAAAAACAGTTAGCAAACCATAAGATGGAAGCTTGTTTAGAAGACCTTTATGCCAAACATGATCGAAAGCCTTTGAGATGTCAAGAGCAACTATTCGTGTTTCACCAAACCTTTCCATTGATTAGTCCATAAATGGGTAACATAAACCAGAATCACCAGTGGATCGACACTGACGGAATCCATACTGGCGACCGTTGATCAGACGGAAGGTTTCTAGGTAGTTTAAGAGTTGGCAGTTAATTGATTTCTCCATTACTTTAGAGACAGTAGAAGTAATTGCAATGGGACGATAATTGGATGGGAGGGATTTGTCACCCTTTTTAGGAACTGGCTGGATATGAGCAAATTTCCAAGCAGAAGGAAAAACACCTTTGGAATAAGAAAATGAAAAAAGCGGCAAAGAACAGGAGTAAGTTCAGGAGCACAGGTTTTGAGAACAAGTGGAGAAATACCACCAGGATGGGGAGCTTTCTTAGCATCAAGATTCATCAAAATCTTTCTGACATTCTTTTGACGGAAGACCACAGGCGGCATGAATGGAGCGTGTTGGGAATGGTGGGAGGTGTTTTACCAAGATCATTAATACAGGAGTTGGAAGAAAAATGGGATGCTAGCAGGTCAGCTTTATCCTTGACTGAAATGACAACAGAACCATCTGGTTTTGACAGAGGTGGGAGCAAAGATGGGCAAAAGTTGCGGCCAATAGCATTTGGCAAGAAGCAAGTTTTCTACACTTAGCCTGTTCAAACTCTAGTTTAGACTGATTAATAACTGTTTTACAATTGTTGCGAGTATAGGATTTCCTATGAATAAAAAAATTTAGTTCCAAGTTTCACTGGGTGGGGGAGAGGGGGGTATTGATGCATGAAGTGGCATCAATAAAAGTAATTAAAAAAAAATTCACAGCACAATTATATCTGCTACCACCACATTTTACTACTGAGTACTGGTGTGGAATTACCCCATTCATGACAGAAAGGTTGAATTAACTCTGTATAAAGAAGAAGACCTAAGGTAGCACCAAAACCAAATATCAGCCGGTGTTAAGCCTGAAGACTGGGGGAAAGGGGAAGAAGTAACCATGTAGCGAATGTATAAACTATACAACTTACACAATGACAAATTGAAGTTTGTTCCAGCAATCAACCACCCACTGGCTAAAGGCAAATTTCTGCACATCTATTCTGTAACTGTCTTTCCTCAAGTTGAATTTGTCTCCTCAAGGGTATAATCTAAGCAAGAGGAAGAATCCCATCAGCACCGAGCTTGCTCAAACCATTCAAAGCCTTATACACCTCAAATGGATCATCTTGCAGATGCCTAGTCTCCAGATGCTGCAATTTGCAGAGAACCCCTTTGTTCCTCTCTGTAATCATTCCAGAAGCTCCACATCCTAAAATGAGGTCTCCAGACCTGTATGCAGCACTCAAGGTATGGCCCGACCATTGCCATATACAAGGGAATAATCTATCTCCTTATCCCTCTACTGGCAAAGTTGCTGTACATTACTGACAAGACCCCATGAGCTGCTCTGAAAACTTCATATCTGACTACACAATTACTGCAGGACTTTTTCATTCTCCGCTACCCTGAGTGCCACACGTAGTACCACAAAGTTGATGTGTTAGTTACTGCTACCCATATGCTGTGCTTTTCACTTGTTAATGTTAAACTTCAGTTGCCACCTGTCAGCACATCTGCCCAACTTTTCTAGATTCTGTTGCAGCAGTGTACCGTCGTTACTGTTATTAACAACCCCACCAACCTGGACATTAAGTCTGTTATACCTTCATCAATATCATTAATAAATGTACAAAACAACAATTGTCCCAACACCGAACCCTGGGTCACTCCACTGATAACATTAGTTCACAATGAGCAGTGTCCATTGATTACCACTCTGTGTTTTCCCACTCAAGCATCCTTTTATCCATAGCAGCAACTTGCCCTTAATACCATACAGCTTCAACTTGTACAGCAGCCAGCGTCACAGTACCATTTATATTTTGTAAATGGTATACTGTGACTGCTAACAAAAAAAAACTGTTTGTTATATCACTTTCAGCAAACTATTTTCCAGAATGACTGCAGCTTTATCAACATTGTAGGCAATTAAGTATAACATTCCACAATCATTTCATGCAGTTTACAGTACGTTAATGATTGATTTATAGCAAAGTACTGTTTTATCTTTAGGTGAAGAATTTCACGTGAGACTCCCATAATCTAATGTGTGTGTGTGTGTCCAAATTTAAATTCCACAGAAAATTGCTGAAATGTCATGGGACAGAAAACTTCTACAGAAAAAAAAAAAGCTGTCAAGAGAGATAAACAATGCAAGAAACCATTGTTTTTGGTAGCACAAACTAGGAAATGAATGCATCAAGTATCTGATATTGGCATTAGCAGAGGCATATGACACAAGAAAGCAAACTTATACATCAGTAAAACAAAAAAAAAAAAAAAAACCCCTTCTCATTTTACCCACCCAGTTTGCTCCAAAAGTTTGTCCACTTCTTCCTTGAATTTATTTAAGCTATCAACTTTCACAACGATAGATGGAAGCTTGTTCCAGCAATCAACTACCCGCTGGCTAAAGACAAGTTTCTGCACATCTATTCTCCAACTGTCTTTCCTCAATTTGAATTTATGGCCCCTCAAGTTTGTAATCTGAGCAAGAGGAAGAATCCCATCAACAGTGAGCCTCCTCAAACCGTTCAAGGGCTTATACATTCAGTCAGATCACCTTGCAGGTGCCTAATCTCCAGACACTGAAATTTGCAAACACCCCTTTGTTCTCCTCACCAGTCTTGTTGACCTTCTCTGTATTCATTCTAGCAACTCTACATCCTTCCTAAAATGAGGCCTCCAGACTTGTATGCAGTACTCAAGGTGTGACCTGACCATTGCCTTATACAAGGGGATAATCACCTCCTTATATGTTAGAGAGGTACACAGCAGTAAGAAAAAGCCTGCAGTGAGGGATGCGGGGAAACAGCAAAATATTAATCTCTTATAAGAGATCTACAGGTTTATATTACAATCGACATTTTTATTTAATTTTTTGTTAACAATGACTCAACACATATCACAATGGAAAGATGTCCAGATAGCTTGCAATGTATTTCTGTTATCAATACAGTAGAATATTTAGCTGTTTTTGGTCAGTTTATAAAAAAATTCTGTCTAAAGAAGCTATTATACCAGTTTTAATACTTGTTTTGTGAAAAATTTTATAGTGATGAAATTTATATGGCTATCTGGAAGTCAGCCACACTAAACCTAGTGTAAAAAAACTACTTCAAAGTTGGAGAGCATTCAACAATTTATTAGAAACTAATTACCACTGACTACTGCAACTGCACCATCCATGACCACAAAATCACAAGCAAACTAAAATGCAAAATACAAACGCACTGCAATGTGGAAAGACAATTGCAGAATCTTCAAAGGCATAAGCTCTATTATCCCCAGTGACACAGCAGCAGAGCAACACAAATAGCACCTCTATGCACAGGCGCCTCGGTAGCCAGGTGGGAAGGAGCAGCAGTGCGTAGCACACGCTTCTTGATTAGACCGGGGTTCGAGCCCGTCACCACCAAATACGGAGGATGCGGAAAGGAATGACCACCGCATATCCCGGAGCAATATGGCCTTAGTTGCTAATGCTCCTAAAAACCAAACAACAAACAACAACCTCTATGCACAGAATGACATTTATTGTAATGTGAATACTGTGTGGTAACTGTTCAGACAAATAGCCATATATAACTGACAGGATGGTGCATTCAAAATGACTAGTGCCTTTCATAATACATGACTGGTTTGTACAATGGCATCATAATGGACAGCATGGTAGCATCAATGGAGCTGCAGAAGGCATGCAATATGCATTGTGGATTTCACATATCCCCAAAGAAAACATTCCAGAGGCATCAAGTTAAGTGATCTAGGCCAGAATTTTTTAAATATTTTTCTGAACTGAAGCACCCATCTTTAAAAACAGTTATTATTACAAATAATAACAAATTAAAAATAGTAATACAGGTGTACAATTAAATAAAAAAAAAATTAACGGTATAATTTATCAACCTCTGAGATTTGTGAAACCCAATGGTTCTGCTAAACATACCTCGGAAACCACTGCCCCAGACAGGTTTTGTATTTTAGATATTTCTTAATGTGTATTAAAATACTGTTAATGTATCTTAAAATCCTCATACACCAGGTTTTTTTTATCCTTCTTACTCAAAATCTCAAGGAAATCCTAGGTAAGCTCTGTGGCATCACAATTCCATGAATTCAAGTTGAAAACCTCTTATCAACAGCTATGATCCATGTTGTCTGAAGTTCATTCACACTATGAATGGTCCCCTACTGCAGACATAATGATTATGGATTTTTACTAAACTGTTGATGCTCTCTAACTTAACAGCTGATGTTTTCTGGGTTATCTATCGCAGTTACAGAGTCAGTGCTGTTAATTTTCAAGATATGCCACCAGTGGCACTGCAATCTAGCTTACTGACCGAACATTCCACTCTATTTTGAGATTTCTTCCTGGGACCTTCCTTATCAACCTATATATTAATCATTAAAATATATATTAAAAACATTTGTATGTAACCTTAAAAATTTTCAGGTTTCAACTCTGAGAAACACTGTTCTAGATGACCATAACTTCAAAAACACTTTGTAAATGGCACTATGGAAGCATATTTATATAAATGAATTATTAAACTAATCTTTCCTTCTGAATAACAAAATTTAATATGTAAAATTTTTTTCATATTCTTGTTGTATGTAATTAAACCCATTTCTTTATTTAACACTGGCTTCGACTTTTTTTTTTTTTTTTTTTTTATAATAAAACACCAAACATCAAAAGCAACAGCCTCTTACTTAATATTATAGCCAGCAATCTGCCACTTTTGTTATGTCCTGAGATGTGTAAATGGACAAGGCAATCAGTGGTTTCTTAAAATTCTCTCCTCTAATGAAATTAGTAGAGAAAATGAATTATAAAATTCTCATATAATGCTTCCAAGAAATTTTTCTCAAGTTTCTGTCAAAAAAAGAAAAAAAAAAGTGAGGTCTAATTATTATTTTTTTTTTGAAAATTAAAAAACACTTTTTCTAAAACAAATTTCTAGCATACTTGTAGTTTAATCAGACCTACAAGCAACCAACACCACACTGGTTGGAAACTTTAGAGCTGAGTTACTTTTGGTTAAGAAATAATAAGCAAACAGTTATACATAGTACCTTTGTAATAATTAATTTATTACCAAGTTAATTAGTAAAATTTAGCCTTTCAATCAGATGTCAGGTTTGATGAGGTTACTTCAAGTTAGGAAATGATTAGTATTTTAGTAACAAATTCAAAGCTCTTTCTACCATTATTCAGAATTCACCTTCTTTTGAAATGAATAGCACCTAATTCATTTTGTGGAGTTATGTAGTTAAATGACTACATAATGTGCCTATCTTAAGGAAACAATCCATAGTATTGCATAAACTGCCAATTATTTTAATTAAATACAGGTTCTACCCAATTTTTCCTAGATGTTTTTGATCTTACTTATATAAATGAAAATAGAAACTAACCAGCAAAACCCTTGGGTTTTAGAATTCAAATAATGCAGAGAAATTTTCATTCTCATTAATAATTAACCTTGATTACGATGTATAAAATATTTAGAACCATAATAACAAAACTTCACATTCTCTATTATTAGAAAATAGAAAAGGGTGGGGGGTAAATAATAATTCTGCTAACTTTGGAAAACCCTTGCACATTTCCAAATCTACTAATGTATCAAACTTTCTCACACTGATGTATTAGGGAACATCTTAAAAGACACTAAATATCTAGTTGCAGACATTAACTAGTGTTTTCTACAAACAGCACAAATAAATTACAGAATTCTTATGATTTAAGTCACAAACTTTACAGCATCCTTTGTATTTCAAGAGATTATAGAAGGCTTTTCATAACTTTTATTATTATATAATTTTTTTTTTTTTTTCAGTTCCTGAACAAATGTGATATACTCCCTGAAGTGCACATTTATTCTGAATTTTTATTATTACTTTAAAGACTGAATCGGAGAATAACTTTTATTTTATTTAACAGTATGGAACACTTTTTCTTCTCAGCATGGATATAAAGATCCTTACACACTGTAATGACTCAATATGCAAACATATATAAAGGGATGGGATAGGATAGGATTTACTAAAAAAAGTTGTTTTTCAATAATATATTAAAACATTTGCTATATTTATTCATCTACTATAGTGCATTTTAACTTAAGCAGCATTTTAATGATAACAATATGCAATGTACAATGATACATTTATACAGTGATCACCGGATGTTAATTCTCTGTGTGGGCTTTACAATGAAAGTTGAGAGGTTGGCTATTTACAATACTTAGCAATTAATTTTGCCATGTCAAGCTAGCTCAAATATTTTACATTAGACCTTTTAGTTATTTACATATAATTGAATATCTTATAAATTTTGCCAAATAAAGCCAATAAATAATCTAATTCTAATAAGTATTAATCTTCATGTTCATGATTAGCTGCTATTTCAGTATGAACAGAGTTATGGCCAAAGGGATCATCTGATTCTAGGTTGTATAAAGTCTTATGACATAAAGGGCATAAATCCTGAACATATAGCCATTTTCTGAGACAAACACTATGAAAATAATGATTGCAACGAGTTATTCTTGCTGTTGTTAGATCCTGGTAACAGATGGCACACACATCATCAAAATTAGATAACTGCTCTTGAGTTGCTTCAGGAAGTGAGTTAATTTTGTTGACTGCTGTTCTTCTTTTAATGAATACTTTCCACCCTGCTTTAGCCTGAAGCCATATATTGAAATAAGCATGAATGCACATCATGCAAGCTCTGATTGTCCCTCCTGATTCAAACAAAAGAATCCATGTTCCATTAAAAAACAGAAATATTCCAAATATAAATTCAATCGTATTTCCAGTGGCACGGATATAGTAGACATAATCATCTAGTTTTTCCCAAAAAGTATTTCTGTAAGCATCAAGCATAAATAATATATAGACTAATAGGGAAATTATAACTTTGATCACAACTTCAATGCTAAAGGCAGACATTGCTAGAAGCCACGTGCTAATAGAATGCTTTGACCACAGGTAAGTTAAAAACCAACAAGGAAATACTATTAAAAAGGTGCATATAAGCAGTGCACGGCTGTGCTTACTAACAGACACATTTCTTGAAGCACTTAAGGACAAAAGAAGAGGATTCACTATACTGTGAACAAAGTGCAGAATAGCTGTGAAGAGTAAACATAAATTTCTATAGAGCCTGATAAGTCTTTTTTCTGGATCCATTCCTGTTAATCCTGTCTGTAAAGCTAGTATGCAGAACAAAATGGCTGAAATTGTTCCAATACTTCTGTCTTCTGGTTCTTCAAGCCGAAGAAAAAAGTGCATTGCATATACAATATAATGTGATACTGATGATATAATGCTAGTCATGCCGAGAACTGCTATAAATGTCTCACACCCTCTAACTAAGAGTTGTTTTGTAATTGAATACAGTGTATCAAAGGTAATTGAAATTATACCACTATCTCTATATTCTGTATGAGCAGCATCAGCTATTAAGAATACTGCTTGTTCAGTAATCCTGGTTAGCCAAAAGACACGAAGAACCTGAGGAACATGAAGTCGCAGCCACTGGTTTTCAGCAAAGGCATATAAACCATAATTACGGGTAACAGTTCGTGACCACACAATTCCTTCATGAATGAGATCACACATTAATTTTCCATGAGTTAGAAGATTGAAAAACATAAACATGAAGGAAACTGCTGCTGTTATCAAGGGTGTACAAGTTAATACTGCAGATGGTAGAGGCAGCAGACTTATCACTGTTGGACCTATAAAGGACAATCCAACTACTCTTTTTGGTGGCACATTTGATGAATTATTTGAAAAGCAAAATATCATTGCTAAAAATATCTGCAATAAGTAATTTCCTGAAAATTTTATTAGAGCTTTGACATTCAGGCTGATCATTTCATATATGATACTAGAATGTCTTTGTGCTAAGTCTGAACAATATTTGATATATTCTTCATTCCACACATATGACCACAATACAACTCCAACTGATGCAAGCCATAAATACACTGAGAGCAGCTGCTTTGTGTTCAAGAGGAAAACAAACAGAGCAGCAAGAAAACCTATAAAATAAAAATGAAACAATGGTATACTGTTTATATATATATACATATGTTCACTTCTATGTTTAAAATCTTAAAGAATGAAAATTTAAAATGTGTCACATGCAAAACAATATTTTAGTTAGAATGTAAGAAGATATTACTGTCATTTTTTTAAATATACTAATCACTTTACACAATCTTCCTGCTACTTGTCTATTATCCTCCTGCCAGTGTCAGTTTATAAGTCAGTCTAAAGTAACCCAACCAGTACACTGTATATGTATTTACCTTTAGTAATATACATATACAAGTTCATATACAAGTTTCATATTTAGTTCATATACAAGTTTAATGATAATGAAGGTTGCACTACTAGAGTGGTGATGTTGCAACTACTACCAGGAGAATAATAGACAAATACCACCTTCCTTATGTGAACATGCACATTATAAAAACTAAACTCCATTGGTAAAAGTTTACACATTTTGCATCTCTGCATCTAACCACAGTTATTAAAGTAATTAAGTTTTTCTTCATTAATTATTTGTTAATTCTCACCAAAGAATATAAACACGCATGAGCATTATTAGTTAATATTAATAAAAAAAAAATCCTTGCCAACTGTGCAGAGTATGAGTTATTCTTCTGCTTTTCTATATGAGTTCACTTTCAATTTCTGAAGAGCAAATTGGTACAAAATCATAATCTTCTCAAAGCTTGTTAAAGATGTTTGATTAACATAGAACATGCATATCAGAAAATGAAGCAGTAATAGTCATGCATCCCACTAGAATTTATTGAAATAATGATTGTATATTTTATTTGTGATGAGTGACATAAGACTGTCCCGACAGTCTTATCTTATTCCAGTTATAATAAAATAAGATATTATTTTAGACAAAATTTTTGATGATCTGATTCTGGATAATCAGATATAAAATAAACAGGGCAGTATTTTTTAGAGATAGTAAAGTGTGCACACTTCTCCATATTAATTTCTAAGCTGATGGCATTAGAAACAAATTTAAATGCATCATTTGAATATTAATAATCATAGCTCCTCTTGATCCACAGCAGTCCTAACCTGTAAATCATCAGCATATTCTATTCCTGTTAAAATTACTTTATACCTAATTTGGAAGTCATTCATACAGAAGTTTTACAAGGATCCTTAGATGGACAGAGTCAAAGAGACTATTTTAAATAAAATATGCCAGTTATAGATTTTTTTTTTTTTTTTTTTATAAAAAACACATTAGGTAAGTAGTGCATATGTTAAAATTTGTAAAGTGTCAAGTATTTAGGGTCTAACGGCATCAGGGGTTTCCCCAACCTCTGCGTTGTATGCATTGTTCATGAAACACAGTACAGCCACTCCCCGACTTACATAAGGGTTGCATTCCGTGGAACTCTATGTAATTCAGAATTTCCCTAAATGCTTATGCAGCAATCACAAATTTGATTGAATTTGACTGAAACAAAAAAGAAATGTTCGATGAGCATGTAAATAGAATTATTTATTCAATTTTTTTATCTCATGCACAGGAAAAATTACCTATATAATATTGGTGTAAATACACCATAGAAAACTCTTAAATGAAAAAAACTACATTTGTAGTGTGAAAGGGCATCATTTTATCTGTATCTCAATATTGTGCTCATCCTTCACAATGAGTTGCCATGTATTGCACTACCTCGAATAAGTAATGCTTCACTAAAAGAGAAGACTATTGTTACTTATAAGTAACAATAGCCTTATTCTCAGTGGGCACCACTGAGAATAAGTAACAATAGTTTGGTGTATTTACACCAATATTATATAGATTATTTATACTCTTCAGCAAGTTTTATCTTTCGAGCATCGTTGCCAGAATTAACTCTCCAGCTCCACGGGGTTTTTTCCAACACATCAACATTTCTCTGCAGCTGCAGAATTGGCACTGGCGACTTCACCGCACACGTTAATGTTTTGGAAACCAGCACGATGCTTGAACCTATCAAACCACTCATTGCTTGCCACGAACCTGCTTGGGGTTTGCTGTACTTATCCTTAATATCTTCATAAATGCTTTTGCTTGAATGGCCATTGGATTCAAGGGGCACTTGCTTCTGAATCTGATTTTCCATCCATATTATTAATAGCTTTTTCATCTTTGATATAGTACCTGAACGCTGTTTTGTGATCACTGTTGATCGTAAATGCGTTGATCATTTAACATGTTCTTTTATATGCACACTGTCCCTTAAAATAGTATTCTCTGTTGAAGCAGCGAGACCTAATTTTGTGCAATAGATGACAAACTTTGTCCTGCTTTGTAATTCTTAATTAATCATCTTCAATTCTAAATCAATGTTGTTTTGTTTCCTAGCACTGCCAGCACTTGCACTTTCCGTTGGTCCCTTTCCCTTCACTATTGTAATAAGTATATAGGAATGAAAAGAAGATTCTAAAAATTGATTTATGTTTTTTATATGATTGAAGATTTCAGTGAAGGGGAACTCATTTCACCATAATATTATGGTGAAAATGGTGAACTCATTTTCACCATAATATTATGGTGAAATGAGTCTAACGGTACCAGGGGTTTCCGTAAAAATCCACAGAATTCCAGTTATTGGTATTATCACAAATGCAATAAGATCGAGTTCACTACCTGTTTATAATAGATTGCCCTAACAGAAAAGCCCAATAAACTGGAAAGTGCAAATTGTTTTATGGTAGTGACCTCCCAGAAATGTGTTTTAGAAAAATATCACAAAGGAGTTCAAAATTGATGCTTATAACGAAGCATATGACAACGATGAAAGTGTATTGCAATTTCTATTATAAAAATGACCTTTATAGAGATAAATAGCTTAGTTATATAGTGAAAATTTCAACTTCCGAGGTCTTGGAACGAATTACCAAAAAAAAAAAAAAAAAACAGAATGTGTTATTGGGTTCACATTATGATACCTCCATTTATTCCTACAGGATGCAAAATACACTTCCACGATTTTTTTAAGTTTGCACTGGCTGGCAAAAACTTATGTAAAGTCGAATTTCTAAGTCCAGTTTTACATAAGCTGGGGAGTGGCTCTACTCTGTGGAAACTAGAGATTTAAAAAAAATATGGGTATTGTTTTGCTGTGTAATATCGTGGTGCGTTGTATCTTCTGACCGTTTAGCCCCTAATGGGACCCACCGTTGCCCACGCTTACCACAAGGAGGCAGGTCAGGTACCCAGTAGATTATATATTTCGTACTCTGGCAGGCCCTGCCACATAGTTTCCAAAGATTTCAGTGGCAAGGACCTATTGTAAAAAAAAAAAAAAAAAAAAATGGATAAGCACTAGAGTTTGATTAGGCCAAAATGGATTAATGAGATTGACGTTGGAATTTTGAAGCTAGTAATTTGGCTGTGTTAATTTTGGCTGTATTAATTTAGAAATGAGCTGGCAGCAAAGCTGCAGATGTCATGTTCAAATTAAGTAGGTCAAGTCTGGTAGCAGTTCCTAAGACTGATAACTCTTCGATGGACAGGCCCATCCAAAAGTTAAAGTTATCAATTGGTTTTTGGTCATAGATGGGAACATTTTCCCGTCCATGAAGTCCATTCTTGTGGCATTTGCCGAGTCGTCTAGGCCATTGTGCTACCCATACATTGGGCAGTGTAGCATTTGGAGTCAGAGTAGTCCAGTGCTGATTTCCCATTGGTCAATCAACAGCGGGCGTAAACCAAACAGTAGTTTTTGGGAGTTACGAGTTTGCCGCTATGAGGGCTTTTATTCGCGGAAATAGTGCTTGCGCAAACTTCATAAAGGCTTTATGTATTCATCCGCTGTGTCCAGTAGGTGTGATTACGTGTTTCTTGGGAGGTATGTTATTTTTGTGATGAGAATGCATCTGATGTCTTCGTAGAGTTTGCAGTCAAACATCAGATGATGCCAACTCTTCACTTCACCACAGATACATAGGGGGTTAGTCCTAGGTGATCCGAAAGTAGGTGAGTTTGGAGTTAAATGCACAATGGCCCGTGAAGAGGAACATCACATGGAGTCCTGGGTGGAACCAGGTCGGGAAGCTGGGGTAAAACCTGTCAGCTGTCTGGATGAACTTTTTAGTGATCTTTCCCTTCGTTGAGGCTGTCCATCTGGTCTGCCATGCTGGCCGCAGGTGTCTTTGGAGCCTTGCCGTTTCCAGTTTTTGGTCATTGTCTGGATCAAGTGTGAAGCCCAGGAGGGTACATGTGGATCCTTTAGATAGGTGGTACAACATTCCAGTTCTGATTACTTCAAGGTCGAGCGGGAGAGCTCCCGCCAGAACCCGTAGAGCGTGGGGGCTTACCATGCGGCAGGCACGGGTGTTGGTAAGTAGAATGATTCTTTGGATTATGTCCAGAAGGGGTTTGTTGGCTACACTGGCGGCTTTGTGGAACCAAACTGCAGAGGAGTAAGTTATAATTGGAATAAGGATGATCTTGTAGTAAAGTCACGGTTTGTCTGTTGAGGCCCAATCCCTTCTGGAGACTCTAGCGACCATCGCCAAATATTTCCGAATCTTATCTCTGATGTACACTAGATCTGGTCAGAAAGAGAGATGGGAGTCCAAGATAACCCCCAGGTATTTAATTTGTGCAGACAATTTAATAGTTTTACCTTCAATTTTAATTTGCAGTGGCCTACAGGGGTCAAGGGTTCCTTTGAGCAGTATTGATGAAGTCTTGTTGGGTGAGATCCTGGGGAAATGGGTCCCAGCCCAAGTTTTCAACATGCAAGAGCAATACTTGCCATTATCTCCAGCTGGACTTGAGTTTGCTGGCACAGTAAAAATGAGGTCGTCTGCAAAGGCCTGGTATCTCACTTCTCCCAGGTCAAGCACCAGGAATTCGTCTAGGATGAGGTTCCAAAGGAGTGGCCCCAGGACGGAGCCCTGGGGCAACTCCTAAAGACTGGTCTGGTGAGCCTTCTGTAGGAAGCATTTACTTCTATCTTACTGTTAGATAGGTATGTTTTGATGACATTGTACAGGTTTATTGGCACGTGTGCAAATGCCACTGTGAAGTTGATTGATATGACCAGAAGGTATTTCTTTTCAGAGCTTGTAACTGCATTTATAAGTGTCTGAAGGGTGTCAATGGTAGAAAGGCCTGGTTTGAAGCCAAATTGTTTTGGCGATGAGAGATTCGCTTCATTGACGTACAACATCCTTTCTAATAGTTGGCTAGCAACCGGGTTTCCATTATTTTTATTATTATTATCATTAGCTATATTGTGCAAGGAAGCCTGAGGCTTTTGCTGCACCAGCCAAAAAAGAAAAAAAATCCTGAGTTACCAGAGAGAGAGAGAAAGAGTCAGAAGTAGAAGGGAATCACCAAGAAAGAGAAGAATGATGATATCCAATTCAGGACCTTGGGTGTGCCAACTAGCAACTGGGAGGAGGGCAATCTGCTGATGGGGGTCTGGACTGGCCGGTGGTTTGGTTGGGTTCTTCAAAATCAATTTTAGGTTTGTTATTCTCCTGTCAGATGGGAAGCCGGCCGGTTTTGAGGTGGCAGTTAAATAAGGTGAGTAGAAATTTGTTGACTACAAGTTGAAATTTGTAGTCAATTTAAAACTATATTGAGTAAGTAACATACAAGATTTTTAGCATTGGTGTTCGCCCGAAAATTATATTTTTATTTCTATGTGCTGCAATGATCGCATTCACTGATCCCTGTTTTAAACTATGGTGTTGATATAATCCTAAACTGGAATTTATAAACCTAAGCAAGTAAATAGTTATTGCAAAAGTCCTATTATTTTTAACAAATAAATAAGATTTAACAAATAGATGTTTTATTTAGAAAGTTTTTTTTTTTTTGGTTTCTTTTTTAGGAGTATTAGCAACTAAGGCCATATTGCTCCGGGATATGCAGTGGTCATTCCCTGACCTTTCCGCATCCTCCGTATTTGGTGGTGATGGGCTCGAACCCCGGTCTAATCAAGAAGCGTGTGCTATACACTGCTGCTCCTTCCCACCTGGCTACGGAGGTGCCTATTTAGAAAGTAATTAATATATGTGTATTTGACATGAAAAAATTTCAGGATTACTTTCACCACCTCCAAGGAGCTCACATCTGGTGAGTATGGGCTTGGCACACCCAGGGTCCTGAGCTGGATATCATCATTCTTCTTCTTCTTCTTCTCTCTCTCTCTCTCTCTCTCTCTCTCTCTCTCTCTCTCTCTCTCTCTCTCTCTCTCTCTCTCTCTCTCTCTCTCTCAGAGTAACTTGGAAATGTTTTTTGGCTGGTGCAACATAAGCCTCAGGTTTCCTTGCACAATATGGCTGCTAATAATAATAATATCTCTCACAGTCATATCCAGGTCAGAGATTTTGAAAGGGTGGCAATTCTAGTGATAACTTTTGCTTAATTTTAAAAACACTAAAGAGATTGTCCCACCATAAAATTCAGAGAGTTAGGAAAAGTATTATGTTTTGCAAAGCAAATCAGCCGAGTAGTAAAATGTTCTATAACTGGATCAATCGAGACATTTTAAAGCATCTCTCCCACCAAACATTAATGCCAAAGAACCAGGTAATTGGCTTATGAAGAGAATACATCATCCCATTAAATTTTGTTAGATGCTATAGTGGCAAATAACAAATCAAGAATATGTTGATTTTGTCTAGGTTTATTCAACAATTTGTAACACATTCAATAATAATAATAATAAAAAATAATCAACATTTTCTTTCCTGTTTGGCAAAAATGTAATGCAAGGTTAAAAATCCTGCAAGAAGAATAGTGGTTTGTTTTCAGATTGTTTTTGTAGCTAATCTACAAGATAAAAATAAAGTTCTCATCCATTACTGGTGAGAAATAAACACTAATAACATCCAGGTGAAATACTTGAGCATAACATTCAAATAACACAATTCAACAACTTTTATTTCCCCCCTAAGTAAAGTAAAACATTTTTTGAATGCACTTTTCTTCGCTGATTACAAAAATGAATTCAAAATTATCATGTCGGATTTTTGAAAATTTTCATTATTTTATCTGATTATTAAGGCTTGTCAAAGATATTCTTCCAAATATTACAGGGTAAGGTTTGCTACTTGGGAGTCTAAAATGATGATGGAACTGATATTCAGATCCCATCTGCAAGTAGAGTGGACCGAATTTCAGTGAAATACAGTCACTTTGCGACAACCAAAACCTTTGCTTGCATTTCTATGATGGTGGGACTGTCAGTAATCCAGGATATACTAATCATGTGCAAAGTGTGAAACACTGCACCTAATATACTGGAAGCCACCTAGGTGGAACCAATATAAGCAGGCAGTCAAGGTGTGGAATCCGTATCATACAGAGGAATGCCATCCCCTCTGTCACCAGGCAATACTAGGTGGGTAGATGACTCATCAACTGGTATAACACCACCACTTTGCTTATTGGAGGTAGTGTTGTACTAGTGGTGAAACCCATGTTTTAGGTTCCAGAGCAGAGATCTAATATTCCTCACATTTCAAGGGCAAAGCGCTAAATGGTGTTCACAGGCTGGTCATTAGATGGTCCACCAGACCAAACCTATTGGTAACTCTCAAAAGGCATCAGAATTAGCTAGTGTGTAATCTTGTTGCCTCTACTCTGCCAGGCAGTAAATGGAGGGAGTGAGAGTAGTGTGTATATGGAGGATGGGGGGCATTGTAAAGGAGCTGACTATATTCTTGTTGTGCATAGACACCATATTCAAAAATTTTATTAATTAATATGTTTCCACTCGCCCTGTCCACTTTTACTTTATCTACTGAATTTATCATGAATAGTCATACTGAAAAAACAAACTTAACTGCAAAAAAGATCTAGACCTTGAAAAAACTTCATTCATTTTACAAATATATGTGGTCTCAGTTCCAATCTCAATGTTATCCATTTTCACCTAGAATCTGCCAAACCCCACTTTTTTTTTTTCTGACAGTCTCAGTTATCAGTTGCCTCAATGACTACTATGATGGTGGGATTGTCAGTAACCCTGCTAGTCTGATTCCTTTCACTTCAAAGGTGGTACTTGTGCATGTGTGCTCTGATATTCCTTATCAGAGACTTCCTAATTTGGAATCTCCACTGGCTTAAAATATTTCTGCTGTATTCTGACAAATTCATCTGTTGCCTCTATCTTTCTTCCAACTCCACCAATCACTCGGAACTCTAATTTCCTTTCTTTGAAACTTGACATTCTCCAGTCTAACTTTCCTAAACAATTTTTCTTGGTGATTTTAATGTTCACAACTCCAGTTGGCTTCAGTTTTCTAGTTACATGAATCCATATGTTCAAGATGCCAAAGCTTTTGCAATTACTAATGACCTTACACAGGTTGTTCAAAAGGTTTAGCAAGTTTAAAAATAAAAATGCTAAGTTGTACTTATTTTTTTAAATTCACAGGTAACAAAGCAAATAGAACTTTCAGTCACAATAACACATATGTACAGACCTTTAATGACCTCCGTAGCTGAGTGGTCATGAGAATGTGCTGCAGCACATGCTTTTTGAGTAGACAGCGATTCAAGCCCCTCACTGCTAAATATGGTCAATCTGCCAACCCGCACTTGACCAGTGTGGCAGATTATGGTTCGTATTTCCCTCAAAATTAATCATTACTAGGCTTCATTCCTGCAGTGGATTGATAATGGCTGCAGTTTACCTTTTTTTTTTTTTTTTTTAATGTAAATCCCAAACACGAGAGGTATTAGAACCTATAGTACTTAGTACCGTGCTAGGGTTGGAGCTTGAGAATACGAAAGAAGATATTTATTGACATTGGGCTTGAACTTCTGTAGACTGTAATTTTCAGGAAATACGTATGAAGGAAGGTTGTTCCAAAAAATGGCAGTTGAATGAATAAACGAGGAAGATGAAAAGTTGGTTCTGTGAGTTTGAAGTTGGACAGTAAATGGATGTTGGCTGGTGGCGGCATGTGTTCGGACTGTTTTGAAAAGAGAGAGTGGGAATTATAGAAGCCAATTTAGAAGAACAGTGCCCATGGAAATATCTGTAGAAGAGGCATGCAGCAGAAACAGTACATCTATGAGATAGCGAGTGGAGAGACTCTGTTAGAGATGAATCATTAATTAACCTAACTGTCCTGTTCTTTTGATTTGATTTGATTTGGTGTTTATTGGCGCAAAAACAACTAAGGCTATACTGCGCCAGGAAACGATTAAAATAACACTAAAAATGAATTCTGGTAACCTTTAAAAAGGTTACCTCGTCAAATTATTTGTATATATATATCAATGTGTAAAAGCAGTATAAGTTTAAAAATAAATGATCCAATTTATATATGTGTGTATATATTAATAGCTTGTAAAAACTTAAAAACTGCTGACACGTGGTCGTTGTCTGATAAAATCTGACTGAGTGTATAAGGCTCAGTCGGATGAGTAAAAGCGGTAAAATATATATTGTGAATATCGGTAAAATTAACGCAATCTATTAAAATATGCTTTATTGATAAAATGGTGTCGCAAGACTCGCACATAGGAGGGTCATCAGCCCTCAGCAGAAAGGAATGTGTCAGATGACTGTGTCCTATGCGGAGTCGAGCAAGAACAACTTCCTCGCTCCGAGTCCTGCGCAGACTAGACTGCCATGTTTCTATTACAGGCTTTATTTGATATAATTTATTTGTTCTCTGTCTCTGCCATAGTTCTTGCCATTGGGAATATATCTTTTTGCGTATTATTTGCCTGTAGTCTGTGTAGGGGACTGACAGGCAGCGATTATGAGTGGGTGTTGCTGATTTGGCTGCAGCGTCAGCCAAATCATTTCCCTTTATCCCAATGTGGCTAGGAATCCAGCAGAAGCGGATATCAAACTTGCATTCATGAAGAGAATGTCTCTTCTGCTGAACCCGACAAAGAACTGGATGAGAATTATATCTCGTAGATAATAAAGCCTGTAATACACTCAAAGAATCAGAATATATTATTGACCTTTGGAATTGACAAGTTCGAATGTGATCCAAGGCTAGCTCTATAGCATACAGCTCTGCAGTGTATATGCTGGATTCGGGAGGAATCTGCTGAGATATTATAGTGTCCGGAAAGACAGCAGCAGATCCTACGCACGATTCAGACTTCGAGCCGTCTGTGTAAACGGGCAGGAAGTCTGAGTGCTCAGCTTGGTGTGCAGAGTAGAGCTGCTGGTAGACAGATGAAGAGGTCTCAGACTTTACCCATTTCTTAAGGGAAAAGTCGCACGGTGGGGGATGAGCATGCCAGGGTGGAGTAGTTTCTTTTGGTGTTTGTGCCACCTTGTCTACCATGATGTTAAACTCACTGATTAGCTCTTGGATACGAATACCAAAAGGTCGGTTGGCAGTCTGACGGTTATTGTACAAGTTTTCCCAACGTGGCTCAAAAACCGACGTCCACGTAGGATGGTCTGGCAGGGATTTCAACTTTAAAGCATAGTTTAAAGACAACTGCTTACGTCGAAGGGATAACGATGGTTCGTTTGCTTCGACGTATAAGCTCTGGACAGGAGATGTTCGAAAAGCTCCAGTAGCGATACGGATAGCCTGATGGTGGACAGGGTCTAGCCATCGGAGGACACTATCTCTAGCTGAAGAGTATACCTGGGACCCGTAGTCTAATTTGGGTCGTACAAGTGCACGGTAGAGCCGTAGTAGGGTGCATCGATCTGCTCCCCAACGCGTTGAGGAGAGAGAGCGGAGGATATTGAGTCCCCTCGTGCAGTTTGTACGAAGTTGACGAATATGTTTGAGAAAAGTCAACTTTTTATCAAACACAAGTCCCAAGAATTTTGTGTCTGACACTACTGGGATAACATTTTGTCCGAGCCGTAATTCAGGTTCAGGATGAAGATTACGCTTGCGACAAAAGTGTACGCAAACGGTCTTCTCCGGCGAGAACCTGAAGCCATTACCAAGTGCCCAGGAATTAAGGCAATCAATGGCTTTCTGCAGTTGTCTTTCAATAACCCTCATGTTGCATGACTGAAAAAATATGCTAAAGTCATCAACATAGAGGGCACAGTTTACAGTTGGAGGAAGTTGTTCTGTGATGGAATTGACTTTGATGGCAAAAAGCGTGACACTTAATACTGATCCTTGTGGTACTCCCTCCTCTTGGCTGAAGGGACGAGAGAGTGAGGATCCCACACGAACTTGGAAAGATCGATTGGCTAAAAAGTTTTGAATAAAAAAGGGGAGATACCCCCTAAGGCCAAGGCTATGCAGATCTTTTAAAATGCCAAATCTCCAAGTTGTGTCATACGCTTTCTCCATGTCAAAGAACACCGACACCAAGTGTTCGCGTTTTAGGAAAGCATCCCGGATGGATGCTTCCAATCTAATAAGATGGTCCAAAGTGGACCGGTTCCTTCGGAAGCCGCACTGGATGCTGGAGAGAAGGTCATTTGATTCTAAATACCATATTAAACGAGAATTGACCATTCTCTCCAGGATTTTGCACAGACAGCTAGTCAGAGCAATGGGACGATAATTGGTGGTAACTTTTGGATCCTTTCCTGGCTTAGGAAAGGCAAGAACGATTGCCTTTCGCCAGGAATCCGGAAACTGCCCCTCAGTAAAGATTCTGTTATACAGAAGGAGCAGACAATCCATAGATTTTGGTGAAAGATGTTTAATCATTTCATAATGGATGCCATCTGGTCCAACGGCACTTGCTTTGGAAAGAGCGAGGGCTCTTTTGAGTTCCAGAATAGTGAAATCCCCGTTGTAGGGATAGATGCTCCTACATTTAAAGGTGAGTGCCTGTTTTTCGGTTTTGTATTTCAGGACCAGGAACTCTGGGGAATACGAAGATGTTGAAGAGATGTTAGAGAATGTTTCCCCAAGAGCATTGGCTATTGCAGTTGGATCTGCTATAGCGCATCCATTATAATCTAGGATTGAGGAAGGGTGGGATGTATATTTTCCCTTCATTTTCCGGATTTTATCCCAGACTACCTTAGAGTTGGTAGACTGGTTAATAGATGATGTAAAACGGATCCACGATTCCTTTTGACTCTGACGACGGATGTAGCGTGCTTTGGCTCGTGCACGTTTGAAGGCTATAAGGTTGTTCGTGGTGGGATATCGGCGAAATATCCCCCACGCTTTGTTTTGAGCCTTTTTTGCTGCTGTGCATTGTGAATTCCACCAAGGTTTAGGAAATGGTGGAAACCGGGCTGATGTTTTTGGGATAGCATTAGCAGCTGCTTGGACAATATTTTCTGTGATGTACTTAACTGCATCATTGATAGGCTCTTGACTGACTGTACTAAGATCAAAATTTGCCTGGTGTTGGAAGGCAGTCCAGTCAGCCCGATCAATCTTCCACCGTGGTAACCTGAAGGGAAGACATGGTCTCCCACTGTGTAGCAAGGTTATCACGGGGAAGTGATCACTACCGTATGGACTCTCCTCCACTTCCCAGGTGAGTGAAGGGAGTAGAGAAGGGGAGCAGATAGAGAGATCAATGGCAGAAAAAGTACGGGTAGGCATGTGGAAAAAGGTGTTTGTTCCAGTATTTAGAAGGGAAAGGTCATTGTCATTGAGCATACGCTCTATGACTCGTCCCCTTCCATTGATGTTAGCACTACCCCACAGGGTGTTATGTCCATTAAAATCCCCAAGAAGTAAGAAAGGGGGAGGCAGCTGCGTTAGAAGATCATCAAGGTCTGCCTGGGAGATGTCAGTCCCAGGTGGCAAATAAATAGAGCATACAGTTAATAAGAATCCCACTGAAAGGCGAATTGCAACGGCCTCTATGCTGGTTGTAATTAGCAAGGGCTGCACTGGGGTCTGGTTACCCACAAGGATAGCCACTCCCCCATGTACAGGGCCATCCGCAATTCTATCCTTTCGAAAAAATGTGATGTTGTGCATGGTGGGATCATCATTTGCCTTTAGATATGTCTCCTGCAAGCAAAAGCAAACTGGCTCGTGCTTTTGCAGGAGGGCCTTGATGTCATCTATATTTCGCCGGAATCCACGACAATTCCATTGTAGGAATTTAGCCATTATTTTGGCTTGGTGGGTCCATCAGGCGGCTTCCGAGGTGCTGAGGGCTTACTTTTGTCAGTCTTGGATTTATCTTTTTTGGGGAAGAATGGACGCTGTCCCGTGTCCATTTCCTCCTCCGCAAAGAGTTCCAAGACTGACTCTTCGGGTACCTCCTTCTGCTCGACATCCATCTTTTCTTGGGTAGTAGGGGGGACTTCCCCTTTTTTATTCTTTTCTTTCGCAGTTACCTTTGGAACTTGTGGAGCATTAGGAGGTACCGATATAGGAGTGGCAGCTGATTGGTCCTTTTGTGCAGGTTTTTGAGAACTTAATAGATATCGCGCGATGGGAGTGAAAGACTCCTTTGGAGGAATGGTCATGTCCGTCTGAGTTCCGACGGAACATCTCCCTGCTACCTTCTGGGCGTAGGTAGGTTTGTTGATATTCAGGGGTTTGACCGATTTCCTTGCCTCCTGGTATGATATGTTAAGCTCTGCCTTCAGCCGTTGAATCTCTTTTTCTTCTTTCCACCTCTGGCATGCTCGTGAGTAGGCGGGGTGTTCGCCCTCACAGTTAATACAGGTGGGTTTTGTGGCTGAACATGCTGTTGTTTCGTGGTCCTTTGCACCGCATCGAGCGCAGGCAAGGACTCCACGGCAGGCCATTTGAGAATGTCCATACTTCTGGCACTTAAAGCACCGTAAAGGGTTGGGAACGTATGGACGCACTGAACAGTTGATGTATCCAGCTTTAATCTCGTCAGGAGGTTTAGGAGTGTTAAAAGTCAGGATAACGCTCCTGGTTTTAACAATTTTTCCATCCCTTCGCGCAGTGATTCTCTTGACGGCAATGACTCCCTGTGGTTTTAATTCGGAGCAGATTTCCTCCTCGTATACGTCAAGAAGGTCCCACTCCGAAATGACACCTCTAGAATAATTGAGTGTTCTGTGTGGTGTCACTGTTATAGGGATTCCTCCGATTGATGTTACTCGGAGTAGATGTTCGGATTGCCTGTCATTTTTAGTTTCAATTAAGAGGTCTCCAGAACGGAGCCTCTTAACTGATTTGGGAGAACCTACTAACCCATCTAACCCTTTTTGAATAAAAAAGGGCGACATTTTACCAATCGGTTTTTCAGTGGTAGAATGCATAATAAGAAATCTTGGGACAGGCCCTGATGATGGTATTTCCGTTCGCTGCCTCTTTGTTGCGATAATATTATCTGCCTCTCCGTCTAATTTTTCAGATAGGGACCGGGTTGGGGCCCCTGAAGAAGTAAGTTTATCAGGATTCATGAAGTTTATTTAGTTGTTCGGTGCCCGGGCTCCCCACCCACCACGGAGCCCAAAGGGACGCCCACTACCCGGCATGCAATAAATGCGCTCGGGAGTGGGACGCCAGGGCTACCCAGACACTATACCCGCACCGCCGCCAGCCTGAATCCTGTCCCTCGGACCATGAGGGTAGGGGCGTGGCATTGACACGGTTGACCCTCGCAGGCGAGCCTACTAGCCGATTGATCCTAGCCGGGCCTTCCAGGACCACCCGTCTTGTCGAAGCAGGGGCCAAAGTGGTGTATTGAAGCTGGGCCCCTCAACCACCAGGATCCCCCTTTCCGAATTTCCACGGGTCGCAGCGCACGGCAAACACGCCGGATTCCATTGATGTAAGCCCGGAACCTAGGCTGTGGGCGTTGGATCCCAGTGATGCTAGTCTGGAAGTCCAGCAGCGTCACTGGGAGGTCCCCTCACCACGTACAGGTGCCCACGTCGAGGGGTGTCCTGTTCTGAACGGAATCAAGAAGCCTGAGAGAGGTTTAGGGGGCACCACCCCAGATGTGGGAACAATATTCCATGGTAGGGCAGATTTGCGATTTGTACAGAGTGAACAGCTATTTGGAAAAAAAGTAACGCCGACAGCGAAAGAGGAAAACCAAGTTTTTTAGATGCAGAGGAAGCAATATTTGTAATGTGCTTGTGCCAAGAGAGATTAGAAGTCAGGGTAATCCCCAAAAGAGATATATCATTTTGCTTAGAAATCGGAGTGTCACCAAAGATAAGCATAGGAGCAGAAGAATCCTTTTTGCGAGATATAAGACAAGACTGAGTTTTAGAAGGATTGAAATCAACTAAGTTGTCTTTGCGCCACTGGAGAATTACCTGGAGATCGGCATTTAAGGAATTGGTAGCAGATTTTTGAGAAGTTGAAGCTGATTGAGCAGGGCAAGGTTTCTCAAAATGGAAAGTGGAATGCAATGTGCTATCATCGGCAAAACTATGGATATGATTTCCAGTCAATGGAAGAAGATCATTAATATACAAGAAGAAAAGAGTGGGGGAAAGAACTGAACCTTGGGGGACACCGGCATTAGTGGAGAAGTTAGAAGACAGAGAGCCATCTACCATCACCCTCATTGAGCGATCAGAGAGAAAACTGGATAACCAATTACAAAAAACAGTTGACAAACCATAAGATGGAAGCTTGTTTTGAAGACCTTTATGCCTAGACAAGACTGCAGTTATAGTTCACACAGCATGGGTTTATTAGGGGGGAAGTCCTGCCTGACTAGCATTAGCTTTGGTAAAAGCACACGATGCAAGAAAGCAAGCTTAGCATCAGCCAAAAAAGGAAAAAAACCTAATTTTTCCCATCCACTTGCTCCAAATGTTTGTCTAGTTCTGCCATGAATCTATTTAAGCTATTAACTTCTACAACAACAGATGAAAGTTTGTTCCAGCAATCAACCACCAGCTGGCTAAAGGCAAACTTTTGCACATCTATCCTACAACTGTCTTTCCTCAATTTGAATTTATGCCCTCTCAGACAATTATTCTGAGCAAGAGGAAAAATCCCATCAGCATTGAGCATGCTCAAACCATTCAAGACTTTATACACCTCAATCAGATCACTCCTAGCATTGGTGTACACGCAAGTATACATGCACCTGTTCCTATTCTTAGCTACCCTAACACAGCCTATGTAGTTATTTGTTGAGTAATGACTCCCAGCAGTCTCTGAAATCCCCTGCATCTTGTTTTTCAGGCAGCTGCTGCTCCTTCCAATAGAAGCAGTGCAAGAATCACTTTTACTTCTGCCAGCAGCTACTGTTAACTTGGACTAATACCGTGTATTAGTCCAAGCTAGCAGTTTTCCGACCCACCTAACGCTGCCTCGATAGCATCAGCAAATATTCTTGCACCCTTTCTATTTAAGTGTATCCCATCCCTGTAGAAGCAATTTCTCCTGTGAACAAGCACAGACCAGGCTGAGAAAAATTCTACCCCTTGAGCCTTACACGATCTCTTCAGGGCCGAACTGATCGACAAAGCTCTCATCATATACTCCCTCCTATCGTGTCTGGGCAGAATTGCAGACCATTTCAAATTCAACTCTAACTCGTGACTTTTTTCAACTTGTTAAGTTGAACAAGTACAACTTTGTACTTGTTAAGTAATTCTGCCAGTCTCCTACTCTTAATATCATTAGTGCCAACGTGTACAACAGTATCACCTTTTGTGCCCTTGAAAGATAATATCTGCTCTACAACGTCATCAACCTTTGCCCCTGGCAGACATACCCTGGTCCTGTTCTCTATATCCTTTTTGCACAATATTTTCCCCATTTCCCTGACAATAGAGTCGCCAACAACAACTAGTTCCTTTTGGACCAGCACATTCTGCCTTGGTGGTTGCCACTCTGTTGCGTGATGTTCAAGTGCAAGCTCTGGCGTTTATGTGGGCAGCTGAGAGCTTGATGGGTCTGCAATTTAAATCCTTTGAGGGCATCCACTCTGTCCTTCAAGCTCTCATATAGGCCCAATAATGCTGAGTTGGTGCCTGAAATCCTCACACTCCTTAGATTGCACATACACAAAGACATTCCCCTTGGAAATATCATGTCCTGTTCCTGAATGCTCCACAAATATCAAACAAGCAGTACATTTCAAAAAGCTGTGATTCAGAGGGCAACCGCCCCCATCAATTCTCCCCTGAGCCACAGCACTCCCATTAGCTTGAGCCTTTTGTTGCTTTGCTGCTCTGGTCTGAGTCATGATTTCAATTCAATTTTAAATTCAATACAAAAATATAACCCTAAACTTATATCCCAATGCAGTTATAACACTATATATAAATTTCAGTATTGAGTATTATCTCTGAGTTACGTTATATGATTTTCGTATCTCCTATCAAGTTATGTGTATTAATTTATAATGTTACATTTGTAAATTCTAGGTCATCATATGTATTTAGTTAAAAAGTACAATTTAATTGACAATGAAATTTAATAAGATTAATAAATTTTACTGATTATTATTATTGATAATACTATACTAAGCTAACAGATTTCTAATACAGTGCTACATGTTTTGCTATCTAGTTTTACGTTAAACCTTATGCTACTAGTATGGGATATACGCTGTATTGTATAACAATGGCAGCAAGTTATGAACAGTAAATCTATGGACGCAAACAGTAAATCTAAGTATTAACTTTCAAAATCACTATCTAAATTCAAAATAAACCAAGGAGCTTGACTAGGACTATAAGCTACTTATAGAAAATAATTTAATATAACAATTAAGTCAATAAAACAGCTAAATATAATTAAAAACTTAGCGTTTGCTGGAGAGCCAAAATCTTGTCCAACACGTGGATTGAATACCCTAACCATTAAATAAAAAATAATTTGATTGGATACTATGATGTGGTCACAAAGGAACTGGATGCAAAAAATAATTTTGATAATAATTAGATTTTAGAAATCTTTTGATACTGTGGCACATGGAAGACTACTGTACAAATTGGAGTAGTATGGTGTTAAGGGCAAGTTGCTACAATGGATAAAAGGATGGTTGAATTGGAGAAGACTAAGAGTGGTAATCAATGGACACTGTTCGTCGTGGATTAATATTATTAGTGGAATCCTCCAGGGTTCAGTGTTGGGCCCATTGTTTTTTGTATTTATCAATATATTGTGAAGGTATACCAGGGTTAATGTCTAAGTTTGCAGACAGTACGAAGGTTGGCAGGGTTGTTAATGACAGTAATGATAGTACGCTACTGGAAAAGTTGCGTACTATCAAAAAAGAACAAGATCTGAAAATGTTGAGCAGATGGACTGAGAGGTGGCAACTGAAGTTTAACATTGACAAATGTAAAGCACTACATATGGGTAGCAGTAACCCCAGAGTAACATATCAATTGGTGGTACTACATTGAGGGTAGTGGAGAATGAAAAGAGGTTAATTGTGCAGTCAGATATGAAGTTCTCTGAGCAGTGCAGACAGGCTGCAAGAGTAGCTCATGGTGTCTTGTCAATGACACAATGAGCTACTCTTGCTAGCTGGGACAGGGGGAGTGATTATCCCATTGTACAAGGTAATGGTCTGGCAACGCCTGAAGTACTGTGTACAGGTCTGGAGGCCTTATTTTAGGAAGGATGCAGAGTTGCTCGAACGAGTACAAAGAAGGGCAACAAGATTGGTGAGGGGAACGAAGGGGTGCTCTTACCAAGAAAGGCTTAAGTTCTGCAAATTGCAGCACCTGGAGAGTAGGCAACCGCGAGGTGATCTAATTGAGGTGTATAAGGCCTCATTGAATGGGATGAGCAAGCTGAATGCTGATGGGATTCTTTCTGTTGCTCAGATTAAGAACCTGAGGGGGCATAGATTCAAATTAGGGAAAGACAGTTGTAGAATAGATATGTGGAAATTTGCCTTTAGCCAGTGGGTGGTTGATTGGTGGAACAGACCTCCATATTTTGTTGTGGAAGTTGATAGCCTAAATAAATTTAAGGCAGAGCTGGACAGGTATTTGGAACAAATGGAGGGGTGAAATGAGAGGGTTTTTTTTTTTTTTGCTGATGCTGCATAAGCTTGCTTTCGTGTATCGCATGCCTCTTCTAATGTTAATGCTAATGACATACAGGAATTTTGCTAGCAGGGATAAGGAGGTGATTGTCCTCTTGTATAAAGTAGTGGTCAGGCCACACTTTGAGTACTGTGTAGAGGTCTGGAGGCTTCATTTTAGGAAAGATGTAGTACTGCTGGAACGAGTACAGAGAAGGGCAATGGAACAAAAAGTTGCTGTTACCAAGAAAGGCTTAAGTTCTGCAAATTGTAGCTTCTGGGGACTAGCTGCCTGTGAGCAAGCTCAACGCTGATGGAATTCTTCCTCTTGCTCAGATTACTCACCTGAGGGGACATAAATTCAAATTGAGGAAAGACAATTGTAAAATAGATATGCAGAAATTTGCCTTTAGTCAGTGGGTAGTTGATGATAGTTGGAACAAATGTCCATCTCTGTAGTGGAGGTCAACAACTTAAATAAGTTCAAGGCAGAACTAGACAGACTTTTGGAGTGAATGGATGGGCGAAATGCGAAGGGGTTTTTTTTTTTTGGCTGATGCTATATAATCTTGCATCATATATGCTAATAGGGGATTTGTACTCTTATGTAGGCTTTTAAAACTAAGTCGACTCTGTAATAAAAATGTACATGGGGTGGCTATTACACTGCCAACCAACTGAATTCCCCCCCCCCCTCATGAAATATGCTATCCGTAATTTCAATGACATACAGGAATTTTGCTAGCCGGGATGAGGAGGTGGTTGTCTCCTTGTATAAGGCAATGGTCGGGTCACACCTTGAGTACTGTATACAGGTCTGGAGACCTCATTTTAGGAAAGATGTAACTCTGCTGGAACAAGAATACAGAGAAGGGCAACAAGCTCTTCTCTCTACTGCTCTACTGTATAGAGTAGTGCGACAAAAGTTTGCTATGAATATGACTAATGGTATTTGAGAAGATAAACATTTTTGTTTTACCAGTTTATTAACAAATTATTTAACGAAATGTAAATTTTAATAAGCTTAAAATATTTTGAGCCATGATTTTTGCTTGTATGCCCCTCCCCAATTTCCCTCATAAGTGTGCAGCAGTAATTGGCAAACATATTTGGACCCTTCTTGCCTTCATGTCATTTTTTTTGCAAGAAATGTATCAGTGAAATCTTTCTTTTCTTCTGTTCATTACTAACATTGTCCAAATTGGGGGAAGGAAAGATTACGTTGCAAATACAATAGGGCATCGAAAATCTGAACAAGCAAGCTTTTTTTTTTTTTTTTTTTTTATGCTGGTGCCATAAAATAATTACAGTAAGTGTCAGTTATTGTGATTACATTTGCAAATTGAATTTTCATTCTATTAAACAGCAAATCTAATAAGTGAAAATTGCAGAAATAATATCCACAAGATATAAAAATGAAGTTATAAAGCACGAATTGACACTTTTATTACCTTAGCAATTAACAAAATTAAATGATATGTGAAAATCAATAAAAACACTGTGAAAATCAATAAAAACATCAATAAAAACAAAAATTAACAAACTGAATGCTGTTCAACTCAACTACTCTTGCTGAAAAGAGTGAGAGATCTGGCAATAAAGAAATGAAGTTCGAAAATGGTGCAGCAAAAAATAAGTAATTATTTTTGTTAAAGGCCTATTCCTAATTCATTTCACAAATATACGTGGTCTCAATTCTAATCTCAACGATGTCCATTTCCACTTGCAGTCTGCCAAATCCCATGTACTTTTTCTGACAGAATCTCAGTTATCGGTTGATTCAACTACTGCTCATCTCAGTTGCCCAAATTATTTACTGTATGATTCCTTTCGCCTCAAAGGTGGTACTTGTGCATATGTCCATTCCGATATTCCCTGTCAGAGACTTGATAATTTGGAATCTCCTCTTTTCAATCTTCTCTGGCTTAAAATCTCTCTATCTCATTGTGTCAAAATTCATCTGTTGTCTCTATCGTTCTCCCAACTCCACTAATCACTTGGAGCTCTTTGCCTTCCTCTCTTTGCAACTTCACTTTCTCCAGTCCAACTTTCCTAACAGTGAGGTAATTTCCCTTGGTGATTTTAATGTTCACCAAGCTGGTCAGGATGCTGAGGCTTTTGCAATTACTAATGACCTTGCACAGACTGTTCATTTACCTACAAGAATACCGGACAATCCTCACCATACAGCCAACACGCTTGATCTTTTTATCACAAACAACCCTTCTAAGTACACGGTCGAAGTGATTTTCCATTAATTTTCCAGTGTCTCCATTAATTTTCCTGGAATAGAAGTTAAACTAACAGGTCTGCAATTACTCATATCATCCTTTGATCCCTGCTTTGTGAATTGAGGCCACATTTGCACATCTCCAGTCCATGGGGACCTCCCCTGACTCTAAGGAAGCTTTCGTAATTATAGCCAAGGATTTGCTAACTTCCTTTGCTGCTTCCTTTAATATAACTGGATAGATCCCATCTGCCCCTTATGTTCAATATCAACTATTTCTCCTCCACTTTACTCTCACAGTTATTACAAATTCATTTAGCTCACTGGCAGAGTTTGATAGACTTCTGGCATTCACCTCCCTGAATAACTCCTCATGTGTGAATGTAGATGCAAAAAACTCATTCAGTTTGTCAGCTACCTCAGCAGGTGCATCAACAATTGAACCATCAATGTCAAGTGCCACAGTATCAAAAGATTTCCTAAAATCCAAGTATATGATATCAAAATTATTTTTTGCATCCAGTTCCTTTGTGACCAATCTGATTCATCCCCTTCCTTCTAGAGTTTACATAAGTAAAGAAGTCTTTGCTGTTTTTATTTGCATCGATTGGCAAAGATTTCTTGTAATCTGCTTACATAATGTCCTTTGTAACTTTTTTTTATTTATTTTTTGGTAGTTTTTGGCGCATCGGCTTCTGTGACCATAATGCACCTCCCAAGGTTTTTGCAGTACTCTGATCCAAGCCCGAGGCGGGATTCGAACCCGCGACCTTTGGGTTGGCAGGTAGGCACTTTACCCAGCCGGCTAACCCGTTCGGCACCTTTGTAACTTGATTACAGACTATCTTATATCCATCAAAGGCATCCGTGTCTCCTGATAATTTATGTATCCCATGCATTTTTCTTCTCTGCCATGAGTCTCACTAGTTCGTCTGACATCCATTTAGGCTCAAGCTTTGGACAGTATTTCTTAATTGGTATTAAAAGCCTAGTAGCTTCCAAGATTAATTCCTTGAATGATTCCAATTTAGAATTTGCTGTTGGTAACATCAGTTGGTCCCAATGCATAGAATTTAAAAAATCTCTGAGACCACTGTAGTCGCCTGTATGAAAGCAAAAACCTTTCCCTTTACCCCTGATGGTAGTTACATCTTTACATAAATTCCACATCAGTACAATGTGATCACTGCCATCTAATGGTTCTTTTATCTGCAGATTCTTAATGCATGAAGGATCACTGCTGATAATCATGTCAAGAGTATTACTCCCTCTGGTTGCCTCTCGAACATAATGCTGTTGAAAACAATCCTCAAATAAATCCACAAAAGTCTTGCTAGTGTATGAGCAACCAACCTACAAGTTCCAGTCTATATCTGGGAAGTTAAAATAGAATAGAATCTTTAATTGCAGCAGGATATAAATACAATTAGTCCCATCATAGCATGGTGGTGCCAAGAGTTGAAAACACTCATTATAAGACAATCTGATTTACTGGCCCACTATTTCTCTGTACAGTTGTTTATTGTACTCATCAGAGTCATTAGGCCTATAACACACTCCTACTCTCAACTTGGTTTTCCCAGTGCTTATGTCACACCAAACTGACTCAACACTGCACTGTCCACTCATGCCAACAGGATGCACTTCCTTAGATTTTGTATTTCTTAACTAACAGCATAACCCCTCCTTCCTTCCTGTCCTGTCTATCCTTTCTGTACACATTTCACTCCCCAAATTCCAATTCTGCACTGCTTATATCTGTGTGGCACCACATCTCTGATATTCCAACAATATTGGTGTACATGCACATGTTCTTACTCTTAGTTACCCTAACACAACCGATGTATTTACTTGTTTCATAATGACTCCCAGTAGCCCTTGAAATCCCAAGTACCTCACTTTCCAGGCTGCTGCTCATTCCAATAGAAGTGCAAGAATCACTTTCACCTCTGCCTGTGGCTACCATTAATCTATTAGTCTGTGAATACCCCCCACCAAGCTAGCGGTTTTCCGACCCACCTAATACTGCCTCGATAGCATCAGCAATCTCTTCTACCATCTCTATTATTTATATCCATGTTATAGCTTGTTACGTGGATATCTAGTCTCCTCTTTATAGAAATAAAAGCCTTAAATTAGGACAGTGCATGAAGCATGATTGGATCATTCTCACTTCTTTTCAGGACACCTGAAAAACCCTTATGTTTTCTTTTTGTATTCAACAAATTTGTAAACTATTCTACTCTGGTTAATCTGGAAGACTATGGTTAATCTAACAGTTCCTAAATATGTTTGTTCAGAAAAGTTAGTTGATTTTCATCATTAACATGATAGTAATTTTTTATTGGAACTTTATCACTAATACTATAAGCATTGCCTATAACAAGAAAGCCACTATAAAAAGCATTTATTAACATGCCCTCAGTTCAATAATGGAATAAATAGAGGAGACATTCTATAATTAGATTTATGAAAAATATATAAATAAATTTTGCTATAACAACTTCTTTAAACTGTGGATATGATATTTTTCTCAGACATGTTTTTGCAAATACATATCTACTTTAATTATAACAGTAGCTGCTCCTTCTGCTTAACACATGCAATCATGTTTTAACTCTGAAGTTGTGCAAAAACGTTTATTAGTACTAGCCACATGCAAAGAAATTCCATTCGTTTTTTGCAGGATCAACAACAACAAAATAAATAAATAAAAAAAAAAAAAATCTCACTCCTTATATAGGTAAGGATCAAGCCAACTTTTGAATTTCCCCCAAGCTACTAGCTGCAACAACCGATGGAGGCAACTTATTCCAGTTAACTAGTTGCTGGCTAAAAGAAAACTCTTACAATCCAGTCATTAACTTCTCCTCCTCTTAAGGTTGCCCTTTTGATAATCTCTCCATACATGTTACCCATCATTGGACCTCCACAAGTAATGCTTCCATAAATGGAGGGAGTGCAGTCCCATAATTGCACTTATACAGTGAGATTATCATCCCCCAAAATTCTCACTTCCTCTACTGTTTGTAATTTAACTTCTAGTGAATAAGTCACTTTGGGATTGTTATATCCTAAGTAGAAACCTTGCATTATGCAGCATTAAAACAAGGCTGCCATTTATCTGGTCACTGCTGAGGCCTCAAAAAAATCATCCTGAAGGAGTGCTGCCTGGTACTGATCATTACTGGCCCCCCAAATCACCACATCATCAGCAAATTTTTTACAACACACTTTGTATCCCTTCCTCAATGTCATCTGTTGTGGATCCATGAGGGAGGTAATTGGAAAGATCCCACTCATCCCACCCGAGTAAATTGGAGCAAATAATGCGTGTTCGTGTGTAGTAACTATTTGTGTGTATATTATATATATATACTATACAATGGATGGTTAAAAATTCAAGATAAATTCATGCTTAATTTTCAGTTACTGTCAATAATATATTATTGTTGTTATCACTTACCCTAAATTTGAGCTTAATTTTCAATTATTATCCTTATTATTATTATACTTCTCCTAAAAAAACTGTTGGATCTGTCACTGAATGTCATCAGAAACAGTAGCAGTCTCCAGATCAAAACTGTGTACTGATTCTCTGAGTACTTTACAATCCCTGCAATCATATTTGTTAGATTCAACTCACAGTAGAAACCTTAGTGATCATGACTTTTTTGCCCATGCTGACGATAAATTTATAATCCATTGAAAATATAAATCACATAACACAAGAGACAAACATACAGTACCAGGTTAAGCAACTAATTCTAGTGTGGAATAATAGTCATGATTATAGAATAATTATAGCACAGTAATTGTAGTGTAATAGTCTACTTAAAGTACACAGGAAAGTTATGCTGGCTTTGTGCTAGACATAGCTACTAAACACACTCTTTCTTGTTGAGGACTGCTGATTACCACCAACTCAGTGAATGTGGAAGTCTTTTATCAGTTCAACAAATACTGCTTGATTGCATCCATTTCATCAAGGAGCAAACACTGTCGAGATATCAAAGACAGTGTCACTCAGATAAAATGAATGCAGAATTTGAACATAAAAGTTATCCTTAAAAGCTTTACATTGTAGAGAAGACATCTTTTAAAGTTATAAAAGGTGATATTGCTTAAATCACCTTAAAAGATATTGTATAACAATATCTTTTAAGGCCGCAAAAGGTGATACTGTTGTACACGTTGGCACTAATGACATTAAGAACAGGAGATCTGCAGAATTACTAAACAAGTATGGGGCAATGTTGAAAGGAGTTGTGATTTAGGGTTAAATTTGAAAGTGTTTGTGATTCCGCCCAGATGAGATAGCGAGTATATGATGAGAGCCTTGTCAATCAATTTGGCCCTGGAGAGATTGTGCAAGGCTCATAGGAATTTTTCTCAGCATGGTCTGTGCTTGTTAAACAAGAGAAATGCTTCTTCAGAGATGGGATATGTTTATATAAATACGGTGCAAAAATATTTGCTGATGCTATCGAGGCAGTGTTAGGTGGGTCAGAAAATTACTAGCTTGGCAGTGGAGATACACAGACTAATAGGATGACAATAGCCACAGGCAAAGGTGAAAGTGATTCTTGTATTGCTTCTTTTGGAAAATGCAGCAGCCCAGGAAGCAAGGAACAGGGAAATACATGGGCTGTGTTAAGGTAACTAAGAGTAAGAACAGGTTCAGGTATACTTGCATGTATACCAATGCTAGGAGCATAGTAAATAAATTTAATGAAGTGCTGGTCAAGTCATGAAATGCAGACATTGCAGGGATATCAGATGGTGGCAGTCAGATATAAGGGATGCAGAATTTGAATATGGGGAATAGTGTATGCAGAAAGGACAGACAGAACAAGAGGGGGATGGGGTCTAATCTTATTTAAGAAACACATAAAAAGGCAGTGCATCCAGTTGACATGGATGACCAGTGCAATGTTAAGTCAGTTTGGTGTGACATAAGCACTGGGAAAATAAAAATGAGAGTAGGAGTGTTGTTATAGGCTGAATGACTGTGACGAGTACAACAAAGAACTGTACAGAGAAATAGAATGGGCCAGTAAATCAGAATGTTTTATAATTGGGTATTTTAACTTTCCAGATATTGACTGGAACCTTGGGGTTGATCACTCTCATTTTAGCAAGACTTTTGTGGATTAATTGGATGACTGTTTTTATAGAAGCATGTTACAGAAACAACAAGAGAGAGCAGCACTACTCTTGATCTGATTAACAGCAGTGATTCTTCATGAATTAAGAATCTACAGATAAAAGAACCACTAGGTGGCAGTGATCACAGTGTATTGATGTGGGATTTACTTAAAGATGTAACTACCATCAAGGGTAAAGGAAAGGGTTTTTCCTTTCATAAAGGAGACTACAGTGGTCTCAGAAAGTTCTTAAATTCTGTACAGTGACACCAACAAATGATGTTAACAACAACAAATTCTAAATAGGAATTCATGGACATAATCATAGAAACTACTAGGCTTTTCATAACTAAGAAATACTGCTTAAGGCTTAGACTTAAATGGATGTCAGATGAAGTGTTGAGATATGTGGTAGAGAAGAAATGTGTGGGATGCATATAAATTATCAGGTGATACAGAAGTATATGGTATATATAAACTAGTCTGCAACCAAGTCTCAAAGGAGGTTTAGCAAGCCATGACAGATGAAGTCTCCAGCAAAGAAAGTCAAAAAAACTAGCCAAGACTGCTTTATTTATATTAACAGTAGAAGGAAGGGGTTTGAATCACATTAGTCCACTTGATATATATCAATGTTTAACTGTTGATGAACCTGCTCAGGTTGTTGACAGGCTGAATAGGCATTTTGCACTATATTCACAACAAATTCTTTAGAGGGAGGGTGTCAGAAGTTTATCACTGTAATACGGAGCTATATGATTTTGTGATAACTGAGAGGAAAGTGCAAGAGAAATTGTTGTAGTTAAAGATAAAAAGGGCACCTTAGGTGGATAGGATATATCCAATATATTAAGGCAACAAAGGAGGTGAGCAAACCATTAGCCATAATTATGAGAGCATATATGGATTCAGGGGAGGTCTCTGTGGACTGGAGATGTGCAAATGTATCCTAAATTCACAAAGGGTGATATGAGTTAACTGATCTGTTAAATTTTATTAAGGGTATATGATATACCTTTAATAAAAATTTTATTTAAGGGTATATCAAGCTTAATGTCTCAGTTTGCAGATGATGCAAAGGTTGGTAGGGTAGTTAATGCCAGTAATGAAGGTGGTTGTTGTTAGATTTTTTGGTGCATCAGTAATTTAGGCTATAATGCACAGTAATGAAGGTATGGTACTGCAACAAGGTCTACAAGAATTAGGCAGATGGGTTGAGAAATGGTAACTGAAATTTAACATTGACAAACACAAGGTATTGCATTTGGGTAGCAGTAACCCCAGAGTAATACAGGTAGTTCCTGACTTTATGAGTTAATTCGTTCCTAGTGCGCTTTCGTAAAGCGAAAACTCGCAAAGTGGAAATTTATTTCCCATAGACAATGTTAAAACCAGGGGTTACGTTCTCAACAACAAAATTAATTAGCTAATTAGTTTGTTTAAGCAATGATTGATTTATTCAAATAAATGAAAACATAGCCTGTAAAATCGAATAAATTATAATTTAAAGAAATTTTGCACACTCGATCACTCGCTGTTGGTTTGTTGCATAAGGAGTCGTCTACTTCAGAAATGCTTCAAGAGGGGGTTTGTTTCCAAGATAATCTCTTCTCTTTTCTTTATATATCATCCCAGGGGCTCGCATCTGGTGAGTATGGGCTTGGCACACCCAGGGTCCTGAGCTGGATATCATTATTCTTCTCTTTCTTGGTGATTCCTTTCTACTTCTGTGTCTCTCTCTCTCTCTCTCTCTCTCTCTCTCTCTCTCTCTCTCTCTCTCTCTCTCTCTCTCTCTCTCTCTCTCTCAGAGTAATTCAGATTTTTTTTTTGGCTGGTGCAGCATAAGCCTCAGGCTTTCTTGCACCACATGGCTAATAATAATAATAAATTTCACGATAGCATGCAGAAGCATTTTTTAATGAAATGCACATATTGAAACTAACACAATTCATACAGAGTAATAAGTTTATGAAGAAGAAAAAAAAAGGAATGACGAGAAGATTCTGAAAATTTTTTTATGTTTTTTATATGACTGAAGATTTCAGTGAAGGGAAACTCATTTCACCATAATACCGTAACGTAAAAACCTACATAATTCCAGCTATCGGGATTATTGCAATTGCAATAAGATCGAGTTTACTACCCGTTTATAATATTGTGCTCCCAATAAACTGGAAAGTGCAAATTGTTTTCATTGTTTTATGGTAGTGATCTCCAGAAATGTGTTTTAGAAAAATATCACAAAGGCGTTCAAAATTGATTCTTATAATGGAACATATGATAACGATGAAAGTGTAGAGCATTTTAATGATTTAAATTGGTAACTAATATAATTTCCATTATAAAAATGGCCTTTTAGAGGGATTTTAGTTTACTTTAGATTTTACTTTCCATTATAAAAATGGCCTTTTAGTTATTTCGCTATATAACTAAGCTATAAATAGCTTAGTTATATAGCGAAAATTTCAACTTCCGAGGTCTTGGAATGAATTACAAAAAAAAAAAAAAAGTGTTATCGGGTTCACATTACGATATTTTCACGATATGGTGGTGGTGTCTCTGGAACGGATTAATATTGTAAAGTGGGGTAAACTGTACTGTATAGCTATGCGCGTGGTATTTATGAATGTTTAACATTCATTTTTTTTGCAATTAACATTCACATTTTCAATTCTGTTGATACTTGGGGGAAAAAAAAAAAAAAAAAACTTGTAAACCCGGGAACTCCCCGTATATCAACTCTGCAGTACACTTGAGGTATTGGAAAATGAAAAGGACCCGAAGGTAATTATGCAGTCTAATATGAAGTTCCCTGAACAGTGCAGCCAGGTTGCCAGGATAGCTCATGGAGGTTTGTCAATGATATTGAGAGGTAATTATCCCCTTGTATATAAAGAGGTAATTATCCCCTTGTATAAGGCAGTAGTCATGCCACATCTTGAGTACTGCATACAAGTCTGGAGGCCTCCTTTTAGGAAGGCTGTAGAACTGCTGAAACAGGTACAGAGAACAGCAATGAAATAGTGAAGGGTGTAAGGGGTGCTCTTACCAAGAAAGGCTTCAGTTCTGCAAATAGCAGCATCTGGAGACTAGGCACCTGCAAGGTGATCTGATTGAGTTGTTTAGGGCTTTGAATGGCTTGAGAAAACTTATTGCTGATGGGATTCTTCCTGTTGCTCAGAGTATGCACATTAGGGGATATAAATTCAAACTGAGGAAGGACAATTTCAGAATAGATTTGCAGAATGGCTTCAGGTGATTCATTGCTGGAACAGACTTCAAGTCCATTGTTTGTGAAGTGGATAATTTGAATAAATTCAAGAACTGGACAAACAATGGAGAGAGGGATAGGTAAAAAGGGAATTTTTTTTTTTTTTTTTTTGGCTGATGCTGTAGAACTTGCTTTCTTGCTTCAAATGTCACTAGTAATACTAATAACCTGTACAACTGCTTTTAAATAACTGACTGCTTTCTCTACAATCAGGCAGATTTTAAATTACAACAATGTATCTGATGAATTAATAACACCAAACTAATCATGTTTAAGTAGAATTTGCTACGCTTAAAAATTACCCTACAAACTTCTTAAACAGCTATGAGTATGGGAAAGGAGTTACTGCAATTGTCACATTGTATTGCACTACACTGATACTGAAAGAATATCTTAGAAATCACCAACGAAAAGACAAATGCTTTCTGAGACCATTTGCCGCCTCTGCAACTAGACTACTCAGTGATCTAGTTACAGAGGAGGAAGATATTCCTGGGAAAGGAAGCAGCTATGGGAGGTATGTATTAATAATTATAACAAAAAGCTTGGCAAAACATTAATCCTTGCCAGTTACTCTAGAAACCATAACTGGTGCAAGAGGCACATTTAACAAAAATTAATAAAACCAAATGTAAGCCAAATACAAATTCCCTAAAAATTATATAAAGAAGGATTTTGTCTGCTGCAGCCCCACCATGCCAGGTACCACAAAGCCTCAGTAAACAAAAAAAAAAAAAAAAAAAAAAAAGGTTATAAACCAGGGGTGGCCAAATCATAGCATCCATTCCACTTATGGCTTGTTTAGCTCTTGTTAGTGGCAAAACTCTCAATGTGAAAAAAATAAATATTATTTTTACCTAAAATAAGTAATAAACAATGTAAAATTTATGTAAAATGTTGTAACAGTTCATTTCTTGATAATGTAAAAAAAAATTATACAAAGGGTGTGAAAAATCAGCAATGAAGCTAAACACACAGCAGAGCTCTCTAAAGTGGCTGCTGCAGCACACCCTAAAGGGTATCATCAATTTTTTTTGCACCATATCGGTATTATTTTCACTGTGATTTCCTTTCACTGCATATATTGATATAACTGATTAAAATAAATTGACTAATATTTTCACTATACTCCATGGTCAGTTAACCCTGGACATGTTCTGTTTCTTTGAAAGGTAATAAGTGAACTATAGTCTATTTCAAATAGCCTTAATTCACACCTGCCTTCCCTCTCACTCATGTTTACATTTTTTTGTCTAAAACAAAGGAAGTTGTGTACCTTTGCAACCATCAATTTAAAGAAAAGGAATAAAAAAGGGTGATTTGTCTAATAATTACGAAATTCTGGGTGGATTGGCAAATTATTTCTGGCATGTGCACAGTACATTGGCAGCAAAAAAGTTTGGAAAGCACTGACATGCAGTGTAAATTCTACTTCATTGCAAGAAGTTATCAACTGGGTTTCAATGTGATGGACTTATTTATCGTCGAATATTTACTACCTTCTTGCATTAAATTAGCACACATGAGTTACAGAGAGCTTCAGTGGCATTGATTCTGTGAGTACAAGCATTTATTCATTAATATACATTTAATTTATTTAAATTCAGTATAAAACTCCTTTATGTAATTAGCAAAAATATTTGATGGTGCTAGGAGCAAATCAGCAGGGGGGGAGGGTATTGATACTGGTAGCTTCTGGATTCACCCCTAGGTGGGCTCAATATATTTTCCAACATAATGTTGTATATTACAGGAAATGGTTGGCTACCCCTGCTTTAAACCTTACCACAGTGCTAGATTGAGAGGCTGGCCTTCAGTTATGGCAACCTCAACCACAAAGTACTTACCACTTTAAGATCTGAAGGACTATAGAAGGAAAGCTTTGAGGTTTAACCATTAAATATTCCCAGATAGTGCCTTCTTGATGGAAACATCAATCAGAAATTCTAGAACAAAAGAAATCTCATCAGAAAGAACTGCAATATTTGTGGGAAAAAATAATAAAGAAAATAAAGAAAAAAGGATATAAGTAAATAAATAAACCTGTAATAATAGACATATGGAACCTTGATATTCCATTGAAACCAGCCTGGCTAGAATACTTGGAACTTGAAATAATCTAAGTTGAAATAAGTAAAGTAAATAAAATAAATAAAAATAAATAAATAAATAAAACCATAATTAAAAAAAAAAAAAAAAAAAAGAGAGAGAAACCTGGATTACAATCAATCAGCCTAGCTGGAAAACTTGGGAACTAGTAAAACCTTAATTGGAAAATAAAAATAATAATAAATAATATATAAAACAAACCGATCCAAAAGCATAAGGAATGGCTGAACTCAACAACAGCATGAGCAACAAGAGCAAATGGAACCATTCATGTAAACAAATAAATCCTCTAAACACATGCCCAAAATATGCATTAGTTGCTGAAACAAAATTACAAAACAAATGCCAGTGAGGCATACTTGTCCTATAAACAGATGGAGTATATAAAATTAGTGAAACAATACTGAACCAAATGCCCAATAAATGTTAGTTAGCATTAGCAGAGGCATATGATGCAAGAAAGCAAGCTTATTCAGCATCAGCCAAAAAAAAAAAAAAAAACCCTCTCCAATTTCACCCCTCCGTTCGTTCGAAATACCTGTCCAGTTGAGCTTTAAATTTGTTTAGGCTATCAACTTCAACAACAAGTGATGGAAGTCGGTTCCACCAACCAACCACCCGCTGGCCAAAGGCAAATTTCCGCACATCTATCCGACATCCGTCCTTCCTCAATTTGAATTTATGCCCTCTGAGGTGATTATTCTGAGAAAGATGAAGAATCCCATTGGCATTGAGCATGCTCAAACCATTCAAAGCCTTATACACCTCTATCAGATCACCTCGCCGGTGCCTAGTCTGTAATTTGCAAAACTTAAGCCTTTCTTCGTAAGAGCAACCCTTTGTTCCATTTACTAATCTTGTTGCCCTTCTCTGTACCCGTTCCAGCAGCTCTACATCCTTCTTGAAATGAGGCCTCCAGACTTGTATACAGTACTCAAGATGTGGCCTAACCATTGCCTTATACAAGGGAATAATCACCTCCTTATCCCTGCTAGAAAAATTCCTGTATATCATTGACAAGACACCATGAGCTACTCTTGCAGCTCGTCTGCACTGCTCAGAGAACTTCATATCTGCCTGCACAATTACCCCCAGGTCCTTTTCATTCTCCACCACTGTCAGTGTAGTACCGCAGAGTTGATACATTGCTCTGGGGTTACTGTTACCCATATGTAGTACTTTACATTTGTCAATGTTAAACTTCATTTGCCACCTCTCAGCCCATCTGTTCAACCTTTCCAGATCCTGTTGCAGCAGCATAGCGTCAGTAGTGTCCTTAACGACCCTGCCAACCTTTGTATCATCTGCAAACTTAGACATTAAACTTGATATCCCATCATCAATATCATTCATAAACACCGAAAACAACAATGGACCCAACACTGAACCTTGAGGAACTCCACTAATAACATTAGTCCACGTTGAGCAGTGTCCATTGATTACCACTCTCTGTCTTCTGCCACTCAACCATCCCCTTATCCATAGCAGCAATTTGCCTCCAATGCCACACTGCTCCAATTTGTGCAGCAGTCTTCCATGTGCAACAGTATCAAAAGCCTTTCTAAGATCCAAATATATAATATCAAAGTTATTCCCTGCATCCAGTTCTTTTGTGACTACATCATAGTATCCAATCAAATTGGTCAGGCAAGACCTGCCCTTAACAAAACCATGCTACGTCTGAGCTATAACTGAATTCTTGTCTAGATGATCCTGCAGTGCTTCTTTAACCAGTGCCTCCATTAATTTACCTGGAACAGAAGTTAAACTAACAGGTCTATAATTACTTGTGTCAGCCTTTGATCCTCCTTTGTGAATTGGGGTTACATTTGCACATCTCCAGTCTATGGGTACCTCCCCTGAGTCCAAAGAAGCTCTCATAATTATGGCTAGGGGTTTGCATACTTCCTTTGCTGCCTCCTTTAATATAACTGGATAGATCCCATCCACCCCAGGTGCCTTTTTTATGTTTATCCTCAACAATCTCTCCTCCACTTTCCTCTCAGTTATTACAAAATCATCCAGCTCACTGCCAATGTTTACTTTACCTACATCATTCTCCTTCCTGAATAACTCCTCATGCGTGAATGTAGATGCAAAATACTCGTTTAGATTGTTAGCCACCTGAGCAGGATCCTCAACTGTTGAACCATCAATATCCAGTGGACCAATCTGATTCATCCCTTTCCTTCTCGAGTTCAAGTATGTAAAGAACTCCTTTCTGTTTTTCTTTGCATCCTTTGCCAAGGATTTTTCGTAGTCTGCCTTTGCCTGCCTAATCTCCTTTGTGACTTGGTTACAGACCAACTTATATCTATCATAGGCTTCCATGTCACCCATTAATTTGTATGTATCCCATGCATTTTTCTTCTCTGCCACATGTCTCATTAGTCCATCTGACAACCATTTAGGCCTAAACCTTGAACAATATTTCTTAGTTGGTATGTAAAGCCTGGTAGCCACCAAGATTAGTTCCTTGAATGCTTCCCATTTTGAGTTTGCTGTTGGTAACATCATCAGTTGGTCCCACTGTATAGAATTTAAATACTGTCTGACCATCATAGTCGCCTTTACGAAAACAAAAACCCTTCCCTTTACCTCTGATGGTAGTTACCTCCTTGAGTAAATCCCACTTCAACACACTGTGATCACTGCCACCTAGTGGTTCATTTATCTGCAGGTTCTTAATGCATGAAGAATCACTACTGATAATCAGATCAAGAGTATTGCTCCCTCTTGTTGCCTCACGAACATGCTGATGTAGAAAACAATCATCCAATAAATCCACAAAAGCCTTGCTAGTGTGCGAGTGACCAACCCACAAATTCCAGTCAATATCTGGGAAATTAAAATCCCCCATTATAAGACTCTCTGATTTACTGGCCCACTTTATTTCCCTGTACAATATATTATTATACTCATCAGAGTCATTAGGCCTATAGCACACTCCTACTCTCAATTTTGATTTCCCTATGCTTATGTCACACCAAACTGACTCGACACTGCCCTGTCCATCGATGTCAACTGGCTTCACTTCCTTTGACTTTATGTGTTTCTTAATTAATAGCATAACCCCTCCTCCCCTCCTGTCCTGTCTATCCTTTCTATATACATTGTATTCCCCAAATTCCAGTTCCGCATTACTTATATCTGTGTGACACCACGTCTCTGATATCCCAACAATATCTGCCTTTGATGTTTTGAGCAATACCTCAAATTCATCAAATTTATTTACCAAACTCCTAGCATTGGTGTACACGCAGGTATACATGCACCTGTTTCTATTCTTAGCTACCCTAACACAACCCATGTGTTTACTTGTAACGCAATGACTACCAGCAGTCTCTGAAATATCCTGCATCTTGTTTTTCAGACTTCTGCTCATTTGAATAGAAGCAGTGCAAGAATCACTTCCACCTCTGCCAGTGGCTACTGTTAATCTATTAGTCCTTGTATCCCCCCCAACTAGCAGTTTTCCGACCCACCTAACACTGCCTCGACAGCATCAGCAAAAATTCTTGCACCCTTTCTATTTAAGTGTATCCCATCCCTGTAGAAGCAATCTCTCCTGTTAACAAGTACAGTCCAGGCTGAAAAAAATTCTACCCCTTGAGCCTTGCACAATCCCTCCAGGGCCGAATTGATCGACAAGGCTCTCATCATATACTCCCTCCTATCGTGTCTGGGCAGAATTGCAGACACTTTCAAGTTCAACCCTAATTCACGGCTTTTTTTCAACAGTGACCTGTACTTGCTAAGTAATTCCGCCGGTCTCCTACTCTTAATATCATTAGTGCCAACGTGTACAACTATATCACCTTTTGTGCCCTTAAAAGATGATATCCGCTCTACAACATCATCAACCTTTGCCCCTGGCAGACATACCCTGGTCCTATTCCACCTATCCTTTTTACAAAGCATGTTCCCCGTTTCCCTGACTTCCCTGACAATAGAGTCACCAACAACTACTAGTTCCTGTGGGACCAGCGCATTCTGCCTAGGGGGCTGCCCCTGTGTTGCCTGATGACCAAGTGCAAGCTCTGGCGTTGATGTGGGCAGCTGAGAGCTTGATGGGCCCCTCAATTTATTTCCTTCGAGGGCATCCACCCTGTCCTTCAAGGTCTCATAAAGGCCCATAACAACGCTGAGTTGTCGCCTGATTTCCTTGCACTCCTTACATCGTGCACACACAAAGACATCCCCCTTGGCAGTATCATGTCCCGTACCCGACTGCTCCGCAAACATCAAGCAAACAGTGCATTTTAATAGACTGTGATTCAGAGGGCAACTGCCCCCCTCAGTTCTCCCCTGAACCACAGCACTCCCATTAGCTTGAGCCTTTTGCTTTGCTGCTCTGGTCAGAGTCATGATTCCAATTTAATTCAATAAAATTTAAAACAAAAATTAAATCCTTAAGTTATATCCCAAAACAGTTATGTTATATATATATATATATATATATTTTTTTTTTTTTTTTCGGTATCTAGTGTTCCCTTTATACAACTTCCGTATCACGTGTACCACTATAGTTATGTATTAATTATTTGTTACGATTAAGTCGTTATATATATATTTATAGAGTTAAAAATACAATTTAATTGACAATAAAGTTTATCAAGATTAATAGATTTACTGATTAATTGACAATATTATATTATGCAGTATACTACACTAAGCTTATGCTATCGTGTAAAAATGGCGGGAATTCACGAACGGTATTTCTACGGACTCGTAAGTATTGATTAGCTTCGAAATCTCGCTATCTCAATTTAGAATAAACTAAGGATCCTGACTAGGTCTATAATCTACTTATAGAAGATAATTTGATATAACAATTGGTTAATAAATCGACTAAATTTGGTTAAAAGACCTCTCGTTCAATTTGTGACACGTGGATTTGATACCGTTACCGATACTAAGTAATATCTACGAAATCTCTGTCTAAGTTAAACTTTAAACTAAGTATCGTAACTAGGAATATAAAGCTACTCTAGAAAATAAGTTAATATGACAATTTAAACTAATAAAGCAGAAAATAAATCAGGAAAAACTTCTCTGTTTGAAGAGCTTTAAGGAGCAATGTCTGCACAGGCTAACCTCGCTGAAACAAAATTACAAAACAAATGCCAGTGAGGCACACCCAATAAATGTACATTCTAGTCTCTTTTGCCAGTTACTGGGAAACCTTAATAAATGCAAACTGAAACCAGATGCAACACGATGGGGGGGGGACAAAATGTTCTAATTGCTAATTGTCAGTTAACCCAGAAAATACCTGAAGAGAGCAAAATTGAATGCTGCTTTGGAATAAGAAACAAGAGAAATGGCATAGGTTTTTGCTAATTCGATTAATCATTGATATTAACCACTAGTAAATGTGATGAACATATAAAATATAGAAACGAAAGGTGCCATGGAAAAATTACATTTTTTTTAAAACAGCACTACACTGATATTCCTGAGTTTACCCTTTACTTTTATATTTGATATAAGTAACTTGACCTGCCTTTCTGTCTCCACTTATGGAGACAGAAAGGCAGGTCTCCATAAGTTGTGCAGGTCTCCACAACAAGAAATGCAACATTTCTTGTTGTGTTCTTACATAGTGAACTGTGCTGCTTGGAAAAGTGATACTTTCTAAAATTCAGTCAAAAGAAATTTTCGATTAGAAAACATGTAAGGAACATTTGAAGATAAAGCCAATTGGAATTAAAAAAGAATTGGGATGGTATGAACTGAGCAAGAACAGTAGTTCAGCAAAAGTGACCTTTGTAGGTGTGGATCATCTTTCTTTCCTTTTTCACTGTCTTCCAGAATAAGAATAAAATTGGAACTGCCACTAATTATGACAGTGCTCCAAGGAAGAGAAAGAAATTGCAAGGTGCTGAATGAACTCTAATCAGCTATTTATTTCATCATCCTATTGTTTGATTGTGATAATTACTATTATTATTATAGATGGAAATTATAAGTAACAAGAGATTTTTTCTTTCAATTTCTTCTGTTTTCTTCAGCATTTATGCACTTTTTAACATATAATTTCATTTCTTGCTAACCATTATACTCCATTTTTAAATATAGTACAACCAACAAATTTTAGTCAGATATTCCCACTGACGGAAAAGTTCTGAACAGCCTGTCATGAGAAAAATTTATATAATTTTAATTATCTAATCAATTTCAGTTTTTCAATGTTATTTAAAATAGTCTTTCCATTTTTTTTAATATCTGAAATGATTCTCTGTTGTAAATACCTTATATAAATAATAAATTGCAAGCATGCACAAATGGTATTGGTATAGGTAATGCAATGAAAGGAAGCAAAGCTTATGTAGCACCAGTCAAAACAAAATAGGGGAAAGGGGGCAGAACCTTCATTTCTCCATTCCTTCCAATAATTTCTCCAAACCTACTTTAAATTTATTCAAATTAATCACCTCCACAATATTAGATGGAAGTTTATTCCAAAAATAGAAGCATGGCCAAGCATATCAACTATTATCATCATCAGCCATTTTCAATCCACTGCTGGATGAAGGTCTTTCCAGCAAATTTCCAGTTCCTTCTGTTTTGTGCAATGACGATCCATTTACTGCCCACAAACTCTTGAATTTCATCTGCCCATATCCATTTCCAGCATTTCTTCCAGGGTTTTCCTCCATTCCTTCCAGGTTCTCTTTTAGCTACTCATAACCCCAGGGGTTCACATCTGGTGAGTATGGGCTTGGCACACCCAGGGTCCTGAGCTGGATATCATTCTTCTCCTTCTTGGTGATTCCCTTCTACTTTCTCTCTCCCTCTCCAGGGTAATTCTGTTCTTTTTTCGGTTGGTGCAGCATAAGCCTCAGGCTTCCTTGCACCATATGTCTAATAATAATAATAGTAATAGTACCATTCTATTACTTTCTTAGTCCATCTGTTATGTCTTCATGTTGTGTCCTGCCCAAGCCCATTTCAGGTCTTTAGTTTTGATAAGAATGTCCTTTACTTGAATTTGCTGCCTAATCCACATGATTCTCTTCTTATCCAACAGTCTGATTCTTAATATAATTCATTCCATTCTTCGCTGTATAATTCTCAGCTTCTCTTCCATTCTTTTGGCAATTGTCCAAGTTTAACTTCCATAAGTTATGGTGGGGTGTATACACTGGTTCATTAACTAACTATATAATTGGTTCATATCAACTAACAGAACCTCAAATCTCAAAATATTTCATATACAGTACTTGTATACTATTGTCATTATATTGTATTTATTATTGTACTTGTATTGTATGTCACACAAATCAACATTGTCCCTTTTAAAATCAAAATTAGCATTTTTCAGAGGCCCACCCTTTTGCTTTAACAACTGAACTATATCTATTCAGAACAATGCATACATTTTTGGGCACAGAGAAAATAAAAACTCCTATCTGGTTAAAAACTTTCTTGAAATCTTACCTACAAAGTTCTTTGATATAACAGATGCACTGATGAATTAGGTGAAAAACACATTCATCACCACGTTGTAAACAAACTGATCAAAATATTAATGCAAGCCAGGGTGGGGCTCTGACAAAATATTTTAACAAAAAACACAGAACTACAATTAACTGCACAAACCAATTTATTCATAAATTTGCTCCTAATTTTGTCAACACACCCTTCAACACACCTTTCATTTACAACTAACAACGTTTTACAAATTCAGTCACTAAAAGGCCTTCCTGTTATTTTTAGGTAGTGTGTATTCCTGATTTATTCTGAATGAACCATTTCTTGAAATTATTTTGTTAACCCATCAAAAAAAAGGTTTTAAATTGGAGCATTTACTTTTTTTTTCCAAGTTCACACTTGCAACAATCAAATGTGCTTTTATATTCACACTTATCTTAATAATTATCTTTGCTTAATAATTGTATTCATTCATAACAGAAATGTTTTTTGGCAGATAAGATAAATTCGTTTACTTTAACTTTTGATGAAGCAGCTTTTTTTTTTTATGAAAACCCCAAACACGACAGGTATTAGAACCTATAGTACTCAGTATGAGTTGGAGGTTATTATTATTATTATTAGCCATATGGTGCAAGGAAGCCTGAGGCTTATGCTGCACCAGTCAAAAA